>NC_082724.1:72311641-72973667 GCF_030144855.1 Hypanus sabinus
CTGTAATAGTAGTTGACAAACCCTAAAAAGGACCACTACTGTGCAGGGGATGTGGCATGCAAATTGTGGATGGATCTTCAATCAAATTGTGGTTTCTCATCCAATCACAGCCCCACAAAGCTGGCCCTCCTGTTTTTACCACATACAAGCCCAATGTGGCTTGTTGGTTTTTATTATGAATGTCATTCCCATGGGAGTTAACTTTTCTCCAGTATAAGATCTCATTTGGATATCTGCAGGCTTCAGTTCAGTATCTTTGAAATACACTCAAACTTACTTTATGTAATGACTGAAACAGTTGAGCCAGTGTCTAATTCCATTCCAGTTAATTTGCTGTTCATTTCTGGTGTACGTCATGTTGCTTTTTTATTGTAAGTTTTTGCATTGTAAATCTCAAGGCTACTCAGTCCTATGCCACTCTCATCATTATCCGATGCAGACTACAGCTTTTTCTGAAACTGCAGCTTGACTTTATAGCTTTTTCTCTTTACTGTGCCATCCATCTATTTTTGTCTGCCCAACATGTTCTTTGTCCTACTTTGTTGAATTTTCTGCAAGTTTTGCCATTAATCCTGCATTGGTCTGGTGTGGGTGAGCCTCTGCCATAACAGTAACACAATTTGTTGAGCCAGGAGTTTCGGTTAGACATTTCTATTTTGTCCACACTCACTTTCATTTCTGACTGCAACTCAATTGCATTGCCATTTCCATTGACACTGCAATTTTTTTCAACTGCTCTCTTAAATGTGTGTTGTGCCTCAGTTAGGAAGCTTTTATTGAATGTTTTCTTGTAAGATTTCACAAACTGAACAATCTCTCAGTGCATCATTAAGCCAATCACTGAACTGACAATGCTCAGACAACCTCTTCAGATCAACCACAAATGCAGGAATGGACTCCCCTTACTTTTGATTCCACTTATGAAACCTAAAGCATTCTGCAATAAACAATGCTTTCAGTTCTAAATTTCCCTGCATTACTTCTACAAAATCAGCAAAGGTAATTTCAGCGGGTTTGTTTGGATCAGACAAACTTCCAATCAAACGGAATACCTTTCCACTTATCACAGCCAGCAAAACTGGGATTCATTTTTCATTGCTATTTCGTTTGTTTCAAAATACTGCTCAATTTGTTCAGTATACATCAACCAGTTATCTATTGTCCAACCACGTGTATCTATCTTTCTGATGTAGGCAACTGTTTCTGTTTTTTTAACTTATGATTGTTATCACCTAGTAGTCACTGTTTATAAACCCATGATTTTAGTCAATTTTCCGCTTTTTTAACTTGACCATCTCTCTCCTATTCTGAATATGTGCTATGCTTTTCTTTAACTTGACCATCTCTCTCCTTGTGCAAAAAAAAAAACGCGCTGTCCTTCAACAGATAGGTTGTCTTGGATCCATTTTAAAATTTACTTATCACCACTGTTATGTTTTGTTGTTTTGTAACTCCAAAACATTAACTAACTGAAGCTGGGAATAACTAGTGTACTTCATTTAGTTTCTCTTTTAGTGTGGTGTGCATTTATAATCTGGTTGCATAACGACATACACATATGACATAGTGGTATAATAATGTATGCCATTCATGTACTTTTACATATCACCCATAATGAATATGTAAACAACAAAAACTCTTAATCAAACAATATATTTGCAATATTACTCAAATTTACTGAAATAGTAAATAGAGAACATTACCTGTATTTCCTGTATTAATTTCCTTTTTGACACCTCCTACAGTAAAGAGGTGAAATTTTCAGCTTTGTTTTGTATTTATGATTTTTTTAATATTGTATTTTAAAAACAGAAAATACTGAAAATGCTCAGCTGGTCAGGCTTCATCTGTGGGAAAGAAGTAGAGTTAATATTACCATTTGAAGACCCTTCATCAGAACTACAAAGGAATCCAAAGGAACTTGTTAAGCTTCAGGAAAGGTGTGGAAGAGGAGTGTGTTTGATAGGGTAAAACTGAGGTAACCATGGGGTTAAAACTGAGGTGACCATGGGGTTTCTGGTGAATGAGTGAATGGCAGAAGACAGAGGATGGGAATACAGGCAAAAGAAAGCAAACAAAGAACGTAGGGCTTGCAGACCTGGCTGGGCATGGCCTCCACTCTCAGAGGGAGTAACACAGGGTAAGACGTTACAAGCTAAGCCAATATCACTAACAGATGACTGATTACAGAAATCAAGTTACTTAAAGTTGGATAATTCAATATTAAGTCCATAAAGCTGCAATGTGCCTAGATGAAGGATGAGGCGCTGTTCTTCAAACTTATGTTGGGGCTCATTGTAACAATATAATATTCTGACTTTGTGATAGTGGCATCAATCTTCATGGCATTTTAGCAAGATTTTGTTTACAGTGAAAGATTTATAAGATAAATGCCTTCCTCCAATATAACTACACATTCAGAATTCTGAAGGCTGAATCAAGAGTTGAAGTTACAAAGAACACAGAAGCTGGCTCTTCAGCCCATGAACTCCATGCTGACCATGTCAATTTTAACTAATCTGCCTGCACATGGTCTATATTCCTCCTGTCTAAACGACTCAAATGTTACTATCATAACAGCTTCCACCGTTTCTGCTGCCACCAATTATGTGAAAGAAATCTGCTTCATAAATCTCTTTTAAAGAGTCCCTCTTTCAACTTAAACTACAGAGAATTCCAGTTAATTGGGCCATTAGCTAATCCAGGGAGTTGATTATCTGGAACTCTTAAAGAACAAAAAACTAATCAAGATAATAGCTGAGATGCCCTTTGGTTATTTCCGACACTATGCCACTTAAGTGTTATGAACAGTTTTTAACTAGCGTCAGTTGCGTGCATGTCATGTGGCCAATAGACACTACACTGTGCTTAGGGCAAACAGTTCTTAAATAGCATCAGTTGTGTGTGTTTGTGATTTGCGTCACTGATGGTTGGTGGGAAGTAAGCACTAAGGTCATTCAGAACTGCTTTGTTCACTGCAGAAATGGCCAGGAGTGAAGATGAAACAATTTCACTAATTGAACAAATTAGTTACTATGAAGAATTTTAACAGATAGACAGATATACTTTATTGATCCCAAGGGAAATTGGGTTTCGTTACAGCCACACCAACCAAGAACAGTGTAGAAATATAGCAATATAAAACCATAAATAATTAAATAATAGTAAGTTAATCATGCCCAGTGGAAATAAGTCCAGGACCAGCCTATTGGCTCATGGTGTCTGACACTCCGAGGGAGGAGTGGTAAAGTTTGATAGCCACAGGTAGGAATGACTTCCTATGACACTCAGTGTTACATCTCGGTGGAATGAGTCTCTGGCTGAACGTACTCCTGTGCCTAACCAGTACATTATGGAGTGGATGGGAGACATTGTCCAAGATGGCATGCAACTTGGACAGCATCCTCTTTTCAGACACCACCGTCAGAGAGTCCAGTTCCACCCCCACAACATCACTGGCCTTACAAGTGAGTTTGTTGATTCTGTTTGTGTCTGCTACCCTCAGACTGCTGCCCCAGCACACAACAGCAAACATGATAGCACTGGCCACCACAGCCTCGTAGAACATCCTCAGCATCGTCCGGCAGATGTTAAAGGACCTCAGTCTCCTCAGGAAATAGAGACGCCTCTGACCCTTCTTGTAGATAGCCTCAGTGTTCTTTGACCAGTCCAGTTTATTGTCCATTCGTATCTCCAGGTAATTGTAATCCTCAACCATGTCCACACTGACCCCTTGGATGGAAACAGGGGTCACCCTCCTCAGGTCCACCACCAGCTCCTTAGTCTCTTTCACATTAAGCTGCAGATGATCCTTCTCGCACCATGTGAGTGTTACAATGAAAATGAAGATTTGGAGGATGCGATCACAAAAGCATTGTATGAAGGCAGTCCACTATCTGCACTAGGTGCCTGCACTGATTTTGGTCATTCAAAAGAACTAGATTCATTATTCTATGGATAACTATTAAGAACTAATACACAGTTATATAGTGCTGTAGTAGTTTTGGTAGCTTGAAAATTTCTTCTGTATTTCATTGAAATATATAATTTGTTACTCCGTTAAACAGCAGGTTGTTCTTTTTTATACCTTTTTAACCATTTTCATGAAACTTCAGCTAATTGGGGCAACTGAACAATTGTGCCAAAATGTAGTGGACCCACTGTGTCGCAATAGCCAGAATCCACTGTATTTGAAATTGTGATCCTCGAAAACGGGCTCTGACTATCTACCCTATCTATAATTCTGATAGTGTTCATATTTTAATCCGGTTGTCTCTCATCCCCCATGCCCTAGAAGTATAGCAATATCAATTTACTCATTCTTTCTTTATAGCTAATACACTCTAATCCAGATAAGATCCTGGCAAACCTTTTCTGCACCATTTCCATCATCCTAGTAAACAATCAATGAGAACAATAATCTAAGTGTAACGTTGCTCTCCTTTGCCAAACGAGGTTCTTTTTAAAATTTATCAGGTTTATGTTGGTGTTATTCAGCACTCTTGGATCAAAGAAATCACTGTTGATGTAGAAATGATGCACAAAATGCAAGGAGTAAACATGCAGACCCAACAAACAGAAAGGCAAAGTCTGTTGATGTGGAATCTTCAGAAAAATGCAGAGATTTACCAGGATGCTGCCTGGATTAGAGTTTATGTTTTATAAGGGAAGGTTGAGAGAGCTAGGGCTTTTTTTCTTTGGAGTGAAGGAAGATGACAAGTGAGTTAACAGACCTGTATAAGGTAATAAGAGGCACAAACAGAGTGGATAACCAGTGCCTTTTCCCAGAGCAGAACTGGCTCATCTGAGAGGGAATAATTTTAAAGAGATTAGAGGGAAGTATAGAAAGCATGTCAGAGTTAGAATTTTTACATAGAGAATGCTGGGTGTATGAAACACACTGTCAGAGTTGGTAGTTGAAGCAAATACCATAAGACATAGGAGCAGAAGTAGGCCATTCAGCCCATCAAGTTTTTTCCACCATTCCATCATGGCTGATCCTGGATATTTACAATACAACAGTAAAATACAATAGACCTGTATAAGAAAATTTTAGATAGGTACATGGATAAACGAAAAATGGAAGGTTACGTAAGAAAAAATGCTAGAATGATCTTGGAATAGGTTAAAAGATCAACAGAACATTGTGGCCCAAATGGCCTGCACTGTGCTGTACTGTTTGATGTTTCACGGTCCATAGCCATGTACTACAAGGATTCAGAATTTAGGAGTATAAGACTGAGAAGGTTTTATTGAAATTGCACATTGCTTTAGGGAGTGTACTGATGCTCTCTATTTTAATGAAGGTTATACTTGCCTTTGGGATTGTAGAGTGTCATGAAAGTTATCCTATAATTATAGCTCCATAGAATTATCTGAAACTCAGTGAAACGTGGAAGAATGAGTAGTGATCTAAGTGAAATTTAACGTGAAATGGTTTGGCAGAGTGCACGCTGAGTCACCTTTTCCATCACTGGCGAATGTAGAACTGCATATTGTAACATAGTGGTTACCGCAGTGCCATTTCAGCCGAGGGCGATTCAGAGTTCAGTTCTGACACCATCCGTAAGGAGTCTGTATGTCATTCCCACAGAATGCGTGGGTTTTTCCTGGCTGCTCCAGTTTCCTCCCATAGTCCAAACACATACTGGGTAGCTTAATTGTCCCAAAGTTAGATTAGGTTTAATTGGGTTTGTCATGGATTGCTGGTACAGCATGGATGAAGGGCCAGAAAGTCCTACTCCATGCTGAATCACAAAATAAATAAATAAACAAACCAACTGGGGAGACACAGACTCGTGATGAGGAAACGGAGAAGAATTTCTTTACTCAGATGCTCATGAATGCTGTGTTGATGTTGTGTAGTTGGATTTTCAAAAGGCATTTAACAAGGTGCCACACCAGGCTGTTTAACAAGTTGCGAGCCCATGTTCTTACAGGAAAGATTCTAGCATGAACAAAGCAGTGGCTGATTGGCAGGAGGCAAAGAGTGGGAATAAAGGGAGCCTATTCTGGTTGGCAGCTAGTGACCAGTGGTGTTCCACAGGGGTCTGTTGGGATCGAATATCTTATGTTACATGTCAATGATTTGGATGATGGAACTGAAGGGTTTGTTACAAGAAAGAAGAGAGAGAAGGCAAGAAAGGAGTCCTTTGAGAACCCTCACCAGTTCACAAAGAGATTGTTTGAACAAAATAAGAGTGGGCAGCTTAACATCTCTCAACAAGAACTTGAGGATCACCTGACAAGCACTTACTCTAACGCACAGCGGGAGGCTCCTTTGCTTGACATTTCTGGGCTTGTGAAGCCTACCGAGCCAGGAGTGAAGTTCGATCTGTCAGAACCCAAACTGGCAGAAGTTGAGCGGTTCATCAAAAAGGCAAGGTCAGGTTCAGTGCCAGGACCTAATGGAGTGCTGTATAAGCTGTTCAAGAAGTGTGAAGAGCTGAGGAAATACTTGTGGAGATTGTTAAAAGTGGTGTGGAGACAAGTTGTTGTTCCTTTGTCATGGAGTGAGGCTGAAGGAGTATACATCCCGAAGGAAGAGATTTCTATTACGTTGAATAAGTTCCGACCAGTTTCGCTCCTGAATGTAGAGGGGAAGATTATGTTTGGCATTCTAGCAGAAAGAATATCTTCATTTGTGATAGAGAATGTATTGGTAAATACATTTGTTCAGAAGGCAGGAATACCAGGCTTTCCGGGGTGCCTTGAACATACTAGTACGATATGGCATACCATCCAGGAGTCGAAGAGGTTGAGAAGAAATCTGGCTGTAGATTGGCTTGATCTTGCAAATGCGTATGGTTCCGTTCCCCATGTCTTGATTGAGTTTGCAATGGAATTCCGATGGATTCCTGCTAAGGTGAGGAACTTTGTTATGCAGTACTACAACGATTTCCGGATGAGGTTTTCCACTCAGCAGTTTACAACTGGGTGGCAGAGCTTGGACATTGGTATCCCAATGGGATGTGCGATTTCACCCATCCTTTTTGTGTTAGCCATGGAGGTCATTGTGAGGGCTGCAGAATCAGTGGGACCAGGAGTTGCACTTGATGGCGGAGGGGAGTTGCCACCAATATGAGCATTCATGGATGATCTCACCCTTTTGGGTCCTAGCACGGAGGCAGTGGAAAGTGTACTATCTAGACTCGAGGAGCTAATGGATTGGGGAAGAATGAAGTTCAAGACCAAGAAGTCAAGGAGCCTTGTTCTTAAAAGAGGAAAGCTGGTTGACTTTCATTTCACCCTTTGTGGAGAGGAGATTCCATCCATTCGGGACCAACCAGTTAAGAGCCTTGGGCGATGGTACACAGAGGAGCTGAGAGACACCAAGAGGGTTCAAGAAACAGGAGAACAGATCAGCAGAGGTCTGATGTCTGTCGACAAGTGTGGCTTGCCTGACAAGTTGAAGTTGTGGTGCTTGCAGTACGGACTGATGCCACAGATAATGTGACCACTAACTGTCTATGAAGTGGCAATGTCCCATGTTTAGGCAATGGAACGGAAGTCAACAAGTATGTGAAGGAGTGGCTTGGAGTACCGAGCAGCCTCACTAATATTGCAATCCGCAGTAGCCAGACAAAGCTTACCATTCCAGTGCAATCCCTTGTTGAAGAGGTCAAGGTAGCCAAGATAGAATCATTCTTGATGCATCGAGACTCAAAAGACCCTGTCATCAAGAACATCCAGCCGGATGTGAGATCAGGCAGGAAGTGGTCAGCCCAGGCAGCAGTCGATGAGGCAGAGTCTAGATTGAAACACAAGGAGACGGTTGGGGCTACCCAGCTAGGCCGCCAGGGTCTTGGATGGACAACCCACAAGTGGTGGTCATCTTCTACAGGTAAGGAGCGTCGTGAGCTTGTAACGCAAGAAATACGAGAGGTAGAAGAGGTAAGCTAAAGCAGCTGGCCTGACCAAGCAAGGGGCTTGGACCTGGTGGGAACTTGAATGTCCTGTGGCAGATGGAACCACTCTGCACTTCTTTTCTGTATAGAGCTCCCAACACCTGCCAGCCTCAGCACCTGGTATGAAGATAAGACAGACAGGTGCGCTGCTTGTGGTGAGAAGGGAACACTTCAGCATATTTTGAGTGCATGCAGAGTCAATCTTTCCAGTGGCATGTACACTTGGAGACAGAACAACGTTCTCAAAGTTGTAACAGAAGCAGTTGAGCAGGGAGTACTGCAGCACAACTTATCTCATGCCCCATGCTGCACAGAACATCACATATCATTTGTGAAAGAAGTCAAGGGTATACAGCACAGGCCCACGATCAAGCAGACTTTCTTCAGCCAGTAATTGGTGTGTCAAGGCCAATCTGGAAGGGAAAGGCAGTTTCCCGGGGCAAATAGTTTTCACCACATTGCGTCCAGATATAATCATCTGGTCTGACACCAGTAGAGAAGTGGTTATTGGTGAACTCACAGTCCCCTGGGAAGACACCATCGATGAAGCCCATGAGCGCAGTTAACCAAGTATGCAGAATTAAGATCAGAGTGCAGAGGCAGAGGGTGGAAGGTCTCATTCTATCCTTTCGAAGTAGGGTGCCGTGGTTTTATTGTGTTCACTTTCCAGAAGTGGCTGCGTGACCTTGGCTTTACTAGAAGAGAGATCAAGTCAACCAGCAGGGCTGTAGCTGAGGCAGCAGAGGCAGGATCATCATGGGCGTGGACCAATACGTCCAGAGGGACAGATAGTCGGACAGTGTATCCATCTTTTGTAAACTCTTCAGTAGCTGCATAGATACCTGAAGAGTAGACTATCTGTTAAGTGGAAGCGACCAACAACTCTGATAGAGGCAGGTGCCAAGTTGCTAAGCTCATCAGTGGGAGGTGGTGCTTTAGCACTGCTGGCCCACCACCTCGAGGGAGTCTTGATCATAAATGGTCCGAAACTCCTGAAGACAGGTGGCAGATCAACTAATGATAGCACAGGACAGTTAACATCTCAGTCCACGTGTATTTTCAATTCAATTCAATTCAAAGTTTGCAAATTATATGAAGATACGTAGAGGAGCAGGTAGTTTTGAGGAAGTGGAGAGGCAACAGAAAGACTTACACAGATTAAGAGAATGAGCAAAGAAATGCCAGATGGAATACAGTGTTGGGAAGTGTATGATCATGCACTTGGGTAGAGGATATGAAAGGGTTGACTATTTTCTAAATGCAAAGAAAATACAAAAAAAGCTGAGGTGTGAAGGGACTTGGGAGATCTTGTGCAGGATTCCCTAAAGGTTAATTTGCAGGTTGACGGTGTGGTAAGGAAGACAAATACAATGTTAGCGTTCATTTCAAGAGGACGAGAATATAAAGACAAGACCGTAATGTTAAGAATTTATAAAATACTCACTTGGAGTATTCTGAGTAGCTTTGGGCCCTTTATGGATGTGCTGAAACTGAAGGGGGTTCAAGGGAGGTTCCTGAAAAGGATTCCAGGATTGAATGTCTTATCATTGGAAGAGTGTCAGAAGGCTCTGGGCCTGTATTCACTGGAATTCAATGGCAGAATATAGTTTTAATGGTAAGGCTCTTGGCAGTGTGGAGGATCAGAGGGAACTTGTGGTCCGAGTCCATAGGACACTCAAAGCTCTTATGCAGGTTGACTCTGTGGTTAAGAAGGCATACGGTGTATTGGCCTTCATCAACCATGGGATTGCGTTCAAGAGCCAAGAGGTAATGTTACAGCTATATAGACCCTGGTCAGACCCCACTTGGAGTACTGTGCTCAGTTCTGGTTGCCTCACTACAGGAAGGATGTGGGAACTATAGAAAAGGTGCAGAGGAAATTTACAAGGATGTTGCCTGGATTGGGGAGAATGCCTTACGAGAAAAGGTTGAGTGAATTTCGTCTTTTCTCCTTGGAGCAACGGAGGATGAGAGGTGACCTTATAGAGGTGTATAAGATGATGAGAGGCATTGATCGTGTGGATAGTCAGAGGCTTTTTCCCAGAGCTGAAGTGGCTAACATGACAGGGCACAGTTTTAAGGTGCTTGAAAGTAGGTGCAGAGGAAATGTCAGGGGTAAGTTTTTTATGCAGGGAATGGTGAGTGCATGGAATGGGCTGCCAGCAACTATGGAGGAGGCCGATTCAATAGGGTCTTTTAAGAGGCTCCTGAATAGGTACATGGAGCTTAGAAACATAGAGGGCCTTGGGTAACCATAGGTATTTTCTAAAGTAAGTACATGTTCAGCACAGCATTGTGGGCCAAAGGGCTTGTATTGTGCTGTAGGTTTTCTATATTTCTAAGATATCTCCAATGGTGGGATATTCAAAACCAGAGGACACAGCCTCAGAATAGGGGGGCATCCTTTTTGAATGGTGATGAGGAGTAATTTCTTTAGCCAGAGAGTGGTGAATTTATGGAATTAATTGCCAAGTCTTTATGTATATTTAGGGCAGAGGTTGATAGATTTTTGATTGGTCAGGGCATGAAGGGATACAGGGAAAGGCAGAAGACTGGGGCTAGGAGGAAAATTAGACAGGCCATGATGAAATGGGAGAGCAGACTCAATGGGCTGAATGACGTAATTATGCTCGTATATTTTATCATCTTCTGGTTTTAAAGGTTGTGTGCTACGGAAGACTGGATACGTTCATGGGCTTGATCAATGGACATTTGGACACCAAATAAATCAAGAGATATGACAACCAAATGGGACTGTAGACCAGGGGATTTTCATTATAAACAATAATTAAATAAACACAAGTGAATCTGCAGAAGCTGGAAATAAATAAAAACACAAAATGCTGGCAGAACTCAGCAGGCCAGACAGCATCTATGCGAGGAGGTAGTGATGACGTTTTGGGCTGAAACCCTTCATCGGAAGTTAGGGTTTTGGCCCAAAATGTCGTCACTACCTCCTCCCATAGATGCTGTCTGGCCTGCTGCGTTCTGCCAGCATCTTGTGTTTTTATTTAATAATTAAATAAAACTCAGTTTTGACAAAAGGTCACACTCCCAAAAAATTAATGCTTCTTTCTCCAGAGATGCTAGTTGACATGCTGATCTTTTCCAGCATTGTTTTTAATTGTAACACCCTGGGAAGGGTTTCACTGCTAATATAATAGTTCCTCTGTAGCAGCAGTGTTTGGGTTATGTCTGGAGATAACGGGGGCAGGGGACATTGAAATATGTGCTGTCCAATGAAGGGAGTGTTTTTTTCTTATTGTGTGCCTGAGAAGAAGGTGATCTGGGTCTTTTGTTTGGTGAGAGATGAAGAGAGAAGATGCCAGACAGGAGAGGTCATGGACACCAGAAAGCAGTGGACTTGGAGGGGGGCCGGGAGTTGACAAAACCCGGGGAAATTGATGGAGGACCAATAGAAGGGATACTGTGAGCTCCAACATGCACATTAGACCATTTCCTTAAAAGTGGGTCCTTTTCTTTTTGTTTTTCTTTACTAACCCCTTAGTCAAGTTACGAATTAAAGAGCTAAATCATTTAAGTGCATATGATGTACTTTCTTTTATTTTGTGATACTGATTTGTAACAGGAGAACAAATCCCACAGTATCCACACTAACAAGAGGTTTGCACCTCAGGGCCAGAGACTGTCTTCCCTACACTAACGCTGCCGGTCGAACCTGAGGGTTACAATTGTGGGGGCTCATCCGGGATTGGTTTTGTTGGATGCTGTGTGATTGCCCTGAGCATTGAACCAGTGGGTTGTGTGTTTAAGTCTGTGCTGGGATGGATGCTGCTGGGTTTGAGTGGTGGTGTGCATACACGGAGTTACCGGTAATGAATGTGTGTGTTTTGAGTGGGGTAGATATTCGTACTCTGGATGAATTGTTAATTTGACGTTTAAGTACTGTTAAAGCTGTCAGCAAAGTTACAATTGTGGGCAGAGGTTTGACAAAATGGTGGACACAGACCTTGTTTTAGTTCAGGGTAACACTGACATAATGGCAGTGGAACTGCCTGGTACTACTGGTGCCCCATCTGAGTGGGGGGGGGGTTGATCTGTGGACAGTCCATACTTTCCGGGAGGAGGAGAGTGTAACAGAGTGGACCAAATCACAAATCATGTCTCCTATAGCTGGAGGCAGAGACTTCAAAGACAGGATTCTCTAGTTTCTGAGGAGTGGTCAGACTTGGAATGTCTAATTAGTCCCTATCCTCCTGTGAAAAGTGAGAATTCTGAGCTAGCATCAGACCTTGCCTCTCTGGCAAATAAATGGCCTAGTTATTGGAAGCTAAGAATATTCTCTGGAGTAATGCCCACCCCGGAGGTGTAAGAGGAGTATGAGACATGGGCAGAGCAGGCCTCTCAGTTGTTAGATGAGTGGCAGTGCTCTGATGACGTAAAGAGACCGAGATTGGTTGAGAATTTGAGGGGGCGGGCTGCTGACATTGTGAGAGCTGTCAAATCCTAGTACCCCCTTGCCACAGCTGCCACCCACATTCCGACACCGGAAAATGCGTTTGGCAAACAGGAAGCCCAATGGAGCTCATGATGGGGTTTCAGAACATGAGTCAGGAGAAGGGGGAGAAGTTTTCTGTTTTTATTTTTTGGCTAGAGAAGCAGTTAAATTGCTTGCACCACAGTGGGGTAATTTGGGCAACTGAAGTGGATCAGTTAGGAATGGACTAGATAGCCAGGGGCTTCAGCAGGGTACAGTCCTCGGGAGTGGTCCCCTGCAGTGAAGTGACCTACAATAGCTTGCCCCAGGGAGTGGTAGAGGAGATCATGGCAGAGTTGAGAACGGAGATGTCCCAGTTGTTATCAGTGGGTGTGCCCCTCCCTTCTGATAGAGCTGATAGTGAGGTGGACCTGTTAAGGGGACGGACTATTCAGAGGGCTGCACGTTCCACGAGAAGGGGAATGGCTGGTATTGTCTGTCATAACTGTGGTGAAGAGGGGCACTTCAGGTGGGAGTGTGAACAACGGGAAGCCCCTTGGAGAGTGAGCCCCGGGTATCTAAGCAGAGAGAGAAATCAGGAAAGTTAGAGGAGACCAAGTGAGGGAATGGCTTGGAATCTCGGTGGGGTGGGGGGGGGGAAGTAGGTTCCCAGCAATATACCAAAGAACCCTTGAAAGCAAAAGACCCTATTCCTGAGGGCATAGAGGGATCAAGCTCCAGTGTATCACTACGGATAGAGGGTATTTATGCTAAAGCCACACTTAACACAGGGTCGCAGGTCATGTTACTGTACCGTTCATTTTACAACCGGTAAGTGACACTTTACCATTGACACCATTCAGTGTGCTAGAGATCTGGGGTCTCAGTGTTGGTGAGTAGCCATACAATGGTTATTTGTCAGCAAAGCTGGAGCTCTTGGAGGCTGATGTGGGAGTCTCTGAGGTCCTTGATACATTGGTGCTGGTTTGTCCGGACCCTGCTGAGAAAGGCAGCCTTGCAATTCTGGTGGGGACCAACACTCCTATTATGAGGAGGCTCATGGGGGCCTGCAAGGAAAAGGCTGGAGAGAGTTATCTGGGAACACTGTCTGTTCACCTGGTGTTTCGAGCTGCTTTTGAAGAAATGCGTTAACTGCATTGGGCCAGATACTGAGTTTAGACAAGGGACTGTGTGGTTCACCCAGTCAAAGCCAATTATGTTACGGCCTGGGGAATTAGCAAGAGTGATGGGCACCCCCAAATTTCCCAGAATGCCTGAAGGCGAGGCCCTCTTAGTGGACACCCCGAAGATCACGAGGAGGAATCTGGATTACCTGCTGGGGTACTAGTGAAACCTGAACCACAGAAGCCCCTGGGTGTACAGGTGAACAGGATTGCAGTGATTGTTATGAACACTGCAAAGAGGGAGGTCACCTTCAAACGGGGGATGGCCCCGGCACATCTTATCCTGGTGACTGTAATGTCTGGTGACCCAGTGAGACAAGCCAGGGAGAAACCCTCTGCAAAGGGGGCAAAGTTGACCGCTTAGTCATTCAACTTTGGGGACTCACTGGTAGCTACACGTTGGAAGAGGAGGCTGGTAGAGAAGATGCTGAAGCTGGAATGTGTCTTTTCCACTGACGAGTTTGATGTGGGTTGTTACAAGAGCACGCGTCATATTATCCGGGTGACTAAGGACACCCTGTTCAGAGAGAGGTCATGGCGACTGGCCCCTGCAGAGGTGGAGGACGTTCAGTAGCACTTGCAGAAGTTGAAGGAAGCTGGGATCATCACTGAGACTGGAAGCCCTATGTGACCCCAATAGAAGACATGCTGGCCCGTCTGAGTGGTGCAAAGTGGTTCAGTGTGCTAGACTTGAGGAGTGGATATTACCAGATCCACATGAGCGAGGCTGACAAAGACGGCATTTATATGTCCACTGGGATACTTCCAGTTTGAAAGAATGCCCCAGGGCATATTGGGAGCCCCTGTGATCTTCCAGCAGGTCATGGAGAAGACAGTAGGGGATATGAACTTGCTTGAGGTATTGGTGTATCTGGATGACCTCATAGTGTTTGAGTCCACCTTGGAGGAATATGAAGCCAGGCTACTGAAAGTGCTGAAGCTGCAAAATGTCTGTTAGCTATGCTGGACACATAGTCTTACAAGATGGAATAGCTACAGATCTGTCTCAGATAGAGGCGGTAACCAAATAACCAAGGACCCAGATTGTGAGCACTTTGCGCTCGGTCCTTGGAGATTCAGGAAGGACTATGCAAAAGTGAGTCACCCTTTAAATCAGCTTCTGTGTGGTCATCCTCCCTTGGGAAAGAAAGGGAGGAGGACAAAAGGAGTGGAGTGTAAAGAGAATCTTAGCCCTTAGGAGCCTTCTGGACCAAGATGGGATGTGAAATGTGAGGAGGCCTTTCAGTAACCGAAGGAGCTGCTGACCCAGGCACCTGTGCTGGTTTTTGTAGGCTCCTGATTGCCATATGTACTGCACACAGATGCCAGCAGGGAGGGGTTTGGGGGTGTCCTGTATCTGGATCAGGGCACCAGGTCGAGAACTGATGCGTTTGTAGGCCGGATCCCATTCATAAGTTGGAGTTTCTGGCATTGAAATTGGCTGAGGTGGATAAGTTAAGTAACTACACCTATGGTGCCAAGTTTGAGGTGAGGACAGAGGACAATCCCTTAACTTATATCCTGACCTCAGCGAATTTGGATGCCGCAGGCCTTCGATAGTTGGCGGCATTGTCTGCCTATGATTTCAGCCTGATGTACCAGCGGGAACATTGATGCTGATGTGTTGTCCCAACGGGCACATAAAAGGCTTGTCAGGGACAAAGAGTGGGAGACCATTCCTACCCCAGGGGTGAAAGTCACATGCCAGTTTGCCATCGCGGTGAAGACAGACATAAGGCAAGGACAGGATCGACTGGTAGATCAATTGGGAGCTTCTGATGACACCATTCCACAAGTTTACTGTAACCTGACTGCTCTGAAGACAAACCAGCTGCCGGAATTGAGTCCTGTGGAACTGGCAGCTGCTCAGTGAGATGAGCCAGGCATTGGTACCATTCGGTCAGCAGTCGAAAAGGGAGACGTGGCCCAAGTGCAGAAGACAAAACATGCTGCGATGCCTCCATTACTGAGGGAATGGCCCAGACTGGAGCTGAGGAACCAGATCCTGCACCAGGCCACATCGACCTTGGCGTACCCAGCTGGTTCTGCCCGAGCGGTATCAGGGGATTGTGTTGAAGTCACTTCATGATGATTCTGGACATTTGGGGGTGGAGAAGACCTATGGATTGCTCAGAGACCGGTTTTACTCGCCCCGAATGAAGTCGGAGGTTGAAGAATACTGCAAGTCGTGCATTCGACACATACGATGGAAGACACTGCCTATGCGGGCAGCTCCCTTGTCCCACTTGCAGAGCACAGGGCCACCGGACCTGTGTATGGATTTCTTTTCAATAGAGCCAGATGCCGGCAACACGGTGAATGCCTTAGTCATCACAGATCACTAAACCAGATATGCGCAGGCTTTCCCTACCAAGGGCATCCATGGTGGCCAAAGTGTTATGGGAGAAGTATTTCATTTATTATGGCCTTCCCAGGCGGATACATAGTGATCAGGGACGGGATTTCGAGAGCAGACTTATCCATGAGTTACTGAGCATGCTTAGGGTCGAGGACCACAACCTATCACCCACAGGGTGAACCCCGGCCGAGAGGTTTAATCAGACCCTGGAGATCAACAAAAAGAGCAGGTGGAGTCAACATATTGGACATCTGGTTCACAGTTACAACTGTTACAAATGAAGCTACTGGATACTCACCATATTATCTGATGTTTGGGCACGAGGCGAGGTTACCCATTGATCTTTGCTTTGGGACTGAAGAGGGTGACTTGCCACTGAAGACTTATCCGAAGTATGTGTCTGATACGAGAAAGGAGCTGAAAAAAGCTGATGAAATAGTTAGGGTCGTGGCTGCCAAGCAGAATCAAGGGAATAAGAGGAGTTATGATCAAAAGGGTAGGTTCTCCCAACTCCTGCCGGGAGACTGAGTCCTCATAAGGAATTTGGGTCTACCTGGGAAGCACAAGTTGGCTGACTGCTGGGCAGCTACAACCCTATAAGGTGGAGAGTCAGATGCCAAATGTCCCAATTTTCTGAGTGAAACCAGAGGAAGGGAATGGACCTGTCAAGATTCTCCATCGGAATCACCTTCTGCCTCTGGGACAAGAGGTGCAGGTTGACCCAGAGCCCGACCTGGAGCCTATACCTAGTAAAAGAACTCTGCAGCGCCACGGGGTGACTGCAGGGCCAACAGCAGGACAGATTAGACAGGCCCCTGCCTCTGAGTGGGATACTGATTCAGAGGATGAGGAAATGGGGGAGTGGTGTATGCTGCCTTTTGCTAACTCCCACTGATTGCTGATTGAGAAAGAGACTCCCAACCATTCTCAGAATGAGTCAGGTGAAATTGGGGGGTGGTGGGGTGCTATCTGTGGACAGCCTGGGTTTCAGCGAGACCCTGCAAGGGATGAAGCGGGGTTCAGCCAAGGGAGAGAGGGGTCCGAGTTCCAGGTGGGCACGGGTGATAGGCCGGGGGAGGTCTCGTCAGGTAGACCAGAAATATTCCCAGCAGTGTTGGAACATGAAGAGGTAGATGAGGGGGTACAGAGGTCTCAAATAATCAGAAGACCACCAGATAGGCTGTAACCCCTACTGCTTTGGGGGGCTATGTCACTGCCTTTTACACCTGGAGTGGACTTCATGCTTTGCAGGAAGGGTTGGCAAATTATCTTAATGTCATGAGGACATGACTAAATTTGGTTGGGGTAGAGTGTAACATCCTGGGAAAGGTTTTACTGTTGATGTAATGGTTTCTCTGTAGCAGCAGTGTTTGGGTTATGACTGGAGATAACGGGGGCTTTGGAATGTGTGCTGTCCAATGAAGGGATTAAGGAAGTGCTTTTTTCTTGTTGTATAGCTAATAACGAGGTGATCTGGTTCTTTCGTCCAGCGTGAGATGAAGAGAGAAGACACCAGAAAGAAGAGGTTGTAGACAGCGGGACAGAGTGGATTTGGAGTGGGGCCGGGAGTCAACGAAGCCTGGGGAAAATGATAGAGGATCAGTGGAAACTGTGAGCTCCAACTTGCACACGTTAGACTCTTTCATTAAAATGGGCCCTTTTCCTTTTGTTTTCTTCACTAACCCTCTGGTCAAATTATGAATTAAAGAACTAAATCATTTCAGAGCATAAGGTGTACTGTCTGTTATTTTGTGGTACTGGTTTGTAATGAGGGATCAGATCACAAAGTATCCACATGAACAAGAGGTTTTGCACCTCAGATTCCACACGTTTGGCTTCCCTAGACTAACACCGTCGGCCAAACCTGAGGTTACACAATGAAGAATTATTTATGGTGCTATTGAATGTTGGTGAAGTCTGTGTTATTATGTGCGTACATAACATAGAATTACAGTTCCCAATGTACAACACAGGCAATTCAGCTAGAACCGGAAAACAGGTTGTATACACCATTGCATCACGAACAAACATAACAAAGTCCAGGTAATCTACTCTGCTTCCTTTTCAAGTCTGTCCCTTTAGACATCCATGGGGATTGAAGTTGGCTTACTTCACTCCAAATGAGAAGACAGAAGAAAACAGTGCCTTTTGGTGGGCAGGAAGGCAATGGTGGGCATTTTGCAAAAAACTGCAGTGCACTCCCTGTACATTTTACAAGATAAAACCTTTGCTCTTCATGACTGAAATAGTTTATAATCTCTCACAGTGCTGGCAATGAAGCTATAAAATTGCCAGCATCAACCATTTATTCCTGGCCTGCTAACTTCCTCCAGCATTTTGTATGAAATGCTCTGGATTTCCGTTACAGGTATCTGTAGAAGCTGTCATGCTTATGTCCTGCAGCCCTGTCCCTACTTATGCTGGGCTACTCTGTACTGCTGATCGATGGGTTTGAGATTTCCAGAACCATCTCAATTCCCTCTCTGTTTTGTAGCAGCTACAGAGACGGTACAGTGCAAGAGCATAATGAGGTAGATCGTGTTGCCACATGTCTACCTTAACGTACAAGAGATCTGTTCAAGAGTCTAATAACAGCACGATAGAGTTGACCTTGAGTCTGGTGGTATGTGCTTTCAGGCTTTTGTATCTTCAGCCCAATGGGAGAGATGAGCAGAAAGAATGTCCGGAGTGGGTGGGATGTTTTGTAAAGTCTTCCTTGACAATAAGGAAGAAAGAAAGCGAGGAAGATGTTGTAAGCTAGTTTAAGCTGTAATGTGAAGCACTTCCAAACTTGTGAGTTAGGTGCAACAGTGACTATAGGCAAGAAGTTAATTATATACTTGCAAAACTTCTGGGTTAAAAAGTTTTAAAGTTATTCGTAGTCAATTCTTTGAACTGAACTGTTGAGCACTATAATTTATCACTTCACACTTCAGTAACAGTTGACTCTGGTTTACTGTACACATGAGACAAAGAAATTATTTATCTGAAATCTGGAACTGTAGAAACAAAACTCAAACCATCTCTCACTTTAAAACTTATACATAGAGTACCTTGATACATGTGTGTGTATCCATTACTTATAGTTCACTGATTCCAGGTGTGTTGAATTAAATCCTCATGAAAATCTACAGATGTCACGAACCAGCAATTCACACCTTGCAGTTAATAAGGTGGCAGCTGATATGTTAGGGCATCTAATAGTAAAGAGGTCAGTTTCCACTGCATCTTGTTTGGATATCATTCTATTTATCAGCAGTTTTCATAGCTTCCTTGCCAGCACGATGATAGATTATGAACCCAGACATGAAGAGCAAATGTTTTTTTCTGGTAGAGTGTATGGAGAATGCAGTGCAGGCATTGGGATTGTTGCAATTATCTTTACATTAGACGTGTGAGCTGGCAGTTTCACACATTTCTGATGGAGCATGAAGTAGTTCTTAGCAATTCATACCTGGAATTTATCTTTTGTTATCTCTGATTTTCTTGCATTGGAGATTTTGATAGTAGTGGAGAAAGGAAATGGCTTTAAAATGTTTCTATTTATTAATTGCAGATCAATGAAATTGGCTTTCTTAAATAATTTTCATTTTATTTGAGAGAAACTTGATCCAGTTGCTGAATAGTAGCTCAGCGTGATGGCTTCATTTAGTGAATATTTGAAGACAGAATACAATTCTCATTTTTATCATCTCATGAAATCATCCCAAAAGCCCCAATAAATAGAAACAGAATTGGTGCAAAACCACATAGGGAAGTACCAGGGCAGATGACATTTTAAAGAGCATTTTGAGGGAAGAAAGTGTGGTACTGCAGGCAGAAAGGTTTTGGGAAGGAATTCCAGATTGGAAACCTTGGAAACTGAAGACTTTCTGTGACAAAGCAATTAAATTTAGGAATAAGCAAACGTTCAAAACTGCAAAAGAGAGCAGGTAACATAGAGGGAGAAAGTACTGTTAGATATTAGTGAAATAGGGAGGCTGAAACTTCGAGTGAACCTGCAAACAAAGTTTGAGGATTGTTCAACTTGAAGCCAGTTCAGGATAGCAACCACTGTGATATTGGCTTGATGCAGGTTAGGTTAGTTCATTGTATTATGGAACTCATTACAGTTTAAAGTTCCTTAAGGTTGACATAGCGAGGGGAGGTAGTGGGATTAAACTCCCACTACCTATTAAGTTCTCCCAATGGCATGTGTCTCAAATAGACTCTGACAACCTTCATATGTGGCTCAGCTGTTAAGCCTGGCAGTACTGTTTCTACTGACAGGAGAGGGGGCAAAAGTGGGATACTGGTGCCTTCAATCCAGTTCCTTTGGGCAGATGGGGTTCTCAGCTGTGGTTGGCAGCTCATCTAGCAGAAGGAATACTCTGATAGAAAACCTTTGCTGCCTTGCAACTATATCCACTCATGAGGAAGGCTTCAGGGGTACTTCCTACTCCTAAAGCCTTCCTAACGCAGTCCATGGTTGAGTTCAATGATGACTGGCAACTCCTGGGATGCCGCTGGTGACAAACTTTATTGGTTCCTGCCATCTCTTTGGATTCCCCAGCTACGTGGAGATGGGGAGCCTGCTGCAAAGGCAACAAGTACTCTCCATATCATACTGCCTGGTTTGCATAACCTAGGTTGCAATATCCATGGTTGCTCCTGACCATCAAAGGGTCTCATAACAGCTTATCTAATATATTCAATGCTATAAGCTGGAGTTTTCACCTTTCAGGGAATCTATTTCGTAATAGAAGTCTTTTTTAAGAAACATTTTTCCTTTCTTCAGTTAATGAACCCAGAAACCAGATTTGCATTGTTAAATATTAAAAGAACAAAAGCCACAAGTGTTTGTGATTTTTGTTTTTATAACTCCATTCACTGGAGCTTAGTAAAGATGATCATGTTTTGACAGGAACTCTGCAGCTGCCTTTGCCCGTCGGTGACCAACAATTAGTGAGAAAAGCAGCCACCGGTGGGTCCTCGCCGGAGTTCACAGCGCCCTGCTCCAGTGTGATGTTACTCAGTAACAGTCTCCTGAAAGGTGGAACGGTCAGGAACTGTGTCCACTGCTCTTCCACTGAGTAATCGCAGTTGTGATGGAGGTTCATTGTGCTGAAATGTGTCTCTCTCTTGGCAGGCCTATAGAGTAGTTACCATTTGAATTTCATAGCAGCTACTAAACCTGAATGATTTATCTTCTCTTGACAGGAAGCTAACCCTGTTGTTTGATGTTTCTCAACTTAACATTGCTGCTAAGTTCACAAGCTCTATTTCCAGCTATTATTGAGAATGGTTCTCTCCTTGCAAATGCACACTCTATTCTTCAAATCTGACACTGCTGCCAGCTTTTAAAAAATCTTTATTCTTGTAATCTATCCTCTATCTGCTGTAACAAAGTCAAGGTCAAAATCAAAGCAAATTTATTATCAAAGTGCATATACACTCAGTGACCACTTTATTAGTTACACCTGTATACCTGTTTGTTAATGCAAATATCTATCAATCAGGTGGCAGCAACTCAATGCATAAACGCGTGCAGATATGGCCAAGATGTTCATTTGCTGTTCAGAATGGAGAAGAAATGTGATCTAAGCGATTGATCGTGGAATGATTCCTGGTGCCAGAGTGGGTGGGTTGAGTATTTCAGAAAGTGCTGGCTTCCAGGGATTTTCACACAAACTAGTCTCTAGAGTTTACAGAGAACAGTATGAAAAATAATAAACGTCTTCCTGAGAGCAAAAGTGTTTTGTTAATGAGAGGAGAATGGTCAGAATGGAAGGTGCCTGTAACTCAAATAAGCACACATTACAACAGTGGTATGCTGAAGAGCATCTCTGAATGCACAGTATGTCAAACCCTGAAGTGGATGGCCTCAGCAGCAGAAGACTGTGAACATTCCATGGCCTCTGTATTAGCTACTGGAGTTACCTACGGAAGTGGCCACTAAGTGTATGTTACCATACACTACCTGAGATTCACTTTCTTATAGGCATTTATAAGAAAGTAAAGAAAATCAATAAAATTTTTGAAAAGCTATACATACAGAAAGACTGGCAAACAACTAATGTGCAAGAGAAGGCAAATGTGCAAATCAAAAATAAATAATATGGGGAACATGAGTTGTAGAACCCTTGGAAGTGAGTCTTGAGGTTATGTAATGAGTTCAGAATTGAGGAGAGTGAAGCTATTCACCCGAGTTCAGGAGCCTGATAGTTGTAGTGTAATAACTGCTTCTGAACCTGCAGTGTGAGGCCTAAGGCTCTTGTACCTCCGACTTAATGGTAGTCACAAGAAAAGAGCAAGGGCTGGCTGATGGGGATCCTTGATGATGGATGCTGCTTTCTTGTGGCAGCACTCCTTATAGATATGCTCAATGGTGTGATGGACTGGGCTGTATCCACCACTTTCTGTAGATTTTTACATTCCTGGGCTTTGGTGTTCCATACTTACCTTCCTCTAAGCTGAGCCACATTTCCACACCAACACTAAGCCTGTTTGGATCCTCTTCTCCAATGTGGCTTTAACATTGTATCTCTATCTAGTATGGAGGGGCCATGGCAAAGGATCAGAAAAATTGCAAAAACTTATAAACGCAGCCAGCTCTATCATGGGCACTAAACTCTCCAGGACACCTTCAAAAAGGTGGCATCCATCATTAAGAACCCCCATCACCCAGGACATGTCCTCTTCTCATTGCTACTGTCAAGGAGGAGGTACAGGAGCCTAAAGACACACACTCCATCATCAAAATCAAAGCAAATTTATTATCAAAGTGCATATACACTCAGTGACCACTTTATTAGTTACACCTGTATACCTGTTTGTTAATGCAAATATCTATCAATCAGGTGGCAGCAACTCAATGCATAAACGCGTGCAGATATGGCCAAGATGTTCATTTGCTGTTCAGAATGGAGAAGAATTCATGAACCCATGAATACTACCTCACTATCTTTTTCCCTCTCTTTTTGCACTATTTCTTTAATTTATTTTATTATATGTTTGTGAAGAAAAAGAATTTCAGGATGTATATTGTATACATTTCTCTGACATTAAATGTACCTATTGAAATCTATTGATATATACTTCATATTGTAATTTATAGTTTTTATTTTGTATTGCAGTACAACACATTTCACAACATATGCCAGTGTTACTAACCACAATTCTGATTTTGATACTGTGCTCTCCCTCTGCATACCTGTTGTAAGTCCTGCATCTAAATTGTCATTTTTCTTAATCCTATACGCTTCGACTTATCAAACTCATTATAACTATTGCTAGAGCAAATCATTCAAAACACCCCTGACAATGTCTTCATTTGCACGGTCATTTCTGTCCATTCTAAACTTAGATAAGATTAGCTTTACTTGTCACATGTGCATCAAAGCATGCAGTGAAATGCAATGCTTGCATCAAATCAAATCAGTAAGGATGTGCTGGGGCAGCCCACAAGTGTGACTGTGCTACTGGCATCAACATAGAATGTCCTCAACTTGTTAACCCTCAACCATATGTCTTTGGAATGTGGGAGGAAACCGGAGCATCTGGAGGAAACCATGATAGTCCTGGGGAGAACATATAAACTCCTTACAGACTGGAGTGGGGATCGAGACCCACTGGTGGTTGCTGACGCTGTAAAGCAATGATACTGTGCTACCATACCACACTGTAAAACAATGATACTGTGCTACCATACCACACTGTAAAGCAATGATACTGTGCTACTGTACCACACTGTAAAGCAATGATACTGTACTACCATACCACACTGTAAAGCAATGATACTGTGCTACTGTACCACACTGTAAAGCAATGATACTGTGCTACCGTACCACGCTTAAGCTTCTTCAATCAGGCCTCTGGTCATATCACCTACAGAAGCAAGAAAAAGCTTGTGAAACCTTTGGAATTACCTGGTCTCTAATTACTCAAAAAATGTGGTCTGATCTTCATCTAATAATAGACAAGCACAATCTGTCTAAACTAATAACACACAAACAATCGTATTTCTTCTCGTGAATACAGAGTACATTACTTAAACAATCACAGTCTAGGTTCAAAAAGGTATGTGAATCTCTGGGGTAATCCCTTCTGCAAAAGCTATTTGGAGTTGTGGGTTCCAATCAATGAGATTGGAGGCCCTCCCCTTTAAAAGAGACACACAAAGTTGGGTAACCGAAAGAATCTATGCTTCTCAAGAAAGATCTGATTATGTGCACCATGCCTTGATCAATCCAACTTTCAGAGGACCTTAAAAGAAGAATTGTAGAGATGAATGAATCTGGAAAACACTACAAAAACATTTCTAAAGACCTGAGTGTTCATCAGTCCACAGTAGGAGAAATTATCTTCAAACTCAGTACTGTTGCTACTCTCCTTGGGACTGGGCATCCTGCAAAGATCACACCAAGAGCACAACGTGCAATGATGGTGGCGGTGAAAAAGAACCCAAAGGTGACAGCAAAGAATGTGCAGAAATCTCTAGAACTTGCTAGAGCCTCTGTTCATGTGTCCACTGTAAGAAAAGCACTGAACAAGAATGGTGTTCATGGAAGCTCACCGTGTAGTAAACTACCGTTCTCCAAATAAAAACATTGCTGCACATCCCAAGTTTGTAAAGACCAACTGGATGTTCCACAATGCTTCTGGGACAACATTCTGTGGACAGATGAGACAAAGGCTGAACATTTTGACAGAAATGTACACTGCTATGTTTGGAGGAAAGTGGGTACTGCACACCAACACCAAAACCTGATAGCACCGTGAGGCATGGTGGAAGGAGCATGCCTCACGGCTGGATGGCTTGTGGTCGTTGTGTGAACAACGATTTCAAAATTGTATCAAAAGAATTTCAAGGAAAGTGTCAGCGTAGCAGTCTGCCACCTGAAGCTTAATAGAAGTTGGATGATGCAACAGGACAACGATCCAAAACACAAGAGTAAATCAGCAACAGAATGTTTTAAGAAGAAGAAAATTTGTGTAAGTTAAAGTCCAGATCTTAACCTAAATGACATGCTGTGGCATGACATGAAGAGGGCTGTTTATGCAAGGTATCCCAGAAATATTGATGAACTGCAACAGTCTTATGGAGGAACATTCTTGCATCCATCTCCTGTCACGACCACAGATTCAGCAGTGCAGTAGTGCTTGTGAATATTGTTACATACCCCGTAACTGGGTCACTTACCAGCAAAGATAGAGAGGTCCGTTGAAGTCTGATGGTACTATTTTTAACAGTATTTATTGATAAAAATACACAAAAATAATATCAATGCAAACATACAGATAATATACATCGTCAATACTAAATCTAAAAGCGTGGGTATAATAAGAATCAAGAAGAAATAGCTCTATGGTTGTCTAGGGGATAATGTATTGTCTGATGGAAATATAAAAGTCACTTTAGTTCCTTCAAGCTGTAGGCTGCAGCCTTTTTGGTTGGAGAGAAAGACGGAGGTTTAACTTGCCCATTCCTTTTATGATGTCACTCCTTCGAGACGTAGGGAGTTACAATACAATAGCTTTTCCTTTTCACTACAGAGTAATACAGTTATACATTCAATTCAGCATCTAAACAGTTAATGATTACAGTGTCACTTCCTTCAATAGCTTAACATCTTGTACCTTATTAAAGTCTTGTAGCATCAGACTTCAATTTAATAACCACCTACTTTTATTTCTTTCCTTCAGCAAACAAAAACTAAGGAGTTGTAATCTTAGCTTACATGTATCTACAAAAGTTCATGCAAATACTAATCTTTCTGTTGCTTTCAAACTTAACAGGCAGGCTTCCATGGAGTTGCCTTTATTATTCACATGCTTTGTCGAAATCCTGTAAAACCGGCTTTTGCTATTTAAAAATGGCGTCCCCATTAACCCTCGCCACTTTTCCAGTTAGTTCCCACGTGGGGAGCTTGGGTACCCTGGCGAAATAGGCTCTCGCCCGCTTCTTTCATAGGAGTTATTTTATCAACACCGTGTCCATCTTCTGAATTTCCATCCAATTCTTTAATTTTACACAGGTTGCTAGCTCTCTCTTCAGGACCCTTCAGGCTATTAGTTTTCAGTTCGAACTCTTTGTTCAAGTAGCATTTCAAATTCTGCCTTTTCACATCACACTCTGGAATAACAATAGCATGGGGGGCCCCATCATCTTCCAACTCAATCTGTAAGCGATCTGCAGACTTTAAATATTCTTCATTCGATTTGGGAACTACATATTTCCCGTTTCCTTCAATAATAATATTTATCTCCCCACTTTTGGTGTCTGCATTAACTTTTAACCCACCATCAAGCACAAACACCTGGGAAATCTCACTTCCCACTATTACCAAGGTTAACGCTTTCTTCACTGAACCAAGTCTATCTGACCCATAAGGACGGCCTCCCCGTTCAACGGAATCAAATACCTCAGATTTTTTCTGAGCTCCAGTACTAGGTTCAGTACCACGTGCATCCACATCTTGGACACACTCAAACGGGACATTTGCCTCTTTCAGGCTTTCAATACCCGTACCCGGTCCAAATTCTAATTTCCCCTGATTCTCCCAGCTACTCTCTGGGCAACTCCCTTCCAGAGTAAACTCAACCCCGCAGGCTGAAACAACCTCATCTGCCAGCCCAGCAGACCTCTTCAAGGTAAGGGCATCCTTTTCATCTAGGCCTGCCCTCATTTCATTATCGGGAACACCTCTAGCATTTTCAACTTCTTCAAACAGTTCTGCCAACCCAGACAGATCATCCAGGTCCAACCCTGGACCTTTTAACAGCTCTAGCTGTTTCTCATCTTTATCTTCTGCATCTAAAACTTTTCTCCTCGCTAAGGGCAGGGCTACCTCCTCTCCCTTACCCTCTTTCACTTTACTGCTCTTCGTTTTACCACCCTCTAAACCCTCGTGGTACGGAGTCAGTAAAAACATCTTGGCCAAATCGAAACTGGCCGGATTTAAACTGCTCCCTTTCTCAGCTGCCTCTCTCGACGTGCTGCGAGTGATCGCGCATGCGGGATAGATCTTGGAATCTAGGGGTGGGGCCGCAACACTCATCAGCCGGCTGGTCATCGTCATTGCTGCCCAAACCTTACCACCTGCTAAATCGTTACCGAGAAGGACAGCCGCGTCAGTTCTCGGGAAGTCTGATCGCACCCTTATTTCAACTGGTCCAGATACCAGCTCACAATCCATAATGACCTTATGTAAGAGCACCATTTCTGTCCCTTTGCTTATTCCTTTCACAGCTACCATTCCCATCTTGCAACCAAAATCTAGTACCTCACTGCTGATCAACGATAGCTCAGCCCCGTATCTCTCCAGATCCGTACGGGAACTGGGGTGTCTCCCTCCCTCACAGACACGGTTCCGTGTGACAGACAAGTCTCAGACCCTTCTCGTACTCTGTCTACCTGGGCCTCTCTTGTCAATTTACTGATTACCACGGCACATCCGATAGGGACTGCTGCTTTCCCTTTTCCTGTCTCTTTCCTTGGAGCAAAGTACCTAGATGCAGTATGCCCCCCCCTTTCCACAATTAAAACAGGTCAAGCCCGGAAATCTCTGGCCGTCTGGCCTTTCCCCCTCAACCTTACCACTAGCTCCCGGCGGGACCTCAGCCTCAGCCGGCGGGCTTTCTCGATCATTCTCACGGTCTCTCTGGGAACTTTTATTCGAGGAAAACTTTGTCTTGTGGGTTAGGGCATATTCATCTGCGAACCTAGCAAATTCTGAGATGGACTTATTTGGCTTCTCATTCAAGTACATCCGGATATCCTCCGAACCACAACCTTTAAATTCCTCAATCAGAATTAACTCCCTGAGACGCCAATAATCCTTTGCCACTATCTCTGCTGTGCACCAACGGTCCAAGAGCACACCCTTCTCATTGGCAAACTCGGTATACATCTGATTCCACCCTTTCTTTAAATTTCTAAACTTTTGTCTATGCGCTTCAGGTACTAACTCGTAACTCTGGAGAATGGCTCCCTTTACTTTGTCATAACTCTCCTCCTCTTCCTCCTCCATGGACAATGCCATATATGCCCGCTGTGCCTTCCCCTTTAACACACTTTGTAACAACGCCACCCACTGATCTCTGGGCCACTTCTGATTCGCTGCCACCTTTTCAAAAAGCAAGAAATAACTATCAACATCCGTCTCCTCAAACGGAGGGACTAACCTCAACTCCCGACTAACATTAAACCGTTCCTCTCAGTCTGACCCTTGATCTCTTCGCCCTTGCCTTAACTTCTCCATCTCCAAGTCATGTTTCCTTTGTTTCTCTGCCTCCCCATACTCTCTCTCCTTCTCGGCTCTCTCTTTCTCTTTCTCAGCTGCTTCCAGCTGTTTTAATTGAATTTCATGCTCTCTTTGTTTCTCAGCTCTTTCCTGCTCCCGTTTCACCTCTAACTCCTTTAGCTGGAGCGCATGCTCCCTTTCTCTCTCTGCTCTTTCATTCTCCTTCTCAGCTGCCTCCAGCTGCTTTAACTTAATTGCATGTTCCAACCTTAATTTCTCCAACTCTAACTGAGCTGTCCCACTAGCTGGTACCTCTTCAGGGATATTTTCCAATACCCCAACTGTAAACACATTCTTCCCGATATAATACTGAGTTACTGCCCTTCGCACCTCCCGCTTTTTCCATCGACAACCTCACCTCTGCGAGGTTTAACCCCTTCACCAAATTTATCAAGTCTGATTTGGTGGCCGCCTCTAGCGCCTCCAGAGTCGGGTTTTCTATAAATTCACCCACATCCATCTTTGCTGGTTTCCCATCTGGCTACCCGCGTAACCAGATCCAAGTTTTGGACTTACAAGCCCGATTCACTGGCCTCCCAATTTGGTGTCAAATCCTGAGACGAGAACTCCAATTTTGTTACATACCCCGTAACTGGGTCACTTACCAGCAAAGATAGAGAGGTCCATTGAAGTCTGATGGTACTATTTTTAACAGTACTTATTGATAAAAATACACAAAAATAATATCAATGCAAACATACAGATAATATATATCATCAATACTAAATCTAAAAGCGTGGGTATAATAAGAATCAAGAAGAAATAGCTCTATGGTTGTCTAGGGGATAATGTATTGTCTGATGGAAATATAAAAGTCACTTTAGTTTGTTCAAGCTGTAGGCTGCAGCCTTTTTGGTTAGAGAGAAAGACGGAGGTTTAACTTGCCCATTCCTTTTATGATGTCACTCCTTCGAGATGTTGGGAGTTGGTTTCCCCATTGTTAGCTAAAAGCCGTTTTTCCATGGTAAGGGCACAGGTTCTGGGGCAAATGGAACTGAATGCACGTGGCCTCCCCACCGGCTTCTGCTATTACGGGATCGCTAGCGTTTCTTCTGGTGCGTCTGAGGGGCTGTTCCCACAGACCCTCTTTTATCCTGACTCACAGGGTCTCAGATGTCAATCAGGCAATCCCTCCCTCAACCAGCCCACTTTGCCTGAGGGCTTCCACGTAGCACAGTATTGCAATACACAAGTCCGTCTCCAAGAGACAATGGCCGTTTCCCGTAGCTTAATATCGCCGGGGGAACAAGACATTCCGCACATCTCTCTCTCATTTCCTGGGTCTCCTGACCCAAATTAATAGTGATCTTGCGATTCTCACAAAGGAGGGGACTACCCCGCACCCTTCGGCCCCTCAGAGCTGTGGTACATTCATAACAATATGCACGTGTCAACTAATTATTATCTAACTGTGATAGTATTTAACTCCACACTTGTCGTCGTGGTACTTGTTGAAACTCAGACAGAGCACAGCAATACTTCACTGCCTGTTTGCCCAAAGGGAGAAGATTATGTGTCAGTTTGCCATCACCATGAAGGCAGAGAAAAAGGAGGGGAAGGCACGGGCGGTGGATCAAGTGAGGGCTTCTGATGACACCGCCCCCCAAGTTTATTGTAACCTAACTGCTTTGAAGACAAATCAGCCACTGGAGTTCTGGGGAAATGGCAGCTGCTCAGCGAGATGGCCTGGGCATTGGAACCATTTGGGCAGCGGTTGAAAAGGAAGACATGGCTCAGGCAGAGAGGACGAAACATGCGTCAGTGCCTCCATTACTACGAGAATGGCCTCGGCTGGAGTTGAAGAACCAGATCTTATACCAGGTCACGTCACCCCCAATCTGACCCCAGCGCTGACAGCTGGTTCTGCCCGAGCGGTATCAGGGGATTGTGTTGAAGTCACTTCATGATGATTCTGGACATTTGGGGGTGGAGAAGTCCTATGGATTGCTCAGAGACCGGTTTTACTCGCCCCGAATGAAGTCGGAGGTTGACGAATACTGCAAGTCGTGCATTTGATGCATACGGCAGAAGACACTGCCTACGCGAGCAGCTCTCTTGTCCCACCTGCAGAGTGCGGGGCCTCTGGACCTGGTGTGTATGGATTTTCTGTCAATAGAACCCGATGCCAGTAACATGGCGAATGTCTTTGTCATCACGGACCACTACACCAGATATGCTCAGGCTTTTCCTACCAAGGACCAGAGGGCGTCTACAGTGGCAAAAGTGTTATGGGAGAAGTATTTCATACATTATGGCCTTCCCAGATGGATATGTAGTGACCAGGGATGGGACTTCGAGAGCCATGAGTTACTGGGCATGCTTGGAGTTGAGAGGTTGAGGACCACGCCCTATCACCCGCAGGGTGATCCCCAGCCAGAGGGGTTCAATCAGACCTTGCTAGACATGCTTGGGACCCTGGAGATCAGCAAGAAAAGCAGGTGGAGTCAACATATCGGGCATCTGATTCACAGTTATAATTGTACGTGAAATGAAGCTACTGGGTACTCGCCATATTATCTGATGTTTGGGCGCGAGGCAAGGTTGCCCATCGGCCTTTGTTTTGCGACTGACAAGAGTGACTTACCACCAAAGCCTTATCTGAAGTACGTGTCTGACATGAGAAGAGAGTTGAAAAGGGCTTATGAATTAGTGGGGGTTGCGGCTGCCAAGCAGAATCAAGGGAATAAGAGGAGGTATGATCAAAAGGTGCGGTTCTCCCAAATCCTGCTGGGAGACCGAGTCCTCATAAGGAATTTGAGGCTACCTGGAAAGTATAAGTTGGCTGACCACTGGGCAGCTACGCCCTTTATGGTGGAGAGTCAGATGCCAAACCTACCAGTCTTCTGGGTGAAACAGAGGAAGGGAATGGGCCTGTCAAGATTCTCCATCGGAACCACCTGTTGCCACGGGTCAAGAGGTGCAGGTGGACCCAGAGCCCGACTTGGAGCCTACACCTAGTAAGAGTACTCTTTGGAAACGTGGGTGGACTACCAGGCCTCCAACAGGCCATTCCCCCAACTGAGAGGGATACTGATTTGGAGGATGAGGACCTGGGTGTGTGGTATATGCTGCCTTTTGCTAACCCCCCCAGTGATTGAGGAAGAGACTCCTGACCCTTCTCCTGCTGTGTCAGGTGAAGTGGGGGGGGTGCTATCTGTGGGCAGCCTGGGTTACAGTGGGAGTGGTGGCACAAATGTCCATTTTCAATTCCAGTAGATGATCAGCATGCCTAGACTGGCAGTACTTCTGTTGAAATTTATGAGATTACCATTGCTGCATTTAGACCATCGTCATAGAAAAAGAATTGGGTTATTTGGCCCATCAAGTCTGCTCCACCATTCCATCATGGCCAATTTATTATTCCCTCAGCCCTGTTCTTCTGCTTTCTCCCTATAACCCTTGACACCTTGATTAACCAAGAACTTCTCAAGCTCCACTTTAAATATACTCAATGACTTGGCCTCCACAGGGGCTTGTGGCAATATATTCCACAGATTCACCACCCTCTGGCTAAAGAAATTCCTCCTCATTTCTGTTCTGAAGGGACATCATTCTATTCTGAAGCTGTACCCTCTGGTCCTAGACTCTGTCACTACTGGAAACACCCTCTCCTCATCCACTCTACCTAGCTCACAGGCAAAAATAAAGCCTTCTCATTGTTGACCTGCCAATATTTGTGAACTTGCAACAAAAATTTTAATTCTACCTCAGATAGCATATCAACATCTGGATCACCCTTTCAATTGCAGCTGATTTAGAGTTCTGTGGAGGATGTGGCTCTTTCATTTGGTTCCAGACTGTAATCAACCAACCTGTGAGAATTATAATTTATTACCATATTTTATTTAAAGTGTTGCCTGGTTGGAAGGTTTTTATTCTGTGTTATTCAGAGAAATACCCTAAGGATAAACATTTTTCTTATTAGGTTGTAATGAGTATTTTCACTAGGTTCACCTTGGTTTTCAAACACTCGACTTTTGGAAGTATTTCTTTCTGTTTCCCCCAAAAGGGTTTATTAGCAGACCTTTCTGCAAGCTGCCTGTACCCACTGTCACAATTGCTCCACGGTAACAGACAGTGACCTTTCGCTTCTCTGGTTGCTTTTAATCTGGGAAGTCTATAAAAAGTGACAGAGATGGGAAACATGAAAGGTTAGGTAAGAACAGTAATGAGGAGACTGATATTTAATGCAATGAAAAAAACCCCACAGAAGATAAACAACACAATAATTAAAACACATAAATATAAATACATAATATAGCTTATATACTGTACATAGCTTGAGTACATGTACATGAAGTGACACTAGGCATAGGAGTGTCTGTACATAAGGTGATTCTGACAGGAAATGATAAAGTGATGCAGGTTGAAGGTATGGAGCAGCGGCTTGGTGGATAGAGGTAAACTGCTTGGGGAAAGTAACTGTTTTTTTTAAGCCTGGTTGTCCTGGCGTGGATGCTACATAGCCCCCTCCCTGATGAGAGTGGGACAAACAGTCCATGAGCAGGGTGGGTGACAATAGACAATATACAATAGGTGCCGGAGTAGGCCATTCAGACTTTTGAGCCTGCACCGCCATTCAATCTGATCATGGCTGATCATCCACAATCAGTACCCCATTCCTGCCTTCTCCCTATATCCCTTGACTCCATTATCTTTAAGAGTTCTATCTAACTCTTTCATGAAAGCATCCAGAGAATTGGCCTCCACTGCCTTCTGAGGCAGAGCATTCCATAGATCCACAACTCCTGGGAGAAAAAGTTCTTCCTCAACTCTGTTCTAAATGACCTACCCCTTATTCTTAAACTGTGGCCTCTGGTTCCGGACTCCCCCAAAATCAGGAACATGTTTCCTGCCTCTAGCGTGTCCATCCCTTAATAATCTTAAATGTTTCAATCAGATCCCCTCTCATCCTTCTAAATTCCAGTGTATACAAGCCCAGTCACTCCAATCTTCCAACATATGACAGTCCTGACATCCTGGGAATTAACCTCGTGAACCTACACTGCACTCCCTCAATAGCAAGAATGTCCTTCCTCAAATTTGGAGACCAAAACTGAACACAATACTCCAGGTGTGGTCTCACCAGGGCCCTGTACAACTGCAGAAGGACCTCTTTGCTCCTATACTCAACTCCCTTGTTATGAAGGCCAACATGCCATTAGCTTTCTTCAATGCCTGCTGTACCTGCATACTTACTTTCAGTGACTGATGTACAAGAACACCTAGATCTTGTTGTATTTCCCCTTTTCCTAACTTGACACCATTCAGATAGTAATCTGCCTTCCTATTCTTGCCACCGAAGTGGATAACCTCACATTTATCCACATTAAACTGCATCTGCCATGCATCTGCCCACTCAGCCAACCTGTCCAAGTCACCCTGCATTCTCCTAACATCCTCCTCATATTTCACACTGCCACCCAGCTTTGTGTCATCTGCAAATTCGCTAATGTTACTTTTAATCCCTTCATCTGAATCATTAATGTACATTGTAAATAGCTGTCGTCCCAGCACTGAGCCTTGTGGTACCCCACTAGTCACTGCCTGCCATTCTGAAAAGGACCCATTAATCCCTACTCTGTTTCCTGTCTGCCAACCAATTCTCTATCCATGTTAGAAAATTTCCACCCTACCCCCAGTACCATGTGCTCTAATTTTGCCCACTGATTTCCTATGTGGGACCTTATCAAAGGGTGGGCTCCTTCATGATATTGCTGACCTTTATAAGGCACCTTTCTGTATATATGTCCTTGATGGTGGATAGGCTGATGCTAGTGTTTCTAAAACAATCCACACTGTTACTTTAAATGAGACTGATTTAATGGAATCCAAGCATGCTTCTTGGCATATGCAATAGATTTAAACATGATTCTTGAAGTCTGCCTAGTGATTGAAAGCATTAGGCACCAAACAGATGAATCATTTGAATGTGAGGCATTATAAGATTGAAGACATGCCGGCAATATATATCCAGCACATTAGATGCAAATTAAAGCCAGTTTACACAAAACATGTCCTCTATTTAAATAAAAGACCTCTTAAGCATTGATCCAATTGGACCTAAAAGCACACTGAAGACTGCATAAGGAAACCATGCTTGTGCTTCATGACTATGTGTGCCCATCCATACTCTAACCTCAAAAATACAGAGTATAAAAAACAAGAAACACAGATTGTTTCTAAAGCACTTGCGGAGGAGATTGATTGATTCAGGCAAGCAGCTACACAGTGCATGTGCCAATATGTAATGTATGTCAGAAATGCACCCTATACATAAGCAATATTCCCTTATGACCACTACGTCCCCTTTTTCTGTTAGAACTGACTCATATTTAATGCAGATAAATGCCAGGCTTTTCACTTCAATAGGACCAACCATGGTACGTCTTACGCAGTGAATAGAAACATAGAAAACCTACAGCACGATACAGGCCCTTCAGCCCACAATGCTGTGCTGAACATGTACTTACTTTAGAAATTACCTAGGGTTATCCATAGCCCTCTATTTTTCTAAGCTCCATGTACCTATCTAGGAGTCTTTTGAATGGTAGGGCACTGAGTGTAATAGAACAAGGGGACTTGGGAGCACAGTTACATAATTTATTGAAAGTGGTGACACAGGTGTATAGGGTCATAAAGAATGCTTTTGGCAGCCTCTGCGATGACACTGGTGCCAAGCTGTATCGGTGCTTGCCCTTCCCTTGGACTATGTCAGTGACGTGGAGAGGGGGAACCCACTGCATGGACAACAGGCAGTTCTTCAAATCTTCCCACCCAGGCTTGGGCCCTGGAGAGGACACGGTCCACCAGAGGTACAAACCCATAATCCCCTGGAATCGATGGCTGCCTACTTTAGAACGTATAAGATTGAGAGAGGATTTGATAGAGATGTACAAAATTATGAGAAGCATAGATAGGGTTAATGCAAGCAGGCTTTTTCAACTGATACTGGGTGAGACTACAACCAGAGGTCATAGATTAAGTGTGAAATGTGAAAAGTCATGAGAATGTGGAATGAGCTGCCTGCACAAGTGGTACATGCGAGCTCAATTTCAATGTTTAAGAGAAGCTTGGATAGGTACATGGATGGTGGGGGTATGGAGGATTATTGCAGGTCAATGGGAGTAGGCAGTTTAAATGGATTCGGCATGGACTAGAAACAGTCCAAAGAGCCTGTTTCTGTGCTGTTCTTCTATATGACTCTATGTATTCGCTTTATTTTCAAATATATCTATTCAGCTGTTTACTAAATCTTTTTGATTCAGTTTAGTATAATCTTCTGTTATTTCTTCCACTGAATTAGCCTGTGGTATGCCCTCAATCACGTTAATCCTTGGACATCTCTTTGTATATATACGAACCATCTAATTCAATCTTCCATTTCCCAAGCTATTTATTTATACTTTAAACTTCAATTATCCCAACAATATCCCACTTCTCAATATTGAACTTGCTGAGTACATAACATAGAAATTTACAGCACATTACAGGCCCTTCAACCCACAATGTTGTAACCTACTCTAGATGCTGCCTAGAATTTTCCTACCACATAGCCCTCTATTTCTCTAAGCTCCATGCACCTATCTAAGAGTCTTTTTAAAGACCCTATGGTATCTACCTCTACCACCTTCACTGGCAGTACATTCCACACACCCATCACTTTCTGTGTGGAAAAACTTGCCTCTGATATCCTCCTTGTACCTACTTCCAAGCACCTTAAAACTGTGCCCCTTCGTGTCAGCCATTTCAGCCCTGGTAAAAAGCCTCTGGCTATCCACATGATCAATGCCTCTCATCATCTTACACCTCTATCAAGTCACCTCTCATCCTCCATCACTCTAAGGAGAAAAGGCCGAGTTCACTCAGCCTACTCTCATAAGGCATGCTCTCCAATCCAGGCAACATCCTTGTAAATCTCCTCTGCACTCTCTCTATTGTATCCATATCCTTCTTGTAGTGAGGTGACCAGAGCTGAACACAGTACTCCAAGTGGGGTCTAACCACGGTCTTACATAGTTGTAACATAACCTCTCGACTCTTGAACTCAGTTCCATGGTTGATGAATGCCAACACACCGTACACTTTCTTAACAACACTGTCAAGCAGCACAGCAGTTTTGAGTGTCCTACGGACACAGACTCAAAGATCTCTCTGATCCTCCACACTGCTAAGATCCTTACTATCAATATTATATTCTGCCTTCAAATTTGACCTTCTAAAATGAACCACTTCACATTTATCTGGGTTGAACTCCATCTGCCACTTATCAGCCCAGTTTTACAAGCTATCAATGTTCTGCTGTAACCTCTTGACAGCCCTCCGCAACACCCCGAACTTTTGTGTCATCAGCAAACTTACTAACCCACTCTTCTACTTCTTCATCCAGGTCATTTATAAAAATCACGAAGAGGCCCCAGAACAGATCCCTGAGGCACACCACTGGTCACTGACCTCCATGTAGAATATGAACCATCTACAACCACTCTTTGCATTCTGTGGGCAAGCAATTCAGGATCCACAAAGCAAGATCTCCTTGGATCCCATGACTCCTTACTTTCTGAATGAGCCTTGCATGGGGTACCTCATCAAATACCTTACTGAAATCAATATACACTACATCCACTGCTCTACCTTTTAGAACAGTGCCACTGTACAAGCACCTTCATGTTCTTTAATTTGTTTCTCTTCATAGTGTAAGTCATAATTTTATTTCTATCCCAACTGCTTCTCTTCCATTCTTCACTTAAGATTTGGCTGAGCTAAATTCAGACTTGTTCTGGATAATTTTATGCAGTGGTAACTCAGTAAGATTGTTACCTATTGAAGAATGGTGTTGCACTTTGTCAAGTAGCTTCATATTCGATATCTCATTATTGAGTTTGAACATCTCCTGAAACATCTGTTCTTCAGTCATTCTCACTGATCTCTGAACAATTGAAGCCTGATGGTCTGGGGAAGTAAGTGTGTGTTTGACACCATTTTGTGTCAGAATACATTCAGGTAAACATGTACAAAAGTTGTTGACATTCATCCACAAGTAGTTCTTCTGACAAACTGGAAATGAGGTGCTGCCTTTCATTTCTTCAACAATATCTTTTGTTGTAGTATAGGGTCCAATGTGTTTTATCTCATTTCATTTCCAGTAATTTCATATAACTACTAAAAATTATCAATCTGCCTTCATAAAATAATGAATATGTACTTTTTGGAAGATCTCTTTGCCTTTTTTTCAAATCCAGTGTACACAAGTGTTTTCAATGTCTTGACTCTGCAAGCTTGACAGAAACTATATTTATCTACCAGCTGTTCAAAATCTTTATTTATTTGAAGCTGATGTGCAGTCTTTAGCAATTGCCTTCATTCTCATGATATCAGAAAACTGAGCATGTGAGTTTTCTTAAGTTTGTCTTCTGAATACAGCTGGTGCACTAGCTCAAAATCCACATTTAACACATTCTTCTGCTGACAAATCACATTTTAGGAATTTGTCTGATTTAAGCCTTACTTTTAAACTTTTTCCATATATGCTTTAGAGCAAGATCTTTCTGTTATCTTCTTGCTGTAACCAGAAAATCATAGTATCACTTGCTACTACTTTCGCTGTAAGACGATGTGCATCTTGCGATTACTGATAGCCCTGAGCTGTCACATCCCGGAAGCTTCTCTGTATTCTTCCCATGACCCAAATTGCAAGCTCATACAGCTTTCAACGGCAAGTATTAACTTTGTGTTTATATGTAAGAGTGTCTTTGATGAAGAAAAGGCAATTGTTATGATGAAGTACATGCATATATATTTCTCCATATATTTTTTAAAACATAGCTCCAATATCTTATGAAGATAGCAGGTGATTTTAAGGCAGTTATTAGACTCTTTTTAAAGCACTTGTTTGAATTTATTCAGCTCTAGGCCTGAGGGGGGTTATGAATGGAGGGTTATTAACCACAACAGTAGGCCACCACTTCAGCTTTGGGTTGGTGAGACCAAGAGGACGACTCATTTAAGATCAAAGAGGTGCATTTAGGTACAAACAGAGGGTAGACAAACATTTTTATTGGTCAATAACAATTACAAAAAAGGTACAAATCAATGGCTTCATTAGCATAATCAATATTACCCATGATGCATTGCATCCATACCAAAAGAGCTCAGAACTGCTTACATTTTGGTGCAGTCTTCATAAAAATTAGCAGAAAGAACACAACACAAGCGCTGGCAGAGGAAGATGTTTGCTCAACACAACCACCATAATCTTTCTTCCTTGTTCCTTGTTTAATGGTAAACTTAATCCAAGTTTAAAGAATAAAATCATGAGTTCTACTTGTGTCTAAGCAGCAGGAGCTTTCTGTCCAGCCACAGACTGTGTATTAGTATAATTCCAAATCATTCATTAACAATCTGAATATGACTAAGCCTGATCCCAGGCCCCAAGGCCTTCTAGCAATTAGCTACTTCTGATATAGTTGCAACAATTCCACATGGAGTAGGCAACTTTCATATCAGTTGGCTTACAGAAGCCCAGCACTGCTTCAGCAGCTTTTTATCACGACCAGCTTCATTATAACAGTGAGAGAATCAACAAAACAAAACAAAAGATGAACAGGTCTATACTACTGCTTCTAGAAGGAAAGATTTGATCTGTAGACAACAATAAACTGCAACTCACAATGTCATGTGTCATGTTCAAAGTTGTTTAGGAGGGTGAGCATTGATTGCAGTATTTAATTGCAAAGAAATGTCAATTATTTAGTTGACATCATTACATTCTCTAAAAGTACAAATGAGTCAAGAGGGAATAACGAAGGAAACACAAATCAGTCTGCTGATCCAATTTGATTTTCTCATTGATTACCAAGAGGTCTATAGATTTCATTAGTGTGGCACTTTTTCCTGGAACAAACAGAAGAACTACGATATTGAATACAAATTGGACAGAAATAACTGTAGTAGAATGGTCTGATAATTAAAAATCTATCTTCATTTTAAATAAAAGTTTTAATATACATTAGTTATAATTATAGCAAATTCCTGGCAATTGGGTAGCTCGATTTTGCTAGGAATTTGTCTTCTGTACTAGGGATCTTGGTGCCGTGAAAGTGAGACACTGCATTGTATCTACTGTATGTTTGGAAGCCAAACTCACCGTGTGTCAGATTGGCACAGTTTCCATTATAAACACAGACAGCGGAAGCTGTAAAACTTAGGCTAGAGACTAAAATGTGAAAGGCTGTACAAGAGCAGATGCAGCCTTTTGTTACACGTATGGGCAACGCTGAACTGACTATACATTCTGGCAACAAGAGTTTAGGACTTGGATCCCAATCATTCAACAAACATTTGGAAACTATAGGAATAAACTAATTCTTTAAAATCATTGTACCCAGAGCTAAGAAATAAGTTTATGTTTAGTAAGCATCTTCCTTTATGTGTTTTCACATGGAAACCTGAAAATTTACCATATATTATAGCCCAACATGCAAAGAGCTGCTGAGTTCATACGAGTAAAGACATTGTGACTTCACCTGTTACAACCACAGGACGTGTTTAACCACACTCACCAGTAGGCAGGGAAGTGACTGCACTGATAGCTCGTCCACGAGGAGAGATGGACTGGGACACCAGTCCGCAATGAAGCCACAGGGAATGTGAACCCCAATACAAAGTACAGTGAAACCCTTCCACATACGTACAGTAATGACACAGGCCACTTTAACTTAGCGTGACAGGGCACAAACAATCTACATAAGTGCAACCGCGATGCACAGCTAATGTGCATTGGCTGCATCAGCACAATCTGTCACATGCATTTGGTGAACTGCTCCAAGAAAACCTGACAAATCCCTGAACAGGTCTCGTCTTTAGATTTTATATTACACTCTTGATTCAATAGACAGATATTCTAATTTCTGTTGTTGGGCAACTTACTGATTCTCTGTTACAGCAGTAGCCCTTTAAACATTGCTATCCACCACCTCAAAAATGATCCCACTTCATCCTCACTATTTTGTAATTAAACTGGGATTACTTGTGCTTTGGACTTTAGCTCTCTTTACTCCATTAAAAGCAATGGACTGAACAAAGTGAGCTGTAGGTGGCCCAAAATGTGTTTGATTTCATTTTTCCAGTAGTTAGATTGTTATTGACAGCTATTGCTACCAATCCTCTTTTACAAGTTAGAGTGAGGTGGCTAAAGGGCCAGTTTCATCCTCTCAGAGTAAACTATTATGAGATATACAACTCATGGAGATTGTCTTTTAGAAATAGTAATGGGCTCAGAAATCTGTTCGATCTTTGTTTGCTGTTGGTAACCCGAACCCTTGGAATGACATAATTCTGTGTTGTAATAAAAATTGTGCTCTGCCTCACCGGAAAACTCGTGCCCTCCATACGTTAAGACTTTCAGCCGCATTTTAAATAGCAAATTTAATCTCTCCCTATGCCCCAAAGCACAGAGTAAAGGGTTCTCGTACTGGTATATTTCACAATAAATAAACTCTGAAAAGTGGGTGGCACAGCGATTAGTGCAGCACTTTACAGTGCCAGTGACCCGGGCTCAATTCCTGTCTCTGCCTGTAAGGAGGTCGTACGTTCTCACTTTGCTGTGTAGGTTTCCTCTGGGTGCTCTGGTTTCCTCCCACAGTCCAAATATGTGCTAGTTAGTAAGGATTACTAAGTTGTGCATTAGTAAGTCGTACTGCAGGAGGGGACACTTCCAGGTTGCAGCCAGCACATTGCTGGTCATGGACCGATATGATTCATCTTACCGTATATTTCGATGTACATGTGACAAGTAAAGCTTATCTTTGATCTTTAACTTTTCTCTTAAAGTACTTTTAGATTAGCTTACTTTATAGATGCTCAAAATGAAACACAGAAGATCTAAGTTGGAAACTGGGAACTGAGGTGATGACACAGAAAGAATGTTATTTACCAATTCTGAAAGTTAATTGCAACTACAGGTCTGAATGTAGAGAGGTTGGGGTAATATTTATTTCTGGATAAGTGATAAAGAAAATGAAAGTTCATTTCCCACCTTGGCACTATAACAAATGCAATTCACTTTAAAAAACATGAACTTAAAGCCAGCGGCAGTAGAAGTTAACCTCAGATATACCAGTTTGTCATAAAAGCAAAAGCCCTTCCCTGGGGAAAGGAAAACTGCCAGTTACTTGAGTTCAGTTTCACAGTAACCGGCACTCTATGGCAACCCACTCAGCATCTATGAAAGAACAACACATCTTCATCCTGTGGATGAATATGATGCAAAACCAGATTTTCTTATGATGTTTAGTTAACATTTTAGAAATGGTTCAAAATATACAATAGATGTTAACATGGAAAGCAATTCTTCAGAGCCACTGAAACTCATGAACCATTTGTTTATAACCTACGTAAGTGTGAGTTATTCAGATAAAGCCAAGCTATAAAATAACAGTGCTTGCATCAGCATTCCTGCACTGAAATGACTGAAGAAGGTTTCAGGTGCAAACTCCTCATATAGGTATGCGATTCTGAGGAAGTGTCTGTCCCAGCAGCACCATCACAGGTGCTTGTGATGTACCCTGAGAATGTATTCTGGTCAAAGCTTCCCAGCATCTCCAATTTTTTTTCTTTTCAGAATTTGTAGTAGTTAAAACTTAGTACACAAAGTCAGAATTAATTTGCAAATATCATAAATTCCAATGCTTCATTCATAATAAACTGTTCAAATATCACTAGGGTATTCATCCATTCCCTGTTATGCATACTAACACATGATACGGCGTGTTTTGAGCTTTGCTTTTGAAATTCAGTTCCACTGAAATTAAAGGAAGCAAATTTCAGAAACATACGTACATTACAACACAATGAGACAAATTCATGATTTATCATGGCTGGCATCGCAAAGCCCAATCCCAGACACTGTTGACCAACTCCTTGATAATTAAAACAATTAGGATAAATGGTTAGTTCAATATTACTTTCTAACAATGGCAGGTTGGGTTACATTGAATCCAATGATTGTACTTGGACCCAAGCAATGAAAACTTGCTCTGTGCTGATCTTCCACTGTGTGACAGCAGGATAACTAATTTTCAGATTTTCTCAACTGCTAGAACCCAGCAGGGCATACCACATACAACACAAAAACATAGCAGAGACCTCTCGAGAAACCCTCTGCATAAAGTCAAAATCAGTTAAGACATATCCTGCAATAATGAAGCTGGAGCATAGGTTAATAGAGTTGAGCACGCGGTACAAAATTGTTCCTACTTCACATTTCTCATGCCCTCTTCTCCATTTCATTCAGAAGAGTGAATAATTAATAATGCAAGGAGGAATGGGAAGCATTAGTTTCTCCGTTAGAGTAAAGATGTCATTGAATCAGCAAGCAGAATGCACAATTTAACTGCTGCCACCTGTAGCTTGGTAATCACTTTCACGTTTGTCCAGCTTAGCAGTCATTGCATTTTGACCCATGCTAAACAATCTAGACAGTTTGAAAGTCAAATTCTTCCATTTCTATCTTTAATTGCAATGGAGAAGTAAATGAACCTCCCCCCAAGTTACACCAGCATTATCAACACAAATTCTAAACTCCAAATTTCCATGTAATATTTCAGTATTTTCTTAACTATTCCTCAAAGACACCATCCAATAAAAATTCTCAATCGTGTTCTGTCAATATTATCCCTCAGTATTTTCATTAGAACTCATAACATTTGGTCAATCATGCAATACCATTAGTTGGAGATGACTGACTGGTATGTCTGGTATGTCACAGCAATGACTGCATTTGAGTGGGGTTCATTGGCTGTCAAATTCTGAATTTTCTCAAGCCTGAGAAAGGACCCACATAACTACTCGATTATTGTACAAGATTTAACATATCATGTTACAGCTCTACAAAAGATTGGTGAGACTGCACATGAAGTATTATGAGCAATTCTGATCACCTAGTTTTAGGTGGACGCCGTTAAGCTAGAATGGGTACAGAAAAGATTCCCAAGATGTTACCATATCTGGAGGGCTTGAGTTACAAAGACAGGCTCGATAGCCTGTGGCTTTTTACCCTGGAGCAGTGACTGAAGGGTGACCATAGAGGGACACATGAGGGGCATAGTTAAGATGAATAATCATTGTCATTTTCCCAGGAGTTAAAGTTGAGAAGGGAATGATTTAAAGGGGACTTGAGGGGCAACTCTTTTTACACACAGGTGATATATGCACTAAGCAGCCAGATGAAGTGGTAGAAACTAGTACTAACACATTGTTTGAAAGACATATAAATAAGTACAGGAATGGGAGAGGTTTGGTGGGATATCAGACAAATAAGATCATTAGACATAAGAGCAGAATTAGGCATTTGGCCTAATTCTCATTGCTGATTTATTATCCCCCTCAGCGCTATTCTCCTGCCTTTTCTCTGTAACCTTCGATGCGTTTGCTAGCCAAGAATCTATCAACCTACACTTTAAATATACGCAATGACTTGGCCTCCACAGCCACCTGTAGCAATGAATTCCACAGACTCACCACACTCTAGCTAAGAAGGCAAACAGGAGAAATTTAGGTAGACCACTTGGTTGGCATTGACAAGATGGGCTGAAGGGCCAGTTTCCATGTGATAGGATTCCAGGACTATACAACTTCGTAAATACAGGTCTTTCCTTAGTCACCCTTATTGACAATTTCCACTGTGTGCCACGGTCACTCCAAACCGTTGACTGACTGAGTAACACATGCGTTTTAGCATTTGATCTCCTTAGAGGAATGAGCTAACTAGATGGTGAAAAGTAGTTCGCTGAAGTGTGAGTGGGTATCATGAAAACCCCAGGCTTCCCTCTCAGCTCACCAAACACAAATGTACATTAGGAAAATACTTCAGAATTGCAGAGATTTATCTTAAATGTATCTATTTTAATATGTATATTTCTAAAATGAGATTTTTTTTTTATCAATAGCTCATGATAAAGCTATCATAGCACGGAGCCATCACAACAGAAAGTGTCTCCCTCAGTGATTAGATGCAAGATTTATTCATTTGAGGCTTTATATGGTACAGACCATGAATATAACATCATGTTTCCAAGTTTAACTTGGCTAAACAAACATTATTCAAGTTTAGAAATTACTTCTGGGAACTATTTCTCAACTAAGCCCCTGAGCACTGAGGCAAAACAGAATCATCAGTGTGTTGTTGTGTGCTGGGCTGACTGGCAGGGCTTAAGCATCGGGATTTGTGGGTTTTTGCACACAAACTAAAACGTAAACCGTCCTTAATTACAGGACCTCCTCTGTTTTTAATTATCATTTCTAGTTAGTAATGAAAATCTCAATCAGTCAGATAAAAGCATAGTGGAAACTCAGAGTTAGCACCAGGGTACACAGTCCTGACCCACGAGTGTTGGAACTTTGTGTGAGAACTGGTGGCTGGCCACAGGGACAATATGATCTGTCTGAGTCAATTAGTAGTGTGAGCTGTTGTTATTTAAAATGCCTTACTAATAATTCATTTGCAATCAAGTACAATAGAGCATATCAAAAACAGCAGTAACATCAATGCTTTGCCCAGAAGGGCCATACTTCACTCTTATTAAAAGATATTGTAAGGAAAAGTGCCCCATTGACACGGAGATAAACCATTAATTCACCCAGAACGGAGCCTATTGAGCAGTTTGACCTTTTGTCCAATACAGTAAAGTATCTGTAGTCTCAATTAGCCCATGTTACGTTTAATACATTCTAGAGAGGAAGCTGAGACTTTATTTTTAATCTGCATAACTCTACGAATTAGCCCTTAATATTTTCAAATCTGTAAGTGTGCAATTTCATCACCTAGAATCAAAACCTGCTATGTAGTGTAAAAAATATTCCAGAGCTCGATCTCATCCAGCACTGGGATAGAACTACCCTTTGTGGATACAACAAAATGATCAGACTGCAATGGTATGAACACCACTGAGTTTCACGGCCTATCTGATGAAGGGTTTCTACCAGAAATGGTATAGACACCACTGAGTTTCACGGCCTACCTAATGAAGGGTTTCTGCCAGAAATGATAACCTATCTTTCACCCATGAATTACCAGGTGTGGAGGACAATGTAGGCACTCTGCAGCAGTCAATCATATCTTGTTAGTACCTCATCCGGCATTCATCTAAAAGAATTCCAGCCAATTAACTATAAAAGCAAAACACTGTGGATCTAATCTACCACTGATCCATAAAAAGGGCAAGTACAAAAGGCCCAAGAAAGCAACTGTTTTTCTGTCTACAATCTTCTACCTCAATAAAATTCACTAAGTTAATCAAATGGCACTGGTTGGCAGGTCTGAATAATTCCCATAGCAGCACAATTTAAGCAAATGTTAAAATGCTACCCGTCACTGTATCAAAGGATGAGAAGCTGTTTTTTTGTTTGAAAACCTTCACTGATCAGATAAAACAATAACTCTCTCAGGAGAGACTCATGAAAGATTTCAAGCAAAAGCAAGGATATTTGAACCAATTACTATTTGGGATTAAAGATTTAAAAAAAAGGTATGAATGATCTCAGACATCCAAGACAGATCATTCATTTCACGATATCAAATTGAGAACTCAGGAATCCAGAGGCCAATATGGACAGAGCTTGAATCCAATCAGAGACCATATGTCAAAGTTTATCATATTTTACATAATATATACATACATAAACAAAAGAGTCTTGAGATCAGGTCAGACTTGTGTGGCACTTACCACAATACTTGGGACTGTTCGCTTTTTTAAACTATGGGCAGGATCTAAAGAATTGGCAACATTAAAAGGTCGCCAAACATAAGTAAGCCATGAGATTACCTTTATTTTAGGAATCATCCAATAAAGAAGAGAGAAAACTAAGTCAAGACCACTTGGATTTCAGTCAATCTGTAAACTCCCTTCTTATTCATTCTTTCCTTTTGTTTAAAATAAAATCAATTGGAAATTTAAAACATTGAAAATGTTCAGATTCCTTTCTGAGTTTCTGGTTGTAGCATAGGTAGGACATTTACCTTGTTCTGTAATTTATTTTCCCCCGTATGGAATTTAAAATACAGCCTGTGATCAAGTTCTCACCACCCCAGAATGTCACTTGTACAACCACCTCGCACACATCCAAAAGCAATGATCACATCACTGGCAGAGGCAGAAGTTCTGTTAGGTCGACACTCTGGCAAAGAGGAAGGTTCTAAAGCATTCAGAAGGGCCCCGAAGCACAAGGCAACATGTACTGAGAATGGAATGAGTGTTGCATTTGAATTGCCCCTGAGCCCAGGCAACGTAACCAATGGCCAGAATATCGACGTTCTCCATCGGGACTTAGACTCGATTGTACTGGCAGCTGTGAGAATGGTTAGTCAGCAAGTTTTGTTCCGCTTGCACGGTAGAATGTGCAGAGGGAGATAGAGAGAATTCTTCGCAGGGTGATCCTGAAATAGAAGGAGGCCACTGTTACCGACACAAAAGACAGCTGATGCATTTGATAACCAAAACTGAAATACACCATTATGAAACACAGCATAGTGGCATAGATTCAAAATTGTTTAATGTCATTTCCTGTACATAAGCATAAAGGAGAACAAAATAATTGTCACTTTGGATCTGATGCAACACAAAAGATAAAGAACACGATAATTCTGCTAATTAAAAAAAACACAGTAACTGTAAAAATATAAATATATAATATACCTTGTACACATAGATTGATTGTATGTCCATAAAGGGCTGCTAGGCACAGGAGTGTCTATACAGGAAATGATAAAGTAGTGGTGGTTGGGGTGTGAGGGGCTGGGTTAGTGATCAACCTTACTACTTGCGGAAAATAACTGTTTCTGAGTCTCGTGGTCCTGGTGTGGATGCTACATAGCCTCCTCCCTGTTGGGAATGGGACAAACAGTGTATGAGCAGGGTGTGTGGGATCCTTCATCATGTCACTGACCCTTTCCCAACATTTTTCTGTATGCAGGGAGGCTGGTACCGTGCAGTGATGCACTGGGCAGTTCTGACTACCTGATTCACAGCCTTCCTGGCCGCTGCAGTGCAGTTTCTCTACCGTGCAGTGATGCCCTCTACAGTGCATCTGTAGAATGACTTGAGTATAGACAATAGGTGCAGAAGTAGACCATTCGGCCCTTCGAGCCTGCACCACCATTCTGAGATCATGGCTGATCATCTACTATCAATACCTGGTTCCTGCCTTGTCCCCATATCCCTTGATTCCCCTATCCATAAGATACCTATCTAGCTCCTTCTTGAAAGCATCCAGAGAATTGGCCTCCACTGCCTTCCGAGGCAGTGCATTCCAGACCCCCACAACTCTCTGGGAGAAGAAGTTTTTCCTTAATTCTGTCCTAAATGACCTACCCCTTATTCTTAAACAATGCCCTCTGGTACTGGACTCTCCCAGCATCTGGAACATATTTCCTGCCTCTATCTTGTCCAATCCCTTAATAATCTTATATGTTGCAATCAGATCCCCTCTCAATCTCCTTAATTCCAGTGTGTACAAGCCCAGTCTCTCTAACCTCTCTGCGTAAGACAGTTCGGACATCCCAGGAATTAACCTCGTGAATCTACGCTGCACTTCCTCTACAGCCAGGATGTCCTTCCTTAACCCTGGAGAACAAAACTGTACACAATACTCCAGGTATGGTCTCACCAAAGGCCCTGTACAAGAGGATTTCCTTGCTCTTGTACTCAATTTCCTTTGTAATAAAGGCCAACATTCCATTAGCTTTCTTCACTGCCTGCTGCACTTGCTCATTCACCTTCAGTGACTGATGAACAAGGACTCCAAGATCTCTTTGTATTTCTCCCTTACCTAACTCTACACCATTCAGATAATAATCTGCCTTCCTGTTCTTACTCCCAAAGTGGATAACCTCACACTTATTCACATTAAACGTCATCTGCCAAGTATCTGCCCACTCACCCAGCCTATCCAAGTCACTCTGAATTCTCCTAACATCCTCATCACATGTCACACTGCCACCCAGCTTAGTATCATCAGCAAACTTGCTGATGTTATTCTCAATGCCTTCATCTAAATCGTTGATGTAAATCATAAACAGCTGTGGTCCCAATACCGAGCCCTTTGGCACCCCACTAGTCACCACCTGCCATTCCGAGAAACACCCATTCACCACTACCCTTTGCTTTCTATCTGCCAACCAGTTTTCTATCCATGTCAATATCTTCCCCCCAATGCCATGAGCTCTGATTTTACCCACCAATCTCCCATGTGGGACCTTATCAAATGCCTTCTGAAAATCAAGGTACACTACATCCACTGGATTTCCCTTGTCCAACTTCCTGGTTACATCCTCGAAAAACTCCAATAGATTAGTCAAGCATGATTTGCCCTTGGTAAATCCATGCAGGCTCGGCCCAATCCTATCACTGTTATCTAGATATGCCACTATTTCATCTTTAATAATGGACTCTAGCATTTTCCCCACTACTGATGTTAGGCTGACAGGACGATAGTTCTCTGTTTTCTCCCTCCCTCCTTTCTTAAAAAGTGGGATAACATTAGCCATTCTCCAATCCTCAGGAACTGCTCCTGAATCTAAGGAACACTGGAAAATGATTACCAATACATCCGCAATTTCCAGGGCCATCTCCTTTAGTACCCTAGGATGCAGACCATCTGCACCTGGGGATTTGTCAGCCTTCAGTCCCATCAGTCTACTCATCACCATTTCCTTCCTAATGTCAATCTGTTTCATTTCCTCTGTTACCCTATGTCCTTGGCCCATCCATACATCTGGGAAATTGCTTGTGTCTTCCCTAGTGAAGATAGATCTAAAGTACTCATTAAATGCTTCTGCCATTTCTCTGTTTCCCATAACAATTTCACTCAATTCATTCTTCAAGGGCCCAACATTGTACAGAGGCCCTCTTCAGCCTCCTCAGAAAGTTGAGGCATTGGTGAGCTTTCCCAACTGTGTAGGATGTGTTCTGGGACCACGAGAGTTTGTGTGAGATGTACACTCCCCGGAGATTGTGTGAGATGTGCACTCCCCGGAGATTGTGTGAGATGTACACTCCCCGGAGATTGTGTGAGATGTACACTCCCCGGAGATTGTGTGAGATGTACACTCCCCGGAGATTGTGTGAGATGTACACTCCCCGGAGATTGTGTGAGATGTACACTCCCCGGAGTTTGTGTGAGATGTACACTCCCCGGAGTTTGTGTGAGATGTACACTCCCCGGAGTTTGTGTGAGATGTACACTCCCCGGAGATTGTGTGAGATGTGCACTCCCCGGAGATTGTGTGAGATGTACACTCCCCGGAGATTGTGTGAGATGTACACTCCCCGGAGATTGTGTGAGATGTACACTCCCCGGAGATTGTGTGAGATGTACACTCCCCGGAGTTTGTGTGAGATGTACACTCCCCGGAGTTTGTGTGAGATGTACACTCCCCGGAGTTTGTGTGAGATGTACACTCCCCGGAGTTTGTGTGAGATGTGCACTCCCCGGAGTTTCTGTGAGATGTACACTCCCCGGAGTTTCTGTGAGATGTACACTCCCCGGAGTTTGTGTGAGATGTACACTCCCCGGAGTTTGTGTGAGATGTACACTCCCCGGAGTTTGTGTGAGATGTGCACTCCCCGGAGATTGTGTGAGATGTGCACTCCCCGGAGATTGTGTGAGATGTGCACTCCCCGGAGTTTGTTTGAGATGTACACTCCCCGGAGATTGTGTGAGACGTACACTCCCCGGAGATTGTGTGAGATGTGCACTCCCCGGAGTTTGTTTGAGATGTGCACTCCCCGGAGATTGTGTGAGATGTACACTCCCCGGAGATTGTGTGAGATGTACACTCCCCGGAGATTGTGTGAGACATACACTCCCCGGAGATTGTGTGAGATGTGCACTCCCCGGAGTTTGTGTGAGATGTACACTCCCCGGAGTTTGAAGCTGCTCGCAGGTTCCATGCTGTGCCACCGATGTAAAGAGGGAGGGGGTGAGAGTGGGGCGAGTTCTCCTGAAGTCTACAGCCATCTCCTTTGTCATGTTGACATTGAAGAAGAGGTTATTTGCTCGGCACCAGGCCTCGAGCTATCCCACCTCCTTGCTGTAGGCCATCTCGTCGTTGTTGGTGGTGAACCCCTGCACTGTCGTGTCACCGGTGAACTTGACAATGTGATTACTCGGGTTTTTGGCTGATCTGCAGTGGGTTCGGCACACTCATTTCACTAGAAAAATAGTTGTTCTTGGTTGGCTACAGGTCAATGCACTGTGTTTTGATCTGATCCGTATGTAAGACAAGCTTTTCACTGTTTCTCAGTACAGGTGACAATAATAAAGCAATTCCAATTCCATTGCCATTACCGCATAAATGGAGTTGGAGAAGTCACAGAATGGGAAGAGGAAGAACTTATTGCACACAGACAGTGCCAGAGGTCAGAACCTGGGTCACAAGAGCAGCGAATTGCAGCACTGTGTCACCCATTTAAAGCAATCTGCAGTGGTACATTTCACATGTTAAAAAAAAGCTCAGACTCGTACCATTTTTTGAATTCCCTCCTGGTACCAGAAGAGTCCCATCACATGGACTGGTTGGTGTGTTCTGCACTGACCCCTCTTGGCTGGTGCCCAGATGAAGTTTCCTCATGTGACGTATAACGGCTGTGGCGTTAAAAGCTTGCTGTCGGAAGATGGTGGAAAAATCCGAGAGTTACTAATGAAAGTTAGGAGAAGGAGATAAAAGCAGACACAAATTTTCCTTTTGTGCTGTCGTGCCATGAAGTCAAATGTTCCGAATCTCATTGGTCATGGAGTTTATATAACTGCTAAAGTTTGGTCAACTAGTGCCCTTCCCTTGGACAACATTGGTGGCGCGGAGAGGGGAGACTTGCAGCTTGGGCAACTGCCAGTCTTCCATTAAAAAAACCTGCCCAGGCTTGCACCCTGGAAACTTTCCAAGGTGCAAATCATGGTCTATCGAGACTAACGGAGGCCTACACTCACTTGGTCAATTGAATTCATGCTGGCCTCTGGTAGAACAACTGAGTCAAGCCCATTCCCTCTGATCTTCCTGCGGTCCTGACAATTATTTTCCTTCAAATGCCTATCCAATTTCTGCTTCTTAGTTCCAATCAGCATCATTCCGGGGAAAGCAATCCTCATGTCATGACTTTACCTTCTGTGCTTCATTCACAACAAACTAAGTCACACAAATAACAAACTGAAGTGCATTAATATTAAATATCATAAGGTATGGGACAGATTTGCCAGCGATAGTTCAAATACGATGTGGCTGAGAGTTCAGAAGCCTAATAGCCTGAGGGAAGAAACTATTTCTCATACTGACCATTCTTGTTGTTATGCATCATTATCTCCTACCTGATGGTAGAAAGTCAAGGAGGATGCTGGGTGGATGGGTGGGATCCTTAATATACTAAGGGCCCTGCTCATGCAACGCTCCTGATAATTGTCCCCGATGGATGGTAGGGAGAACCCTATGATCCTCTCAGCTGTTCTCACAGTCCTTTGTAGGAACTTCCAGTCTGATGCTCCACTGTCCCAGACCAGATGGAGATGCAACATACAGATCTGCTTACAGAGGACACCAGTAATTGACACTGATCTCCGAGCTACCCACTACCCTACCGTACTACCTTATATAGATTTTAAAATGTCTTAGTACTTTGGGATAGCTGCTTTTAAAATGAGGACTCCATTCTATTCTACGCCGTTTGTTGATTTATTGAGATACAGTATGGAAGAGTCCCTTCCTGCCTTTCAAGCTGTGCCAGTCAGCAACCCCAATCTAGCCCCAGTCTAATCAAGGTCAATTTACAATGATCAATTCACCAACCAACTGGTACATCTTCAGACTGTGGGAGGAAATCAGAGCACCTGGAGGAAACCCAGACTGTCCAAGGGAGAATGGACAAACTCCTCACCGATAACAGTGGGAACACCTCCATGGCCTGAGTCAGAATTCAAGAGAAAGAATGTTTCCTATCTATATTTTGCTTATTAAGATGGTGGTACAATTACAATTTTTTTCTAAATGGTTCCTTTCTCATATACAGATTTCTAATTTCCAATCATTTTTAGTTGCATTTTTGCTGCAATTGAAAACGGTTAACAGGAAACGCAAGGACCGGCAGGGGCATCTTTGCAAAGATTATTCTCAATACTACTGCTCCACAAGGCTATATTCTCCATCCCCAACTCTACCTCCTGTATGATCAGTACTGTGTGGCCAGATTCTGCTAACTCCATACCGAAGACTGCAGATGATATCACAATAGTGGGCCTTATCTCAAATATCATTTTTGGACTACAGGAAGGAGCTAGAGAAACATGGTGTCATAACAACAACCTTTCCCACACTGTCAGTAAAACAGCTGGCCATTGAGTTTAGGGGCAGTACACACACTCCTGTTTATATCAACTGTGCAGAGATTGAAAGGGTTGAGAGCTTCACGTTCTTGAGAGTGAACATCACCATCAGCTCTGTGGCCATCTGGTCCAGCTACATAGACAACATACCCAAGGAAGCCCACCAGCATCTCTACTTTCTCAGGAGGCTAAAGAAATGTCCCCTTTGACTCTCGCAAATTTTTATCAATAGAAGTTTTATCCTGGTACATCTCGGCTCGGTGTAGGAACTGCTCTGCCAGTGACCGCATGAAAATGCAGAGAGCTGTGGACACATCTCAGCACAACTCGAAAACCAACCTCCCTTCACGCTCTCTGTTTACACTTCTCACACCTCAGTAAAGCCCCAGTATGATAAACAGCCCCTCCCATTGGGCAGAAAATACAAAAGCTTGAAAACTTGCACCACCGAGCTTGGGGAAGGCTTCTATCCTGCAGTTACCGGGCTACTGAGGAGTACCTTAGTTCAATAAGATGGTCTCCTGACCTCACAATCTGCCTCATTTTGGCCCTACACCTGATTCTGCCCACATTGGACTTTCTTTGCAACTGTAACGTTTTCACTCTGCATTTGGTTAGTTGTTCTCTCTGCTGCCTCAGCATACTGTTGTTACAGCTTGTATTCATGCTGTGCAAAACAGGTTTTCACAATGCATTGCTACATGTGACCGTAACTTACCAATTTACCACTTGGGATCAAATCTCACCAAATAAATACTCTTAGAGTCATACAGCAGAGAAACAGGTCCATTTGATTACGAATTTAATTGGCTTGGCTCAACACTGGGTCCTACACCTCAGATCATCCATGCCAAACAAGTTGTCTGCCTCATTCCCCTCTTCCCTTAAACCCATGTCCTCTAGTCTTAGTATACAGAACAGTTTGCAAATTGGCAAGCCATGGCACTAGCTCTAAATGCACCTTTGTTTCAAGGTACCTACCTTCCATTTACTCTTTGCAAAGTTCTTCCTCATTTGCTCACTAACCGACTCATGGATGTTTTTATCTAAGGCGGTATCACCAGCAATCCTGCAGGACAAGAGGGAAACTGGCATCAGAGAGCAAATTACTATTGCCGGGCAGAACTCTGTAACAGAACAGAAGGAAACAGACTGGAAATAAATGGGAAACCTGGCCCGCTCATATCAGTGTCATTTGAACTCAGGCCCAGGTCCCAGTTTTTGGTCCTTTCTCACAACAACATTCAAACTAAGATATATTCATCAAAACATAACGCGTCATCACACACACAAAATGCTGGGGGAGCTCAGAAGGCCGGGCAGCGTCTACAGAAAAGCATTCAGTTTACGTTTCAGACCAAGACCTTCGGCAGGAGTCGGTACTCTTTCCCATCGACGCTGCCTGGCCTGCTGAGTTCCTCCAGCATTTGAGTGTGTTGCGTGGATTTTCAGCATCTGCAGATTTTCTCTTGTTAGTAAAATACAGCGTTTGCATTAACCACCAACACAGCCTAAGATTATGCTGGGGGCAGGCCACAAGCGTCACCCTACTCTCCGGTGCCCACACAGCATGCCCACAATGCTCAACAGGACAGCACAGATGCAACGTGCCAGAACACACAAAACAACCACCTGCTCAGACACGTGGACAGGCCTCCAGGCAAAATGTAATCAGCGTTCTCCACCACTAGCTTGATTTGAACGCAGAAACGTATTAGTGAGCTTTTGAAAGGTGTAGAGAACTCAGTTCTAGTCTTACCAGGGGTGCTGTAAAGCTTGGTCACACGTGTAACGTTTATTAGGGTCCTTCTCCATGAGATGCTGAATAAAATCTTTGGCTGAAAGTGAAATCAAACAAAACTTTAATGGAAACAGTGAAAAATCAAGACATCCACAGTTCTTAATAGCTTGCTACTTAGCCACACATAAACCCTGACAAAAAAAACAGGCTTGCCTCACCTATGACCTTCTTCTCCTCCCCTCACCTTTCCATTCTGCATCTTTCCCCTTCCTTTTCACCCTGAGGAAGGGTCTCAGTCAGAAACTTTGACTGTTTATTCATCTCCATCGACGCTGCCTGAACTGCTGAGTTGCTCCAGCAATTTGTCTGCATCCAGCATTCGCAGAATCTCGTGTTCCTTATTAACACGTCAGCTGTGGCTAGTAATTGTGAGTTTAAGTCCCGTTCCAGGGGTCTGAGCGTGTGATGGATGGTGACAATGCAGTGCTGCATTGTTAGACCATAAAACAAAGGCCATTCAGCCAATTGAGTCTGTTCCACCATTCTATCATGACTAATTTATTTTCCCTCTCAATTCCATTCTCCTGCCTTCCCCCCTTAAACTCTGACCTACTGATCAAGAACTTATCAACCTCCACTTTAAATATATCTGATGATTTGGCCTCCACAGTCACCTGTGGTAGTGAATTCCACAGTTTCTGTCTGTGGCTAAAGAAATTCCTCCTCATCTCTGTTCTAAAGTGCTGTCCTTCTAAGGCTGTTGCGTCCTTGCTGTGGGATGGTCCCCTGAGTACAGGTGAAGGATCCACTTCAATAAATCATCTGATCAGTAGCACACATACAGGAGATGCTGCATGTCCAGGGCAACACACACAAAATGCTGGAGGAACTCCGGAAATGAACAAACAGTCGACGTTTCAGGCCCAGGCCCTTCATCAGGACAGGAAAGGAATGGGGAAGAAGTCAGAAGGAATTTGATAGGGCAGGAGAGTGGACTATGTGAGAAAGGGGAGGAGGAGAGACACGGGGTGGGGGCTGATAGGCAGGTGAGAAGAACAGCTCAGATAAGGGGGCGGCAGGGAGCAGAGTGGGGAACGGAAGATAAGGAAAGTTCCCTGGACTGGAGGGTTTGAGCTGCTGGGAAAGATTAGACAGAACAGTTTTTTATTGTCATTTGCACTGTGATACAGTGGAAAACTTTGTCCTATACACCATCCAAAAAGGTCAGCTCCCTACAACGGTGCATTAAGGTAGTCCAAGGGAAATCTGTGCAATGAAGTATTACAAAGGAAGTTGAGTGCAGGCAGACAATAAAGTGAAAGGCCATATCCAGGTAGACTGCGAGGTCTATGGTCCCAGGGGATCTTCTGACAACAGAATAGATGTCGTCCTTGAGCCTGGTGGTAGCAGGTATCTTCTGCCCAATGGGAGAGGGGAGAATGGGGAATATCTGGGGAGGGATGGGTCAGTGATTATAATGACTGCTCTTCCAAGGCAGTGAGGAATGTACACAGATGGGAAAAGCATGAGAATTCACAACAAAGAACAGGACCATTCACAGATGCAAATGGCTTTGTACACTGGAACAAATAGTAACGCAACTACCAATTTACAATTTTCAGAAAAGCACAGGAGTGGTTAATATTTGTATCATGGTTGGAGACGACTTCTTCTAAATACTCCTAGCTTTTCTCTCAAGGGCTCTGGAGCTAAGTCTGTGGTTTCAAAAAATTCTCAAGCACAATTAACCCAAGCAAAGCAAAATAACACACTTTTGAGATTTAAAATTAAAGCAAGTTGTGGTAATGTTCATCATGCCAGGCAGCCCCAGCAAAGAGACAAGGACTGCAAAAACTTTAGCTCAGTCACCTATCTGAACAGGCTGAACCGCTTTGATGTAAGGTCACAAAACTGAAATGTTAACCAGTTTCTCTCTCAACAGGCGCTACCTCATCTACTGAGTCTTTCCAGAATTCTTTGATTTAAAGTCGACTTTCTTTCACACACATGTGGGATAAAAATGTCTCCTGGACTATTCCTCTCACAAGGAGACACACTTCAATTAAATGCCTCCTTAAAAACAAAAGTAATATTCCTGCAAATGGGTCAGTCAGGCCATGATTGCAGATGGGAACCCATTCTGAGGAGAGCCATTGCAGGGACCTCAGAATGTCAGTGTACCAATGTAACAAGGAAATGGAGTTGTACCGGAGTCAGAAATATCATCCCAGTATGGAGAATCAAACTCATATTCAGCCTTTAAGATCTGCTCAAAGAGCTTTGCATCATTTTCATCGTAGAATGGTGGATAACCACACAGTCTGTAGAAGAGAAAGCATAAAAGCAAATGTCACACCAATGATAGCAAGATTTAATGTCCTTACCATATTGTTCCCCATTTCACTTCACTAAAACTGATCATCCAGTCTTTATCACATGGTGCATAGTGAGAGCTTTTCCTACACCACACCGGTGTTTGCACTTTCAGAAACACTTTATCTGTAATACGCTTTGGCACATTCTGAAGGACGCATGCAAAATGCTGCGTAAATGCAAGGATTTCTTTATTCTCAAGGCAGAACAGCAAAGAGAAGGGCATTTCTCACCTCTTCCTCACACAGTCTGACAGTTTTGAACAAATTTAAATTAAATGTGATTATTTTGCAGGATCATTCACTCAGTGTGGCACAGATGTCAATACTGAATACCCCTTATTGTTAGGCTGAACGTAGGAAGTTTCTATATATGCTCTCAACAAGAACACCCACATCTTACCAGCTCCTCGCTTCACAGAGACGTACTTGAAGTCACTCTTAGTACAATTAGTACTTCAATCTGGAAACAATATTTCTACCTTTCATACCAGACCTTCATGGTCTGAAGACAGTACATGTAGGGGACATTCAAACCTTGGTCACTCCCAACAGAACCCACTGCAATTCATTACTAATAGATTTTAATTATACCACCCACTTGCCCCTTGTCAAACACAGGAACACTTGAACATAACTTACAAAATGTAGGAGATCACTCCTATGGACCAGCAATCGACTGCTTTACTGTAGGGTTTCTGGGCCAGGACCTCTGGAGCTGAGGAGACAAGTCAACAGATGAATGGGTTTAGCATAAGACAGATACTCTACAGCAACCAGTTGCAGAAACAGTAGTGCAAATCAAAATTCTCTCCAAGATCAAGCAGCTCGCCCATTTCCCTTGTCATATGGTAGACATGTTTTTATACTATGGGGGTGCCGGAAAGTATATTGAGCCCAAGAGGGGCATTGGAAAATACGAAGGTGCTTTGGGGGGTGTTGGGAAGTACTTTTTTAGACCATAAGACATTGGAACAGAATTAGGCCTTTTGGCCCAATGAGTCTGCCCCACCAAGCCACCTTGGCTGATTTATTATCCCTCTCAGTCCCATCCTCCTGTCTTCTCCCTGTAATCTTTGGCACCCTGACTAATCAAGAACCTATCAACTTCTGCTTTAAATACACCCAATCACTTGGCCTCCCCAGCCATCTTTAGCAAATGAATTCCACAAATTCACCACCCTCTGGCTAAAGAAATTCCTCCCCATCTCTGTTCTAAAGGGGTGTCCTTGTATCCTGAGGCTCTCCCCTCTGCTCACCCATCATAGGAAACATTCTCTCCACATCCATTCTGTTTAGGCTTTTCAATATCTGATAGGTTTCAATGAGATCCACCCTCATTTTTCTAAACTCCAGTGATTTTAAATAAAATGAGAGCAATTGGTTAAGATTTGGGAAACTCTGATAACACACACCTACTCCACCCCTGCTATCACAAATTCTTAACTCCACTTTTACTTCCAAACAGAAGGTACCAGGGACCTCTTCAGTCAATTCTCAAGTACCAACTGTTATGTACCTATGTCTTCCCCATCTGTGGAAACCGTCCATAGTGTCAATGTCTCCTCTTGTTGCTGCTACTCATTTTCAGCCTTCCAGGCATCATTTCATTCTTGGTCCCTCTGGTGAGATAGATGACATGGGTTCCCCCATTCAACCTGTTGTTTCCTGTAGACTCACCTACATATCCTGGAGTCCCACATGCTGTTGACATCACACTTCCAGTTCCCTCAATTTTAGACAGACCAAAATCACTGATCATTATCTTGGAATCTTCGTCAACACTGTAGTAGAGCAGATTCTCTGGCTGAGAGACAATAACAAATGAAGATTAAGATTGGTCATTTAATCTGGAAGACCCTACGTTACAAGTACATAGTAGGTAAGTCAAGGGCAACACACACAAAATGCTGGAGGAACTCAGCAGTTCAGGCAGCATCTATGGAAAAGGGTACAGTTGATGTTTTGGGCCAAAACTTTTGGCAGGACTGGAGAAAAATAGCTGAGTAGATTTAAAAAGTGGGGGAGGGAGAGGGAACCACATGGTGATAGGTGAAACCTGAAGGGGGGGTGAGGGATGAAGTAAGGAGCTAGAAAGTTGATTGGTGAAAGGGACAGAATGCCATGGATGAAAGAAAAGGGGGGGGGGAGCACCAGAGGGAGGCAATGGGCAGGCAAGGAGAAAAGGTGAGAGAGGGAAAGGGGATGGGAAATGTGAGCATTACCAGCAGTTAAAGAAATCAATGTTCATGCCATCAGGTTGGAGACTACCCAAACAGAATACAAGGTGTACAAGGAATACAACCTAAGTGTGGCCTCATCACAACACTAGAGGAGGCCATGGATAGACATATGGGAATGGGAAGTGGAATTAAAATGGGTGGCCACTGGGAGATCCTGCTCGTTCTGGCGGAATTCAGGAAGTCAAGGCCTATGAATGTCAGGGCATCACATAGCAATTAGCATGACACTAATATAACTCGGAGTATCAGAGTTCAGAGTTTGATTCTGGTGCCAGCAGTAAGTAGCTTGTAGTCTTCCTGTGAACGCGTGGATTTCATCTGGGTGTTCCAGTTTCCTCCCACAGTTCAGTGATCATTGTCAATTGTCCTGTGATTAGGCTGGAGTTAAACGGATGGCTCGCTGGGCTGGAAAGGCCTGTTCCATGCTGTATCTCCAAATTTTAAAAAAATTAAATGGGTCTTTACGTATAAGTCAGCTTTCACGTTTCTTGAATTACCGCCAATATCACACCACTCAAAAAAAAACTACAAAATTACAAGAAGCTTTATGATAGGGCAGAAAGTAGCAAGGGTATCTTTAACAAGAGATCATAGGTTTAAGGTAAGGAGCGAGAGTTGTTTTCCAGCCGGGAGGTGGAACACACCGCCTGAGACTTTCTACAACATTCATTATCGTCCAGATCAGCACCTTAATTGCCAAGGCAAAGAAGGCTGCAGCTAAAATGGGATGAGCACGGGTGAATCAGTATGATACGACGTTCCAAAGGGTCTGTTTTCATCCTAGAAGATTACCATGTGATTGCAAATGCATTGCAATCCCTCCGCCACTCACTGCAGTGCGTCCCCCTCTAAATATGTGTATAACTACAGCTGTACTTGGAATGAGGAAATTCCTCATAAATGCCTCAGATGAGTGGGAGTGTGTGACAGGACTTCCAGGTCACTGCCCACATACCTTCAGGTCTCTGTGCACGATGCCCAGTTCATGCAGATATGTGACAGCGTCCAAGATTTGCTGGATCAACATGCTGGCATCTTTCTCAGTGTAGAAGCCTTTGTCCACAATCCTGTCAAACAGTTCTCCGCCAGACACACTGAAAGAGACAAATACAGGGAACACAGTGACAGTGACACCTGCACAATTTAGCCTTGGCTTACCTCATTTTAGTTCGAGATACAACTCAGAGTAGGTCCTCAGCATATTCCGATCTAACCCTAGCTTAATCACAAGATCATTTACAATGTCCAATTAACTTACAAACCGATTTATCGTTGGGCTGTGGGAGAAAACCAGAGGACCTGAGAAATCCCACACATTCCACCGATTCCACGGGTGAGTACAACGCTCTTCCTTAATAAGAAGAAACTGTGGAGCAATCCCTGGGCAGCACGTCCTTGAGCAGTACAATTAGTTTTCCTCTCCAGAATGAGGTGTCAGGGATTCAGCTTCACTGTGAAGTGCTTTAGCTGAGTGTGTTCCGAAGCTCGGTGTAACTGTAACAAAGGCTCTATGGGGAATTATCATTGTCTGAAAGCTGGTTATCCTTGGCTGCAGGAGTACCTGCTGAGGGGATGCACTGAAACTTGGTGCAAGCTCTCCGTGAGGAAGGACCTGAATATAGAGTTTGTCCACTACTGGTCAGGAGGGGCTGCTATGGATGAGGAAACCCTCAATTATTGTAGTGGTGTACCACTACAGGGAGCCACAAGAGCGGCAACAGTCCTATTTAAGGAACTACTTAATGCACTGACTATGGATGTTAGGATGGAAAGGGGTTGCAGATTTTATTCTTGTAAATATTTTTATTATGAGTAATGCTTATTTTGATATATAAACAGACTTGGATTTTCACTGCCAGAAGTCCTCAGACTTGACTGGCACATTGCAAGGAGAGCTGGACTGTGCACGTTGACAGTCACGTGCAGCAGAGAGCAGCCTGACGAGCTGTATCACTGCGGGGCGCGGAAACTGCACTGGAAAACTCCACATCAGGTAGTCAAAACTGCCCAATGCATTACTGGCACCAGCTTGTCCACCATCAAGGCCGTATCTACAGAAAGGTGCCACACTGCCTGCTCCTGAGCTGTTGGCCCACTGCCGTCGGGGAAAAGGCTGCGTAGTATCCACACCAGGACCAAAGGACTCAAGAACAGTTACTCCCCTCAAGCAGAAAGGCTGATCAACAGGAAGAGCATCCGGTCCAGACCACTACTGTCACGGACACCAAGGAGCTGGACTCCGTGCAAAGGGCTTTCGAACATTGCAGTGCTTGGCAACGATGGTGTCAGTGAAAGTAAAAACTACTGAGAAATGAATCACTCAATTTGCCAACATCACTAATGTTACAGCCCGATATTGCATCAGCGAAACAGTTACACTGCGAACTTACTTAAGAATCTGCCACTGTCAGGGCAGCCCTCACTCAAGGAGGGTCTACGTGGCAGTGAGGCCATCGCCATGGTGAGTGAGGCAGGAGAACCTACTCCCAGAAGGTTATTCAGTTCTCGAGGGCAGCAAGGCCAGCTCAGCCTGGGGAGGACTGGCAATGCTGTAAGCTCAGTGGTCAATTAATCCAAACACATAAGGTAATTCGTCACAAAATGGTCCAACATGAGTGAGCTAAGCAACAACCCCTTTCCTCCTCCTTATTAACCAGCTAGTGCTTTTCCAAATCCAACATTATATTTTGTATCAGTACGATAGCTTACAGAGGGTCTGAAAGCTCTGACATCATCATAGATCCCCATCTAATAAACATTTATTTTATTTAGCGATACTGTGGAATAGGCCCTTCGAGTCACACAGCCCAGAAACCCCCGACAACCCCAAATTAACCCTACCCTAATCAAGAGGCAATTTACAATGACCGATGAACCCACTCAGTGTGTTTTTGGACTGCGGGAAGTGAGAGGCCACTCGTTGCATGGGGCGGGCTCAGGCTGGGACTGAACTGCCACGAACGGAACTGTAAAAGTGCCACACTAACCGTTACAGTACCGTGCTGCCCAATTTATTCCTCTTTCTAAAAGAAGCAACCTTCTAAGCAATTGAAAGCATTTAAACTAACCACATTCTAACCTTTCTACTCTATGTCAAAGATTCACAGCACCAGGTTGAAGTTGGCAAACTCGGGTGCCCATGTTGAGAGTCAGAGAGACAATAGTGGACAGCTGACCACATTAGGGTCTCTGACTACACAACAGAAAGCCTGAAGTCACAAATACCCATTGGCCAGCATTTCCCCACAGACTCCAGAAGATACAGCTTCCCTTTTCTCAGTATGAAAATCTAAAAGCCTCCTTGTTGCTATAGATATTATGGTAACGGGTGCACACAACACACACCAACCCACTTATGGACTAAAGGGACCACTATCAGTGAACCAAGGTGTACTTGGTTAAACTTTAAAGTCAAAGTCACAGTTATTATCAAACATATAATACACTGAAGTTCATTTCCTTGCAGCTTAACATCAGCCTCCATAATTTTGTTGTCCACAAACCATTCCTTCCTTTCTTCATGCGGTACAGTGTGGTTTGTACTGTCACAACAGTTCCCATTTTGCAGTAAGTATAAGTAATTGATAGCACAACATACCACTTCACTGCATGGCTCTCCATCAGCAAAAGGATCACACATTTCCTTTAAAAAGTCATATTCCTCTGTATGTCAAATGTTCCACAGTGAAAGCCCTAAATGCCTGGATATGGGTTCCATCTGACGGTACAATGTTATGATTGCAACGGTCGAAAGGATTAGAGATCAGGACAGATAAACCCTGCTAGGCACTGGGGAAATACATAATAACTAAAAGAGATCAAACGAAGAAAATGAAAAGATCCCAAGGGGACAATTTCCTCCATGGGAATGTCCTTTAGGAGAATCCGCTGTAAAACAACAAAAGGCTGCTTTCCGGGGAGTTTTGGAAAGATCTGAAAGGAGACTGGAGATGGGTTGGTGGGAGAAGTCTTGCTCATCAGTGCAACTTATACACTAGAGTACTCATTTATGAAAATAGGATTTAATATAATTCAAAGTTTAATTTTCAAACTCTAATTGTTGGGATCTGTTTATTCCTGTTTACTAATTTTATTAGAAGTAAAGAAATTGTAAATGAAGTGTGTGAAATTATCAATGAAACATTTTCCCTTTTTTCCATTCTTGATACAAGTTAAATATGTCCTACATGCAAGGAGACAAGAGAAAATCTGCAGATGCTGTAAATCTGAGCAGCACACACAAAACGCTGGAGGAACTCAGCAGGCCAGGCAGCGTCTATGGAAAAGAGTACAGTCGACATTTTGGGCCGAGACTGGAGAAAAAAAGATGAGGAGTAGGTTTAAAAGCTGGCGGGAGGGGAGGGAGAAACACTAGGTGATAGATGAAACTGGGTGGGGGATGGTGAAGCAAAGAGCTGGGAAGTTGATCGTTGAAAGAGATACAGGGCTGGAGAATGGGGGGTCTAGTAGGAGAGGACAGAAGGCCATGGAAGAAGAAAAGGGGGAGGTGCCCCAGAGGGAGGCAATGGGCAAGTAAGGAGATAGTGAGAGAGGGAGAAGGGGTGGGGGATGGCGAAAGGCGTGAGGATCCATTACCGGAAGTTCAAGAAACCGATGTTCATGCCATCAACCACCCCCCATCAGCCTCTGTGTAATTCTCCACAACTTCTGCCATCTCCAACCGCTAGGCACATCTTTCCCTGTCAGGGATCACTCCCTACATGACTCCCTTATCCATCTGTCCCTCCCCACTGATCTCCCTCTTGGCACTTATCCTTGCAGTGGAACAAGTGCTACACCTCCTCCCTCACCACCATTCAGGGCCCCAACCAGTCCTTCCAGGTGAGGCGACACCTCACCCGTGAGCCTGTTGGGGTCATCTACCATGTCCAGTGTGGCCTCCAGCATATCGGCGAGACCTGACGTAGATTGGGAGTCTGCTGTGCCAAGCATCTATGCTCGGTCCACCAGAAAAAGCAGGACTTCCCAGTGGCCACCCATTCCCATTTCCACATGTCTATCCCCGGCCTCTTCCACTGTTGTGTTGAGGCCACACTTAGGTTGAAGGAACAACACTTTATATTCCAGGAAACACATACAAAATACTGGAAGAACTCAGCAGGCCAGGCAGCATTATGGACAAAATATTGGATTCTTGGATTTCCAGCACCTGCAGATTTTCTCTTGTTTGTGATGGCATGAACATCAATTTCTAAAACTTGGGTAATGACCCCCCTCTCAAATTCCTCATCCCCTTTTCCCTCTCTTATTTATCTCCTCACCTGCCCATCAACCCCCTCTGGTGCTCCTCCCCTTTCCCCTCTCTTACTCATCTCCTCACCTGCCCATCACCCCCCTCTGGTGCTCCTCCCCTTTCCCCTCTCTTACTTATCTCCTCACCTGCCCATCAACCCCCTCTGGTGCTCCTCCCCTTTCCCCTCTCTTACTCATCTCCTCGCCTGCCCATCAACCCCCTCTGGTGCTCCTCCCCTTTCCCCTCTCTTACTCATCTCCTCGCCTGCCCATCAACCCCCTCTGGTGCTCCTCCCCTTTCCCCTCTCTTACTCATCTCCTCACCTGCCCATCACCCCCCTCTGGTGCTCCTCCCCTTTCCCCTCTCTTACTCATCTCCTCGCCTGCCCATCAACCCCCCTCTGGTGCTCCTCCCCTTTTCTTTTCTCCATGGCCTTCTGCCCTCTCCTGTTAGACCAGCCTCGGATCTTTTTCACCAATCAACTTCCCAGCTCTTTCCTTCCACCACCCTTCCCGGTTTCACCAATCACCTTGTGTTCCTTCCTCGCCTCCACTCACCTCCTTTCTCTAACTCCTCATCTTTTTTTCTCTAGTCCTGATGAAGGGTCTCAGCCTGAAACATCGACTGTTTACTCTTTTCCATAGGTGCTGCCTGACCAGCTGAGTTCCTCCAGCATTTTGTGTGTGTTGTCTATATGCAAGGAAGGTGTTTTCCTAAAACTCAAACCCACATGATGGAAAGTTCGTTATGCATCAGTATTTTCAATAAATGCATGAAGATTTAAATGGAATAAAATAAGATTAATATCAGCTTTATCTTTCACATGTATATTGCAACATGCAATGAAATAGGCTGAGTTGGGTGCCAACACAGCTGGTCCACAGTTTGCTAACCCTAATCATCTTTGGAATGAGGGAGGAAGCTTGTGCGCCCAAAGACATTCCACATGGCTACGGAGAGAACGTCCCAGTCAGGAGGCCCAATCTTACTGCTGGCGCTCTCATCACACTGTGCTATCAGCAGCTAATGGAGTGTTTACAAACAGCAGTCCAAAACTAACAACTGTAAATGCAAGTAACAATGCCAAACTGGAAAATGTTTGAAATATTCAATATTTTCTGGTTCTACACTAAGAACCCAGAAAGCAGTGAGAATATTATGCAGAAAGGGGTAGCTCACATACATTCAAAGGAGAAATCTATTGAATGAAGTAATTTGGTAGAAGGAGCATGTCAGCATCAGGTTCTTATCATTAACACATGATGTGAAATTTGTTGTTATTCAGCAGTGGTACAATGCAAGACCTAACACCGTAAGTTCCAAACTAAATATATTGTTCAAAAGAGGAATAGCAAGGTAGAGCTCATGGACCGGTCAGAAATCTGATGGCAGAAGAGAAAGAACCGTTCCTAAACTGCTGAGTGTGAGTCTTCAGGCTCCTGTACCTCCTCCATGACAATAGTAAAGAGAAGTGAGCATTCCTTAGTGATGGATGCTGCCTTCCACGTGTGGAGTATAAACCCCAGCACAAATCGAAGTGCCAGTTCTGTGAAATTCTACCTAAAATTGTGTTTAGAGAAAAATGAGCCAGATAAATGGAGCTGCAGTACTGCCTGGGGATAGAGGAAGGAAGCTCCACCTGTGGGGTCACAGCCCCACCTGGTGGACAGAGTTAGCGAGCTCAGGCTGCAAAGGTCCCACACTGTCACCTAGTGGGCAGAGTCAGGGAACTCAGTCTGCAGACTCAAAGCACCTTTGCAGGTCACAGCATTCACTTGAACAATGAGCAGTCTCGGACCACTTTAAGCAGCAAAAAGTGAAGTGGGAGAACATTGATTCAATGTGACAATATATGCCTGCTTTGTCGAGCAGCTCCGTTCTATTCACAAAAAGCAGAATTTCCTTGGTAGCCAACCATTTTAATTCTTATCCCCATTCTCATTCTGACATGTCAGTCCATGACCTCTTCTTCTGCCACTCTCAGGTTGGAGGAGCAACACCTCATATTGTCTAGATCACAATGGCAATAACATTGATTTCTCCTTCTGGGAGTTTTTTTTTTCTCTTTTTTTTCTTTTTCCCACCCCCTTCCCTCTTCTTCCATTCCCCACTCTGACCTCTTACTCTTCTCATCTGCCTATCACTTCCCACCCCTCTTCCTTCCTTTTCTCCCATGATCCAATCACCTCTCCTATCAGATTCCTTGTTCTTTAGCCCTTTGCCTTCTCCACCAATCACCTCCCAGCTGCCCCCTCCCCCACCCACTCGGCTTCACATATCCCCACTAGCTTGTCCTCCTCCCTCCCCGCCTGTTTATTCTGGCTTCTTCCCCCTTCCTTTCCAGTCCTGATGAAGGGTCTTGACCTGAAGCATTGAGTTTTATTCTTTTCCATAGATGCTGTCCGACCCGCTGAGTTCCTCCAGCACTTTGTGTGTATTGTTCTGGGATTCCAGCACCTGCAGTGTTTTGTATTTATAATGAACCAATACCAATTCTGCTATTCTAACTGGTTGCATCACAGCCTGGCATGGAGGCTTCAATGGACAAGGTGGAATAAGCTGCAGTGGGTTGTGGTCTCAGCAAGCTCATGCAGGTAGCAATTATAACCAACGTTTTGATGACAGACTCTGCCATCTTCATCAGGGAAGTTCCTGGGCATGTCCAGTCTGGTACTACTTATACCCCCATAGTCTGTCTCTCCTGATTGATTAGTCTTCATCCAATCAGCTTTCCACGCTCCCACCTTGTTTACAATTGAATTCCAGTTCTTATTTCGAGCGAGATCTTCGCCTTTGTTAAAACTCTTTTCCTCTAGATTTAGGTCAATGACTTCCTTTACCAGGCGGTCCTGAAAGCCACTGGCTTTTGTGCTGACAAACTCAATCCTATGGCCAATGCAAATGCAATGTTCTGGGTAACGCAGATACACCTTCTGTGCTCCTTGATGCGGGTTTCCGCCGTGCTTCCCTTCTGGCCGATATTCACTACTCCACATTCACTGGGAATCCTAAGTCCCGGGTCATCTTTGACTCACATAAGCTGTGGGCTTCCTAACGGGCTTGTGGATGGTAGTATTCCGGTATTTCTTCAGGATTCTGGCAATCCTTCCAGAAACCATGGCAGTATAGGGAAGGCAGATGGCAGCAATGGGATCCTCCTTGTTGCTAGGTTTCCTGTTTTTTCCTTCAGCTCTTCTAAGGGCCCAGTTGTAGCCATTCTTTCACCTTGTGACCAATCTATAGGAACGTCGTGCATAATATTTCCTCAGCGACACTCTCCGGGTTCAATATAGTTTTCAGACGGCTAATCAAAGTAGAAAGAACTGCTCTATGTTAGGAGACGTGATAGTGACTGCTATTGTTAAGGTACAAGTCCATGTGTTTCCGATAGATGCCATGGCTGAGGCTAGCATCTGGTTTCCATCGTACTAGAATGCCCAGGAACTGGATGCAACCGTTCTTCCCCATCTCCACCGTAAATTGAGTATTTGCATGTACACTGTTCAGATGGTCATGGAACTGTTGGGAGTATCTAAAGCTGATGAGGCCACACTACGAAGGTGTCACCAAGGAATCTGAAGAAGCATTTGGAGCATAAGGACAATGAGCTCAGAGCCCTCTCCTCAATGTCCTTCATGTAGAAATTAGCAACAGCTGGCGACAATGGCAATCCCATGGCCACTCCGTCCGTTTCTTCATTGTCATTCGAGAGGAAAGTCAATGTTTTGAGCTGAGACGCTTCATCAGGACTGGAAAGCAAGTGGGCAGAAGGACCTTCCTTGCCTGAAGCATTGTCCTCCATGGATACTGCCCGATCTCTTCCAGCATCTTGCATGCATTACATTGATAGCAAGGACTTTCAATGCATCCTTTTAGAAAAATCTCATAACTACTTCCCAGTTTTCTTCCAAGGAAACTAGCTTTGCCATGAAACCGCAGGCTCATTCCTCGTTCAGGCATCACAGTGAAACTGCCAGCGAGGCCATTTGCCACAGTTCGAGAGACACGATTTCAATGCCAAACACAGGTCACTCTGGCCGTGACTCTGCCTGAGTGCTATTGTAATGATGTCCGGGGCATAACACAGAGAGAATGAGAAGTGCCATTAGTGTAGGATTAGCATAAATTAGCGTAGAGATTAGTGCGGCATTATTACAGCTTTGGGGGGGTCAGAGTTCCGAGTTCAATTCCGACGTCACCTATAAAGAGTTTGAACGTCCTCCCCGTAGAATGCATGGGTTTCCTCCAGGTGCTCCAGTTTCCTCTCACAGTCCAAAGCTGCATTGGTCATTGTAAATTGTCCCATTACTAGGCTAGGGTTAAATCGGGGGTTGCTGGGCAGCGCGGCACAAAAAGCCAGAAGGGCCTCTGGTCAATAAATAAACAAAAGGATGATAGTTAGTGTGAGCTTGAGTGGCTGAGGGACCTACTTCCACACTGTACTCTCTATGACACATCAGACTGGACACTGTTCAAGGATCAGCCTGGACAAAGAGCACTCGACATTTCGTTACAACACAACATGAAACTTAAACTGATTGTGTAAAACCCATTGGTGTTTGCCTTTTAGGGATTTAGGAGCAGGGCAAGAGCTGACTGTTGCCAAGTCCCAGAAGTGCCAAGACCAATAGCTGCCTCAGTTGTGACTGGCACAGACCAGCTGTGACCCATCTATTCTTGTAAGGAACAAGCAGCGTTATTTGAAAGGCACAGGACAATCTCAGAAATACCAGTTTGGTTGAAAATAACATCACCACATATTCCGTGTCCAAAACAAGCAATGGGAAGGCAATGGTTGTGGATAAACAAGACGCTAATCCCAGTTGGGACCTGTTCCACACAACAGCAACCTCATGTCCTGGGCAGTCAACAGAGAAGGGAGCATTTGGCAACATCAATATTAAATTAATTACAGGTGACCGACCAAACATTATAAAGGGAAGGGGTATGCTCCTAGTATAGCAATTTTCTGTATGAAAAAGACATGTCATCTTGGGTCAAGAAAAGTCAAATTAAACCAAATAAATTTTATGTTCATCTGTTTAATTTTCACATAGAGTGACAGAACACTGGAACACAGAAAAAAGCCCTTTGGCCCATCTAGTCTGTGCCAAACTATTAATCTGCCTAGTCCTTTTGACTTCCACCCGGACCGTGGCCCTTCATACTCCTCCCAGCCATGTACCTATCCAAATTTCTCTTAAATGTTGCAATCAAACTCCCATCCACCAGCTCCACTGGCAGCTCGTCCCACGTTCTCACCACCCTGTTTGTGAGGAAATTCCCCGTCATGTTCCCTAAACATTTCACCTTTCACACTTAACCCATGACCTCTCATTGTAGTCTCACCCAACCTCAGTGCATTTACCCTCTCTATACCCCTCATGAATTTGTATACCTCTATCAAATCTCCCCTCATTCTCCCACGTTTTAGGGAATAAAGTCCTAACCTATTCAACCTTTCCCTGAATCCATCAAGAGCAAATTATATTCCAGAGCTGAAATTCCTGGGGAGTGATATATGAACCTTGCAAGGATGATTCCCCACAACCTGAACTGCCAGGCGAGGGGTGCTGAGTGACAGTAGCTGTTGAAGGCAGGTATAGTGAAACAGCTGCTGTAGAGTTGGAGAAGCAATGCATGGAAGGGATCTTGATATCCAGGAACCTGCTGGAGTGTTTTATACTTGATGCCACGGTAGAGGGTGTGGGGAACACAGAGAGAGGATCATGGGAAGGGTGTCTTATAGAATAGACTGCCAGTACTCATCCTGTTAAAGAAGAATCAGGCTAAGGAGAGGAGAGGACTTCTTCTTACAGTCAATCCCACAATGGCAGCCACATGTGACGCCTTCAAATATAAGAGAGGAAGGATGCAAAGTGTATGTGTGATGCAGGGTCTTCCAGATTAAATGATCAAGAACAATTGTATGGCATATGGCAGGACTGAGAAACAAAAATAAAGAGATCAAAGAGAAGCTAGGCTGAATGGGGGGTGGAGGGGAGGAATGGAAAGTGGAAATATTCGAGGTCCTGGGAAACTTACTTCCCTCAGAAAGTTTGTAAAAAGACTGCAGGGCACTGAGCGATGTGAATATTGAGCAAGACACAGAAGTGATCAAAGATACACACACAAAATGCTGGAGGAACTCAGCAGGCATGTGTGTTACTCAGATTTACAGCATCTGTAGATTTTCCCTTGTTAGTGATCAGATATGGTCCCTTCAATAACACAAATCTTGCTGATGTTTAAAATGGTGGAGAAGGTGGCACAGTCACCACACGGGGCAGCTCGACTGATACACAATGCAATGCTCTGGAGGAGGAGGAAGTTAAGGGAATGTGTGGTTTTAACTGTAGGATATGACTAATTGTGTCATGTAGAATAGGAAAGAGGTTTCAGCAAAGAAGTTTAAAGATCAGCTGACAAGGACAGACTTTAGAAGAGAGATTAGAGCATAATGGCATAGAGTTAGATGTTCAGTGGCCTCAGAAAGGCTAGTCTCGACAAGGATGCCTCCTAACCTGCGTATTTACTCTTCTGTTTTAGCTTCTGGGAAAATATACAGGAACTTGAAAGCCTGGATGTCCTGGGACAAGACTGCATTTATCACCCTTCTTTCACACACCATCCCAGTGGTGTTACTATATTCTTGTACTTTCAACTCCAACTCCCTCAGTTATTCCACAATTGTCACTCTAAGAGTTTTTGTTGCACTATTTCACATTACACTGCAGTCTGCTGATTTGCACTCATTGTATTCTTTATTTCCACGTATCTGTGAACTACGTGCAAGCAAGGTGTATGTTACAATACACTAATATCACTTAGCCTACCTGGTGCCAATGATTCTTAACTTAAGGCTGTTATAGCCAAGTCCATAAACCATCAGCACCCATGCTATGTATGATCTGATTGCACTACCAGAAAAATGGTGAAGCATTTGGAAATACTTCAAAAGATGTCTAGCTCAGGTGGTTGATCGTTGGGTTGCGTTGCTGTGCCATCTTGGCAATTTACTTACAAATGTTTCGTCAGCATGCAAGGAGATATTGTCAGTGTACTGTTGGTCATGGTGTGTCCTCCTAGTTCTTGGCCTTTTTGTTTTTCAATTATTTGATTTGACATCATTCCAGAAACTCAGTTGTGATGTGGGGAGGAAATCTCATCGCTGATTGGCTGTGTGGCTAACTGCGAGTTATGCGGCTTGGAATCTTGCCCTTATTGACTCATAAACAGAATCTATGTGTTTGTTTGCAGAAATAGTCCCTTTCCTGTTCTAGGAATTCTTCCACATGCTACATGTGCACTTGTGCCATAACTTACCCTGATGCCCAGTCAAATCAGTGTCCCCCTCGATCTTCATGGGTAGGGAGCAGGAGCTGGCCATGTCACTGATGATGTCTCCTCACACTTACAAGTAAATTGCCAAAGGTGGAAGCATATTCATTAGGATCTTTTAAAAGAGAAATCAATCCGTATTTGAAAAGGAAAAATATGCGGGCTGCAGAAAATGAAAAGGAAAGGGACTCCTTGCTTTTTCAAACTGCTCTCACAGACACAATGAATCAACTTAGCTCATTTTGCACCGTCCTGTGGCACTGAACCGTTCTATAATTCTGTAATGAAGATTATCTCAGGAGTATGTTAGATGTTCATGGGATACTCATTGGTGAGGAAGGAAACTGAACTGAATGAGGAATGGGTAGTTTCTGAGTCTCCATTCCTTAGTGCATTTCTTACCCAGTCACTGGCTCCAATTTCCCCTTCTGACACAACTTTAAATTTAGGTTCTCTTTCCATGGGGGCTGCATAGCCTGCTGAGTATTTGCAGTATGTTTTGCTCTATTGCTTCTTAACAGGACGCATCGCACTAAACACTGTGCTAACCACCACAGTTAGCGTAGTGGTTAGCGCTACACTATAACAGCATGGGGCATCCCAGAGCTTGGAGTCCAATTCCAGCGTCCTCCCCATAGAATGCATGTGCTTTCCCCGGGTTCTCCAGCTTCCTCCCACAGTCCAAAGGTGAAGCAGGTAAATTAATTGTCCCATGATTGGGTTAGGGTTAAATTGGGATTGTCTAGGGTTACAAGGCTGGAAGGGCATATTCCACACTGTATCTCCAAACAAAAATAAAAAATAAAGATTGTAACAATGGTGAGTAAGCATCCAACTCCTTGAGCCTGCTGCAATGTTCATGAAAAACGTGGCTAATCTTCCACCACAATACCATTTTCATACACTGTACCTGTATCCCTTCACCCCAGTAACAGCCAGAGGTCACCTGATCTCAATGGCTAAGCTCCCACACCTCGCCTGGGGAGAGAATCCCAAAGATTCACCACTCTTTACCGAAGAAATTTCACTTCATTTCAGGACCAGGGCATAGTCTCAGAATAGATCAGAGATAAGGAGGAATTTCTTTACCCAGAGGGTGGTGAATCTGTGGAATTCATTGCCACAAATGGCTGTGGATGCCAAGTCATTGGGTATATTTAAAGCAGAGGTTGACAGGTTCTTGATGAGTAGGGGTGTCAAGGGTTACAGGAAGAAGGCAGGAGAATGGGGTTGAAAGGGATAATATATCAGCCATGATGGAATGGTGAAGCAAACTTGATGGGCTGAATGGCCTACTCCTATGCCTTACGGTCTACATGGCTTACCACCTAATTCCAAGTCTTTGTTCATAAGTTCTAGACACCCGAGCCAGTGAGAACATCCTCATTTCATTCACTTTATTGAGTAAGAATTGTGTTAATTTCAGTGCAATTATCTGCCAGTCTTCTGAACTCCAGAGAATGTCAAGTTCCCTTCTAAGCCTCTCAAAACCAGTTCACCGAATTCTCATTGCACTCCCTCAATTTTCTCACATTAGAAGACCAAAACTGATCAAAATGCAATCAGCATAGTTTCACCAAAGCCAATCGCTCATTGTCTGATTCCTGTCTTCTTCTCACACAGACTCAGTCCTACTCAAAACTAATGGCCTTTCAGTTCCATTAAATCAGACTGCAGTTAATTCACACACGTGGGAACGCTCATTCAGCTGAAGTAGACAGACTTGATTAAATTATTAAAGGCCGATTAATAGCTTATCCTTGATCCTACCTTCCACCTACTCTTCATAATTTAGTCAATAAAATCACTTAAAACCCAAATTCACATGTCATTAATTAATGTGAACAAGTCAGCAAATTAATCTCTGCCATGAGTGGAGGGAGATAGGCCAGGGACTTATGGGAGACATGAAATGTGGTGAAGTGTAATATCGCAGACAAGGTGCAATGTTTATTATAGGTATGGAGAATGATGATTACAAAGTGATTCGCCTGTATAAGACCCAAGCCACACGTGAAGTCATCAAAGAACCTACAGGAGTTATTTTAGCCCTGTGGAACTTCACTTGTGTCAAGTGACCGTAAGAAGGCTTCACTTTTATTAATAAGTGGAACTAAGCACAAAGTCACTGCTTTTTATGTAAGGCAGTAGCTGTACCAGTATCTCACAGAACAACAGCACCCCACATGAATGGTAAAGCTCCCTTTATTAACAGCCAACAACCTTCCTTTCTCCATGAACATGCTAGGATTCTCCGATCCCTCCCAATCTGAGTTAGCAATCCAAACAAAAATCAGCTTGGACCAAAGGAATTTCACAAAAGGTTAACACCATGGTACAAGGCCATTCAGCCTCTTCAGTTCATGCTAGCACTTGATAAACACAATGCTATTGGTTGTCCACACTAGATCTTACTTGTCACCTTCCATATATTCTTTGAACAGAAGTGATTCTCTTGAACTGTTGATTCTTTTGCTCAAAGTGTTAAATCTGCGGTCTGTGGTTCAGAACCCTTCCATGAATGGGAACAGTTTTACCCGTCTACTCAGTCTAGAACACCTATCGCCTTGAATTGCTTCCCCTCTAACCCTCCTCTGTTCCTGGGAGAACAATACCAGCCTCAACAGCTTTGACCCGTAAGCCCTCACATCTAGAACCATGATGATAAATCTTCTCTGCTGTCTCTCCAAGTGCTTCCTAAAGCTCTCTGTTGTGATCAAAGCAGTTTCATAAACATTTGTCATGGCTTTTTCACTCCCGATAAACCTGTACCTCACTTCATGTGGTCCACAATCCTCAATGACTTGCCCTACCTGCCCTATACCCTATCAGCAGATTGCTGCTTCCATGAGCTCTGCTTTACAATTGTACCCTGTTGTCACTCTTTGTGCTTCCTACCAAAATACAAGACTTTCCACTTTTCTGGGTTGCATTTCATCTACTCCTTAACTACTAGTGCCTGGGATTAAAAAGTTAATTAACCATCTAGAACAGTTATGAAAAAAACAGATCTGGTTTACTAATATCATCTAGTGATCTTGGTCACTAACAGGCTCTACAACAGGTACAGTAATCAAAACTGCCCCACACATCACTGGCCCCAGCCTACCCTCCACCAAGGACAGATATACAGGAAAGGTGCCAGAAAAGGATCAGTAATGTCATAAAGGATCCCACCCACCCTGCTCATGGATGGTCTGTCCCACTCCTATCAGGGAGGAAGCTATGTAGCTTCCACACCAGGACTACCAGGCTCAAAAATTGTTAATTTCCACAAGCTGTAAAGCTGATCAACATCTCCACACACTAACTCACCACTACTTCATTATTTCCTGTCAGTCAGCTTATGTACAGTCTAGCATCACTTTATAAGCTATATTATGTATTTATATTTATTGCTTTTTATTATTTTTTATCTTTTATGTATGCTTTTTATCTTTTATATATGTTTTTTCTCTTTTATGGGTTTTTTGTGCTACATCAGATTCGGAGTAACAATTATTTTGTTCTCCTTTACACTTGAGTACTGGAAATTCCATTAAACAATTTTGATCTTGAATCTTTCAAGAAATTTGCCATTCATAACACATGTAACTGTAGACCCATCAAAAGGGGTTGCTCTTAAAAAAGCTTTTTGAAAAGGTCTAGTGAACTATGTGGTTTAAGGACAAATAGAATCAGAAAATAGTTTTGCTCAGATCTAGAAAAATGCATGAAGGAGAAAATAATTTATTCTTAGTTCAAAAGATTTTGCATCATAGCTTTTGCTCTTGTCTCAATCAATACCATCCAAAAAATTTACATTCTTCAAAGTTCTTTTGTGTGCTTAAGAGAGCTGCTTCTCTCTCCTTGGGTTACAATGCTTCATACGTGAAGAATTTGCACTACCTCACCACGAGAAGCCATTTAAGGGGTTAATCACATCCCCTTGAGGGATTACAAGGTTCCACTGGAACAGAAACTTAACAGAGAACAAAGTTTGATGAGCTGGCTCCCCAGGAATCTATGCAAGTTTTAAGAATGAAATAATCTTATTTGGAATAGAAGTTGTATTTTTTATAAAATCTCTCAGCAAAACACTCAACAGTCAGTTCTGCTAAGTCACGCAAGGCACATGCCTCAGACGTCAGCATGTACAGTATAAGCCATCTACAGCTCGCTCTCCCACATTGTAATTAATTGTTAATGGCATTCACAAGTGACACAGGTCACAGATTCCAACTTCCTCCCCGTGGAGCAGCACATAAAAAGATGACATCGACCCTCACCACCCAACCCACACACACCTCCAACGTGAACAAACAGCCCGTGAATACCGGAGATCAAAGGCATCACAGCTTTTCAATAATAAATCTTCATTCTATTCACACTATTCTGCACTCAGTTTCAATGCAAATTAGTTCCTTTGGAACTTACGCTGGATGTGTTGGTTATTGATCTTTAAAAAGTCAATTATTTTGCAAAATTTAAACCAAACACATTAATAATGGAAGAGAATCTGCAGTGAAGAACACAAAATGCAAAAATTTCAACCAAGGAAAGCATAATACAAAAACCATTCACTCAGTGCCACTTTATCAGTGGACATGACAGAGGGCCACTGAGTGAATGTTTGTGGTCTTCTGCTGCTGTAACCCATCCACTCCAAGGCTCCACGTGTGTGTTCAGAGATGCTCTTCTGCACACCACTGCTGTAATGGGCTTGAGTTGCTATCACTTTCCTGTTTGCGTAAACTAGTCTGGCCATTCTCCTCTCACCTCTTCCATTAAGGTTCTGTTTTTGCCCGCCAGATGCTCTTTGTTTCTCACACCATTCTCTGTACTCAATAGAGACAGATGTACATGAGAATCCCAGCAGATCAGCAACTTCTGAGATACTCAAACCACCCCATCTGCCCCAAACAATCATTCCATGGTGAAAGCCACTTATTCAAGTATCTTCCTATTCAGATGTTTGGTCTGAACAACAACTGAACCTCTTGACCATGCATTGAGTTGCTGCCACATGATTGGCTCATTAGATATCTGCATTAACAAGTGGCTACTGAAAGTATTAGGGACATAAAAGTCACTTGATTGCCTAAGGGAACCATTACCAAGGGAAGTTTCAAGACTCAACATATAAGTAACAACAACCAAATTTGTAGCCTATGGAAAAGGGCAGATATCCTTGAAATTTGTAGATTCGGCCATTACGATTATGTCCTGTCATGCTCCTGTGCTAGGGATGAAAAATGACAGGGACTGGTTGAGGCCAGCTGGTTCAATGAGTGAACAAGGACTGTGGATGAGAACTGGGTTAAATAGGCTGCAGGTGATGTCTGACAAATGAGCTGAGTGGAGATTAGGAGGTGTCAGCGGGAGTAGGCTAACACTGCTCTTTCTGCTAAAGCTACTTTAAAATATGACCTGTGGGTACAAGTGGCATTCCAGTTTACTATCTGACACAATGCCATGAAATAAATTCCAGCTTCAGCAAAGCTCATTGGCACCATGATACTTCCTTCAAACATGTAGCTGGTGCTAACGCAAGATAGCTAAATATTTTAATGATTTAAGGTTGTAAAGAGAGCTTTTGGCACATTGGTCTTCATAATCAAAGAATTGATTACCGGAGGTGGAACGTTTTGTTGAAGTTGCATGAAACATTGGTGAGACCTATTTCGGAGTATTGTGTGCTGTTCTCGTCACCTTCTGACAGGAAAGATAATAAGATTGAGAAAATAAAGAGAAAGTTTACAAGGATATTGCCAGGGACTTGGGTAAAGTTTGAATAGGTTTGGACTTTATTTCTAACTTTAATTAATGCAGGTGATTCTCCTGGAGCATAGGAGAATGAGGAGAGATTTGATAGTGGTTTATAAAATTATGACAAACGTTGATAAGGTAAAAGCAAGCAAGGCTTTTTCCACTGATGTTGTGACTAGAACAAGAGATCATAGGTTAAGGGTGAAAGGTCATATTGACATCTAAAACTTTGACAAACTTCTATAGATATGTGGTGAAGAGTATATTAACTGGCTCCATCACAGCCTAGTATGGAAGCACCAATGCCCTTGAATGGAAAATCCTACAAAAAGTAGTGGATATCCCCAGTCTAACATTGGTAAAACCCACCCAACTACCCAGCACATCTACATGAAACGTTGTCACAGGAAAGCAGCATCCATCATCTGAGACTCCCACCACCCAGGACATGCTCTCTTCTTGCTGCTGCCATCTGGAAGAAGGTGCAGGACTCAGCAGCACCAAGTTCAGGAACAATTGTTGCCTTTCAACCATCAGGCTCTTCAGTCAAAGGGGATAATTTCACTCAACTTCACTTTCCATCAATTAAGTGTTCCACAGCATATTGACTCTCTTTCAAGGACTCTTCATTTCACGTTTTCGATATTTATTGCTTATTTATTTATTACTATCATTATCTATTTATTTTTGTATTTGCACTATTTGTTGTATTTTGCACACTGGTTGAATGTCCGAGTTGGTGCGGTCTTTTATTGTTTGTTATAGTTATATTCTATGACGGATTTATTGAGTATGCCCACAATAATATCAATCTCAGGGTTGTAGATGATGACATGTATGTACTTCGATAATAAATTTACTTTGAACTTTGGAAGGTGAAATATTTAAGGGGGATCTGAGAGGAAATTTCTCCACTCAGATAGAAGTGACAGTTTGCTAGTGGAAGTGATGGACGCAGAATTGATTTCAACATTAAGAAACATAGAAACATTGAAAACCTACAGCACAACACAGGCCCTTTGGCCCACAATGCTGTGTCAAACATGTACTTACTTTACAAATTACCTAGGGTTACCCATAGCCCTCTATTTTTCTAAGCTCCATGTACCTGTCCAGGAGTCTCTTAAAAGACCCTATCGTATCCACCTCCATCACCACCGCCGGCAGCCCATTCCATGCACTCACCGCTCTCTACATAAAAAACTTAACCCTGACATCTCCTCTGTACCTACTTCCAAGCACCTTAAACCTGTGTCCTTTCATGTTAGCCATTTCAGCCCAGGTGAAAAGCCTCTGACTATCCACATGAAAAATGCCTCTCATCATCTTATACACCTCTATCAGGTCACCTCTCATCTTCCGCCACTCAAGGCCGAGTTCACTTAACCTGTTTTCATAAGGCATGCTCCCCAATCCAGGCAACATTCTTGTAAATCTGCTCTACATCCTTTCTATAGTTTCCACATCCTTCCTGTAGTGAGGTTACCAGAACTGAGCACAGTACTCCAAGTGGGGTCTGACCAAGGTCCTATATAGCTGCAACATTACCTCTCGGCTCCTAAATTCAATTCCACAATAGATGAAGGCCAATACACCATACGCCTTCTTAACCACAGAGTCAACCTGTGCAGCTGCTTTGACCATTCTGTGGACTCGGACCCCAAGATCCCTCTGATCCTCCACACTGCCAAGAATCTTACCATTAATACTATATTCAGCCATCCTATTTGACCTACCAAAATGAACCACCTCACACTTATCTGGGTTGAACTCCATCTGCCACTTCTCAGCCCAGTTTTGCATCCTATCAATGTCCCACTGTAACCTCTGACAGCCCTCCACACTATCCACAACACCCCCAACCTTTGTGTCATCAGCAAACTTACTAACCCATCCCTCCATTTCTTCATCCAGGTCATTTATAAAAATCATGAAGAGAAGGGGTCCCAGAACAGATCCCTGAGGCACTCCACTGGTCACCGACCTCCATGCAGAATATGACCCGTCTACAACCACTCTTTGCCTTCTGTGGGCAAGCCAGTTCTGGATCCACAAAGCAATGGATCCCATGCCTCCTTACTTTCTCAATAAGCCTTGCATGGGGTACCTTATCAAATGCCTTGCTGAAATCCATATACACTACATCTCTTGCTCTATCTTCATCAACGTGTTTAGCTTAGTTATAAGTAGCTTAGGTAAGTACATGGATGGGAGGTGTATGATGTGCTATGGTCCAGGTGCGGGTCACCGGGACTAGACAGGTTAACAGTTTGGCATGGATTAGATGAGCCAAAAAGCCTGTTTCTGTGCTGCATTGCTCTGTGCCTCTGTGGCCCTATGGCAATATCCATCCACAGACAGGTTTGTTGTGATGCATACTGCAGATTTTACATCAGCCTGGCCAGTAATCCAGGCATACAGTAATTCATTACTATTATCCAGCAAAGTGTTGATACATGCAATAAATATTCTGCACTGGATGGAGAGTTACATTTACAATATTGAGAATATATACAAAGGCAGCTTGACATACAAACATCGCAACCAGGAACAGGAATTGTCCATCTAGTCCTGTCAAGAATCTACCTAACTTGTCCTTTAAATTATTCAAAATCCCTGTTATTACCATCCTACCAAGATGAGTGTCATAGGGACCCACAACCCTCTGAGACAAATGTTCACTTAGAGTCTTATCTAAGATGGGGACTACAACCTCTGGATTCTTGCACAAGGAAACATCCCCTTCACATCCTTCCTAAGATTAGCTTTATTTGTCACATGTATGTAGGGTTCTCAGATTATTAACTGAAATGTTAACTGTTAACTGCATATATAAAATGGCTTCTCTGTAGTGTTATAATGAAATGGCATCTTTGTATGTTAACTGATGAGGTACTGTTCTGTTTGCTAAAATGTTTGGATTATGATTATCGATAACGGAGGAACTAACCAATGGAAGCTATGTTGTTCTGTCTGTATTTGTGGGAACCTGGAGTGAGTGCGCGGACTTTCCGGGAGGAGAACCAAAGAGGAAGGACGTGCTGGACATGCTCTGGTCGGCCACTGCGGTGGGTCAAGGGGGTCGGAGAAGATCAAATTGTGGAAAGAAGACTCCATTAATTCAGCTCCAACGGTTGTGCACAAATTGGTTGAACTCTGATAAGCTTGGAGCCTTTCTCTTTCCTTTTATATTGTATCTCTATTAATTACATAGTTCCAGTAAGATTTATAAAGTGTAATCTGTAAATCGTACATTGAGTGCTGTCTGATATTTTACGTGTGAGTTTGTACCAGTGTGCATTACACAGCATCTACGTAAGCACGAGACACGGCTTGGCGGGCGGACAAGGTTTTCCCTAGACAAACACGAGCCGATAGCCCTGAGTATTACGTGTATATGAAAACATACAGTGATTTTTGCCGTTTGAGTCAAATCAAATCAGTGAAGATTGTGCTAGGCAGCGAGCAAATGTCGCCACATGTCTGGTGCCAACATAGCTTGCCCATAACACAGTCACCCTATCTGTACACCTTTAGAATGTGGGAGGAGACTGCAGACCCCAGAGGAAACCCATGTAGTCACAGGGAGAATGTAGGAACACCTTCCAGACAGTGATGGCAATCAACCCTAGAGTTTACAGCTGGCTGCTGTAAAGAGTTGCTCAAAATTTTATTCTTTTCAATCAAGTCACCTCTCAGTTTTCTGATCGCCAGGAGATACAAACCTGGCCTGTAACATGACACTGATCATGAGTTACAGCTGTTTAAGCATGTTTCCCATGTTGAATGCATGTTTATAAGGCCAGGTGAGTTATGGATGTGTCCATTAGAACATTAACTGCAAATATGGACTCCTGCAATAACCATAACTATATTATCGTGTAGTGAAATGAAATGTGCAATTGATACTTACAGTTGCATCACCAGATAGAGGTGTGTCGGGCTCTCGTAAATGTCTTCCAGAGACACAATATTTGGGTGTTTAATTCTAAAAGAAATAAAATGATTTAATTAGAGGTTATCCATTTTCACTGAGTCCAAAGACCAATTTCAAGCAATTGCATGCTGTTTCTGTTCTATTCCCATACTCTCACTGGGAGACTCCAAATGTAGTTAATAACGGCAGAAACTGAGGAAGCCCCCAGTTAAGCGTGGAAGGAAGAACACAGAGAGTACAGCGTTCCACCAGATTGTGGTGTGAGGTGCTGACACGGAATACAATTATCAAGCACTGGATTCACAACTATATGGTTTTGAAAATTTAAAATTAATTTGAAACTTGGAGGCAGAAATTTATCACAAACATGAGAAAATCTGCAGATGCTGGAAATCTGAGCATCACACACAAAATGCTGGAGGAACTCAGCAGGCCAGGCAGTATCTATGGAAAAGAGTAAAAGGTCTTGGCCCAAAACGACGGTTAATAAAACTTTTCTACAGATGCTGCCTGGCTTGCTGAGCTCCTCTAGTATTTTGTGTGTGTTGGCAGAAATTTATCTTCGGTTCATTACAGTAAGTGAAGATTACTGCATCAACCAGCTGTTTTATGGCCTTTCTAACATTCCGTTCCACTGAGGTCAAAGGCAATCAATAAAGCCGAATATAAAGAGCGAATTGGAACAGGTGACAAACATTACAGCTCCCATTTAGCGCTGTGGCCAATTATATCTCCTTTGATCTCTATTACAGGTCTCTTTTGTCCATTTTCGGACATTGCATTCCACTCCCCATTGCACAGCCAATCAAAAACAAGAATATCACTGCTGCTACTGCTGCTGCTGTCTATCAAGATTTCCTTTAAAAGTCATTTTATTTCTAATCCCTTTTTATTTTCTATTCTGCCACGATTTCCACTTTTGCATCATCACTGCTGATGTGTGCAGGGGAAAGAAGTGTGACTTTGGTAAGAATCTGAGGCAAAAGAATGGCGGAAGGAAATCCTCTCAAAAAATCGACGGAGAAGGAGTTAATTTTTTTTTTACAGCAAATAAACAGCATGCCACACTGACTCACAGATCCTGCAGCTTTAAATCATCTGACTGCTGACACCTTCCTACGCAAAAATGAAGTCCACAATTATAATTATTACTAATCCAGCAAAGAAGCAGAACAGAAGTGAATCTTTGCCATAGTACGAAAGGAATTAACAATCAAGTTCTTCCTGTGGCCTTGAAGCTGAATGTGTGTACAATACAGCAGCCAACACTGGATCAACCGTGTTGTGTGGAAGTTCCACAAGTTACCATTACATTTTAGCACCATGAATCAATAAAAATGTTCTTGACTGTAGTGGTTAGTGTGACACTGCGACAGCTCGGGGCAACGGAGATCGGTGTACAATTACGACGTCACCTGTAAGGGGTTTGTACATCCTGGCCATGGAATGTATGTATTTTACCTGAGGGTTCTGGTATCCTTAAACCAGGGTTACATCGGTGGGTACTGGGCCGTGTGCCCCAAAGGCCTGGAACAGCCTATTCTGTCCAGTACCTCAATAAATGAATAAATAAACGATCAGCCTTCATTCATCATCAACTGTTACTTTAAGGCTGTCTGCCCTTCGCGAAATGTGTCATGTGACTAACTGCTCTCCGGGCTCCAAGAATGGGTGCAGAACGATTCAGCGAGGAAGAAAGCCACAGGAAAAATCACAAAATTAAAAACAGAAAATGCTTGCAACACTCAGCAGGCCAGGCAGCATCTGTGGAGAAGGAAGGAAACAGTTAATGAGTCAAACTGAAGATACTTCGTCAGAACTGGGGTAGAGAAAATATTAAGTTAGTTTCAAACAGTGGGGGCCCCTGGTTTAAGTGGTGGCTAGATGAAACTATAACGGCTATCTCTGACAGGGCGAAGCCAGGATTACTATGAGATAAACTGGAGATGGAATCACACAGCTGATAGGTTTATGAGGAAAGCTAGGAAAATGAAGAGAGGGTGAGAGGAGGAGTGTGGGGAGGGGGAGGAAGACATAGGGATAGAAAGAGAGAGGGAAAGTGGGCGTACAAGCATAAACAAAACAACATAAAATATTTAAAGTAAAGAGAGCTAGACTGAGAGAGAGAAATGGAACAGAAATAAAACACAATGCAGAGCTGGAGAAATACCCAGCAGGTTAAACCATGCTGTCAGAGAGAGAAACACTCAGCCAATGTTTATGGTGGATAGTTGGCCTCTTCTGATGCACGTTGATAATGCATCCAGAAGGATGCAACATACCCAGGAGAGATGAGATGCTGCTTCTCAAGCTTGAGCCGGGCCCTCTAAAGGCACTGAAAGATGCATGGGAAGATGGTTCAGATTGGGATGGGAATGAAGAAATAAAGTAGCTGCCAACAGAGGTTTCAGGGTCACCCCTTCAGACTGAACATAGGTTCTCTGCAAAGCAACTACCCAATCCCTGGCTTCTCGCGCACAGAAATAACTGCATTATAAACACTAAATGCAGTTCATGAGATTGGAAGAAATGCAAGTGAGTCATTACACCGTGAACAAACAGCCTATAGGTTCCTAGATGGTGCAAAGAGAAGTCAAAAAGGATAACAGAACAAGTATCATGTGAAAATGCTGTGAGGAAGGGAGCAGCTGGTGGAGCTGGAAGAACAGGCTGGAACTCAGAACAGGATATAGCCATTTCAGGATGCTGAAAGGAATGGGCAGAGGAGGTGGGACTGCAGATAGATTTTCGTTAAAGGTAGCTGAAAAACGACTTGATTTTCCTTTCCAAATTCTGATGACAGGTCTTTAATGTGAAGCTGTTTCTTTTCTCACAGTTCCTGCCTGACCTGCTGAGTGTTTGCGACATATTTTATTTTTATGTGAAATTTCCAGCATCAGTATTTTTCTGATTTTCACTGATATTAAGAACAATTCTTGATACTTTAATTAATAAACTATCTTTGTGGATAAGTTACTACCAATTTTACAGTATGTTAGAGAGATATTAAAGTGAGATATTGGAGGTAACTCAGAAAGTGTACCCAAGCTTGTTTAGATTTTATTTATATATTTGTTTATATAGCACTATAGCATGGAGTAGGTCTTTCCAGCCCTTTGAGCCAGACTGCCCCAGCAACCCCTGACAAACCCGATTGTGGCTCAATTTACAATGACCAATTAATCTATCTAATATGCTTTTGGACTGTGGGAGGAAACTGGAGCACCTGGAGAAGACCCACACATTCGGACATATAGAGACTCCTTACAAAATAGCACTGGATAGGGACTCCGAACTGCGGAATGCCCCTAGCCGTAGTAGCGCCGTGCTAACTGTTATACACTGCTATGGTACCAGTATTCAGAGATAAAGCACAGAATGAGCTTCCCCATCAGCAACCTGCCTATTTAACACTAGCCTCATCACTGGACAATTTTCAGTGACAAATCAGTGTGTCTTTGGACTGTGGGAGGAAAGCAGAACCCACATGTAGTTCACAGAGAGAACGTACAAACTCCTTACAGATGCACTGGAAATGAACTCTGAACTCTGGAAAGCATCATGCTAACCACTACATGGTGCATTGGAATTTGAATTTTTTATTTCCTTCATCAGTAATTTGTTGAATTTTAAGATATTACAGATGTGTTTCAGTGTACAAAAGCTCTAACAGCTATGATGACACCATTTTTACATTCAATTAAAAGGTTAACATCAGTTTCCTGTAACAGTACAATCATCAACGATCAAAGACAAAAAATAATACTCAAAATGAATACTGCAATGAACAATCTATACTGTTGGTTGTCAATAATTTATCTGTGAATCAAAAGAAAAATGTCTCAATCTGTGAAAGAATTCTCTGCAGAAAATGACTTTCTGCTGCTTTTGAAGTTGCCTGAGAAAAGTGCTAGAGATGTTAGACATCAGATATGAACATTCTGGTGGCAGAAGCAATTCATTTAGGTGAGCATTTGATTAATATTTTATCTACTTTGACACAGCATTGGGAGCTGAATGGCCTGGTCCTGTACTGTCCCTTTCTGTGTTCTATGTTCGATGTTTCTTGCTATAAACCACTGCCTTTTCCAATGCATGAATCTCTTTCAAACTAAAGCCTCCCTACTGTCAGAGGTGAGACTGATGTGAGAGGCACAACACCTGCAGATGAAACCAAACACGCCGGGACATTTCCAAAATCAAAGTTTGCCACAATCCCAAAACATTGCTCAGTGCTCATCTTGACACTACATCCAATTATTGTGGAACAAATTCACAGTGGAGTAAAGGGAATTACAGAGGCATGAGAAAAGAGCTTGCTAAAATTGATTGGGAAGGGTCAGTAACTAGAAAACTACTTCTTCTTTAGGATGCATCTATCCTGCACCTTCTGAATTGCACCTAAACAGAGGTGACACAATCGTAGCTGACAAGGGAAGTCAAATCCAACATAAAAGCAAAAGAGAGGGTATATTATAGAGCAAAAATGAATGGGAAGTTAGAGGATTGGGAAGCTTTTAAAAACCAATAGAAGGCAACTAAAAAATCCATAAGGAAGGAAAAGATAAAATATGAAGGTGAGCTAGCCAATTATACCAAGTGCATGCCAAAAGATTTTTAAGATATATAAAGAGTAAAAGAGAGGCGAGAGTTGATATCTGACCACTGGAAAATGATGCTGAAGAAATAATAATGAGGGACATGGAAGTAAGTATTTTGCATCTGTCTTCACTGAGGAAGACATTTGCAGTATGATGGAAGTGCGAGGCAGAAGTGAGTGCAATTGCAATTACAAGGGAGAAAGTTCAAAGACAATTTATTATCAAAGTACACATACGTAATCATATACAACCCTGAGATTCCTTTCTTTGCAGCACAATCAATGACAGACCAAACCAACTTGCAAAAATTAAAAACTTATGCAATTACAAAAAAAAAAGAAAGAAAGAATAGTAATAAATAAATGAGCAATAAATATTGAGAACTTTAGATGAAGAATCTTTGAAAGTGAGTCCATGGGTTCTGGGAATACTTCAATGATGGGGTAGGTGAAATTGAATAAAGTTATTCACTTTGTTTAAAGAGCTTGATTGTTGAGGGGTAGTAACTGTTCCTGAACCTGATGGTGTGAGTCCTGAGGCTCCTGTACCCTCTACCTGATGTAGGCAGTGAGAGGAAAGCTTGTCCTGTGTGGTGGGAGTTCCTGATGATGGAAAGAGCTTTCCTGCAATAATGTTTCATGTAGATGTGCTAAACAGTGGGGAGGGGTTTACTTGTGATGGACTGGGCTGCATCCACTACTTTTTGTAGGATTTTTTTGTTTTAAGGACATTAGTGTTTCCATACTAGGCCATTATATAGCCAGTCAATATACTCTCTACCACAGTTCCTCAAAGTTTTAGATGTTACATCGAATCTTCGCAAACTCCTAAGGAAGTAGAGGCGCTGCCGTGCTTTGTTCATAATTACATTTATTTGCTGCCAGGATAGGCCCTGTGAAATGATAAACCAAGGAAAATAAAAGTTGCTGACTCTCTCCACCCCTGATCCTCCAATGAGGACTGACTTATGGACTCTGGTTCCTCCTCCTGAAGTCAATAAACAGCTTCTTGGTCTTGCTGACATTGGTTCTTTTTGTGGCACCACTCAGCCAGATTTTCAGTCTCCTTCCTATATGCTGATTCGTCACCACCTTTGATTTGGCCAATGACAGTGGTGTCTTCAGCAAACTTAAACATGGCTTTGGAGCTGTGCTTAGCCTCAAAAGTCATGTATAAAGTGAGATGAGCAGGGGGTTGAGCACTCAGTCTGGTGGTGCACCTGTGCTGATGGAGATCATGGAGGAGATGTTGTTGCCAATCTGAAGGGTCTGCTAGTGAAGAAATCAAGCATCCAATTGCACAAGGAGTTACTGTGGCCTAGGTCTTAAAGCTTATTGATTAGTTTTGAGGGGATGTTCTTACTAAATGCCAAGCTGTAGTCAATTTGCTGTTCAGATGTTCCAGGGTTGATTGAAGAGCCAATGAGATGACATCTGCTGTGGACCTGTTGCTCCGGTAAGCAAGATGGAGCAGATCCAAGTTGCTTCTCAGGCTTCAGGTGCTTGGGAAGCTGAAAGATCTGAAGATAGTAAGTTACCTGGACCAAATGGACTACACCCTAGGATTCTGAAAGAGGTAGCTGAAGAGATTGTGGAGGTATTATTAGTGATCATTCAAGAATCAACAGATTCTGGCATGGTTCCGGAGAACTGGAAAAATCACTGCATTCTTTAAGATGGGAGGGAAGCAGAAGAAAGGAAATTATAGGCCAGTTAACCTGATCTCAGTGGTAGGGAAGATGTTGTAGTCGATTGTTAAGGATGAGGTTTTGGGGCCCTTGGAGGCGCATGATAAAACAGGCCATAGTCAGCATTGTTTTCTGAAGAAAAAGTCTTGCCTGAAAAAATCAGTTGGAATACATCGAGGACGTAACAAGCAAGATAGACAAAGGAGAATAAGTGGATGCTGCAGACTTGGATTTTCAGAAGGCCTTTGACAAGGTGCCACACACGAGGTTGCTTCGCAAGGTAAGAGCCCATGGTGTGACAGGAAAGATACTAGCACAGATTGAAAATTGGCTTATTGGCAAGAGACAAAGAGTGTGAGGAAAGGGTGTGTTTTCTGATTGGCAGCATGGAGTTCTACATCAGTCTGTGTTCGGAGTGCTTCTTTTCATATTATATTTCAATGATTTGGATAAAGGGATTGATGGTTCTGTGGCCAAGTTTGCAGATGATACGAAGTTAGGTGGAGGGGCAGGTAGACTTGAAGAAGCAGGGAGGCTGCAGAAGGACTTAGACAGATTAGGAGAAAGGGCAAAGGAATGGCAGATGGTATGTGGTGTCAGGAAGTGTATGCTCGCGCACTCTGGTAAGAAGGAATAAAAGCATATACTTAGTGATGCTAATCTCCAACTACCATATAAAATCATCTACCTTTCTCTATATACTGCATGCAAACAAGTTCAAAGAATGCTGCTTTGTTGAATACAGCCTGATATGGAACATTCTCCTGCCTTCTCCCCATAACCTGTCATGTCCAGACTGGTCAATAACCTATCGACCTCCACCTTAAATACACCCACTGACCAGGCTTTCACAGCTGAAGGAATTCTTCCTAATCTCCATTCTAAATGGACATCTCTCTATTCTGAAGTTGAGCCCTCTGATCAAAGACTTGCCCACAAACGGAAACATCCTCGCTACATCCTCACTATATAGGCCCTTCAACAGGTTCAAATGTGGCATATAAATTTCAATGGGAAATAGAAATGGGCATGTAATAAGGGCAATGTTATGATAAGGTAGAGTTGAGGAAGCAGGAAATCTAGAGAAGGGACTGGATAGATTGGGAGAATGGCCAAAGAAGTGGCAGATGGAACATAGTGTAGGGAAATGTATGCTCGTGCAATTTGGTAGAAGGAGTAAAGACACAGGCTAGTTTCTAAACGAGGATAAAATTCAAAAAATCAGAGGTGCCAAGGAAGTTGGGACCCCTGGTGCAGGAGTCCCTAAAGGTTAACTTGCAGGTTGAATCAGTGCTGAGGAAGGCAAATGCAATGTTAGCTTTGATTTTGAGAGCACTAAGATACAAGAGCAAGGATGTGATGCTGGCCTCAAGGTAAGGCACTGATGGGGCCTCACCTTGAGTATTGTGAGCAGTGTTTGGCCCCTCATCTAAGAGAAGATGTGCTGGCATGGAGAGGGGTAAGAGGTGGTTCACGAGTATGATTCCATGAATGAAAGGGTTAACACATGAGGAGCATTTGATGGCTCTGGGCCCATACTCACTGGAGCTTTGTACAATCAGAATCAGGCTTAATATCACCAGCATATGTCATGAATTGTGTTAACTTTGCGGCAGCCGTACAATGTAATACATGATAAATCTAGACAAAAAATGAGGAGGGACCTCATTGAAACCTATCGAATATTGAAAAGCAGAGACAAAATGCATGTGCAGAGGAGGTTTTCTAAACTTCTGAAGCACTGACTGTTTACTCCCCTGCCTGATCTGCGAAGCTCCTCCAGCATTCTGTATGCACTGCCCAGAGAAACTTGTGTTTAAGAATTGAATACTTGATGTTTCCTGTGCAACTCGTCACTTCATTTGTTCTCCCAATTGCTGGGCATAACTGAACATTTACCAGCTAACATTTCAAAACTGACTTTCACCCAGAGATATAATCCATCAGGCCAATATATAATCCATCAGGCTAATATAAAATAGGACAATTACTAAAGAAGTCTGACACCCACATTCCATCAATATGATCCCAATTTTAAAAAAATATTTTGCACTGATTTACATTCAAATGAAATTATTTTTTTTATTTACAGATACATCACGGGATGGGCCCTTCTTGCAAACTCCAATTTAACCCTGGCCTAATTACGGAACAATTTACAATGACCAATTAACCTATTTTGTCTTTGGAATCAGGAAACCGGAGCACCCAGAGAAGACCTACTCATTCCATAGGAAGGATGTACAGACCATAGATTACATAATGATATACAATCATTAATTTTCATTTCTGTTCATTCTTATTTACAATGCTAGGTAATAGATTTGTAATTCTTCAAACTAGTAACTACTCCTGCATAGCTGGAGAGGAAACTTAATCCCTTCAACCTATCCTGGTGCTTTATGGGCATTTAATTTCATAAGTAGACCTCACAATAACAAAAGTTCACATGATGGAGAACTTGGTATTGTTGCTCAAAGAGGATATAACCAGCAATTATACCATATCCCTTGACATTTTAACATTGTTTAAATGTCTCTATGATCCTTACAACCCATTTGGGTCAAGTGCTTACACGTGATTTTTGGAGTAAAAATTACGGAAGGTGAAGGAGGAAATGAAAGTCTTTTCTTTATAATGAACTTTCAAAACTCTATCCTCTCGTTCCGCTTTCAGTGAGCTCTCCATTTTTATTCAGCCGTTCATTAAAGTGTCAAAGCAATGTAGTTAAACATCATACAAATGGCTTTTGCGATATTGCCCTCATGTTGAAGCAAGAGGAGGGAATGTTCTTAGCCATTTTAGGTACATATAAATTGGAATCACATCAGAGAGTTAGAATTACTGTGCCCATTCTGGCTCTTGGCTTGCAGGCATAAATTCACTAATGTTTTGGTTGCAAACAGAATCATCCCAGTGCAGACGTATCTCAGGACTCTTCCGGGAACATTAAACTGAACAGTCTTGTGGCCCACAACCTTGTACTGACGACATAACCTGCTCCAAGACCAACACTCCCCTTCCACATTCTCCTTTATTTTTCTTTCAGCTACTTGTAAAAAACCCTACCTGTGACATCCCCCTATTAATAATCCAATCACCTTAGAAGTATGTCCTCTCATATTAGCCATTTTAGAAGGTAAAGATGGAATATTAAAGTAAGCTAGCCAGTAGTATTAAAGAGGAAACCAAAAGTTTCTTCAGATACATAAAATGCAAAAGAATGGTGAGAGTAGATACCAGGCCACTGGAAAATGATGCGAGAGAGGTAGTAACGGGGGAAGAGAAAATAGCAAACAAACTGCATAAATATTTCACATCAGTCTTCACTGTAGAAAACACTAGCAACCTGGTGGAAATTCCAGGTGTCAGGGGTCATGAAGTGTATGAATTTACCACTACTAGAGAGAAGGTCCCTGTGAGGAAGGTCTGAAAGTAGATAAGTCACCTGGACCAGGTGGTGTACACCCCAGGGTGCTGAAAGAGGTGGCTGAGGAGACAATGGAGGTATTAGTAATGATTTTTCAAGAATCACTAGATTCTGAAATGGTTCCAGAAGATTGGAAAATTGCAAGTGTCACTCCACTCTTCAAAAAGGGAGAGAGGGAGAAGAAAGGACATTATAGGCCAGTTAGTCTGACCTCAGTGGTTGGGAAGATGTTGGAGTCCATTATTAAGGATGAGATCTCAGGGTATTTGGAAGCACATGATAAAATAGGCTGTAGTCAGCAAGGTTTCCTCAAGGGAAAATCTTGCCTAACAGATCTATTGGAATTCTTTGAAGAAACAACAATCAGGATAGACAAAGTTGAATCAATTGATGTTGTGTACTTGGATTTTCAGTACATCTTTGACAAGGTGCCACACGTGAGGCTGCATAACAAGCTACAAGCCCATAGTATTACAGGACAGATTCTAGCGTAATAAAGCAGTTGCTGATTGGCAGCAGGCAAAGAGTGGGAATAAAGGGATCCTTTTCTGGCTGGCTGTTGGTGGCTAGTGGTGTTCCACAGGGGTCTGTGTTGGGACTGATTTTTTTAATGTTATATGTCAATGATTTTAATGATGGAATTGATGGCTTTGTTGTGAAGTTTGCAGACGATATGAAGATAGGTGGAGGAGCAGGTCGTTTTGAGGAAGTAGAGAGGCTACAGAAAGACTTGATCAGATTAGGAGATTGGGCAACGAAATAGCAGTATGGTACAGTGTCAGGGAGTGTATGGTCATGCACTTTTGTAGAAGGCATGAAAGGACTGATTATTTTCTAAATGGAGAGAAAATACAAAAAAATGAAGTGCTAGGGGACTTGGGAGTCCTTGTACAGGATTCCCTAAAGGTTAATTTGCAGGTTGAGACTATGGTGAGGAAGGTAAATGCAATGTTAGCATTCATTTCCAGAGGACTAGAATATAACAGCAAGGATGTAATATTGAGACTTTATAAAGCTCTGGTGGGGCCTCACTTGAGTATTGTGAGCAGGTTTGAGCCTCTTAGAAAGGACATGCTGGAACTGGAGAGGGTTCAAAGGAAGTTCATGAAAATGATTCCAGCATTGAATGGCTTGTCGTATGAATAACATTTAGTGGCTCTGGGCCTGTATTCACTAGAATTCAGGAGAATGAGGGGCGACTTCATTGAAGTCTATCGAATGGTGAAGGGCCTCGATAGACTCGATGTGGAGAGGATGTTTCCTGTGGTGGGAGAGTCTAAGACCAGAGGACACAGCCTCAGAATAGAGAGGTATCCTTTTAGAACGGAGGAGGAAACTCTTTAGCCAGAGCGTGGTAAATCTGTGGAATTCTTTGCCACAGGCAGCTATGGAGGCCAAGTCCTTATGTATATTTAAGGCAGAGATTGAAAGATTCTTGATTGGTCAGGGCTTGAAGGAATACAGGGAGAAGGCAGGAGAATGGGGCTGAGAGGAAAATTGGATCAACTATAATGAAATGATGGAGCAGATTCGATAGGCCTAATGGCCTAATTATTCTCCTATATCTTATGGTCTTATTTCTACCCTGGGAAAAAGGCACCGGTTGTCAATGCCTCTCATTATCTTATAAACTCTGTCAAGTCTCTGCTCATTCTCCTTCACTCCAAAGTGAACAGCCTTCGCTCCCTTAACCTATCCTCATTAGACATGCTCTTCCATCCTGGAGAAACTCCCCTGCTTCTTCTCTGAAGCTTTGTAAATGCCTTACATTGTTTGCTCCTTTCAGAAGTTATTTGAACAATCTGTGATTTGTGATTTGATCACAATCAATTGTGATTTGAGCAATTTGTTACCAAACCCATCTTCCAACTGGTTTTCAAACTTATAAACTTCTTCTCTAAGAAGGAAACTGATAAATATTCTCTTTGGTCTCCTGTGATCATTGATAAAAAATCACCTGTAGCCATTGAAATCACTATTGAAATATTTCCAATCGTCTGTAGCGTCTGTGGAGGACACAGTCCAGTTCATTCTTACTTTATGACGGAAGGTCTTTTCTGTCAGAAGCAGATGCAGTGGATTGCGGCTATGCCCTTATTTGACAGCACCCACTTGGACAGCAAGTCCTGAGCTTAAACTTTATTTGTTTCAGTGTCCTTTGTAATTTGAAATTGGAAGCAAAGTGGTGGATCAGCAGAAACAACTGATTAAGATCAGAAGTTCAATAACACCTCTTCATACAAAGGGTAACTGAAACATTGAACACAATCCAAAGCATTTAACACCTACAGAGAGTTATTTTCCTAATTCTCATGGATTAATCCTTTTTAAACAGAGAACATGCCATGGTACATAGCAGTTAGCGTGACATTATGACAGCGTGGGATGTTGGGAGTTATCTATAAGGAATCTGAATGCAGGCGCTCCAGTTTCCTCCAAAAGTCAAAAGATGCATCAGTTAATAGGTTCATTGGCCATTGTAATTTATCCCGTTACACAGCTACCTGCATCTACTAAAAGCCTACAGACTCTCACAGCTACCTGGACTATTCCTCTTCCCACCCTGTCTCTTGCAAAAATGCTATCCCCTTCTCACAATTCCTCCGTCTCTGCCACGTCTGCTCTCAGGATGAGGCTTTTCATTCCAGGACGAAGGAGATGTCTTCCTTTTTTAAACAAAGGGGCTTCCCTTCTTCCACCATGAACTCTGCTCTCAAATGCATCTCTCCTATTTCCCACACATCTGCCCTCACCCCATCTGTCCACCACCCCACTCAGGATAGGGTTCCCCTTGTCCTCACCTACCACCCCACCAGCCTCCGGATCCAACGTATAATTCTCCGTAACTTCCACCACCTCCAACGGGATCCCACTACCAAGCACATCTTTCCCTCCCCCTCTCTTTCTGCTTTTTGCAGGGATTGCTCCCTACGCGACTCCCTTGTCCACTCGTCCCCCTCCATCCCTTCCCACTGATCTCCCTCCTGGCACTTATCCTTGTAGGTGGAACAAGTGCTACACCTGCCCTTACACTTCCTCCTTCACCGCCATTCAGGGCCCCAGACAGTCCTTCCAGGTGAGGCGACACTTCACCTGTGAGTCGGCTGGTGTGGTATACTGTGTCCGGTGCTCCTGGCGTGGCCTTTTATATATTGGTGAGACCCGACGCAGACTGGGAGACCGTTTCACTGAACACCTACGCTCGGTCTGCCGTAGAAAATAGGATCTCCCAGTGGCCACACATTTTAATTCCACGTCCCATTCCCATTCTGATATGTCAATCCATGGCCTCCTCGACTGTCAAGATGAAGCCACACTCAGGTTGGACGAACAACACCTTATATACCAGCTGGGTAGCCTCCAACCTGATGGCATGAACATTGACTTCTCTAACTTCCGTTAATGCCCCTCCTCCCCTTCTTACCCCATCCCTGACTTATTTAGTTGTTTGGATTTTTCCTCTCTCTCTGCCCATCACTCTGCCTGTTCTCCATCTCCCTCTGGTGCTCCCCTCCTCCTTTCTTTCTCCCGAGGCCTCCCGTCCCATGATTCTTTCCCTTCTCCAGCTCTGTATCACTTTTGCCAATCACCTGTCTGGCTCTCAGCTTCATTCCACCCCCTCCAGTCTTCTCCTATCATTTCACATTTCCCCTCCCCCTCCTACTTTCAAATCTCTTACTATCTTTCCTTTCAGTTAGTCCTGACGAAGGGTCTCGGCCCGAAACGTCGACAGTGCTTCTCCTTATAGATGCTGCCTGGCCTGCTGTGTTCCACCAGCATTTCATGTGTGTTGTTTGAATTTATCCCGTTATTAGGTTAGGGTTAAATTGAAGATTGTCAAGGGTTGCTGGGCAGCACGGCTTGAAGGGCCAGAAGAGCCTATTCCACGCTACATCTCTAAGTCAGTAAATGAAATAGATGAGGAAGTAGGTACGCCATTCAGCCCTTCGAGCCTTGTTGAAGTTACAGCAGGCAAGGGTTAACATGGTGTGCTGACAGAACAGAGTGCACACACTGTAAACTAGTGGTCACCAACCTTTTTAAGCCCAAGATCCCCTACCTTAGTGAAAGACAAGATCAACCCCCAGATCGATTAGTTACACGCATGCACACCGGGGCAGAAAAGACCGGAAGTAAAACCCCTCAACCCGAAAGTAGAAATAATGCATAAACACCAGGGGTACCTGCCCCTCTTTTGCACTGCGGACTGGTTTAATATTGACAATATTCTGGTGGACCGGCCAACGGGGGGAGGGTGTTAATCACGACTGGATTACAGCGATACTCGAAGCAGGTATTCCGCAATTTAGTTTTCGCGGTTCTCGGCACTTAGCTGCTGTCCCGCGCTGCTCACGTTTTTTTTGCTCACAAAACTCAATGGATTTGTCTTAAAGTGCAGGGTGCTTGGACTCAGGGTACCGAAGCAGTTTTGAGGGCTTCATTGTCTCATTAGACAGCCTCCGGGCCCGAAGTCCAGCCTCCCGCCCGCCCACCGCCAGATGCCTCGGCCAGGTGCGGCTAGTCGTGGGTGGGGTGAGAGGACAAGGTCAGGGCCGGAGGTCCCCGTGCTGGGGCCGCGGTGGTCACAGTCCGGAGAGACCGACCGACCGAGCGAGGAGTGCGACAGGGGCCCACCCGCCCCCCCCCCGTAGGATTTATCGGCTGACAAAAGTTTGTTTCAGTAGATCGCAGCAAGGTAGCTGCTCTGCTAATTACGAAACGCTGAGCCCGAATTAGATCATCTGCGAATACAGGCAGTCCCTGAGTTACGAACATCTGAATTACAGACAATTCGTACTTATGAACCAAGGAAGGAGAACGCCGTCTGCCATTTTAAGTCGGATTGTGACGTCATCTGCCATTTTATGTTGTTGCAGTTGACACTGTGTTGAGTGTTTAACTTTGTATTTGGCTTAAATTTTTCTTAGTAAGATTTACCCTGACCCCACCCCCCCACCCCCGTTCCGGTCAGCTGGTGGCGCAGTGAGATCAGCACCAGGCTGGAGAACGGAGGTTCCCTAGTTCGATCCAGTGACAGACCGCTCCCGTGCCAGGTTGATGTCAATCCAGCAACTCACGTACCATCCGTGCTGGATGTCGAGCTCGCAACTTGACCTCGTAAAAAAAACACTGCCACCTCAAGTTTAAGTTCTCACACAGAATATTGTGGAGGATCAAATACCCAAACCCAGCACAGCCCCCACTTGTCCCATTTAGCCTGTCTCAGTGCCATGGACTTTCGGACCCAGGGAATTCAGTGTGGTGGTCCTTAGGACCCAGCGGACCGCAGGAACTGGCGAAGCTCAGGACCCACCGCCTGCAGTGTTTCTGTTCCATTGATGGGAAGCGATCGTGATTGAAAATAAAGTGAAAATAATAAAGCATTTGGAAAGAGGTGAAATGCCATCGGTCATTGGAAAATCGTTAGGCTACAGTCGGTCAACGATCGGAACAATTTCAAAGGATAAAGTGAGAATAATGGAGCATGTGAAAGGCCCTGCCCTGATGAAAGCTACAAATATTACTAAGCAACGCAGTGGTTTAATTATTGGAATGAATACATTTCTTAAGTGTTTTATATGCATAAAAAGGTTAAATATATACTATATACTAAGACAAACGTTTGACTTACTGACACTAAATAATACCGGATGTACTTGTTCCAACTTACATACAAATCCGACTTAAAGAAGGACTCAGGAATGGAACTCGTACATAACCCAGGGACTGCCTGTATTTTTGCACCAGGTTCACCACGAACATTCGGTGTGCCAAACAGGTTCAGAGGTGGCGCCCATCTGTCCGCACTCCAGGCCGATAGCAAAGGCACTTCCCACCTGCCACACGAGGCTAACCAGTGCTCCCTGGCACGAGGGTATCACTGCATTCAGGTGACTGATGGCCTCGCGTGAGTTCAAGTTCAACAGTGGGCATGACAGGGAATGAGGAAAGGTGCAGCTGACTCGTATCGTTTCCTCACGGCCCGGTGGTTGGGGACCACTGAATTACACTGCATAGTTTGGGGGAGCTACACGCATGCAGAAAGAACGGAACTAAAACCCCGCAACCCAGAAACAATCTCTCAACAGTATCTGTGTATTTATCTTTCTTTTTTTTCAGGATCTACTGGGAAAGTCTCAAAGATCGCAGTCGATCGCGAACGATGGGTTGGTGACCACTACTGTACACTGACAAACAGAACAAAACCTTTAAAAGTTTGACTTCCCTTTGTACAGCCTATTCTGAGTGTGGATGGTCAAGTTGAGATGATAAGCTGACAGAGAGAATGCACAGTCATCCCAGCAGAAGACGGCCTAACTCTCCTTTGTACAGCCCTTCTGTTCAGATCTGGGAACCAAATTCTCCAAGCACACCAAGTCAAGAAGAAAGTGCAAATAGAGGATTCTAGGGCAACATTTCCTATTGGAGAGTAATTTCACTAAATCTCAAGGATTATTGGCTTTTAGCATGTAGATTAACATCTGAAATACGCATTCCGATTTGTACTTAAACATGCAAATGATGAGATTTAGAAGAGCACAAAGGTTCTATTGGATCAATATCTGCATACAATGGCATTTCCTTGTTCAAACCAGAGCAGTGTGGTGACTGGGGCCACGCTGTTTTCCTTGTGCACAAGGAAATAAATGAGTGGTTCAGGAGTGAGTGTGAGTTGTCAGAGTCCAGCTAATCATATCTCATGGCCTCATCAATTCATCTGTGCTGGTTCCCAAATTATCTGATCTTTCAAAAAGGTTACCTGTTATCTCTTTAAGCCATCCTGACACCCACCATGATTCAGCTTCAATAAACCTCTGGGGGATTCTACGTGTTCACCACATTCTGTGACAACAACAGTTTTTTATTGGCCAATGATTATCAAGAAATAGGGACCACAGGCAGACTTCTGGCAGAGCAGAGAGGACAGAATAATACAGCAAGGGCAACACAGTGACACGACTGCCTCACCGCTCCAACCATCCAGGCTTACCCTGATCTTGGGTACTGTCTCCATGACAACCATGGCTTTCCTCTGGAAACTCCACAGCACTCCCAGCAATCGCTACACCCTGGTGGGTTGGCTGCTCAAAGTGGAATCTCAATGATGAGTAGTAGAAAAATCAGGGGTCTTGGGGCACTTGATTGGTACATGGGTACATAAGACCCTCAGTTGGTCAAGATCAGCCATGGATGTTGTGGCCTATCTGTCATTCACATTCACAAGCCAGAGCAGTACGATAAGGAGAGCAAGCTGTTGCCCTTACAGCAGCTTTCCCCTCTTCACGCAGCTGATGAATCCAACGAAACAACAGAGACCGACACAGTTTGGCACCAACACCATTGCGGGAGTTGTCAATCAGTGTTGAACTGCATGCAGGCATGCTTTGAGGTCCCCAGCTCCAATTTTTTCCTCAGGCTTTGCTCCCGAAGCCTTCCCCATGAGTAAGTTTAACCGCAAGGCAGTGGACATTTGAGATCAGAGTTTCCCTCTCCTAGATGAACTGTCAACCAAGTCTGCCTAAAACATCTGGTTTTAAGGTACTGTTAAACCACCGTTGCCTCTTCTCCTGTCGTTAGAAATGGTTCCGCCAGGCCTAGTAGCTAAGCCACTCATAAAAAGTGGACTTGGCTGTCAGAGGCCACTTGAGACACATGCCATTTGGAGCATTTAATAGGTAGTGGGACTTACCCCACTAACACCACTGGCTACAACAACCTTAAGGAATCTGGGTGCATGAAAGGCAATAGATTGCTGGGAAGTAAGAGGGAGAATGGGATTAAGTAAATCGCTCTGAGAGTGGCAGAAACTCAAGTAGCCCAACACAAGAAAATGTACAAAGATGAAAAAAATTCATTCACCAGTTGACAGGCTCCACAAACTGAAGAGCTTTCTGTAATTTCCATCTTCTGCTCAATTGGATAAGGCTCAAAATTGTGCAGGGTTATTTAAAGAAGGCTTGCGTGTGCCATGATGCAAGCAGTTTACAATTATGCATAATGTGTCAAATTGCCTTCACCGCCCTCGAGCTGTCCCCAAAACATACTGCCTGTTCCTAGCAATCCACCTCCGTAAGTGTGAGTGAGGGTAGATCCCTTTATTTAAAAAAGCACCTGTAAGTTCTCTGTAGAGTACGTTATCTGTGAGCTGCAGTTTCAATGCAAAGTTTATGGCAGCCTCCTTAAATTAGGTATAATAAAAAAACGGTATGTTCAGAATGATCTGTATTCTGCTGATATTGACACTTATCTAATCAAATCACTGATACTGCTTCCTGTGGACACTGAAAAAGTAGAAATAAAGCAGAAAATGGGGACAGTTCTTAGAAGATCAGGAAGCATCTGTGAAGAGAGAGAAACCAAGTTAACGGGTCATGACTTCTCGTCAGAATGGAGGAAAAAAATGAAAATGTAAGTTTAATGGTGCAGAGAAAGGGAAGGATAGAACCAAAGGGCACATCTGTAACAGAAGCAGAAAGCAGGAGGAAGTAAATGAATACAGGCATTAAGAGATTATAGTTGGACAACACACGCAAAATGCTGGAGGAACTCAGTAGGTCAGACAGCATCTATGAAGAGGAATAAAAAGTTGACGTTTCAGGCTGAGACCCTTTATCAGCACAATGTGGTTGGACAAGTAAAGATGTCACAGATAAGGGCTAGTGATGGTGTAAACGGCTTTACTTGAACTCAAGTCTGTTCCATATCAAGCTGAAGTTCAGCATGAGTTCTTTAGGAGCTGTGAAAGGGTTTGCGGACAGACAGGGCAGAATGGCAAAGGGATGGCACCGACATTTCCACCATCTCCCCCCAACCCCAGAAACCATCGTAAAGCTCTGCAGGTTTTGTCTAAAATAATAAAAGTATACACGTGACTCTGTAAAAAGCCACAGCTGGCAGGTTGCATAACTGAGCGGAACTGCGGCATTGATTGAAGTGCAACGTGTACAAAGAATTAAAATTTTAAAAATACACTATTACAGATGATGACTCAAACAGAAACTTACAGCTCAGTGCTCAGCTCCTAGTTATTATTCAGGCAGAGAAGAGGAAAGCTCAGCCTGTACTAAGTCCTGGAATGAGATGGTACCATCATCACTCTGCAGCATAAAGCAGTGCAACAGTGCGACCTGGAACTGTTTCATACAGAAAATTTCTCAAAGGATCATCACCTGGAGAGACTTGTGAGTGCCTGATACCCCGAGAAGAACACCGTCTGAAGCGGAGTCCTGGTGGGGTCACCCACGGTGGTAAGGTTAACGGTAGGCTCCAGACAAAGAGCAATCCAACCAAGACCTCAATGGTGGAGTGGCCAGAGATGATAACACATCACTACAGCAGTGAAGGGTTCCAGATGTTCTGCATTCCGTGTCACTAGACCCTGACCCCAACCTGTCAAGGACTGCACGGTGGCTGCCCGTGCATCAGCCTCCCTGTGTTAAACAAAGTCACGCACAGATGCTCTCTGCTAAGGAAATCCATCCTGACATACTGGATTAATTCCCTGGTGATCAGCAAATAGTGAAGTAGGCAGGATTGTGAGGTCTGGAAGCCCACACTGCACTGTAATACTGCACTGGATCCCGGATCTACCTCCATTGCCACCCAAAGACCCACCAATAAACAGCCCCATAGGAGGACTTCATACTGAACTTGAATAATCACACACAGAACTTACAGAAAGCTGCAAGCTAAGTTCCTGAGAGTCACAACCACACCTGAACCTTAATTCAATTCAACATTCAATATTCCAGGAGTGGAGTACTGGAGCATAGATGGTGAAAGGAGATGTCCTGATTGACAGGAATGAATTGTGATTTTGGCTCAGCTTCTGTTTTCGTCTCCTTTGGGAGTGTTGGACCTGCCTAACCTGCCAGGCATGAATTCTTGCTCTGTATTTTGCAATTTCCATATTCCTTTGTCTATGTTCTTATTCTCTAACTGCCCCCCATTGCTCATTCACCATTTTATCCTCATGGTTACCTCAGTCTAGCCCTGTCAGTCATCTCACAGCCACCTCACCTTCCTGCATCTTAACATGTTTTTGTCTCCTTCCCAGTTCTGATGAAGGGTATTCAATATCAAACATTGCTTCAATTTTTCTTCTCACAGATGTTGCCTGACCTGCTGAGCATTTCCAGCACTTTCCAATTTGATTATAGCTGAATTAGCTTCCTTCTGTGCCATAAATGATTCTGATTTGAAAGAGATACAGTCATTAACACTATTATTAAACAGGCCAAAGAGACAAGATCTCAAAATCTGGAGAAACATAGATATTAAACCAGAATCAGGTTTAATATCACTGGCTTATGTCATGAAATTTGTTGTTGTGGGAAACATGACATTATTGTATTTATGCAGTTATTTAAGATGAGCATATTAAAGAGACCCACAGTGATGTTACAAGTTAACAAAGACCATATAAAAGCCCAAGGCTAAAATATCACTGCACCTGTTCCCATTACTATTCAATCTCCTCTGGCTGTTTCTAGGCTACGAGATTCAGGTCAACTTCTTGTTACTGCTAGAAGCCCAATATAAGACTACAAGACCATAAGATAAAGGAGCAGAATTAGGCCACTTGGCCCATCGTGTTCCACCATTTCATCATGGCTGATCCATTTTTGCTTTCAGCAAAATCTTGTGCCTTCTCCCTGTATCCCTACATGCCCTGACCAATCAAGAACCTATCAACCTTTGCTTTAAATATACATAATGACTTGGCCTCTTCAGCCACATGTGGCAAAGAATTCTACATACTCATCAATCCCTAGCTCATAAAATTCCTCCTTATCTCCATTCTAAAAGGATAGCCCTGTATTCTGAGGATTTGTCCACTGGTCTTAGACTCTCCGAACAGAGGAAACATCCCCTCCACATTTACTCTATCAAGGACTTTCAGCATTCAATAGGCTTTCATGAGTTCACCCCTCATTCTTACGAATTCTGGTGAATACAGGCCCAGAGCCATTAAATGTTCTTCATATGACAAGCCATTTAAACCTGGATTGATTTTTTGTGAATCTTCTCTGAACCTTCTCAAATGTCAGAACACCGTTTCAAAGAAAAGGGGCCCACATTGCTCATAGTACTCCGTGAGGCCTTACCGGTACTTTATAAAGCCTCAACATTACATCCCTGCTTTTGTATGCTAGTCTTCTCAAAATGAACATCAACATCACATTTGCCCTCATCATCATTCCAAATTAACCTTTAGGGAATCCTGCACAAGGACTCCCAAGTCACTTTGTACCTCAGATTTTTCCATTTTCTCTCCATTTAGAAAATAGTCTACCCTTTCACTTCTTCTACCAAAGTGCATGACCATACACTCCCCATCTCTGAATTCCATCCAAATCTTAAAATCTGTCTAAGTCCTTCTGTAGCCTCTTTATTTCCTCAAAACAACCAGCCCCTCTACCTTTGTTCATACTATTCACAAACTTTCCATCAATTCAATCATCCAAATCACTGACATATAATGGAAAAAGAATCGGTCCCAACACAGATCCCTGTGGAACTGGTCTCTGGTAGCCAGCTAGAAAAGGCACCCTTTATTCTCACTCTTTGCCAAACAGCCAATGCTCCATCCATGCTAGCATATTTCCTGTAAAACCATGTGAAGCACCTTGTCAAAGGCCTTCTGAAAATCCAAGTGCAGAACATTGACCGATTTTCCTTTCTCAATCCTGCTTATTATTTCTTCAAAGAATTCCAACAGATTTGTCAGGTAAGATTTTCCCTTGAGGAAACCATGCTGACTATGGCCTATTTTATCATCTACCTCCAAGTACCCTGAAACCACATGCTTAGCAATCGACTGAAACATCCTCCCAACCACTGAGGTCAGACTATATGCCTATAATTTCCTTTCTTCTACCTCTCTCCCTCCTATAAGAATGTAGTGACATTTGCAATTTTCCAGTCTTCCAGAACCACTCCAGTATCTAGTGATTCTTAACAGATCATTACTAATACCTCCACAATCTCTTCAAGCACCTCCTTCACAACCCTGGGATGTACACCATCTTGTTCTGGTGACTTGTCTACCTTCAGCCCTTTCAGTTTCCCAAGAACCTTCTCCCTAGTAATGATAACTTCCCACACTTCATGATCCCTGACATCTGCCACTTCCACCATTCTGCTAGTGTTTTCCACAGTGAAGACTGATGCAAAGTACTCATTCAATATGTCGGCCATTTCCTTCACTTCCAGCCACCCTATTACTACCTCTCAAGCATCATTTACAGCAGTCCGATATTTATTCTCACCTCTCTTTTACACTTTATGCATTGAAGGAACTTTTGGTGTCCTCTTTAATATTACTGGCTAGCTTACTTTCATATTCCACTTTTTCCTTCCTAATTACTTTTTTAGTTGCCTTCTATTGATTTGTACAAGCTTCCCAATCCTCTAATTTCCCACTAATTTTTGCTCTACTATATGCCCTCATTTTGATTTTTATGTTGGCTTTGACTTCTCTTGTTAGCCACAGTTGTGTCATCTTGCGTTTAGAATATTTCTTCCTCTTTATCCTGGGCTTTCTGAATTGCTTCCAGAAATTCCAGCAATTGCTGCTCTGACGTTCCAGCCGGTGTTATTTTTCGACTTCAATTTGGGCCAACTCCTCTCTCATTCATCTGCACTTGCCTCTGTAATTCCCTTAACTCCACTCTAATACTGATACATTAGACTAGCTTCTCTCCTTCTTGAATTTCTCAAAATTTGATCATATTGTGATCACTTGCCCTTAAGGTTCATTTACCTTAAGCTCACTAATCAATTTCAGTTCACTGCACAACACCCAATCCAAAGTAGCTGATCCTCCAGTAGACTCACTCATGAGCTGCTCGAAAATGCCATTTCATAGACCATCTAGAAATCCACCCAACCCCCGTGACCCAGCTCCTACTGATTTTCTAAATCTACCTGCAGATTGAAATGCCCCATGTCTATTGTTAACATTTCTCATGCATTTTCTATCTCCCATTCTAATTTGTAGACCGCATCCTTACTACTGTTTGAATATAACTCCCATCAGGATCTTTCTAGCCTTGCAATTCTTTAGCTCTTCCCACAATGATTCAACACCTTCCAACCACATATCTCCTCTTTCTAATGATATAATTTCACTTTTTCCATTTTTATCAACAGAAAATGAAAACAAAATATCTAAAGGTGGCCAATGCCATTGTCAAGCAAGTTGCTGCATATGGTTACATATGGTTCGATAACAGTGATAAAGCCAGTCAATATACTCTCCACTACATATTTATAGATGTTTTTGATGTCATGCCAAATCTTTGCAAGCTCTTAACAAAGTAGATGCACTGCTGTGCTTTCATCGTTATTACGATTACATACTGAGTCGAGGACAGGTCCGCTGAAATAATAACATTGAGGAATTTAAAGTTGCTGGCCCTCTCTACCACTGATCGTTCAATGAGGGCTGGCTCATTACCTCTGGTTTCCACCTCCTGAAGTCAATAATCAGCTCCTTGGCTTTGCTGACATTGAGTATGAGGTTGATGAGTAAGAGGCACCACCCAGCTAGATTTTCAAACTCCCTCCTTTCTTCTGATTCGTCACCACCTTTGATTCAGCCAACGGCAATGGTGTCATCAGCACATGTGAATATGGCTTGGAATTGTGCTTACACTCACAGTCATGAGCGTAAAGAGAATAGAGCAGAGGATGAAGCACCCAGCCTTGTGGTGCATCAGTGTTGATGGAGATTCTGCAGGAGATGTTGGTGCCAATCCAAACTGACTGGCAAGTGAGGAAATTGAAGATACAAATGCATAAGGAGCTACTGAGGCCAAGGTCTTGGAGCTTATTGATTAGTTCTGAGGTGATGATGGCATTGAATACTGGACTATAGTTGATAAATCCTGATGTCTGCACCTTTGCTGTCCAAATGTTCCAGGGTTAAGTGAAGAGACAAGGAGATGGCATCTGCTGAGGACCCGTTGGTCTAGCAGGCAAGTTGAAGTGGATTTATGTTGCTTTTCAGGCAGGAATTGATATGATTCATCACCAGCCACTCAAAAAACTTTATCAATGTGGATGCAGTGTAAGTGCCACAACTACCCTGTGATTAGGCTAGGCGAGGGTTAAATAGGTGGGCTGCTGAGCAGCACGGCTCTTTAGGCCAGAAGGCCTGGACCACACTGCATCTCAAAATTTTAAAAAATAGATACAACAGGGTACAGATCAGTTCTAAATATGGGCAGAGAAGCAGCAGCTAGAGTTTAATGCAGGCAAGAGTAAGGTGTTGCACTTTGGGAGGTCAAATGGAACAAGGAAGTATACAGTTAATAGTAAACCCCTCATAGCATTGAGGTACAGAGGGATCCTGGAGTCCCCATCCATAGTTCACTGAGAGTGGATAAGGTGGTGAAGAAGGCATATGGAACACGAGCTTTTGTTGGCAGGGGTGTTTAGTATATGAGTAAGGAAGTCGTGCTGCTGCTACATAAAACTTCAGTCAGACTGCACTTGAAGTATTGTGTGGAGACTCGGGAAATGATGCAGAATACATATACCAGGATGCTGCCCAGATTACATAACAAAAAGTTGGAAGACTTGAATTATTCTCCTCAGAGCATTGGAGGCTGAGGGGAAACCTGATAGTTTTTTTTTAATTATGAAGGACATCAGTACTGTGCAAAAGTGTTAGGCACATACTATTTGCGAACATACCTAGTGTGTCTAAGACTTTTGCATAGTACTGCATCTGTCAATGTGAGGTGGAGAGCAAGTTTGCAAATCTGGCGGGAGCAAAGGATGTTGGGAATGATGAGGGTGGAGCCCCGCAGGAGGGATGTGGGACTGGTGGTAGAGAAGGAGTGCCAGGGCAGAGGGTGGCACAGGTACCAACACACCAGGCAAGATCATCTGATTTCACCAATTGGTTTATTGATCATTACAAGATGTCTCTCTGGTGCTTCCCACTCCCTTCCCCTTTTTCCCACCATGATTCCCCTCTCCCTGCCCGTTTCCCACTCCCAGTCCCAGTCCCCAATAAAGGCCCATATCAGAATCAGGTTATTCATCAGGCAGCATCTATAGGGAGAAGCACTGTCAACATTTTGGGCCAAGACCCTTCGTGAGTCCTGATGAAGGGTCTCGGCCCGAAACGTCAACAGTGCTTCTCGCTATAGATGCTGCCTGGCCTGCTGTGTTCCACCAGCATTTTGTGTGAGTTGCTTGAATTTCCAGCATCTGCAGATTTCCTCGGGTTTATCATCACTCATCTATGTCATGAAATGAGATTTTTGTAGCAGCAGCAGCAGTACAGTACAATACATAAAATTACTACACTGCTGTGCAAAAGTCTTAGGCACTCTAGCTATATATCTGTGCCTAAGACCTTTGCACAATACTGTATAGGGTACGCAGTGGAAACACTATCCTCAGAGTACTAACGTCAAGTACCAGAGGTTGTGTTTTTAAGGTTCAGGGGTGGGGGTGGTGGAGTTTAAAGGTAACATCAGGAGCATGTGATAGGTTCCTGGAATAGCTTACCAGTAGTAGTAGTGGACCCAGAAAATTTGGTGCAGTTTAAGAGATTTTTGACACAGGAATATGAAGGGAACTACAGATATTAATGAGACACAGGAGGAGGAGAAATTGTCATCAATATGGCACATTATTGTGGGCCGGATACCCTGTCTGGTGCGTTACCGTTCTGTGTCCTAAAATGCTTCCTTTTTTACTTGTAAGCATTCATGGGCTAGAGATTACAAGAATTCAAAAGAGCGTTACATTTCTTCAGAGCTTGAACACATTATTAACTCTGTTCCTCCACGAGCATCTTTATCCTGCAGGCAGAATAGAGGATAAAGGGTCAATTTCACCAACCTGCCTTGGGCCTGTAATAAGAAGGCCTGCCTATCTGAATGCTACCAGGCCCTTAGTACTAGGGATTTTAGTCTGGGAGAGGAAAGTGACATTAGTTCAGTTATCCTTTCAGCGAGCTCAGATCTCCTAATGTAGGCACCACTGGTAAACAGAAGTTTGGATAAGTACATGGATGGGAGGTGTATGATGTGCTGTGGTCCAGGTGCAGGTCAATAGGACGAGGCAGGAAGTCCAAGACTCAGAAGCAAATGTGAGGATAGGGACCACAGCTATGCAGGAGACCATGAATTTTGTGCTATTTCTTATGATTTTCTTCAGAAATCCATTTCCTTAATCAATCAAAAGCTGTGCTGGTCCATTGAACATCAGAGTGGATTCACCACTGACAGTTGCCTTCTTTGAGAGCTACCTCCTGAGATATCATAAGTGATCCACTTAACCTTGCACACACTGAGAGCCATTATTGGTAGAGGACAGTGTCGTAGATTGGAGACAGGATGATCGAGGACCGTTTCTTGCACATGCTGAATGGAATGCCCGTTCTCTTGCAATTTTCAGTGCAAAGGCTCAGAGCTCATCTTCCGCATGTGCACGAACACAGACATTGTCTGTGGTCCATGGTAAGTGGATAGTGGACGTGGTCTATTTAGTTTCTCTACAGATGAAGATTTCACATCTGCATGCAATGCAACAGTCCAACACAGGAATAGGCCCTTTGGTGCATGATATCTTCACCAACCATGAAGCCAATCTGCCTGCACTGTCAATATCCCTCCATGCCCTACAACTTCATGCAGCTATCAAAATGTTTCTATTTTGAAATATTTCTATTTTAGAAATATTTTCATATTTCTATCATATGCTTCCCCAGCAGCCCATTAAAAAGGGTGGCCAGTAGCATAGTGGTTCAGGGGACACTATTGGAGTTTGGAGTTCAATTGTGGCACCACCTTTTCAAGTTTGTACATTCTCCCTACGACCACGTGGGTTTCCTCACACAGTCCAAAGATGTACTGAGTTGATCATTGTAAATTGCCCTGTGATTAGGTTAAATCGGGAGGTGGCTGGGCACAGCGACTCAACAGGCTGGAAGGCTGTTCCACCCTGTATCTCCACATAAATAAAACAAAAGCATCAACCACTTTCTGTGTAAAAAGAAACTTGTCCCACAAATGTTCTTTAGACTTTCCCTCCTCTCACCTCAAAACTATGTCCTCCAGTATTTAATATTTCTATCCTTCTATGCTGACCATCTGCCATAGATATCGGAGTAGAGCAGCAGATAGTGCAATGCTATTACAGCAGCTGCAATTTGGGTTCAGTTCCTGTCGCTGTCTGAAAGGAGTCTGTATGTTCTTCCTGGGACTGCGTGTGTTTCCTCCAGGTGCACTGGTTTCCTCCCAAATTCCAAACACTGTGTGGGTTTGGGTTGGTAAGCTGGAAGCTGGGCATACAATCCAACTGATGCATTTCACTGTGTGTTCAATGTACAAGTGACAAGAACAGCAAATCTTCTTTCATTCTTTCTTTAAACCTACCATATCTATGCCTCCTAGGAGATGACCATTTCATTTGACTTTAGTAAGAGAGAAGATAAAGTTGGTTCCATACTGTGCAAGTGGTTTGATTTAACTACTGACTATTGATAAAATTCGGTATATGCAGTGGATTCTGGTTAATTGGGACACATCATTAAAAAGGTAGACAAAGAAACTACCATTCAACTGTGTGACAAAGTATGTATTTAAATTAAATATAGAACTAATGAGAACATTACAGTGCTATAAAACTGTATTAATTTCTAAAAGTTATCGATGGAGGAATTCATCCAGCATACACTGCCGTGTTCTTTTGATTGACAGAAATTGGACAAAATCAGCGCAGCCACCTATTGCAGATAATGGACTACCTTCATACAATGCTTTCGACGATTGCAACTTCCAAATCTTCATTTTCTTTGCGACATTCAAGATGACTGTCGATGCCTTTAAATTTTTTGTAGTTGCTAACTTGCTGAAATAGTGAAATCAATTAATTTTCACTCCTGGCTGTTCTTGGCACCAACAAGCCTGAACGCTTGAAACAACTGTAAGCAAGAACAGTTCTGAATTGTCTTTCTGCTTATTTCTCGTCAACTATCAGTGACAGAAATCACTGCTTTTTGAACACAAACACAGGAAACTGGTGCTATTTAAAAACTGTTCTCTCTAAGCACAGCGTAGTGCCTAATGGCCAAACAAGTGCAAACAACTGGCGCTAAGTAGAATGCTTGGCAACAGTCTCCTGTCCCAATTAAGCAACATAGTGTCCCAAATAAACAAAGGGAATCTTAATTAGTTCTTGTTCTTTAGCAGTTGCCCCAAAAAGTGACTGCCCCGATTAAATGGAACCCACTGTATGATCTTGAAGCACATCAAAATACGACTGCAACGTGGTGGCAAGTCTCAGTGATCATTTATTTATCCTAATAGATAATTGCTTATAATTCGATTACACAATGCTTGTATTTCCAGGTTCCCAAGGCTTCTGCCCAGCTTGAGGAAAAGGACAAGGCTGTATATCTTCCCAGACCAAAATGTACAACATGCAATCTTTTCAAAAATTCTGGAGGCCATTCAACTTTTATGTGGGTTTCCAACAAAAATGGACTTCTCTTCCAACGTGTTTTATTTCTCCTTACAACAACACAAGGTCAGATATTAGGAAGATCAGGTGTCTCACATACCACTACAGGCAGTGGAATTGGGACGGATTATTTTTGCTATGTAGAAGATGGTTTCTCTACAAGCATGCTGCCGAAGGCATCAGAAGTAGTCCAGATATTTAGAGAGAGCAGCTTTTACGTCGCTACACCAGCCCTGAAAACGTCCCTCCTACTGTGTGGCTCAGCTGAAAAATGCACAGATGATGCTGTGCCCAACTGTTTAAGTTCACAAAGAGCCAAATATAATGTGCGCTGAGTTATGTGATCCCATTTACGCTGACAGGGAACATGCTTAATATCTTCATGTTCCTTTCTCCCGATATTTGTGTGCATGGACATCAACTGGAGGCAAGACTAGGCTCTTCTAGACCTATTCTACCTTCACATTCACCATCTTGGAAAGGATCCTGAGCCAGTAACTCCAATGAACTTTAAATGGAGGATGAGAGCAATGGTGTGAATATAATATAGGGGTAAACTGTACAACATTAATACTTCAGAATGGACTTGAAGTTGAATTGGTATAGCCTTACTTGCTAACGTGGACATCGAACAGATGTTTTTGCCTGTTCATGTATTTTATTTGGAAATGTGATGTGGAATAGGTCCTTCTAATCCTTGGAGCCAAGCTGCCCCAACAAGCCCCGACGATCCCGAATTAACCCTAACCTAATCACGGGACAACTTATAACAACCAGTGGCCCTTCCTGGTACGTCTTTGGACTGTGGGAGGAAACCAGAACACCCGGAGAAAACATACACACTCCCTGGGTTGGACGACAGAGACTCCTTACAGACGACACCAGGATTGAACTGCAAACTAAGCTTACACCCCAAGCTGTAACAGCATCATGCTGACCACTACGCTACTGAGACGCCCTACAGAGCACCCATATGCAATTGTCATGGAGACGGCAAATAAAACGCATCAGTAACGGACATGACGCTGCTCTAATCAGAACAGACAGCTCACAGTTCCAGAGGAATTCTCCCATCATGATGATCTGAAGAGGAAGGGGCTGCAACTCTTACCACTGGAGCAGGCTGATCGCCATCAGATTCCACTGCTACATATTGCAAATAAACACCACATCAAACATCATCAATATTCTCCATGGCCCAGAGAATGGTAAAAACGTATGCTGGACAGACAAGCTAAACAGTGATTTGAAATTCGCCACTGACTAATGATAAATATAATTTACTGTGTGGCAGCAGGGGGATATAGGTCTTTTACTTGTCCAGTATGAATGTTTCTCAGAAAGGATATGAGAACAACAGAGACAGGATGAACCGAAAGGAAGAAATCCTGAACGATCTGAACAATCTAATTAAACAAGAAAGGGAGGAGCGGCTGAAGGTCTAATTATAGATACAGTATATAAACAGAAACTTCTTGTTAACAACTAATTGCAAAGATGCTTAGCAAAGGAAGTCACAAGACTTATTGTTTTGTTTTAATTTTCATAATATACTGTACTTCCCAGCTTGATGTAGGTTTGGTTCTTCCAGGAGTAAGAGAGTAGATGCACTTTCTCCTCTTTGAAAGGCATTGCAATTTCTGTTAATTTTGTTACTAGCCAAGAAGGAAGTATAAAGCTTATTATTTTATATCCATGCCTTCTGGCTTCTTGAATAAAAATGTATTTAGTCATTTTTTAATGAGTTATTATTTGGGGTGTTTGGGCGATCCTTGGTGAAGGGGTTTGTCATGTCCAATCTGGGCAGCTCACTCACCCACCAGACAGTCAATGGGCTCCAAGTAGATTTAGCATGCGACAGAGGCCACACTCCAGTACACAGCTTTGACAGACAGGCTAAACCAGCTGAGGGTAGCCGGAGGATCTCATACTCCAGAAGAAAATGAACTTTCCTGTCGTAGCAGCTGAAGTCAGCTGGGTGTGTGAGATCTACTGAGATAGCCAATGGTGGCGAGGAAGGCAGTTCTACGACACATCACCGAGACGGTTCCACAACACATCACCGAGACGGTTCCACAACACATCACCGAGACGGTTCTACAACACATCACCGAGACGGTTCCACAACACATCACCAAGACGGTTCCACAACACATCACCGAGACGGTTCCACAACACATCACTGAGACGGTTCCACAACACATCACTGAGACGGTTCCACAACACATCACCGAGACGGTTCCACGACACATCACCGAGACGGTTCCACAACACATCACCAAGACGGTTCCACGACACATCACCGAGATGGTTCCACAACACATCACTGAGACGGTTCCACAACACATCACCGAGACGGTTCCACGACACATCACTGAGACGGTTCCACGACACATCACAGAGATGGTTCAACAACACATCACCGAGACGGTTCCACAACACATCACAGAGACGGTTCAACAACACATCACCGAGACGGTTCTACAACACATCACCGAGATGGTTCCACAACATCACGGAGACGGTTCCACGACACATCACTGAGACGGTTCCACCACACATCACCGAGACGGTTCCACAACATCACGGAGACGGTTCCACGACACATCACTGAGACGGTTCTACGACACATCACCGAGACGGTTCCACCACACATCACCGAGACGGTTCCACAACACATCACTGAGACGGTTCCACGACACATTACGGAGACGGTTCCACAACACATCACAGAGACGGTTCAACAACACATCACAGAGACGGTTCTACAACACATCACCGAGATGGTTCCACAACACATCACAGAGACGGTTCCACGACATCACGGAGACGGTTCCACGACACATCACGGAGACGGTTCCACGACACATTACGGAGACGGTTCTACGACACATTACGGAGACGGTTCCACGACACATCACGGAGACGGTTCCACGACACATCACAGAGACGGTTCCAAGACACATCACGGAGACGGTTCCACGACACATCACGGAGACGGTTCCACAACACATCACGGAGACGGTTCCACGACACATCACGGAGACGGTTCCAAGACACATCACGGAGACGGTTCCACGACACATCACGGAGACAGTTCCACAACACATCACCGAGACGGTTCCACAACACATCACCGAGACGGTTCCACAACACATCACCGAGATGGTTCTACAACACATCACTGAGACGGTTCCACAACATCACGGAGACGGTTCCACAACACATCACCGAGACGGTTCCACAACACATCACCGAGACGGTTCCACGACACATTACGGAGACGGTTCCACGACACATCACAGAGACGGTTCCACAACACATCACCGAGACGGTTCCACAACACATCACCGAGACGGTTCTACAACACATCACTGAGACGGTTCCACAACATCACGGAGACGGTTCCACAACACATCACCGAGACGGTTCCACAACACATCACCGAGACGGTTCCACAACACATCACCGAGACGGTTCCACAACACATCACGGAGACGGTTCCACGACACATCACGGAGACGGTTCCACAACATCACGGAGACAGTTCCACCATACATCACGGTGACAGTTCCACAACACATCACGGTGACGGTTCCACGACACATCACAGAGACGGTTCCACAACACATCACCGAGACGGTTCCACAACACATCACCGAGATGGTTCTACAACACATCACTGAGACGGTTCCACAACATCACGGAGACGGTTCCACAACACATCACCGAGACGGTTCCACAACACATCACCGAGACGGTTCTACAACACATCACCGAGACGGTTCCACAGCACATCACAGAGAAGGTTCTACGACATATCAGAGAGAGATTCTACAACAAATCACGGAGACGGTTCCACCATACATCACGGTGACGGTTCCACAACACATCACGGTGACGGTTCCACGACACATCACGGAGACGGTTCCACGACACATCACGGAGACGGTTCCACAACACATCACAGAGACGGTTCTACGACACATCACCGAGACGGTTCCACAACACATCACCAAGACGGTTCCACAACACATCACCAAGACGGTTCCACAACACATCACGGAGACGGTTCCACAACACATCACGGTGACGGTTCCACGACACATCACGGAGACAGTTCCACGACACATCACCGAGACGGTTCCACAACACATTACGGAGACGGTTCCACAACACATCACGGAGACGGTTCCACAACACATCACGGAGACGGTTCCACAACACATCACGGAGACGGTTCCACAACACATCACCGAGACGGTTCCACAACACATCACGGAGACGGTTCCACGACACATCACGGAGACGGTTCCACAACACATCACGGAGACGGTTCCACAACACATCACCGAGACGGTTCCACAACACATCACCGAGACGGTTCCACAACACATCACCGAGACGGTTCCACAACACATCACGGAGACGGTTCCACAACACATCACCGAGACGGTTCCACAACACATCACCGAGACGGTTCCACAACACATCACGGAGACGGTTCCACAACACATCACGGAGACGGTTCCACAACACATCACGGAGACGGTTCCACAACACATGACAGAGACGGTTCCACGACACATCACGGAGACGGTTCCACAACACATCACCGAGACGGTTCCACAACACATCACCGAGACGGTTCCACAACACATCACGGAGACGGTTCCACGACACATCACGGAGACGGTTCCACAACACATCACGGTGACGGTTCCACAACACATCACAGAGACGGTTCCACAACACATCACGGAGACGGTTCCACAACACATCACGGAGACGGTTCCACAACACATGACAGAGACGGTTCCACGACACATCACGGAGACGGTTCCACAACACATGACAGAGACGGTTCCACGACACATCACGGAGACGGTTCCAAGACACATCACGGAGACGGTTCCACAACACATCACGGAGACGGTTCTACAACACATCACGGAGACGGTTCCACAACACATCACCGAGACGGTTCCACAACACATCACGGAGACGGTTCCACGACACATCACCGAGACGGTTCCACAACACATCACGGAGACGGTTCCACAACACATCACCGAGACGGTTCCACAACACATCACGGAGACGGTTCCACGACACATCACCGAGACGGTTCTACAACACATCACGGAGACGGTTTTACAACACATCACCGAGACGGTTCCACGACACATCACGGAGACGGTTTTACAACACATCACCGAGACGGTTCCACAACACATCACGGACAGCAGAGAGTGGTGAGTGTGTGGAATGGGCTGCCTGCAACAGTGGTGGAGGCATAAACGACAGCGCCTTTTAAGAGACTTTTGGATTGGTACATAGAGCATAGAGAAATAGAGGGTTATGGTAAGCCTAGTAAATGTTCTGCACAACTTTGTAGGCCAAAGGGCCTGAATTGTGCTATAGGTTTTCTATGTTGCTACGTTTCTAATCTCAATTAATCCAAGCTGCAACATCCCACCTTTCTCTGGGCAGTGGAAAAATGCACCTAACACATTTAAAGATTTTGTCCATATACATCAAAAAATCAAATCAGTGAGGATTATGCTGGACTGCCCACAAACATCACCACAATTCTGGCACAAATATAGTATACCAACATCTCACTCACCCAAACTGTATGTCTTTATGGCGGCACAACGCAGCTTGCAGCTTGCAGCGGCCACTCCGGAGCTGATTATCTGTTATTTGTGAAGTGGGGTGTCGTGCACAATCATAATCGATTGAAAACGGACGTGGGAGCATGGAGGAATATTGGGAAATCTCCAGAAAGACTTTCTTCATTGCTGCTGCTGCTGTGAGGTCCGGGACTCTGCTGGGAAGAACAGGCCCCCAGTCCTTGGGGTCGCGTTGCCAACGGCCGTTGGTGGGGCCGTCTTAATACGCTTGGCAGAGGATGGTGCTCGGGGAAGCTGTGTCGGAGGGGATGGTCGTCGGCTCGGAGGTTCGACGGACTCGGAGTCTGTTGCGGTCAGGTCACTTTTGGTGTGTGCTGCGTCTGTGAGGCTGGGTTAGGCGGCGCTGTGGAAGTCCATAGCGGGGGTACTCCCTTCTGCCACCAGCGTGGGATAGCGAGTCTGTCGGGACCCTGGGGACTTGTGGAAACTGTCTAGTGATTTCTTTTGAACTTATAGTCTTTTAACATCTTTGGACTATTTTTTCTGTGCTCATGGTCTGTTTTTTTATCAATTATGCTACTGTTTGCACTGTTGTACCTATATGTTGTAACTGTGTGGTTTTGTGCAGGTCTTGTAGCTTTAGTTTTTGGTCTTGTTTTGTCTGGTGGATTGGAGCTCCTTTCCGGGGAAAGATGGTAACGTGATATTTATACGCAGCAGCCTCTCTGGACTCTGGATTGGGGATTGCCAAACATTAAGTGGATTTTCTGGTGTTTTCTTATATGCTTTTGTGATATCATTCTGGAGGAACATTGTTTCACTTTTTAACTGCATTGCATTTGTGGTTTCTAAATGACAATTAACTGAATCTGAATCTTTAGAATACAGGTTACCCAGGCGGTCTGGGAGGAAGTACAAACTCCTTCCAGACAGTGGTAGGAATTGAAGCCCAATTTTCCTGCTGGTACAGTCAGTAATAGTTTCACTCTAACTGCTCACCCTCATTTCAAAAACACATGTGAGCCACATTTGGAAAGTAACTCATTGAACATGGGTGCTGAAAGTTATTTTATTCCAAACAAAATGGTGACAATTTTTTACTTTGGAAAATTATATGCATTTACCAGGACAAATACCACTCAGATATTGCTTCCAAAGTCAACAGCCAACTATCAACCCTGCATCTAGGGTTCTGTCTTCATTGTTCAAAATCTTCATGATTTCCTCTTGTGGCATCTCTAGCATCCTCTCAATATTTAATTGTCTTGTCAATTTCTTCAGCTAGAGAGCAACTGTGGATATTGAACTCACACGGGGAAATCCTGCACGATTAACAACCCCACTATAGAGCAAGCTATGGAGGAACTTAACAGATTGGGTGGTGGGAGAAGAGCAGATGTGAGGAATTGTGGATATTTTACATTGAGTCCTTGTACTAGGATTGAGAGTACAGAGAGAGGGTGGCTGTGCCAATGTAAAGAGAAGTGGCGTGGAGTGAGACAGGGGCTAGTGAGTGATGATGGGATGTAAGGGGAGGGGGAGTGAGACAGGGGCTAGTGAGTGATGATGGGATGTGAGGGGGAGAGGGGGAGTGAGACGGGGGCAAGTGAGTGATGATGGGATGTAAGGGGAGAGGGAGTGAGACAGGGGCTAGTGAGTGATGATGGGATGTAAGGGGAGGGGGGTGAGACAGGGGCAAGTGAGTGATGATGGGATGTAAGGGGAGAGGTGGAGTGAGACAGGGGCTAGTGACTGATGATGGGATGTAAGCGGAGGGGGGAGTAAGACGGGGGCAAGTAAGTGATGATGGGATGTAAGTGGAGGGGGGGAGTGAGACAGGAGCAAGTGAGTGATGATGAGTGGACCAAGAAGGGGTGAAAGGGGAGTGGGAGTGTCATGAAACAGGGGCTTCTGTGGTTAGATTAGGATCAACGTTCCCTCTAATTTTTTTATAGCTGCATGGACCAACCATTGCTCTGAACAACAATTTTTTCCACAGCCTGAAACTGTGAGGCATTTTAACCATATAACCATATAACAATTACAGCACGGAAACAGGCCGTCACGGCCCTTCTAGTCCATGCCAATGCTTACTCTCACCTAGTCCCACTGTCCTGTACTCAGCCCATAGCCCTCCATTCCTTTCCTGTCCATATACCTATCCAATTTTACTTTAAATGACAATACTGAACCTGCCTCTACCACTTCTACTGGATGCTCGTTCCACATAGCTACCACTCTCTTGAGTAAAGAAATTCCCCCTCGTGTTACCCTTAAACTTTCACCCCCCAATTCTCAAATCATGTCCCTCTTGTTTGAATCTCCCTTACTCTCAATGGAAAAAGTCTATCCATGTCAACTCGATCTATCCCCCTCATTATTTTAAATACCTCTATTAAATCCCCCCCTCAACCTTCTATGCTCCAAAGAATAAAGACCTAACTTGTCCAGCCTTCCCCCGTAACTTAGGTGCTGAACCCAGGTAACATTTTAATAAATCTCCTCTGTACTCTCTCTATTTTGTTGACATCTTTCCTATAATTTGGTGACCAGAACTGTACACAATACTCCAAATTCAGCCTTACCAATGCCTTGTACAATTTCAACATTACATCCCAACTCCTATACTCAATGCTCTGATTTATAAAGGCCAGCATACCGAAAGCTTTCTTCACCACCCTATCCACATGAGATCCCAGACGTTGTTCTGTAACTTGCATACAATGAATAATAAATTGAAAATTTAAATATCATATTTTTGATTTTATATCAGAATTATTGTAATAAAGTACAGTACAACAAATAAGATTTTTCATGTTTCATAAACTTTTCCTAGTCTATCTTTATTCCAGCTGCACAGCAACGAAGTCCATGTGCACGGGACTGTTCCCATCAATGTGTGGCCACACACCCACACAGCTTAGAGGGAACAGTAGCCAAGATTAACAGAGTGAACTGCGGGTGGTGTGGCTCATTGGGCCAGTAGGATCTGTTCTTTGCTGTATCTCTAACTAAATAAATAAATAGATAGTGGGGATACAAGTTTATTCAAAAAGGGAAGACTGCAGATCATAAGTCTCTATCATGCAACAAATGTTTGTTGGCGGTGTGACCGTGAACTTCAAGTGAAGACTCAAATGCCAGTGGCGAGTAACAACCTCTACTTCTGCTAAAGATTCGGGCCAAAATTTTGGATAACCCATCAGTGTGGGAGAACGCTGAACACGGAGTGCAGCAAGTAAATGTACCATCACCCGTGCAGAGTCCGTGCGCAATAAATATGGCTTCATATATACAGTACTGTGAGCAGTTTCCAACCCCTGAGGGTGCACATCACACATCTCAGGGCTGTAGAACACATCCTACACAGACAGGAGAGCTCACCAATGCCTCCAAGGAGGCTGAAGGGAGCCAGACTTGACAGATGCAGACTCACATCATTCTACAGACACGTGGTAGACACACACAGAAAGTTGATGGAAAAGGGGCAATGACATCATTAAGGATCCTACCACCCTGCTCAGGGATTGTTTGCCTCACTCCCATCAGGGAAGAGGTCATGTAGGATCCACACCAGGTTGACCAGACTCAAAAATAGTTACTTTCCTCAAGCAGTGAGGCTGATCAACAGCTCCACCCACTAACTCCACTACTACTTTATTATATACCATCAGTCACCTTGTTTACAGCCTGGCATCATTTCATGGACACACAATCGATCTATGTCTATAAGTTATCTTATGTATTTACTTCCTGTTTATTTTTTATTATTACTGTTAGTTCTTTATCTTTTGTGTTTTTTACTGTGCTGCATCTGATCCAGAGTAACAACCGTATTGTTCTCCTTACACTCGTGTACAGAATACAGCATTGAATGGAAAATTTCATCTCCAATGTAGACAAATGAAAAGTTCAAGTGGAACAGTTTTGGTGTAGAAGATGGTTCCATGTGCATTAGGATGATCCTTCCCGGACCTGAGCAAAGCTCATACTTTAGTGAAAGATGAGGCCATGTTGGAGACGAAATAGTAAGCTGAAGCTTGAGGTGTTCTCTGATGTATGTGAGAGACCATTCTGCAGTATATTGAAAAAGACCTAATCAGAATTTCCAGTTATTAGAAGATTGGTGTTTATGTGATCTTACTGCTCGTAAGCTGGAATTTATGTTTTCAAAGCAGTGACTACATTTCAGAAGTAATTGAATCCTATGTAATTCTCAACATTCCCAGTCCTGATGGTCAGTCATCAAACCTGAAATTTAATTCTACTTTTCCCTCCATAAATATTACCTGATCCATCAAGTATCTCCAGTGTTTTCCCTACATTTCTTTTGATTACTACTATCTTTCACGCTTCATTGGTAAGGCTCTGGAAATGCATTTTGCAATGAAGAGCAAATTAACAAACTGTCTGGAAATACTTGCAATGTAAATGAAAAATTCAAATAAGACTCAATGACAAAACGTCACTTTTCGCTTACTCGGTGAATGAAGCAGACTGATCTACACAGTGCAATCTTGATAAATAAGCAATTTGCCAAGAGTTTTCACACTCGGATGCAAGCCAAGACTGTCAAACGAATACCCTTCTTTTAATTGGACTGCAATTGGAAACAGTTCACTTCACCAGTGCTTTATTCACCCACTTAAAGTTTTGTTGGTTTCTTTTACTTAGGTAAGTTCTAATACTTACTTCCTAAGGACAGCAATCTCATTTTCAATGCTGTTCTCTTTCCCCTCCAAAGCCTTCTTGGGAATACACTTTATGGCCACCAGTTTCTGGGTCTGCCTCTCCTCAGCCAGGACCACTTCAGAGAAGGCGCCTCTGAAATTGAAAGATGGCAGAAACATTAGTTTTTTTCTTGCACAGTGTTGATTTTTTGAAGAACCTATCCAGTGAAGCTGCTTAGCATGGGACCGCCATTCAATCACGTAGTGTGAATACATCGATACCAAACTAATGGAAGATGTTTGACACTATTACTAATGTTGTGGAGCAAAGAATTACTCCGACATATTCACTCACAAGTTAGGCAGAAGAGTGGACTGTTTGACTTAGTAACATTATTCTAAATATTCTCTCCAATTATACAAAAGAGTAAAGATTAAAAATTAGCTTTATTTGTCAAATCTACATTGAAACGTGGCATTGTGTATGCTGGCCATGAAGTTCTAAACTCAAACAAGTTTAACTTCAGCCCTGTCCAATCTGGCTAGCTACCCTCATTAAGGGGAGGTTATACTGACTCTTGAAAGACTAGTTCACCTCCCTGTCTTTCCTCCACTGCACGTTTAGCTAATAATGCCCACTATTTGTGGGTTGGGCTCCTCCTCTCTACCAAGTAGGAGATGCTTCGAGCTATAAAGTAGTTCAAGCAGACACAGTTTATTTTTAGAGATATACATTTAAATCCAGACAAAATCCTTAAAACACATTTAAAACTCACAGAGGATTTCTACCTTACAAAAGATTTCCAAATTTCAAACAATTTCTAACCCACAAAGATGTCCAAAACACAGGTACAATTCCCATAAGCTACAATAATGCATCAACAAGTTACAGAGGGACAAATCATCCATCACAGAAACTGAAGGCAGTGGAATGGATCCGAATTCACCTGTCTTTCTGTCATTCTTTCTGATGTTCTTTAACCATTCCTAACAAGCCTGACAGCCCTCTTACATTCATACCACCTTTCTGCCACTTGTGTGACTACACATATGTGAAATTTTTCAGATAAATTTTCACAAAGTTAGTCTAAAAGCTTTTGTGAACAGAAATTCCTAGATACAATTAATATTGTGAAGCTGACTCTCTTCAATACACAGACTATTTTCAGATCATCTATTTAACATGTCATGTGATAGTATCAATCTGGTCTGCAAGTTTGCTTAAATTGAACAACTAGTCAGCATTGTCCTATTTGAAGCAGGCCATTAACATAACCCCATTGTCTTGCACTGCATCTGCTGAGCAGCCAGCCCCACATTGTTCTGCAGACAGTGCTGTTTATTTGCAAAATTGTCTTTTTGATTTCAGACTAATTATTGCTTTCCACTTCAATTAAAAATTGATTGGCTTCAATTTATGACAAGAAGTTTAACAAAGAATATTGATAGTAAGTTTAACTTACTCAAAACAACTTTTTGATCTCTACAAGTGTCAGTGGGTATGTGAGAAAGTTGAGCCTGGCCTCTTGACCCTGGACAACGAATATGCATCACAAATATACCTGCATCATTGTGAGATGAGCATGTCCTTTGTATCAAATTGTGTCAAGTCCAAGGATGGGCTGGGGACAGCCCACACGTGTCACCGTGTTTCTGGTGCCCACATCTTACTAACCCTAACCTGTACACCTTTGGAATGTAAGAGGAGACTGGAGCGCCCAGAGGCTACCCCCATGCTCACAGGTGAACATACAAACTCCTTCCAGACAGTGCGGGAATTGAACCCACATCGGAGGTCACTAGTTCTGTAAAGTGTTGTGCTCTCCACTAAGCTGCTATTGAACTTGCCACTCCCACCCTGAATGTATGTCCCTTGCATCAGGCATTCTTATACATGTTTGGACATTCTGTGCACGAACCCCGAGCTGATCACTCACTCCTGAGGTCATTGTCCCTACATGAATAGTTCATGTGAAAATCCCGTTCCTGAACAGGCTTCATCAAGGAAGGATGTGCTTGCACCTTTCAGGCCACTAATTACCATGGAGACAACCTTGTAGGGCATTTAGCAGCTATTGTAATTACTATGGGAGTTGCCCTGCCCTGCACTGTTGTTGCAGCTGTGTCTGTTTCATGAGTCTAGTGTCAGGAATGCATGTGCACTGTCACCCACACCTTCCACCAACTGGCTGCTGACAGGCAGTAAAGCAATTGGGCAGAATTAGATTTGTCTAGTACTTTTGTCAACAGGATGTATGTCAAGCATAAGACCATAAGACACAGAAGCTGAGTTTGACCATTTGATCCATTAAGCCTTCTCCACCATTTCATTATGGCTGATCCATTACCCTCTTAACCCTATTCTCCTATCAACCTCCACCTTAAATGCACCCAGTGACCTGACTCCATGGCTACCTGTGGCAACAAATTCCATAGATTTATCAACCTCTGGCTAAAGAAATTCCTCCTCTTCTCTGTTCTAAAAGGACATCTCTCTAATTTGAGGCTGTGCTCTCTGGTCCTAGACTCCCTCACCAAAGGAACGCTGTCTTCACACTCACTTTATCAAGGTCTTCCAATATTTGATCGGTTTCAATGATATCCCCCTTCATTCTTCTAAATTCTAGCGAGTACAAGCCCAGAACCAGCAAAGGCTCCGTACACGTTAACCCTTTCATTCTTGCGAACCTCCTCAGAACCCTCTCCAATGTCAGCAAATAAGGGGCCCCAAACTCCTCGCAATACTCCGAGGCAGGCCTCACCAGTGCCTTACAACATAGAACATTACAGCTTGGTACAGGCCTTTTGCTCCACAATGTTCAGCTGACTTTTTAATTAATTGAACCCATTTTTCGTTCATCCATGTGCCAATATAAGAGGTTCTTAAATTCCCCTAATGTATCTGCCTTTACCATCACCCTGCAAGACATTCTCTGTGTAAGGAACTTACCTCTGACATCCTCCCTAAACTTCCCTCAAATCACCTTAAAATTATGTCCCCTCATTAACCATTTCAGCCCTGGGATAAAGTCTCCAACTATCAACTCAATCTGTCCTCTTATCATTTTATACACCTCTATCAAATCACCTTTCATCTTCCATCATTCCAAAGAGAAAAGCCCTAGTTTGCTGAACCTATCCTCACAAGTTATCCTCTGCACCCTCTCTAAAGCTTCTGCATCCTTCCGATAATGAGGCGACTGGACACAATACTGTTAGTGAGGTCTCATCAAGGTTTTATAGAGCTGCAACATTACCTCACAACCCTGAAACTCAATCCTACAACTAATGAGAGCCAACAGACCTTCTTACCCACCCTGTGCACTTGTAAAAATCCTCTCCATCGTCAAGAGTCATGCAGTGTTGAGTACTGGAACAGCTTACTTGGAAGCCCAGCTAGTTCTGAGTATAGATCTTCAGTGTTACAGCTGAGAACAGTGTTGTCAGGTTGCATAGCCTCTCCTGTCCAGTGATTTCCACAACATGTACTCCGGTTATGTGGTGGAGTCCACTTCCGATGTTCTCAATTAATGTCATTTTCTCCTATTGACATTAGACTACTGATAGATTAATGCCACACTGTACTAATCAATTTGTCAGTCAGCATAAATTTAATGTTTGTAATGTTAAAATGGGAAACTATTTTACGGTATGTTTCTATCCACTGCAGCAACTTGACCAAATCTAACCATCCTATCTGTATCTTACCTCTCCACCTTCTTCCATGACAGGAAGTAATATCTACAGCACAGCAGACTGTGATGTAAACATAACCATATATTGCAATGTAACTTTTTTAATATATATCAAAATAGACATTATTCATCGTACAAAATCTTTGCAAGAATATACTGTTATGACTTCTCATTCTTATATTCACATTCAATGCTTTCAGTTCTGTTCTATTACAGTGCTACACATCAACAGCACTGCTCCCACTTACATGGCTCCCTGGGGTGGTATACTGCGACAGTAATTGAGGGGCTTCCTCATCTAAGCCAGCCTCTTTCTCTGCAGTATCACAAGAACCTATACTGTAGTCCCCCCTCAGAGCCCCCCTGCGGCCTGAAATGTGCCGGCCATCAGCATTCCTCCTTGGACCGCCTGAGGCACTGCCAGAACAATTTCTGGGCAAACCAATGTACATCTTTCACCAAGCTGACGATCTGCCAGCGACTCTTGAAATAACTATACTTCCACTGAAGGTAGCAACCCATGCCGGGCTCCTGATATTCCGGTACCTCAGCCAAGGGTCTACCTCCAATATGGCCACTGTGGGTAGGTCTTCTCTGAGCTAGCTGTAACAAACTGCTTATCTAAATGCTTCAGATTAATCCTCCTTTAAACCAATCTAACCAATTTAATTTAATTTTTCACTAACTTGAAGCAACTGTGCTTCCTGCTTGAATCGTGGACCTGCCAGGAACAAATTATACCACTGTTACACCACGAAGCTGAGAGCAGAAAGAATTGTGTGATTATCTTTAAGTAAGAATTTAATTAATTCAAGGAAGGTTAAACTAATTTTAATATCAGTGCTTCGGGCAGTACAGAGCACACTTTCTCTTTCTTTTTTAAGTATCATGCCTTCAGAATTTGCAAAACTGCTTCTGAGAAGATAATCTCCTAAATTAAAGACAATGAAACCTGATACAAGGAATTCTCTGGAGACAGCTTATCTACTGATGACTATTATAGACCCACTGACTCTCATAGCTACCTGGAGTATGCCTCTTCCCACCCTTTTACACGTTGAAATGCCACCCCTTCTCTCATTTCCTCCATCTCTGTCATATCTGCTCTCAGGATGAGGCTTTTCATTCCAGAACGAAGTAGATGTCCTCCTTTTTCAAAGACAGGGGCTTCCCCTTGTGCACCATCAATGATGCCTCAACCACATCTCTCCCATTTTGCGCACGGCTGCCCTCATCCATCCTCCCACCACCCTACCAGGGATGGGATTCCTCTTGTCCTCACCTACCACCCCACTAGCCTTCACACCCAGCACATAACTCTCTGAAACTTCCACTATCTCCAACAGGATCCCACCACCAAGCACATCCTCCCCCCTCCCCACTTCCTGCTTTCCAGAGGGATCGCTCCCTAAGTGACTCCCTTGACCATTTGGCCCTCCCCACTGATCTCCCTCCTGGCACTTACCCTTGCAGTGGAACAAGTGCTATACCTGTCCCTATACCTCCTCCCTCACCACCATTCAGGGCCAAAACTGTCCTTCCAGGTGAGGCGACACGTCATCTGTTGAGGTCATATACCATATCCGGTGCTTCCAGCGTGGCCTCCTGTATATCAGGGAGACCTGACGTCCATTGGAAGACCACTTCACCAAACACCTACATTCCATCCACCAGAAAAAGCGCAATCTTCCACCTCCCATTCCGAAATGTCTACCCACAGCCTCTTCTACTGCCGTGATAAGGCCACACTCAGGTTGGAGGAGCAAAATGCTAATATTATTTTTGCACAGGAGACCCATATTAGGAGGGAGGATAATCAACACTTTTTTAGGTTCTGGAAAGGTCAACAATTCCACTCGAATTCTACCACCAAAATTAGGGGTGTATCTATTTTTATAGACCCTTCAATTTCGTTTACACATCATGAAATTATTTCTGATCCACAGGGCAGATTTCTGTTGATAACTGGTTCACTTTTTAATCGAAAAGTGGTTCTAGTTAATATTTATGCTCCAAACTTTGACTGCCCTGAATTTTTTAAACATTTATTTACTTCCCTTCCTAATCTAAATGAATATATGTTGATAATGGGTGGAGATTTCAATTGTTGTTTGAATCCTTCAATGGATAGATCTAAACCTATTCGAATTCTTCCGAATAGATCAGCCTCACTTATTAATTCTTTTATGGTTGATTCGGGAATTACTGAAATATGGTGGTTTTTGAACCCTAAAGATAAAGAATTTTCTTTTTTTTTTTCACATGTATATCACAGTTATTCTAGAATTGATTATTTTCTTATTGATCATCATTTATTAACAGATGTTATTGATTGTAAATATGATTCTATTGCTATTTCAGATCATGCACCTTTGAAGTTATCTATCAAGATTTCGGACTTTTCTAATAATACTAGATCTTGGAGACTTAACGCTACTTTGCTTCAAGATCCAGAATTCATCACCTACATAAAACAGCAAATTGACTTGTTTTTCTCAACAAACTATACAGAAGAGATTGACAGAGGAATACTTTGGGATTCTTTTAAGGCTTTTATCCGTGGACAAATTATCTCATATTCTGTCGGTAAAAGAAAACAAAGATATTTAGATATTGCTTTATTAGTGGATAAAATTAAAGAAATTGATAAGATTTATTCCGTGACTCCTACCAAAGAACTTTATAAGAAAAGAGTTGAGCTTCAAATGGAGCATAGCTTATTATTATCTTCTTCAATTGAGAATCAATTAATTAGGACCAGGGCCCAATTTTATATCCATAGTGATCGAACTGGTAAATTATTAGCTAACCAATTAAAAGCTATTTCGACTAAGCGACAAATTATTAAAATTCGTAAACAAGACGGCAATCTGACTACTGATTATAAAGAAATCAATAACACTTTTCAAGATTTTTATAAATCTTTATATCAATCAGAATTTGACAGCGATCTGTCCATGATGGATAACTTTTTTAACAATTTGAATATTCCCAAACTGACAGATGAAGATCGTAGCTTGTTTGATGCTCCTATCTCTATGGCCGAAGTAGGAGAGGCTATCTCATCAATGAATTCAGGGAAAGCTCCTGGTCCTGATGGTTATATTATAGAATTTTTTAAAACTTTTTCTTCTTTGCTTTCCCCTTGGCTATGTGAAATTTTTAAGGAAGCATTTGTTAAGAAGAGATTACCTCAGTCTTTTTATGAAGCTACTATTTCTTTAATTCTTAAAAAAGATAAGGATCCCACTCTATGTGCATCTTATCGCCCTATATCACTATTAAATGTAGATTCTAAGATTCTTACAAAAATTTTAGCCATTAGGTTAGAAAAGGTACTATCACAGATTATTTCAGAAGACCAAACTGGTTTTATTAGGAATCGGTATTCCTTTTATATCATAAACCTGTTGCTTCTGTTCTTACAAATAATTACAGATCTTCTTTTTTTCAATTATCTCGTGGTACGAGACAAGGTTGTCCCTTAAGTCCTTTATTGTTTAATATTGCATTAGAACCTTTAGCCATTGCTATTCGTGAATCTCCTAATATTTTTGGTATTACCCATAATGAGAAATTATACAAGTTATCATTTTATGCTGATGACTTGTTGTTATATATTTCTGATCCTGACAGGTCTATTCCCGCTATTTTATCCTTGTTGGCTCAATTTGGTAGTTCTTCTGGTTACAAACTAAACTTGGATAAGAGTGATTTATTCCCTTTAAACGCACAAACTTTATTGAATGAAAGGACACCATTTAAAGTTGTTGATGATAACTTTATCTATTTAGGTATAAAAATTACTAAGAAATATAAAGATTTATTTACATTGAATTTTCTACCTATGCTTTATCAAATTCAACAACTTACTACAAGATGGTCTCCCTTATCCTTATCATTAGTTGGTCGGATTAATGCTATTAAAATGATGATTCTACCGAAATTTTTATATTTATTTCAAGCTTTACCAATTTTTATTCCTAAATCTTTTTTTGATAACATTGATTCAAAAATTTCTTCATTTGTGTGGCAAAATAAAAATCCCAGGTTAAGTAAAAGGCAATTACAAAAATCTAAAAAAGATGGTGGTTTAGCTCTACCTAAGTTTAGATTTTACTATTGGGCGAATAATATTCGTAACTTAATATATTGGAAATTAGATTTGGATTCACCATTGTGCCCACAGTGGGTAAATTTAGAATGCAATGAGGCACAGGGATATTCTCTATTCTCCGTTCAGGGTTCTTCTCTTTCTGCCGATTTAGTTAAATTCAATAAACAGATATCCAACGCTGTTGTCAAACATACATTACGAATTTGGTCTCAATTTCATAAATTTTTTACTCTGAAAAACTTTGTTCTTGATAGCCCTATTTTACTTAATTTTTTTTTCAAACCTTCTTTGACAGATCAAGCCTTTAGCATATGGAAAAGGAAAGGTATAAAATGCTTTCGTGATCTCTTCTTTGAAGGTAGTTTGATGTCTTTCGACCAACTTTCCAACAAATTTGAGTTACCTAAATCTAACTTTTTTAGATATTTACAAATTAGAAATTTTTTACATAAAATTCTACCATCCTTCCCCAATTCAACTTCAATGGACTTTTTAGGTATGATTTTTACCTTAAATCCCTATCAGAAGGGATTAGTGGCTTTTATTTATAATATGATTATGAAGATACAACCAGAAATATCAGGTAGAATTAAACAAGAATGGGAAAAAGAACTTCAATATAATATATCAATAGAAAAATGGGAAAAAATTTTACAAATGGTTAATTCTTCTTCTATATGTTCTAAACATGCTTTAATACAATTTAAAATTGTACATAGAGCTCATATGTCTAAAGATAAGCTTGCTCAATTCTATTCTCATATTAACCCTCAATGTGACAGATGTCATTCAGATGTGGCTTCATTGACCCACATGTTTTGGTCATGTCCCACTTTACATAACTATTGGAAGGACATATTTGCTACCATTTCCTCAATTTGGAATATCGATTTACAGCCTCATTTTATTACTGCAATTTTTGGTATACCAAATGAGGATGGTAATCAGTTTTCCCCTTCAATTAGATGAATGATTGCTTTTGTAACATTAATGGCCAGAAGGTCTATATTACAAAATTGGAAAGAAGTAAATCCTCCTACCACGTTCCAGTGGTTCTCTCAAACTATTTCTTTTCTGAGTTTGGAAAAAATTAGAAGCACTATTTTTGACTCATCAATTAAATTTGAAGAAACTTGGGGACCGTTCATTCGACATTTTCATATGAATTAATTTGGCATCTTCCAGACCTTCTCTTTACTTATTCTTGTTCAGGTATGGAGTTCCGGAGTTTTTGGCACTATCATATACAAATAAACTGTTATTATTGCCCATGTTAGTTTAGTTTAGTATTTTTTTATATTTTTTGCCTGTATTTTTATAATTTTTTCTTTTTCTTTTGATGATTATTTTTATTTTTTTCATATAATTATTATAGACTTGATTGATAATGTACTATGTTTTTCAGTTGATATTTTAATAGGATATTGTTATCCTACTATTAATTCAATTTCAAGTCTTATGCATTTATAACCTATTTATTATTATATTATGTTTTTTTTATATATGAAATTCAATAAAAAGATTGAAAAAGAAAGGTTGGAGGAGCAACACCTTGTATTCTGTCCGGTGTGTCTCCAACCTGATGGCATGAATACTGATTTCTCAAACTTCCGGTAATGCCCCCAACCCCACCCTCCTCTCCATTCCCCATCCCCTTTTCCCCCTCTCACCTTATCTCCTTGCCTGCCCATCGCCTTCCTCTGGTTCTCCTCCCTCCTTTTTCATTCCTCCATGGCCTTAGGTCTTCTCCTATCAGATTCCCCTTCTCCAGCCTTGTATCTCCTTCAACAGTCAACTTCCCAGCTCTACTTCACCATTCCCCCCCACCACCGTTTCACCTATCACCCGGTGTTTCTTCCTCCCCTCTCCCCACCTTCTTACTCCGATACGTCATCTTTTTTCTCTCCAGTCCTGATGGAGGGTCTCGGCCTGAAACTTTGACTGTACTCTTTTCATTAGATGTTGCCTGGCCTGCTGAGTTCTTCGAGTATTTTGTTGGTCTACAAGGAATTCTGGTGCCTACAACTGCCTTAAGTGTACAAGGAACTCTAATTATCTCATTGTTTTAAAGCATTAGTACTGAACACACCTTCCAAAATAAACAACCACACAGTGACAACCGACCACGGGCATGGACTCTCTGACGATACAGCCCATTTACACATCAACTCTTCATAGCATTATATTTACTAAAACAACATGTTTCTTCAATTCTAATCTTCACTGTGTATTTTACAAAATAATGCATTGACTTGTTAGAAGTGCAGTGTGGAATAGGCCTTTCTGGCCTCAAGCCACACCACCCAGTGACCCCAACGACCTCAATGTACTCACAGGACAGCTTACAGTGACCAATTAAAGGTATGTCTTTGGACTGCGGGAGGAAACCAGAGCACTCGGAGGAAACCCACGCATTCCACGGGGAGGACATACACGCTCCTTACAGAGAATGCCGGATTTGAACTATGAACCCTGACACAGCGTGGCGCTAACCGCTACACTAACTGTCCCGTGTGAGGGTGACCCTCTGCAGCTCGTTCACATCCCGTGTGAGTGTGACCCTCTGCGGCTCGTTCACATCCCGTGTGAGTGTGACCCTCTGCAGCTCATTCACATCCCATGTCCTGTGTCAGTGTGACCCTCTGCAGCTCGTTCACATCCTGTGTCCCGTGTGAGTGTGACCCTCTGCGGCTCGTTCACATCCCGTGTGAGTGTGACCCTCTGCAGCTCATTCACATCCCGTGTCCCGTGTGAGTGTGACCCTCTGCAGCTCATTCACATCCCGTGTCCCGTGTGAGTGTGACCCTCTGCAGCTCATTCACATCCCGTGTCCTGTTTGAGTGTGACCCTCTGCAGCTCGTTCACATCCCGTGCCCCGTGTGAGTGTGACCCTCCGCAGTTCATTCACATCCCGTGTCCCGTGTGAGTGTGACCCTCTGCAGCTCGTTCACATCCCGTGTCCCGTGTGAGTGTGACCCTCTGCAGCTCGTTCACATCCTGTGTCCCGTGTGAGTGTGACCCTCTGCAGCTCGTTCACATCCCGTGTCCCGTGTGAGTGTGACCCTCTGCAGCTCATTCACATCCCGTGTCCCGTGTGAGTGTGACCCTCTGCAGCTCATTCACATCCCGTGTCCCGTGTGAGTGTGACCCTCTGCAGCTCATTCACATCCCGTGTCCTGTTTGAGTGTGACCCTCTGCAGCTCGTTCACATCCCGTGTGAGTGTGACCCTCTGCAGCTCGTTCACATCCCGTGCCCCGTGTGAGTGTGACCCTCCGCAGTTCATTCACATCCCGTGTCCCGTGTGAGTGTGACCCTCTGCAGCTCGTTCACATCCCGTGTCCCGTGTGAGTGTGACCCTCTGCAGCTCGTTCACATCCCGTGTCCCGTGTGAGTGTGACCCCCTGCAACTCGTTCACATCCCGTGTCCCGTGTGAGTGTGACCCTCTGCAGCTCGTTCACATCCCGTGTCCCGTGTGAGTGTGACCCTCTGCAGCTCGTTCACATCCTGTGTCCCGTGTGAGTGTGACCCTCTGCAGCTCGTTCACATCCCGTGTCCCGTGTGAGTGTGACCCTCTGCAGCTCGTTCACATCCCGTGTCCCGTGTGTGTGTGACCGTCTGCAGCTCGTTCACATCCTGTGTCCCGTGTGAGTGTGACCCTCTGCAGCTCGTTCACATCCCGTGTGAGTGTGACCCTCTGCAGCTCGTTCACATCCCGTGTCCCGTGTGAGTGTGACCCTCTGCAGTTCATTCACATCCCGTGTCCAGTGTGAGTGTGACCCTCTGCAGCTCGTTCACATCCCGTGTGAGTGTGACCCTCTGCAGCTCGTTCACATCCCATGTCCCGTGTGAGTGTGACCCTCTGCAGCCCGTTCACATCCCGTCTGAGTGTGACCCTCTGCAGATCGTTCACATCCCGTGTCCCGTGTGAGTGTGACCCCCTGCAGTTCGTTCACATCCCGTGTCCCGTGTGAGTGTGACCCTCTGCAGCCCGCTCACATCCCGTGTGAGTGTGACCCTCTGCAGTTCGTTCACATCCCGTGTGTGACCCTCTGCAGCTCGTTCACATCCCGTGTCCCGTGTGAGTGTGACCCTCTGCAGCTCGTTCACATCCCGTGTCCCGTGTGAGTGTGACCCTCTGCAGCTCGTTCACATCCCGTGTCCCGTGTGAGTGTGACCCCCTGCAGCTTGTTCACATCCCGTGTCCCGTGTGAGTGTGACCCTCTGCAGTTCGTTCACATCCCGTGTCCCGTGTGAGTGTGACCCTCTGCAGCTCGTTCACATCCCGTGTCCCGTGTGAGTGTGACCCTCTGCAGCTCGTTCACGTCCCGTGTCCTGTGCAGGGGCAGGAGCAGACTTCCAGCCTCTCTAGCCTGCTCCAACTTTCAAAAAGGATGATGGCTGCTCTTTATCTTAGACAATTTTCCTGCCTCATTCTCCCATCTGTTGATTTTTCTCACATTTCAATCCCAGTTTTGACTGAAATCAATAACAAAACCTCCACAACTGATGGGAGAGAATTACAAACTAATTACCATTTCTTGAGTAAAACAATTTCTCATCATTTCAGTCCTAATTGGATTACCATTTATTTGTAAACACAAAATTCTGGAGGAACTCAGCAGACCAGGCAGCATCTATGTTAATGAATTAACAGTGATGCTTCAGGCCAAGAACCCTCTTTCGGACTTGAAAGAAAAGGAAAAGATGCCAGAATAAGAATGTGGGGAGAGGGGAAGGAGGACTTTCTAGAAGGTGACAGGCGAAGCCCGGTAGGTGGGAAGGTTAAAAGTCCAGAGCAGATAGGAGAGGAGAGTAGATCATAGGAGGAAGGGAAGGAGGAGGGGCACCAGAGGGAAGTCACTCTCCTTCCCTCTCTCCACATTTTTATTCTGTCATCTTCCCCCTTCCTTTCCAATCCTGAAACAGTGCCTCAGACCAAAACGTCAATAAGATTCTGCCTGGCCTGCTGAGTTCCAGCATTTTGTGTGTTTCTCTGGATTTTCCTGTTTATTTTTAGACTCACAGCTTCATGATTTCATGATATGTGTCAGTGATAATAAACCTGATTTTGATTCTGACAATTCTTAGTCGGGGAAACATTCTCCTGACTATCCAACTGAGCTCTCATTGGTTGTAGTCTACTCTGGAATATCGTGCAAGGAGATGATAGGTATCATATAACTGCAAGTTATTTTAGAGCAACACACACAAAATGCATCAGGTCAGACAGCATCTATAGAAATGCAGAAGCAGTGCATGAACATTGATTTCTCCTTCTGGTAATTCCACCCCCCCCTTCCCTCTTCCCCACTATGAGGCTTCTCCTCACCTGCCTATCACCTCCCCCAGCTGCCCTTCTCTTTCTTTTTCTCCTATGGTCCACCCTCCTCTCTTATCAGATTCCTTCTTATCCAACCTTTACCTTCCCTACCCACCCGCCTACTCTCATCATCTTCTAGCTAGTCCCCCCCACCCCCATCCTTTCTATCCCGGCATCTTCCCTCTTCCTTTCCAGGCCTAATGAAGGATCTCGGCCCAAAGAGTCAACTGTTTATTATAGATGCTGCCTGATCTGCTCAGTTCCGTGTGTGTGTGTGTGTGTGTGTGTGTGTGTGTGTGTGTGTGTGTGTGTGTGTGTGTGTGTGTGTGTGTGTGTGTGTGTGTGTGTGTGTGTGTGTGTGTGTGTGTGTGTGTCTGTGTGTGTGTGTGTGTGTGTGTTGCTCTGGATTTCCAGCATCTGCAGAATCTCATGTTTATAGTTTATTTTATTCATTTCAATTGTTATCCATTGAGCAAAATTACCACTGTTCACTCTCCCATTTGTGTTGGCAATTTCTCATTTTTAACTCACAACATGTCTTTCAAGTACATTATTGTACACAATAACTTGGTCAGTTGGCTTACATTCAAATAGCTTTACCACATTCCAATATAATTGTGCATTTGCTTGGAGAGTGTGCACTGTACAATCACTAAATGACATATTAGTCAAGGATAACGCAGTTTAGAGAACCAAAGAAGGTAAATGGAGTTAAGACACAAATTAGCTGTGATCCGTAGGAGCTGAAACAGTTTTCAGGACTGCAAGTCCTGTTTCGGATTTGATTAGTCTAACATAACAAAAAAATCCTCAATTTCTGAATAAAATGATGAATAGTCTTCATTTCACTCTATCAATGCCAAGAACATAAACAAGATTTATTTATTTAGGGACAGAACACAGAGGTAGCCTTTCTGGCTCTTCGAGCTGCAGTGTCCTGGGAACTGCTGGCAATTCCAATTTAACCCCAACAATTTACAATGACCCATTGTGGGAGGATACCCACATATTGTACAGGAAGGATGTACAGAGGAGCTGGGACTCAACTCCAAAGGCTAACGGCACAGCCTGCAACAGTAGCTCACTGCTATGCTGCCCAAGCGAACTAAATTGTTTACCTGTAACAGCACATAAATTATATTCCAGGGTTGGCTGGTCAGATTGATGATTAAAAACACGCAGTGATAGAAGCTACTTCCTAAACAGTTTGGGATACAGCTTCCTCAATAAAATTCAAAGTATTGCTTCTGAGTGAGCGACACACTGAAGCACAGCATCCAAATCCAGGTCCATTGCATCAGCTAGTTTACTCTGGCCTCAATAAACCTCACCATCCATACTGAACTGTCAACATGGACCTCCATAAAACTGCACAGAGCACTCATAAAAAGCTGGAGGAAGTCACGAATGGACAAGCTAGAAGGTGATAGGTGAAGCCAGGTAGGCAGAAAAGGCAATGGGATGGAAATGAAGGAACCTGATAGGAGAGGAGAGTGGACCATGGGAGAAAGGGAAGGAAGAGGTGATTAGGCAGGTGGGAGGAGGTAGTAAGAGCAATAAGAAATGGAATAGGAGCAAAGAGGGATGGGAGAACTTAAATGAATTACCAGAAAGAGAAATGGATATTTCTGCCATCAGGTTGCAGGCAACCCAGACAGAATGTAAGGTGTTCCTCCTCCACCCTGAAGCTGGCCTCAATGGGGCAGAAGAGGAAACCATGGACCAATATGTCAGAACGGGAATGGGGATAGGAATTGAAATGGTTGGCCACAGGCAAATACTGCTTTTTGCGGACGGAGCAGAGGTGCTCAACATTATGCCTTAACATTACATCTTGTCTATTCAATTTCAGTCACCAAAGTGTCTTAGCTCTGAAAGTGAAACACAAATTACAACAAACCATGATTGCTGTAGTAGTCAGCTTTGTTTTTGCCTCTAAGAAAATGTAGGTACCAAGCAGATTACTGCTTAGCTGACTAAGGGAGGAATGGAATTTCTACACTTCCTTGAAACAATCATGTCATCTTCTTAAAAAAAAATGCAAGAACTTGCATAAAACCACATTTTTTGAACAGGTTAAGAAAACTACAACATAAGAATGAAGAATTAAGAATTTCTACCATATTCCTTATGGTCACTCGGGAATGGACAAGAGCTTTGCAAAATTTGAGGGGTGATATGACAAGTATGAAAGAAGCTAACTACATTAACCCCAGTCAAATTTGCATTTTTAAGCAACCACACTGACGAGATACTGTGTGTTCTTAAAATATAAAAACATGCTTAGTAATTCAATTGAATATTCATGCCCTTTTCAGTTCATATTTCAATATTCTGAAAACTTGACCAGGTACCTCTGTTAATGAGTCACTACTGCATCCGTGGCAGGGTTTCGAGTGGGGATGGATGTGTGTATGTGTCTGAGTGAGGGTGTGTGAAAGCATGTAGATGATACTGGTTTATTATTGTCATATGTACCAACATGCAGTGAAAATCTTGTCTTGCCTATGGTTAAACACAAGAGATTTTGCAGACGCTGGAAATCCACAGCAACACACACAGAATGCTGGAGGAACAGCAGGTCAGGCAACATTGATGGAAATGGATAAAGGATGAAAGTTTCTGGCAGATACCTTTCATCAGTACTGCTCTTGCGTTCTGTTCATACAGATCAAACCATTACACAGACCATTGAGGTAAAGCAATAACAATGCAAAATAAATTATAAAAGCTCCTGAGAAGTGCAGTGCAGGTAAACGATAAAGAGAAAGATGGTAATGAGCCAGAGCCATTTCCATAAGACCTAGGAGCAGAATTAAGCCTTTTGACCCATCAAGTCTGCTCCACTATTCCATTATGGATGATTTATTGTCCTTCTGAACCCCATTCTCCTGCCTTCTTCCTGTAACGTTTGATGTCCAAAGGAGGGCTCATGCAGGATTTGAAACCGGGTTCTCTCACACTCAAAGCAAGAATCATACCTCCACACCAAGGAACCAATTCTGGTTAGTGAACCCATCTCATCATTCAAGAGATCTGTTCAAGTGTTTGCTATCGGTGTGATAAAAGCTGTCCATAAGTCTGGTGGAACATTCTTTCAAGCTTTTGCCCAGTGGAAAGGGGAGAAGAGAGAATGTCTGGGGTGGCTGGGGTCTTTCATTATTGTGGCTGCTTAGTGTAAACACAAACGAATGAGAACAAGAGGAAATTAATGACAGAAACAAAGATTCGTAGAATGAAATTAAGAGAAACCAATTTAAAGGAGACTGAATCAGAAAAACACAATCAGACCCGTACAGGACTGTGCAAAAGTCTTAGGCACACACACATGTAAGAGAAAAATCTGCAGATGCTGGATATCCAAGCAACACACACAAAATGCTGGAGAACCAGCCAGCCAGGCAGCATCTGTGGAAAAGAATACAGTCGACATTCAGCAGCACTTGCACAGTCATTGCGAGGGTGGCTATGACCTTTGCAAAGTTCTCTATATTGGTTAAGATAGGAAGCTGATTGGGAAACAGATACAAGAGCACTTATTTGCTCAGAAGTATTAAGTCATTTGATTACTGGAAAGACATAATAGACAGCACTGTGCAGAAGTCTTAGTCTTTACACACACACACACACACACACACACACACACACAATATACAGTATATATGTGCCCTAGACATTTGCACAGTACTGTATACCACAGAGACCGCATACACTAAAACAGTTATGCAAGAGAGAGGTGTAGTCAGATGGTACGACAACCATAAATGATATGAAAAGATAAACTGGCTATTGTGTAGGGGCTGCTGCCACATTATCCTTTAGACTTCAACCATGCAAATTCCTTAAGTCTGAGTCATCAGATTCTGGTGCTTTTCAAAATTTAATATTAATGACCAATTTTTTAACATGCTTTGAACCTGTATCAGCAAAGCTGTTATTCAAAGAGAATCAGCTCTCTAGTCAGAACTTTTTTTTAACCTGTGTCTTGCCAGGTTGGGAACCATTTATCAGAATGATAAGAAGAGCTCACTTATCTGTAGTCAGCTACTTAAGAGCTGGCTTCTCTAAATATTTAAAGTAGGCAATTAAACAGATCATATATTTGACACAAGTAATAGTCAAACCCATCAAAAAGACATGATTAAACTTTAATTCAATCAGGCAGAAAAAATATGATTGAGGTCATATAATTTAGAACAGGAAACAAAGATAAAGTAAATCTCACTACGCTTCTTATTTTAATTTTATTGCCACCCACAGTGTCTATTATTTAATTCTAAGTGGAAGTTTAAATATTCAACATAAGAATAATCACTCACGATTACAGTACTACTTGGATTGTTTATTTTTTTAAATCTTTCTGAAACCCATCTTACTTGTTTCTCTGATGATAAGAGCTGCTGTGAATGGTCAGACAGCAAAGACATAGATCCAGTTATTAAATATTTTCATGATTGTGTGTGAATGTGCACATCTATGTTTAAACAGATTCCTTTAAATCCATTAAAATTCAATTCTTGTTCAGAATCAGAATCAGGTGTAATATCACTGCCATACATCACGAAATTTGTTTTGTGGCAGCAGTATAATGCAATAGATGAAAAACTATAAATTACAATAAGAAATAGAAATTTAAAAACATTAAAATAGTGGAATGGTGTTCTTGGGCTGGTTTATGGATTGGCTCACACCCTAGGGAATCTGAAATGTTTCAGATTGTTTGTGCTTTAAACCTAGTTTACACCAAATGATCTCCAGATACCTCTGCCATATTCATCAGTGAAATATCAGCCTTTTCATGCAACGCCAAAAAAAAAGAAACAAAACAAGATCAAAATCTTTTTTCATTGGCGAACAGTTGAATGATCGGGATGCAGATGTAAAGTTTTGGCCTGAAGATACAAGAAGGATGAGAGGGAATACAGCTTGCTGCTCAGTGTAGTTTATCATCTAGAATTCACTGCCTGCAGAGTGGTAGGGAAATAAGAAACTAGTTTGCAGTAAATAAGGTGTGGAGATTATTTCAAGGATAATTATACATACTTTGATAATAAATTTACTTTTAACTCGGAATTTCACAGAAAGGATAATTACTCTCTCCAAGGAGACCTTTGTTCCTTCAAAGTGAGTGAATTTGAGACATGAAAGGATAGTGAACAAAGTCACTGCATCTGTCTGCTCCCCAAATCAGTCAATCACACAAAGGCTGTTACATCTAGCTTTAGTTACAAAGGAAAATTAACTTTCCTAAATTATCTCCAATAAAATAATTCCTTAGTCATCACTGCCAATGGCTCTGACATTTACATTTATGAAGACATGGCATGCATTAACTCTAGCCTTCCAGACAACATCGTCCCACTGGAATCCACCTACTGCCAAAGCAAGTCTCCAGCTGATATCATATCCCTGGCCCTACACTGATCTCTTGATCATCTGGACAGTGAAATAATTTATGCCATAGTATTATTTATTGGCCACAGGTCCTCTATCAATACTATAATTCGAAGCAATCTCATCACTAAGTTCTAGACCCTGGGATTTAATGCCTCCCTCTACAACTAGATCCTCCATTCCACGCAGGACAGGCAACCACATCTTTGCCATGATCATTCTGCACTACTTATTTAACTGTTCTATATACAAATATTTGCTTACAGCTTTCTTTTTCTCGCTATTATCAAGTCTTACTGCTGCCACAAAGTTAATAAATTTCATGACAGATGCAGGTGATATTGAAGCTGATTCAGATTCTGCCCCCTCAGCTCCCTACACATTGCCTACTCTACCCCATAAGGTTGTGTCCTCAGCTCCCTACACACTCCCTACTCTACCCCTCAAGATTGCATTGTCAGCTCCCTACACACTCCCTACTCTACCCCATAAGGTTGTGTCCTCAGCTCCCTACACTCCCTAGTCTACCCCACAAGGTTGTGTCCTCAGCTCCCTACACACTCCCTACTCTACTCCACAAGGTTGCATCCTCAGCTCCCTACACACACCCTACTCTATCCCTGCACACTCATGAATATGTGGGCAAATTCTGCTCTAACTCCATCTGCAGATTTTCAGATGATAGCACCGTGGTGAGCCCTATCTCAAATAACTGTGATTCAGAAGGAGATGGAGAGCTTCGTAACTTTCCCTCAATGTCAACAAAATAATAGGAATGCCCACTGATTTCCAAAAGGGGAGCAGTGCACATGCTCCTGTCTTCAATAACTTGGCTGAGATTGGGCTCTTCAACCCAAGATATTGCACCAAACTTTTAACGTACAGCAAGATCAACTGAGCCCTTCCTTCCCACATAGCCCCCCACTTTTATTTTATCCATCTGCTCATCTAAGAATCTCTTAAATAGTGTCTTTATCACCAACCAGTCACTCTGGCTATGTCTCCTATCATCTCATACATCTCTATCAAGTTGCCACTCCAAAGAGAAAAGCCCTAGCTTGCTCAACCTTTCCTCATAGATATGTACTCTTATCCAGGCAGCATCCTGGCAAATCTCCTCTGCATCCTCTCTAAAGATTCCAGATCCCTCCAATAGTGAGATGACCAGAACTGAACACAATGTTGCTAGTATGGTCTAATCAGAGCTTTCAGAACTCAGTCTCCTGACGAATAAAGGCCAACACACCATAAGCCTTCTTAACCATCCTAACAACTTGTGCTACAAGATGGACATGGACCTCAAGGTCCCTTTGTTCCTCCATAATGCTAAGAACCCTGCCATCGTACTGTGCCTTCAAACTTGACGTTCCAGTGTACTGCTTCATGCTTTTCCAGACTGAAGTCCATCTGACGCTTCTCAGTCCAGCTCTGCGTCCTCTCACAACCCTGTTGTGATCTACAACAACCTTGTACACTGTCCATAACTGTCATGTCATCTACAAACTTGCTAAACCACATTTCCACTTCCTCATCCATCTCATTTATAAAAATCACAAGGAACAGTGTCTTAGAACAGATCTGCAGAACACCACTGGTCACTTACCTCGAGGTAGAATACGCTCCATCTACAACCACCTTCTGTGTGCAAGCCAATGCCAAATCAATGCAGCCATGTTTCCCTGGATCCCATGTCTCCTGTCTTTTTGAATGAGCCTACCATGGGGAAGTTGTTGAATGACTTTCTAAAATCCATACACGCCACATCCACTACTCTGCCTTCATCAATTAGGTTTGTCAATTTCTCAAAAAAGTCAATCAGACTCATGAGGCACAACCCATCTCTCATAAAACTCTGCTATCTCTAATCAGGACATGATTCTCCAAATACTAATAACTCTGTCTTTAAGAATGCTCTCCAAAAGTTTGCCCACTACTTAAGTAAGACACATTGGTCTATAATTCCCAAGATTATCAGTATTTGTTTCTTTGTATGGTGGATGATTATAGTAGTTCTATGACTATGACTGTTCTTGGCAAATTTTTCTACAGAAGTAGTTTACCAATATTATCTTTCTTGAACAAAGGAGTAACATTTGCCATCCTCCAATCATCCAGTACTACTCCTGTGGCAAGTGAGGACAAAAAGATCATTGTCTATGGCACAGCAATCTCTTCCCTTGTTTTCCATAGTAACCTGGGAGATATTACATCTGGCCCCATGGACTTATTTATCCTAACGTGTTTCAGAAGCTCCAACACATCCTTATTATTTTTTTTTGCTCAGCATAACAAAACATTCAATTTCCAAATTCATTTACATTTCTTCCCCTCACAGATATCAGCTATCAGAACACTTCCATCAAAATATAGACATCCCACAACATCCTACACAAAAGCCCTTATTAGTATAGCAGACAGGTTTACATCTACATACTGCAGAGAAGATTGCCATGTTTTATGAAAACTATTTGTTTTTGAGTGTACCATGCATGTCAAAAAGTCCAAAGGAAGGTATTCCATGATTAATTTACATCAATCAAAAAGTCCAGGGGCTTTATCCAATATCCAACAAAGTAAAATGTTCTTCCTCGCAAAAAAAGTCAAGATGTTAAAAAGTTTTTTCTGATGTGCATTAATAATACAACTGCTGGGTAAGCCTAAGAGAAAAGACACTGGGTCCAGTTCAAGCTCCATCTTCAGAATCTTTTCCATTTCACCCAAAATATCACTCCAGTATGCCTGAAGTTTGGGACAACTCCAAAACCAGTGGGTGAAAGTTCCAGTATTTACTTTACATTTAGAACACATTGGAGAAACCACTGCCTTAAATTTTGAGAGATGATCTGGAGTCAGATGGGCTCTATGCAGAATTTTGAGTTGCAATGCTTCAGTTCTATTACAAACTGAAATCTTCTTTGCATTATCACAGATATCTTCCCATGTTTCAGCTGTAATTTCTACTCCCAGCTCTTCCTCCCAGACCCTTCCCAGCTGCTCAGCCTCTCCACAAGAACATTCCCTCAGGATACTGTAAAAAGTACTAATGGAGACTTCACCCTTAAAACGAAACACCCTCTTTTTTATATCAGAACTATAGAAATCAGTAAACAAAGATTTTTTTAAATATATAATCTCTTATCTGAAAGAAACGAAAAAGATCCTTGTTGGGTATGTTAAATTTCCGTACTATTTGACTAAAAGACATCATCATTCCTTCATCAAACAAATCTCCTAGATGGAAAATACGCTTAGAAATCCATAGTTTAAATCCAGAATCCATTATGCCAGGCTGAAAATCTGGACTGCCGATTATTGGAGTGAAAGGTGATATTTTTGCTGCGTTGCCCTCAATTTGTCGCACTGCCCTCCAAGCCCAGACTGTATTAATTGTTACTGGATTGTGACAATATTCCTTACCTAGTTTCATCTTATTGAGGAAAGCAAATTAATAAGAGGGCATTTTGCTTGTGAAGTTTCAATGTCTAGCCAAATTGAGGAGGGGTCCCTGCAAACCCAGTTAACCACATAAGATAAAAAGGAACACATTCTTGATATATTCCCGCATAGCAGGAACCAAGAAGTGGTAATAAAGGGGGCCTTTTCTGGTTGTCTACTGGTGACTAGTGGTGTTCGCAGAGATCAATGGTGGAAATGGTTCTTTCACGTTATATCGTTAAGAGCACCAAATTTCTTGGTGTTTATCTGGTGGAGAATCTCGCCTGGTCCCTCAACACCAGCTCCATAGCAAAGAAAGCCCAGCAGCGTCTCTACTTTCTGTGAAGGCTGAGGAAAGTCCATCTCCCACCCCCATCCTCATCACATTCTACAGGGGTTGTATTGAGAGCATCTTGAGCAGCTGCATCACTGCCTGATTCAAAAATTACACCATCTCGGATCGCAAGACCCTGCAGCGGATAGTGAGGTCAGCTGAGAAGTTCATCGGTGTCTCTCCTCCCACCATCACGGACACTTACACTACACGCTGCATCCGTAAAGGAAACAGCATTATGAAGGACCCCATGCACCCCTCATACAATCTCTTCTCCCTCCTGCTGTCAGGGAAAAGGCTCCAAAGCATTCCAGCTCTAAGATGCTCCCTCATTATTGCGAATACAACACTAACATACTAAAGGATCACCCTTATGCCATAACATTTAGACTTACAGTATAGGAGCAGGCCCTTGTCCACCATATCCATGCTGATGTCAACTACCCACCTACCAACACTTGGTTGGCAGCATTCTAGGCTTTGGCAATTTAAATCCTTGGCTATATACTTCTTCAGTGTTATGAGAGTGCCTTTTTCCACCATCCACTCAGTCAGTGTTCTCCAGATTCCAACCAGCCTAAGAGTAAAACAAAATTCTTTCTTGGATCCCCTCTAAACCTCTTGACCCTAATTCAAAACTGTGCCCTATAATTTATGTGGGAAAGCTTCCCACTGTCTGCCCCATCTTTACCACTCAGAACTTTGCACACATTAATGAGGTCTCTATCAGCCTCATCCACTCTGGGAAAACAAATCTTCAGACTCGCCTCATAATTGAAGTCCTCCATCCCCAGTAACATCCTGGTTAATCTTCAATGAAGACCTTGCAATACCATTTTATCCTTCCTGTAGTGTAAGAACCAGAACTGTATGCACTACTCTAGCTGTGGCCTTATAAAGCTTTTACTTAACCTCCCTGGTTTTATATTCTTTCCCCCCCCCCACCCCAGCTAATGAAGTTTGGAATCCCATATGACTTATTTACAATTTGATTTACTTATGCTGCCTCCTTCAGGGATCCTCGGACTTGGATACAAAAGAAATTGCGACCTTCAAGTTGCATGCATGCGACTTCCCTATGCCATTTCTGAATTAGTGGAAACAAACGTAAGCGTGACATTTAATTATTCAGCAATGCCCTGCAGGAAACATGCAACTGTTGAGTAGTGGATTTGGCAAGACTCAGATCACAAATTACTTCTTAGAGGCAGAACATGCATCTGTGTGGCATCTCTGCACACACGTTGAGCCACAAATAAATTTTTTGTTTCTCTTTCAGCGTGAATTTACAGTCTGTTCAGGCAGATTTACCATAATTACAATTTGACTTTAATTCTCCATCGAAAACCAGAGGAGATAACTTCACTCACTCCAACACTGAACTGTTCCCATAACCTATGTGACTCACTTTCTAGAACTCTTCATCTTTTATTCTAGATATTTATATTGTTTATTTATTTATTATTTTGCTTGTGGTAGCTTTTCCTATTTATTATGAATGCCTGCAAGAAAATGAATCTCAAGATTGTATATGGTGACATATATATAGCTTGATAATAAATTTACTTGGAACTTTGAAAATAAAATTTTTAGAGGTTGTGAGTTCAAGCAATGGTCGTCTGCAGTGTTATAAATGTAACAGTAATGGAATCATTCCTCAACTAAAAAAAGAGTGGAAAAGCTTAACGTTCTATTTTAAGCTCATTAGGCTTGTTTTTCCCTCAAATTTTAGTGACTGTCTATGAAGATAATTATTCTACATACAAATTCCTCAACTGTGGTTCACAAGTCCACTTAAACACACAATGTTTTACACAAGCTGCTTCCCTGGAAACCAATATCATGACAATCACAAAATGTCCCTCAGGACAGATGAACACAGTAAATAAATCTCCAGTCAGGAACCTTGCCAAATTAATGTTGGATCCTTAACCCTTGCTTTGTTCCATTCTGCAGTTTAAGATTAAAAACAGCTCTTGATCAGTTCTTGGAAATTTAATGCAAGACCTATATTTGCACAGTATTGAACAGGGAGATGCAAATCAGTTACTTCCCTTTCTACAGTTCCTTTCAGGCAGCAAATAAAAATTTCCCAAAACCTGCTTAAACAAAGTAATGATAAGAAAGTGAGCAGGTAGCCAAAAACCTCAAAACCTTGTTTGCAGGCAGATTCGAACAAGCACTTTCAAGGATGAAAGAGACACGGTGATTATAGGCATGGAAAAGCTGCCAAGGTAGGGAAGGGAATGTGAAAATACATATGTATTTTTAAACTGAGGCAATGGGGAGCCAACGTAGTTCAACAGCACCAGGCTATTTGGTGAGCCGGACTTAGCACAAGTGAAAAAGAGCAGAAGTAAAGATGACCAAGAGGGTGCTTGAATAATCATGTCTAGATATTACGAGGTCATGAGTTTTCAGCAACAGAGGAGCTACAGATGGATGACATTGGGCAAGGATATGAAGATGGAAATAGATAGGGTTGACTCAGAAAGGAACATAAGCACACAGAGAATGTGGAGAATGAAAAGATTGTCCAGTCCTTCAAGACTGCACAATTCTTTTAACATCCAGAAATCTGATAATCCCTGTTTTGAATGAAATCAATGAGAGAATTCCAGGGTAGAAATAGGTGTACTAGTCTCTGAAATTTTTCAATAAAGTCATCAATTATTTACCCTTTAATCTGAGACAATGAGCTGTGGTTCTAGGCTTCTCGAACAGGGGAAACATCCTCACTGCATCCACTTCATCAAGCTCAGAAAGTGGTCGAAAAGTTTCAATCACTCTTGTGAACTCTAAACTATACAAGCCTGGTTCACTCAATCTCTCTGAGGTTATATCCACACTACACCGGATAAATCCGTAACCGAAGCTTCTTCTCTTCATTTTGACCCTCTGTCCACACTAGAACGGCGTATTAGTCCACTGAAAACAGAACTTTTTTAAAATGCTCTCCAGGGTGTGTAATTTTGAAAATACCGGATTGGCTGGAGCAGTGTGGACGGGGTAACCGGAGAAATCTAAAAATGCTGTCATGATGTGCCAGAATAGATGCTGGCGGCAGTGTGCTATTACATTGTTTCAATGTGGACAGCGATATTTTCAAAAACTCTTGGTGTGGATGCCTTTCGTTTTTATACAAAACCGCATTTTCAAAATTATCCGGTCTAGTGTAGACGTAGCCTGAATCTAACACAGGTCTCATAAATTAGAATATTTATTTCATTTTATTATCAAGTAATTATCGCAAAATAAAGCAATGTGAAGAATGATGGAATGAAGACAATGATTAAAGGAAAAACAAAATGTAATTTGCCTACAATATTAAAAAATTCTTAAGAAATGCGAATGCATTCCTTGATAGGTTAAAGTTTTAGGGTCAAAGAAGCTATTTGCCATACCTTACCGTATCTTTTGTGGACAATGATATGCTTCTTGCATTTCAATGCCAAGTTCCTTGATAAGATCAATGACAATGGAAATTGGAACTCTCCCCAGGACCCCAGCCCCAAAGAGTGGTCACTAAGTTCTATTAAATTCCATTAACGCTGAAGAAGTATAGTAGATCTTCCGCACTGATAGACTAATTGAGAATTTCCTCAATTGTCATCCAACTTGCTAAATATTTTTAGCATCTGCAGTATTTTCCTGTTTGGCCTTTTGTCAGCAAACAGTTTGCAAAAAGAGAAGTTAATAAACAGCAGGAATGAAGATTGCAGAATTAGCACAGACTGATTACCATGTTTATTACTCAAGATGGCTCACTGGGCGACACTGTAGTTAGGGCAATTGCTTTACAGCACCAGGAATCACTGATGATCAGGGTTCAATTCACACCGCTGTCTATAAGGAGCTTGTACGTTCCCCCAGAGACCACTTGAATTTCCTCCCACATTCCAAAAGCTTCGAGTTACTAAGCTGTGGGCATGCTCTGTTAGCATCGGAAGCAGAAGGACACCAGCAAAATCGTCGGACCGTGTCGGTAATTGGTACAAAACAACATATTTCACTGCACATGTGACAAATAAAGCTATCCAGTAATCTTTCTAATAGGTGCCTCTAGCAGTTGAAGAATGTCTTGCTAGAGAGAATGTGTGTAGGATCAGTTATCTCAAATTTTGATAACGCTAAGATCAGTTTATGCAGCAAAGTTGAGATTCTAGTTTTGGATCTTCGATCTCTGTAAAGTTTGTATACTTGCTGTCCAGCAGAACATGTGGAGAAGAAAACTACTGACTACTTAAAAACTACCAGTTCTTTAGCTACATGATTTATTGGAGTACACAGTTTGCATCAAGTGTTATTCAATTCCCAAAACTGAGTTCGTACTCACAAAATAATAACTTGTCACACAACTCACAAATCTGTGTCTCTATCATGGCGATATTGTGAAAGGAAATTTGCTAAAGTCAGCAGATGGCCAGGAAATGAAGCAGGACAAGTGTTTCAATTGCTAGTGTCTAAGCATGGGGAGGGATATGGAGAGGAATCTATATTGTATCAATACCGATTCTAAATGTAAACCTGCACCTTCTAGTATTATGAAGAGCACCAGTTCCTTTGGCTTAGAAGTTGTTCAATGATTACTATTCAGGTGATATCTGTAAGCAGGAAAGGAGGTGTGCCACAGCTTCAGTAGTTCATCAATGGCATTGAAAGAATGTATGTACATATTAAAACAGGCTCAATTGCAATGGGGTCTTTGCAGAGTTGGCACTGTATGAAGTCACGCCTCAGACCAATTGAAAATGAAGTTTGACTTGATCCAACACCCCACTTACGCACAAGAATAGGAGATCCATGTCCACTAAACCAGATCATTTATCTAGTGCCAAACTGGGAGTCCTCAAAAGATCACAAACTTGGTCAACCACAAATAAAGAAAAAAATTAGCTTTATTTGTCATGTATACACAAAACATACAGTGAAATAAGTCATTTTCATCAACGACCAACACAATACAAGCCCTAAGTGTCAACAGGGCAACTAGCTAACCCTAACCTGTACACCTTTGGCATGTGAGATCTAACTTAGACAAGTGAGTAGAGTTGAAGGTCCTGTCTCGGTGCTGTTACTCAATGACTCCACTGTCTACTCTGAAGTTTAGGTTATCAGTTACAGGAGCTTACAAAATGGGGTGCAGGTGTTGATCCATTTAACTCCACTGTCCCTGAGGATTCATGAAATGACTTCATGACTGGAATGATGAGGTTGCATTACAGTCAGAAGGCTACAACCTCCACTCTGGAAGTGAGGGGAAACCTCTTTGGAATGATCTCACTTGGTCCTCTTTGGTCAGGAAGCACATCAGTACTTCGCCTTCCTGAGGAGGCAGGCAAATGAGGCTCCCACAACCCCTCCCCACATTTTAACAATTTTTAGAGTGTGTCCTGCCAGCAACATCACCATCTGCTGGGGAATTGTTAGGCATCTGACTGCAAGGCCTTACAAAGGACTGCATGAACTGCTGAGAGGATTATTGGGGTCTCTCTTCTACCCAGCCAATATATTTATCAGGCGCACTGTGCTGACAGCATTGTCAATGATCCCTCCCACCCCTCCAACAATCTCTTTGACCTCTGTCCATCAGGCAGGGGGTGCTGTAACAGAAGAGAAGAACTACTAGGATGGGAAAAAGCTTCTTCTCCAAAGCTGGAAGACTACTGAACTTCTTGCCACCATCCAGGTCCGATCACATATGAAGCACCAATCGTGTTAAACTGATTATTTTTGAACTTGTATCGAATATTTATACATGATATTCGTTAATTTATTTGCAGTAATATTATTTTATGTGTCGTGTGTGAGAGTTATATGTACTGTGTTGTGCACCTGGGTCTGGAGGAACGTTGATTCATTTGGTGGTACACATGTCTACTGTTGAATGGCAATAAACTTGAACTTGTCTAGTCAATGGTTCAGGTAATAGCCGCTGTGATGAATACTAATGATGACCCTCTGCTCCTTGTCCTGATGTAGCTGGAGGTCTTGCTTCTAACTAGCTTGTAGTTCCTCAGGAAGACTGGTGTGCTATTGAGGAGCAGCTCAATTTCCTCCATGAGCAGAAAGTTGCCCCTTGTGGGCAGACTGCTGTTCACAACAGACAGCAGGGTGTCTCCAGCAAGAAGTTCCAGGTACTACAGGAGGAAACTAAAATTGTCGGCAGCTGTGCCTATGTCAGTACATCGGTGTGCGATGTGTACAGACTGCAGTCCCACTGGAGCAGGGATATGGATATGCATAAACTTGTTCCTCATCTGTAGCAGAATCGGCATGTAGCCAACGTACACCACTCTATTGTGAGCAGACTACCGCTTGGATTGTGCAAAGAGGAGACTCAGAGGGTAGGAACAAATACAGAAGGGACCAGATAAAGAGATTAGTAATGAAATAACTGTATTTAAAATAGAAAAAGGGGATGTATCAAATAAACCAATCAAACGCAGGGATAAATACAAACTGCTAGAAACACTCACCAGGACAGGTAGCATCTGTAGAGAGAGAAGCAGTTATCATCTCATTGATAATCACTTCTGAAATGTATGAAACATTGTGTCTGAATGGGGTATATCCACACATTTTTAAAAAATCTAGGGATGGGAGGCAGAGGCATTTCCATAAGACCATATGACATAGAAGCAGAATTAGGCCATTCAGCCCATCAAGTCTTCTCCTCCATTCAATCTTGTCTGATTTATTTTCCTTCTCAACCAGGCTTTGTCCCATAACCTTTGATGCTCTAACTAACCAAGAACCTATAAAGAGAACAGAAGCATAATGTAGAAGCCAGAATTTACCTAGATCTTCAAAAGGTCTTCAATAATGTTTCCCATATTGAACTAATAATTAAAATGACTTCAAAGCAGAAGCAAGAGTGGGGTTAAGGGATAGAAAGGAGGCGTTTACTAGTGCTCCACCATTGTTCATGATGAACTTCAATAATTTAAGTATTCTAAATTAGAACACAACTTTGAAATTGATAAGGGTTTGGGACAGTCAAAAAGATTAGTTTCAACACAAACACACGAGATAAATCACGAGAATGAGAAGGTCACTTATGAATTGGAAACTGTCAGTCTCCTTGAGAAAGAAGAACAGAGAATCAGTCTACGAATATATCAATGACTTATAGTTGCATCAAAGATTAGCAGGGTTATTAAACAAAGGCAAACTAATTACTAAAATTTATTTCCAGAGGGACAGACTGAAAATCATGGACGTTATGCCAAGCCTGCATTAAACCTTTGTGAAACCATATCTAAAATCAATACATAGTTTTGATTATCATGTAACAACATTACAGAAGAAATGAGAGAGTAGAGGGTACTGGGATTTACAAAGATGATGACAAAAATTAAAGAGTGTGCCGACCCACTTACTGCGCAGGCGAACCGGCTCACAAATAGCCAGCGTGCAGGGAGAGACTTTGGTAATGCACCTCTGACGTCATTTCCGCCCGGAGAGGGCGGGTGCTAGGGATTAAATGCCAGCGCCGCGAAGTTTGAATAAACTAGTCTCGAAATGGCATACCGACTGCGTGTCGTTATTTCAGCGCTGTGTGTAGCACATCGCTACATTGGTGACCATGACGGTCCAAACAGGATTTGGACCAAAGATGACCGACTCCTCATCAGTTCACACAGTTTCGCTAAAACTGCCAACTTTCTGGACGCTGCGACCACGTGTGTGGTTTAGCCAAGCAGAAGCCCAGTACCAGATTCGGCAGATATCATCTGATTCCACGCGTTACTACCACGTGGTGAGCGCCCTTGACCAGGAGACGGCCGCCCAGGTTGCGGATTTCATACAGTCACTCCCGGAAGAAGGCAAATATGAAGCATTCAAAGCGCTGCTCATTGGGACCTTTGCCCTCTCATGGCGTGAGCGAGGTGCCCGCTTGCTTCACCTGGACGGTTTGGGAGACAGACTGCCGTCAGCATTGATGAACGAGATGCTGTCCCTGGCTGACTGACACAAGCCCTGCCTCATGTTTGAGCAAGCATTCCTGGAGCAACTGCCCAGGGACATACATCTGCTGCTGGCCGACGCAGATTTCAGTGACCCCCAGAAGGTGGTGGCCCGGACAGATGTGCTGTGGAAAGCCAAGAGGGAGAGCGTGGCGTCCGTCGGTCAGATTACCAGGCCACGCGCCCAACAGCGGACCAGACCAGGCCCGGCAGGGGGGCGTACACAACACAGAGGCAGGAGTGAGGAGGCCAGTGAACAGCGGTGTTTCTACCACCAGCGGTGGGGCACAGAAGCCCGTCATTGTCGCCCACCCTGCAAGGGCTAGAGCCAGCTGCCGCTAATGACTATGGCGGCTGGCCACCAGGACAGCCTCTTGTACATTTGGGACAAATAGTCGGGACGCCGCTTCTTGGTCAACACCGGAGCGGAAATCAGCGTCTTGCCCCCGACGGGGTATGACACCCGCAACAGGAAGCCAGGACCCACCCTGAGGGCCACAAACGGCAGCACGATATGGACCTATGGCACCCGCACAGTGCAGCTGCAGTTCAGCACCAGCCGGTTCACGTGGGACTTCACACTGGCTGTGGTGGCCCAACTACTCCTGGGGGTGGACTTCTTGCGAGCTCACAGCCTGCTGGTCGACTTGCAAGGGAAAAGACTGGTACATGCCGAGACTTTCCAGACGTTCTCCCTGGGTGAAGCCAAGTTGCCGGCCCCACACCTGGACTCCATCACGCTGTCGGACAACGAATTCACCAGAATCCTGGCTGACTTCCCATCGATTCTGGCACCGCAGTACACGGCAGCCATGCCCAGACACGGGGTTCAGCACCACATCCCGACCCAGGGACCACCCCTCCACGCCCGCGCACGAAGGCTCCCCCCGGAAAAGCTCCACCTGGCGAAGGAGGAGTTCAAAAGGATGGAGGAATTGGGGATCGTACGGAGGTCCGACAGCCCATGGGCCTCCCCCTTGCACATGGTGCCCAAAGCAGCCGGGGGTTGGAGACCATGCGGCGTCTACCACAGACTGAACGAGGCTACCATTCCAGACCGCTACCCCATGCCGCACATACAGGACTTTGCAGCGAACCTGCACGGGGCAAGAATATTTTCCAAAGTAGACCTCGTCCGGGGATACCATCAAATCCCGGTGCACCCTGAAGACATCCCCAAAACAGCACTCATCACCTCGTTCGGCCTGTTCGAGTTCCTCCGAATGCCGTTCAGCCTGAAGAATGTCACACATACGTTCCAGGGGCTAATGGATGCAGTGGGACGTGACCTGGACTTTGAGTTCATCTATTTGGACGACATCCTTATAGCCAGCAGTTGTCGTCAGGAGCATCTGTCCCACCTCCGCCAGCTCTACTGCCACCTGAGTGATTTCGGCCTCACGATCAACCCGGCCAAGTGCCAGTTCAGTCTCGATACCATCGACTTCCTTGGCCACAGGATTACCAAAGACGGGGCAACACCTCTGCCCGCCAAGGTAGACGCGATCCACCACTTTGGCCCAACACGGTCAAAGGCCTGCAGGAGTTCATTGGTATGGTGAACTTCTACCACCGTTTCCTCCCCTCAGCAGCCTGTATCATGCGTCCTTTGTACACCCTGATGTTGGGTAAAGGCAAGGACATTACTTGGGACGAAGAGGCCGCGGCCGCTTTCGTTAAAGCTAAGGAAGCCTTGGCAGATGCCGCGATGCTGGTGCACCCCAGAACGGACGTTCCCACCGCCCTCACAGTGGACACATCCGACACAGCAGTTGGTGGGGTGCTGGAGCAGCTCATTGAGGGGCGCTGGCAACCCTACGACCTACGATCAGCAAGCACCTACGACCACCCGAACTCAAGCACAGTGCTTTCGACCAGGAGCTGTTGGCACTGTATCTGGCAATCCGGCATTTTAGGTACTTCTTAGAAGGCAGGCCATTCACCGCGTTCACAGACCATAAACCGTTGACCTTCGCATTCACAAAGGTGTCCGATCCCTGGTCGGCTTACCAGCAGTGACATCTGTCCTACATCTCCGAGTACACGACGGACATCCAGCATGTCTCGGGAAAGGACAACGTCGTGGCGAACGCACTCTCCAGACCAGCTGACCAGGCCCTGTCCCTGGGGGTGGACTATGCAGCACTGGCGGAGGCGCAGCAGGCAGACGACGAGATGCCCAGCTACAGGACCACAGTCTCGGGTTTGCAGCTGCAGGACTTACTCATAAGCCCGGGTGGGAGGACCCTCTTGTGCGACGTGGCAACCGGCCAGACTCGCCCCATCGTACTGGCAGCTGGAGGCTGTGAGTTTTCGACTCCATACACGGTTTGGAGCACCCATCTATCAGGACAACTGTCCGGCTGGTCTCCAGCAAGTTCGCGTGGCATGGACTTTACAAGCAGGTCAGTGAATGGGCCAGAACGTGCGTGCAGTGCCAAACAGCCAAGGTGCAGCAGCACACTAAAGCCCCGCTGCAGCAGTTCAAGCCCACCCACCGGAGGTTCGATCACATTCACGTGGATATCGTGGGCCCCCTACCAGTGTCCCGAGGACCGCGGTACCTCCTAACTATGGTAGACCGGTTCATGAGGTGGCCAGAGACGGTCCTGCTCACTGACACATCTGCCGATTCCTGCGCCCGAGCACTGATTGCAACCTGAGTAGCACGCTTCAGGGTACCGGCCCACATTACCTCCGACAGAGGCGCCCAGTTCACCTCCAGCCTGTGGTCGGCTGTGGCCAGCCTGTTGGGAACGCAGCTACACCACACAACTGCCTACCACCCACAGTCGAACAGACTGGTGGAACGCTTCCACCGTCACTTGAAGTCTGCTCTCATGGCCCACCTGAGAGGACCTAACTGGGTGGACGAGCTTCCCTGGGTCCTGCTTGGAATTCGTACAGTGCCCAACGAGGATCTGCACGCCTCGTCGGCCGAGTTGGTGTACGGCGCACCCCTGGCCTTTCCTGGCGAGTTCATACCAGCCCCAAGGGGGCAAGAGGAAGAACCTGCAGCAGTCCTGGACAGGCTACGTGAAAGGCTCGGCAACCTGGCTCCCGTACCAACTTCACAGCACGGACTGACCCCGACCCATGTACCCAAACACCTGCAGAACTGTAAGTTTGTGTTTGTACGAAGGGGCGGACACCAAGCACTGCTACAGCGGCCGTACGAGGGGCCGTTCAAGGTGATCAACAACAATGGGTCCACGTACGTTCTGGACATTGGGGGGAAAGAGGAGGTTTTCATAGTGGACTGACTCAAACCAGCCCATGTGGACTTGGCACAGCCGATCGAGGTTCAGGCACCGCGGTGCAGAGGCAGAGCTCCCAAACAGAGGCTGATCCAGACTGTGGACATTGGGCGGTGTATCACCGGTTCTGGGGGGGGGGGGGGGGGGGTTATGTGGTGACCCACTTTCTGCGCAGGCGAACCGGCTCACAAATAGCCAGCGCACGGGGGGAGACTTTGGTAATGCACCTCCGACGTCACTTCCACCCGGAGAGGGCAGGCACTAGGAATTAAATGCCAGTGCCGCGAAATTTGAATAAACTAGTCTTGAAACGGCTTACCAACTGCGTGTCGTCTCTAGCTCTGTATACAGTACTTCACTACAAGAGCACATGTACGAAGAAAGGCTGAAAAAAATTGGGTTTTTTTTCTTGTTCATCAATTTAGGACAGTCACTAAGAAATCCGAAAGGAGCCTGTGGAACTTACTAGCGCAGATGGCTGTGCAGGTCATACGTAAAGCGGAGGTTGAGAGGTTTTTGATCAGAAAGGGTGTCGATGGTTGTGGGGAGGAGGCAGGAGAACGGGACTGATAAGTAAGCCGTGACGTGGTGGTGTACACATGCTGGGCTGATTCTGCTGCTACATCCCAAAGGGGATTACCCTGAGAGTGGTGAGAGGCTGGAGAAATACATGAGCATTATCTGATTGATTTAGATGAGGGGACGAGGTGGGTTGCTGGGGGATACAGCTCATTGGTTCGGAAGGGCCTGTACTACACTGTGTCACTAAATCAAATAAATAAATAACTGTTCTGAAAATCTGTTCTTCTGAAGACATTGCTCATTAAAGAGATCTGAAGTCAATAAAGATGTCTATATATGGACATTACTGGTCTGACACTCCCCAAGTCACTAGTCACTCATTCACCACAGGCACCTATTCAATGATAGCTGTATTAACACTTTTCCAGACATTGAAGTCTACTCAACTACAGAAGTAAAACTGATCTGAACAGCAGTCAATCTGAATCTCACTTGAGACAAAAGCCTTACTTTCTTGAAATCCAAACCAAATCTGACCAGCAGTTGACACCATTGTGTAGTTAGGCTCTGGGAGATTAAACACACTTGATAGATTAGGGAGGGATGTATGAATAATTTGCAGTCAGTTATAAAGCTGCCCAGAGAGTTCCTGCCATCAGCAAGCTGTGGCTTTAAAAAGCAAGTAAAGCAAAGTGCTATGTCCAACTGGTTTTACTGAAGCTGCTCCAAAATGGTTGTTTCTGGATTTTCAGCTCCAATTTGTCAGAACATCCACTGCACAATGACATTCATCAGGTACTGCATGTACGTGTGTGAAGCCAGAGAGCTGGACTTGAATCTGGCCCATGGATGGAAATGCCCACTCCATTTTCCAACTCAACTTCAACCACTAAAAGGTATACAGAACACCAACTAATCTCTTCTCCTCCCCTCCATACTCTCATGACCTGCCCATCATCTCCTTCGGGTTCCCTACCTCCTTTCCATCTTTCCATGGCCCACTGTCCTCTTCCATCAGGTTCCTTTGTTTATAGCCATTTACCCTTTCCGCTATTATAGTGTATTTAATATTTTCATAATATTTGACTAATATTCCAAATATATTGTTTGAAAAAGCATTCTTTGTTTGTTTACATAATTCATTATGGGTTATATGTATGACATACATCATACCACCACGTCATACATGGGCACTTCTCCAAAGTTAAACTATGTAGACACGTTATCCTGGTTCACACCTTTTTTCTTTTGATTAGTTTCCGGAGTTACAAAACATAAAATTTCTTTGAAATTTTACTTTTATTTCAATTAGGTAAATAGGTTAAGGTGTGGTGAGGTTTTACATGCCCAGTACCTGGCTTTGCACTGGCTGTACAGTAAATTTTTTATGATGAGAGGCATTGATCATGTGGATAGTCAGAGGCTTTTTCCCAGGGCTGAAATGGCTAACACAAGAGGTCACAGCTTTAAGGTGCTTGGAAGTAGGTACAGAGGAGATGAAAGGTAATTTTATTTTGTTTCTACACAGAGAGTGGTGAGTGGGTGGAATGGGCTGTCGGTGACGGTGGTGGAGGCAGATACGACAGGGTCTTTTAAGAGATTCCTGGACAGGTACATGGAACCTAGAAAAGTAGAGGGCTATGGGTAACCTGAGGTAATTTCTAAAGTAAGTACATGTTCGGCACATCATTGTGGGCCGAAGGGCCTGTATTGTGCTGTAGGTTTTCTATGTTTCTATGTTGCTATAGCAAGGGCAAAAAGTGGACAAAATTCACGCGTTCATAAACAATGAGAACCCAGTGATAGTAATCATAAGTTTTTAAAAAAGCAGAAATGGCTGGCTACATCAGAAAGATAGACATGTTTGATAGATGCGGATAACTGGCTAATATATACCGAACAAATTGAGCAGAATTTGGAAGCAAATGAAATAGACAATGAAAAGTGAGTGCCAGTGTTACTGGTAGAAAATCATCCAGTTTACTTGGGAGCATAGCTCCTCCAGACAAACCAGTTGAAATGAGCTTTACTGATGTGTGTAAGTAATGCAGAAATGTTTAGAACCAAAACCATGGTTGACTGCAGGTTTCATTAGCTGAAATGAAAAGAAGGAGCATCCATTTCAGCTTACATGGCTGAATTGGAGAGATTGTCTAAGCATTGTCAGTTCAGTGATGGCCTTAATGATGCACTGAGGGTTTGTTTAGTTTGTGGAACCTGACAAGACAGCTTTCAAAAATGGCTCTTAACTGAAGCACAATTCATAGTTAAAAGAGCACTTCAACTCACTGATCAATATGAACAGCAGAGACGCAATTGAGTTTCAATCAGGAATGAAAGGGAGTGTGAACAAAATTGCAACGTCTAAACAGAAACCTACCTGGCTATAAACATTATGTTACCGCTGTGGCAGGGGATCACATACACCAGACCAATACAGATTTAAAAGCAAAACTTGCAGAAAATGCAACAAAGTAGGGCATATACAAAGAGAATGTCCAGAAAACCATCAGACCATAAGAAATAGAAGCAGAATTAGGCCATTTGGCCCATCGAGTCTGCTCTGCCATTCAATTATGGCTGATCCTTTTTCCCCTCCTCAGCCCCATTCCCTGGCCTTCTCCCCATAACCTTTGATGCTGTGTCCCATCAAGAAGCTTTAAATACATCCAACCACCTGGACTCCAGGAGTTTATTGTGGTAATAAATTCCACAAGCTCACCACCCTTTGGCTAAAGAAATTATTCCGCATCTTTGTTTTAAAAGGATGTTCCTCTATCCTGAGGCTGTGTCCTCTTGTCCTAGACTCCCCCACCATGGAAACATCCTTTTCACATCTACTCTGTTTAGTCCTTTCAATATTTGAAAGGTTTCAATGAGATTCACCCCCCCCCCCCGCCCCCATCCTTCTAAATTTCAGTGAGTACAGACCCAAAGCGATCAAACTTTCCTCATATGATAACTCTTTCACTCCCGGAATTATCCTTGAACTATCTCCTCTGAACCTTCTCCAAAGTCAGCACATCTTTTCTTAGATAAGGAGCGCAAGACTGTTCCCAATATTCAAGGTGAGAACTCACAATTACCTTATAAAGTCTCAAAATTACATCCTTCCTCTTGTATTCTAAACCTTTTGAAAAGAATGCTAATATTGCATTTCCCTTCCTGACCACCAGCTCTAGCTGCAGGTTAACCTTTAGGGTGTTCTGCACAAAGACTCCCAAGTCCCTTTGCATCTCAGGTCTTTGAATTTTCTCATTTAGAAAATAGTCTGCACATGTATTTCTCCTACCAAAGTGGATGACCATGCATTTTCCAACATTGTATTTCATTTGCCACTTCCTTGCCCATTCTACTAATCTAAGTCCTTCTGCAGCATACCTGTTTACTAAACACTACCTGCCCCTCCACAAATCTTCATATCATCTGCAAACTTGGCAACAAAGACATCAATCCATTTTCTAAATTATTGACATACAGCATAAAAAGTAGTCCCAACACCGACGCCTGCAGAACACCAATGTCACTGGCAGCCAACCAGAAAAGGATCATTTCATTCCCACTCACTGCCTCCTACCAATCAGCCAATGCTCTAACCATGCCAGTAACTACTCTTACCACAGGCTCATAACTTGGTAAGCAGCTTCATGTGGCACCTTGTCAAAGGCCTTCTGAAAGTCCAAATATACAACATACACTGCATCCCCTTTATCTATCCTACTTGTAATCTCCTCAAAGAATTCCAACAGGTTCATCAGGCAAAATTTTCCTTTAAGGAAACCACACTAATTTTGCCCTATCTTGGCCTGCGCAACCCAGTACACCATAACCTCATCCTTACCAATTGACTCCAACATCTTCCCAACCACTGAGGTCAGGGTAACTGGTATATAATTTCCTTTTTGCTGCCTTCCTCCTTTCTTAAAGAATGGGGTGACATTTGCAATTTTCCAGTCCTCTGGCACCATGCCAAATTCCAATGAGTTTTGAAGGATTATTACTATTATTGAAGGATTATCACTACCTCTTTCAGAATCCTAGGGTGCAGTTCATCTGGTCTGGGTGACTTATGTACCCTTAGGTCTTTCAGCTTTTTGACCACCTTCTTGCCTGTAATAGTAACTGCACTCACTTCTCTTCCCTCACACCCTTCAACACCTGACACTCTGCTAGTGTCTTCCACAGTGAAAACTGATGCAAAATACTCACTTAGTTCAGAAGCCATCTCCTTTCCCTCTATTATTATTTCTCCATCCTCATTTTCTAGCAGTCCTATATCCACTCTCGTCTCTTTTATTTTTTACATACTTGAAAAACCTTTTTCTATCCACTTTGATATTGTTTGCTAGCTTGCTTTCATATTTCATCTTTTCCCTCCTAATGGTTCTTTTACTTGCTCTCTGTAAGTTTTTAAAAGCTTCCTAATCCTTTGTCTTCCCACTATTTTTTGCTTTGTTGTATGCCCTCTCTTTTGTTTTTACATTAGATTCGACTTCCCTTGTCAGCCACAGTTGTAATATTTTGCCATTTGAGTATTCCTTTGTTTTTGGAATACATCTATCCTGCACCTTCCTCATTTTCCCCAGAAATTCTGTCCTATTATCTGTCTGCCCTTGGTGACAGTCTGACTGCACAGTATCTTTGCTTTTTTACTATCCATTCTATCCTAGTCCCTTTACTCTGATTCCCATCCCCTCACCACCAAATTTGTTTAAACCCTCCCCAAAAGCTCTACAAACCTGCTCACGAGAATATTGGTCCCCCTCAGATTCAGGTGCAGCAAGCCACTTTTGAACAGGTCATACTTTCCCAAGAAGAGATCCCAATGATCAAAGATCCTGAAGCCCCGCTCCCTGCCCCAGCTTCTCAGCCATACATTAATCTGCCAAATCATCCTGTGTCTACCCTCAATGGCACGTGGCACAGGCAGCAATCCGGAAATTAATACCTGGGAGGTTCTGTTTCACAGCCTTCCAGTTAGCTCTCTAAAATCTCTTTCAGGACCTCCTTGCTTTTCCTATGTCATTGGTAACAAAATATATCAAAGCATCTGGCTGCTCTCTCTCCCTCTCCAAAATGTTGTGGATACAATCCGAGACATCCCTGACCCTGGCACCTCGGAGGCAACATACCATCCAGGTGTCCTGTTCACGTCCACAGAATCTCCTGTCTGGTCCCCTGACTATTGAGACCCTGCCACTACTGCTGTCCTCTTCTCCCTCTTTCCCTTCTGCTCCACGGACCCGTGCTCAGTGCCAGTGACCCGGTCTCCGTGGCATTCCCCCGGGAGACCGTCCCCCACAACAGTATACTTATTGTTCAGGGGAATGGCCACGGGGCGTCTCTGCGCCAACTGTGTATTCACATTTCCATTTCTCCCAACAGTCACCAAGCTACGCAGCTCCTACAACTTCAGGCAGACAAAAGTAAATGAGCTGCACAGGAAAGAGTAAAAAGCTAAAAAGTCAAGTCGCAGTTTCAAAAAGAGCACTAGTCTGCACGCTGTTGATGAAAAATCTGATCATGATGAGTGTGACACAGGATTGAGGCCTTGAGATTTACAGTGTGAAAACTAATAATAGACAAGCAATCTGGCTTACACCTGAGGTGAATGGTAAATTAATTAAAATGGAATTGGATACTGGCTCAGCTGTGTCAGTCATTCCACAAAGTGAGTTTGAATGGCACTTTAAAAGTACTAAATTAATGCCTACAGATATCCAACAAAGAACGCATACTGGAGAAAGGATAACTCCAGTGGGAATGACTTTTGCAACAGTGAAATACAACAACCAACAAGCCATATTAGGCTTGTATGTGGTAAAAATAGGAAGGCCAGAACTTTGGGGACATGATAGGCTGAGGCAACCGCAACTTAATTGGAAATCCATCCACTATTTGCATCCCACATTCCCTGAAATAGTCAATTTTAGTGAATAATAGTGAATTAAGAAAGATACTGAATTGTGCCAAGGGTTGTTCAAGGATGAGATTGGAAAACTCAGACATATCAAGAGCAAAATTATGTTAAATGAAGATGCCACACTCAAGTTTGACAAAACTTGTCCATCTGTGGTAAAGTTGCCAATGAGCTATGATGTCGCAGGATTCAAGATGCTAGTGGCAGCGAGTTGCTGTAGCTCCTGTGCTTTTACCATTCCTCAAATTATTTTGTGTTATTTTTATGCTTTCTTGTGTGTCATTCTGGATTATTCTGTGCTGGACCATTTGTGATGTTACCTCATGTTTGGAGTGAAGATTGTGTTTATTCCAGAGACCAGCTGATTGAGATACACAAACCAACAGAATATGGTCTAGCATCCCACGGGAGCCGAGGCCGAGGCTGCAGGGCCGGAGCAAAGGTTAAGGCCAAGAGGAGGAAATATAAACATTCTATCCCCACGATCATAATGGGAAATGAGAAGCCCTTGGGAAATAAGATGGACGAGGTTGGTGCACTGATTAAGACCCATAAGGAATACCAGGAGTGCAGTGCTTTGTGCTTAACTGAGACCTGGCTACACACGCATTTTCCAGACTATTGTGCTACCCATACTTGACTTAAAGTGGACAGAGACATTACACTGAGCAGTAAGAAGTGAGGAGCAATTGCAGTTTTTGCGAATGAAAGGTGGTGTAATCTGGGACATGTTAATGTAAAGAAACGTTTATGTAGCCTGGACATCGAGTTCTTAGCCGTTGGGATATGACCAAATTATTTTGCTCGGCAATTCTCAACTGCCATTTTAATTGTTGTTTACAGTCAGCCATAGGCTGGCATGAATGTAGTGTACGACCATCGCTGGAATACACACTCAGTATCCCAATGCTTTTGTGGCTGTTACTGGGGATTTTAATCATGTTTCTCTCCATGCAACAATACCAACATCTTATCAATATGTCAGCTGCCCAGCACAGGAGAATAGAACACTGGACCTTCTGTATGTAAGTGTAAAGGACACAGACAGTGCTGCTGCCTGACGGGCAATAATACACTGTACGTTCTGTATACGAATGTAAGGGACACAGACAGTGCCATTGCCCTACACAAGACAACAGAACACTGGACCTTCTGTGTGCAAATGTAAAGGACACAGACAGTCCTTCCCCACTTAGCAGATCTGATCACAACCTAGTCCTGCCCACACCCAGGTACACGCCTCATGTCCAGCAGCAGCACGTATCAACGAGGATTGTGAGGCACTGCAGGAATGTTTCGAGAGGATGGACTGGAATGTGTTATGTGAGTCACACAGGGAGGACGTTAACAAAATGACTGACCGCATCACAGACTATCTCAAGTTCTGTAAAAACACCATCTTGCCAGCCAGAAATATACACTGCTTTCCCAACAAGCCCTGGATCACCAGTGACCTGAAGGAACTTTTTAATATGAAGAAAAAAGCCTTCAGGTCTGGAGATAGAGAAATACTGAGGCAAGTACAGAGTGAACCGAGGGTTAAGCTGAGGGAGTGCAAAGAATCCGACAAGAGGAAGTTGGAATACAAGCTCCAGCAGAATAGCATATGGAACGTGTGGTCGGGCATGAAGCAGATCACTGGCTTCAAGGTTAAGGAAAGGAAGATGGAGGGCTGCCTGGATAGGGCCAACGAACTGAACTGAATTGACTATTACTTACAGCCTTCATACACATGAGAAGTAAAAATCTTTACATTACATCTCCGTCTAAATGTGCAATTATAGTAATTTACAATAAATAGTATGTACAACAGAATAGTCAACAGGTTTCTCAACAAGTTCAGCATGGGACCTCCTTCCGGCTGTCCCCTCTCCCACTTAACCAACCCTCACACCCTGCCTGCACCTGAAGCCTCCTCCCTCCTCTCTGGCGAGCGCTTGTGCTCCAAACCCTGCAGCTTTGGAGTGTCCTGCCTCCATGGGGATGACCACTCTCTCCCACCTCACGTGATTTCAGGTCAGATTGAGAGACAGCTGGAAAGATTACCGGATGGTATCAACCCCACAGTACTGAAGGCCTTTGTGAGCCAGCTGTCTGGTATTTTGTAGCACCTTTACTGAGTCTGAGTCAGGAAAAGATACTGGTGCTTGGTTCCTGTACCCAAGAAGCCAACTCCATCTAGACTTAATGACTACAGGCCAACTACCCTCACATCTCATGTGATGAAGGTCCTGACTTACCTTTGACCACAGGTGAGATTTTCATTGGACCCTCTACAGTTTGCTTACCCACCTCATGTTGGAGTGGATGATGTCGTCATCTACCTGTTGCGGAGAGCTCACTCCCACCAGGATGATGCTGGTGGCATTGTGAGAAGCACATCTTTTGATTTCTCTAGTGTCTACAATACAATCCAGCCACTTCTTCTGAGTGAGAGGCTGCAAAAGATGGGCGTAGTCAAATCCACTATCTCCTGGATTACTGACTACCTGACCCTAGTTTGAATGGCTGGGTAGTTCTCTGTCTGAGATGGTGGTGAGTGGCACTGGAGGAACTGTCCTGTCTCTGTTTCTGTCCACACTGTACACCTCAGACCTTTAGTACAAATCTGCATCTGGTCACTTGCAGAAGTTCTCTGATGACTCTGCGGTGTTTGGGTGTATCAGAGATAGACAGGAGTTGGAGTACAGAGGACTAGTGGATAAGTTTGTGGAATCACCTCCTCCTGAGTGTGGCCAGAACCAGGGAGATAGTGATTGATTTTGGGAGGAAGAAGACTAATGAGTCCAGTATACATTCCGGGAGAAGAAGTTACAAATATTTGGGTGTTCACCTCGACAACAGACTTGACTGGAAAACAACAGCAAGGCTGTTTACAAGAAGGGGACGAGCAGACTCTATTTTCTAAGGAAGCCGAGACCCTTCAATGTGTGCAGCAGGATGTTGGAGATCTTTTACCAGTCTGCTGCAGCGAGTGCAGTCTTCTTTGCTGCTTCATGTTGGGATGCGGCATCAGTGCTGGTGATGCAGAAAGACTAAATAAGCTCATCAACACACACAAAATGCTGGTAGAACACAGCAGGCCAGGCAGCATCTATAGGGAGAAGTGCTGTCGACGATTCGGGCTGAGACCCTTCGTCAGGAAAACTCATCAAAAATGTTGGATCTGTCCTTCCCAAAATCCGGACTCTTTTGAGTTTGTGAACACAATTATTACACAATTACACAATGGTAAATTATTATTATTCCATATATTATTATTCTGTACTATAGTTAAGTCTGCACACATTTGGGATTAATAAAGTAATTGTTATTAGACTGTATGGAGGCTGCCGGACTTCATTCCAAGGTTGAGTGAAGCCCATGGGCATCACCAGTGGTCCCAGCAGCCAAGAAGAATGAGTCTGTAAGGATCAACCCAGAAATGAAATATACCCTCTGCCCAGGATAGAAGATATCTTTGCAAACCCTTCTGGAAGGAAACACGCCAGCAAAGTGTACTTAGCTGAGGCCTACCTGCCAATGGAGATGGGAGATGAGTCCAAACAATGTTTCTCACCATTAACACTCATAAAGGGCATTATTGCTAAAATTGGCTTATTTTTGGATAGTACTACACCTGCGTTCTGGCTGAAAGCTACGGACCAGATGCTTCAAGGCTGCCCAGGCACTAAAGTGTCACCTGGATGGCATCATTGTTACTGGTGAGGATGATAAGGAACATCTCCAAAATCTCAAAACAGTGTCAAAAAGATCAGAAGATTATAGGCTCAGAGGCGTGACACAGCAGTGTGAATTATTTAAACCAAGCATCACTCACTGTGGTCACAACATTGATGCACAAGTATTACACAAGTGTGCTGAGAAAATTCAAGCACTGGTGGAGGCCTCAATTACCAGATTAGGATTTGTCAGCTACCATAACAGGTTCCTGGCAAACCTGGCTACTGAGCTTCTCTCCTTGAACGCACTACTAAGGATCAGAAATGGCAACGGGCAAAGCTGCGAGAGGTGGCTTTCAAAAAGACAAAGGAAATGGAGACGTCGGACACTGTACTCACACATTATGATCCACCTCCTCTGGCAAAGCTTGCCCGTGCTGGTTTGCCTTGTGGCATGGGTTATGAGGGATGGAAGTGAACGCCCCACAACCCTTGCACATTCCCTTACAAATGCAGTGAAAAAAATATCCACAGATTGACAGAGAGTCTGGTTTTGGATGTAATCAGTACTTGTATGGGAGAGAGTTTACCCTCGTTATTGATCATCAACCACTAGCGTCCATTTTCAATCCACAGAAGGGTGTTCCACTAACAGCAGCAGCACGAATGCAGAGATGGGCTCTGTCTCTTGGAGGACACAATTACAACATTGAATTCAAGAGAACAACTGATTACAGAAATGCTAATAGATGTCCCGTTTATTCTTGGAAAAGGAAATACCTGAAAGAAGTTTACAAGAGGACACTCCTCTTGACATATTCTCCCTGCTGCAAATCAAATGTCTCCATACTATGGCAGAGATTATCCAAAGGGAAACCAGAAAAGGCCCCACACTGTCTCAGGACTACACGACCACCCAAAATGGCTGAAATGTGCAGCCATTTCCCCAATTTCCCCAGAAACCCCATTTCCCCCATTTTTACCTACACCAGAATGGACTTGTCCTTGGAGGTTGCCTTATGTGGGGATTGAGAGTTCTAAGCTGAAAGCTAAAGAGTTGGACAAGCTACAGTTTGGTCATCTAGCTGTAGTCAAAATGAAAATGGTGGCTCTCAAGCATCTTGGAGAAGAAAGAAGAAGAAATGTGTCCAGAGCTGTCAAAATCACTTCCTGCAGAGCCAGAGTCAACTCCCAGAAGCTGAGATTGTTTCACAACCACAAGTCTTACCCTCCAAAAAGAGTGATTCCCCCTTGCCAAGAAAGATGTTATCCCACAAGAGCAAGATCCTCTTTAGCAATGAAATCTTTAGACCAGAATGAGACAATTTTTTTTTACTTTATACCCCCTACTCCCTCACCTGATCTCACCTATCACCTACCAATGTGTACTTCTGCCCCTCCTCACACTTTTGTATTCTGGTTTCTTCCTCCTTCCTCCTTCCTTTCCAGTACTGATGAAGGATCTTGCCCTGAAACATCGACTGCTTGTTCACCTTCATAGAGTCGCCTGACCTGCTGAGTTCCTCCAGCATTTTTTTATGTGGGTTGCTCTGGATTTCCAGCATCTGCAAAATCTCTCGTGTTTATCATAAACCCAACCTCTCAAAGGGACAGCTTTGATTTATATAGAAAATTCCACTCTTGATTTTTGCCAATTCAACAACATGAATTGAGCGTCGATATCAGGGAAAATCTCTGGTTTTGTTTAAGTAACAGAATTCCCATCACAAACTGCTTAGAGATGCAACTGCTCCAGAAGGTAATAGAATACTCTGGCTATAAGCTTCACTGGTAAGTCCAGAGGTTATGACAGACACCACAGCATTGTACAATGCTCTTAAAATACTGCCCTGACTGTGTCAACATCACCATGAAGTATGCAAACCAACTGGATGTAAAAAAAGGCTGGGTATCCAGGACATGACTGACCAAAATGAAAAAAATCCATCATTCACAGATTCAGTACACACAAAATACTGGAGTCAGGCAGCATCCATTATCTGATGAGTCAGATGAAAAGACTCGGCCCAACATCAATTGTTTATTCCTTTCTATCGATGCTGCCTGACCGGCTGATTTCTTCCAGGACTTTATGTGTATCCATCAAGTATTCCAACATCTGCAGAATTTTGTGTGAACATGAGTTGTAGTGTCTGGACTTGACAAAGACGTGGACAAACAAGGACTGGAATAAGCAAGCAACCTAATATTGATATGATGTACAATCATGGCGAAGTACAGAAGGTTTAGTTTAAAGCATATGAAAACTTAATACCAAGACTGCAGTGGGGTGGCAGAGTAGCGTAATGGTTAGCATAATGCTATTACAGTGCCAATGACACAGGTTTAATTCCACTGCTGTTTGTGAGGACATTTCTCCTTCCGACCACGTGTGTTTCCTCTGGGTTCTCCAGTTTCCTCCCACAGTCCAAAGACACGTGGGTTATAGGTTAATTGGTCACATGGATGTAACTGGTGGCACTGTTTGCTCGCGCTGGAAGGACCTGCTACTGTGTTGTATCTTTAAATAACAAATAAAGAGCAAGGAGTTTATAGGAATCGATGCAAGAAGGATGAAGTACAAGTCCAACAAACTGAATTTATGACAGAAATTTCCCTCAGCTTTAATGTTAAGCTGTTGAAAATTTTGTCTCAAAGATTCCACTCTATAACTCCAGATCTGACCATAAAGGTGCCAACGAGACATCAAGAGAAGTGACGGATGTGACTTCAATGCCAATACCAAAATAATAAAAGTCTACAAGTAACTAAATGTAATTACCAGTACAAATCTGTCTAGACTTTCATAAAACAGGTCATAAATTACAGTAATGAATTCACCAAGATTACTGGAACATGGGCAGACATAATTTCTCTAATTAAGGTTTTCTGTTATGGTTCATAATCGGTTCATAATCAGAGACAAATAACATTCTCCATAGTCACTTATTAAGCTAGTAATGTTTTCCAATGCATTTAATTTAAGTATCTTCTGATGGATAGGATTAATTGGATTATTCACGCCTAGTTCAATATGCCCTCTCAATAAAGACATTTCCCAGGTGCTTCGGATCAAATCCAGAAACAGTATTTGCTGCTGTGTTTCTGGCAACATCCTACACCTATCTAATTATAAGCACCTACAGATCATGTACGACTTTACATGGATTACCCCGTGAAGGAGAATGGAGAGAGGTCGGAGATTCCAACTGCTGTAGAGCTTCGGTTACTCTTCCCACTTCTTCTGACAACCCAACTCTCCTGGCTTCCTTCCTCTCTTAATCTGATTCTAATCTAACAGAAGAGAAAGCTTCTTTAAGTTGCAGATCTCTCCTTTGTTGTTTTAGAGCCATTTAATTATATTCACATTCAATATGCTATGCAGATATTTAATTTCATGTTAATATTCCAAATACAGATATATAAGTTTAAATTTCAGACCATAAGACATAAGGGCAGAAGAAGGCTATTCGTCCTATTGAGTGTCCTCCACCATTCGATCATGGCTGATTTGTTTTCTCTCTCAACCACATTTTCCTGCCTTTGCCTCGTAACCTGGTATTAGTGTTTTATCAGTTAGTTCTCGCTACATACTAGTGGCAGTAAGTCTCATGTTCCCCAAAGGCACTCGATATAGTCACTCTGATTAGAAAGGCATGAGGGACAGTACTGATCTCCTCTCACTTGCCCCATCAAATCCAACAATTGCATTATAGCTTCTTCACATCTATTTATATTGTTAGCCTTCAAAATCTGCTGCTTATCTGCCACTTATTCTGCTGAACTAGTTTACTCAACTGCATGATTTCTTTTACCATTTAGAGTCCTAAATGGTGCACTAGAAGAGAGATGATTAAACGTTACCTTATATGACAGTAAATAAACAGCAATATTTGATTTTAAATATGTTTCAGTCAGCTCTTGATTTTACTGTTTTCAAGACAGTTACCAATAAAAAAAATTTCCATAGTTTCTTAGAATATTGAAGCAAATCATTTAGCCCATCTAGTTTGTGCTAGCTCATAGAGAAATACCGAAGTTCAGAATAAATTTATTATCAACATACATATATGCCACTCTGAGATTCATTTTCTTGCAGGCATACACAGTAAGTCCAATAAATAATAGAATCAATAAAGAGTGCAAGAACAAGACAGATTACCAGTGTGCAAAAGAAAACAAACTGTGCAAACACAAAAAGAAAGAAAAAAATCATAATAATAAATAAATAAGCAATAAACAGAAAGAATATGAGATGAAGAATCCTTGAAAGTGAGTCCATAGGTTGTGGGAACATTTCAATGATGAGGCAAATGAAGTTAAGTGAAATTATCCCCTCTGGTTTAAGAGCCTGATGGTTGAGGGGTAGTAAATGTTCCTGAACGTGGGTGTGAGTCCTGAGGCTCCCGTACCCTCTACCTGATGGTTGAGGGGTAGTAAATGTTCCTGAACCTGGGTGTGAGTCCTGAGGCTCCTGTACCCTCTACCTGATGGTTGAGGGGTAGTAACTGTTCCTGAACCTGGGTGTGAGTCCTGAGGCTCCTGTACCCTCTACCTGATGGTTGAAGGGTAGTGTACCCTCTACCTGATGGCAACAGCAAGAAGAAAACAAGTTTTAGATGTTATGCCAAAACTTCACAAACTTCTAAGAAGTAGAGGCACTGCCATGCTTTCTTCATAATTGCACTTACGTGGTGGGCCTGGGACAGGTCCTCTGAAATGATAACACTTGCTAATAACAACTTGCTGACCCTCTCCACCTCTGATCTCCAGGTCAGGAATGACTCATGGACCTCCAAATCAGCTCCTGGGTCTTGCTGGCATTGAATAAGAGGCCATTGTCATGGCATCACTCTGCCAGATTTTTAATCTCCCTGCTATTTGCTGATTCATCACCACTTTTCATTCAGCCTACAACAGTAGTGCCATCACGAAATTTAAGTATGGCATTGGAGCTGTGCTAGCCACAGAGTCATAGCATAAAGCGATTAGAGCAGGGGACTAAACACACAGCCTTGTAGGTGCAACCATGCTGATGTAGATCTTGGAGGAGATGCTGTTGCCAATATAAACTGACTGGGGTCAGCAAGCGAGGAAATTGCAGATCAAAATGAAGAAAGAAAGAAAGAAAGAAAGAAAGAAGGAAAGAAAGAAGGAAAGAAGGAAAGAAGGAAAGAAGGAAAGAAGGAAAGAAGGAAAGAAGGAAAGAAGGAAAGAAGGAAAGAAGGAAAGAAGGAAAGAAGGAAAGAAGGAAAGAAAGAAAGAAAGAAAGAAAGAAAGAAAGTTAAAAAAAAAATGCACAAAGAGCTATCAAGGCCCAGGTTTAGAAGCTTACTGATTAGTTTTGAAGGGATGACAGTACTGAAAGACACTGCCTGGCCTGCTGAGCTCCTCCAGCATTTGTGTCTGTGGCTTGGATTTCCCACATCAGCAGATTTTCTCTTGTTTGTTGCTGATAAGCACCATTCTGATGTATGTATCTTGCCGTTTAGATGTTCCGGGGTTGAGCGAAAAGCCAATGAAATGGCATCTGCTGTGCAATTGTTGCTTCAGCAGGCAAATTCAGATTCAAATTCAGTTTATTGTCATTTAGAAACCACAAATGCAATGCAGTTAAAAAATGCGACAACGTTCTCCAGAATGATATCACAAAAGCATATGACAAAACAGACTACACCAGAAAATCCACGTAATGTTTGGCAATCACCAATCCAGAGTCCGGAGAGGCTGCTGCGTATTAATATCGCGCTACCATCTTAGCGTGTTCCCTGGAAAGGAGCTCCAAATCCACCAGACAAACAAGACCATAAACTAAAGCTACAAGACCTGCACAAAACCACATAGTTACAACATATAGTTACAACGGTGCAAACAACAGCATAATTGATAAAAACAGACCATGGGCACAGTAAAAATAGTCCAAAGATGTTAAAGGACTCTAAGTTCAAAAGAAATCACCAGACAGTTTCCACAAGTCCCCAGGGTCCCGACAGACTCGCCATCCCATGCCAGCGGCAGAAGGGAATACCATGGCGCCGCCTGACTCAGCCTCGCAGACGCAGCACACAATGAAAGCTCTGTCGAACCCAGCCTCACAGACGCAGCAGACACCAAAAGCGACCTGACCGCAGCGGACTCCGAGTCCGTCCAACCTCCGAGCCGACGACCATCCCCTCCGGCACAGCTTCTCTGAGCACCATCCTCTGCTGAGCGTATTAAGATGGCCCCGCCAACGGCCACCGGCAACGCGACCCCGAGGACTGGGGGCCTGTTCTTCCCAGCAGAGTCCCGGACCTCACAGCAGCAGCAGCAACGAAGATGGTCTTCCTGGAGATTTCCTGATGTTCCTCCGTGCTCTCACGTCCATTTTCAATCCATTATGATTGTGCACGACACCCCACTTCACAAATAACAGATAATCATCTCCGGAGTGGCCGCTGCAAGCTGCGTCGCGCCGCCATCTTGGAAATAAAATTGGAGCAGATTCAAGTCACACCTCATGCAGGAGTTGGTATATTTCACCATCAATCTCTCAAAGCACTTCATCACAGTGGATCTAAGTGTTAGTGGACAATAGTCAATGAGGCAAGTCACCACGTTCTTCCTAGACACAGGTATAATTGAAGTCTAGGTAAGTACCTCAGACTGCCAAAGAGAGAGGTTAAAGATGTCAGTGAACACCCCAGCCAGTTGATTAACACAGGTCTTCGGTATTCAGCCAGTAACCCATCTGGGCCAGATGCTTTCTGTGGGTTTACCATCCTGAAAGAAACTCTCACATCAGCCTCAGAGACAGAAATCACAGGGTCATTGGGGGCTGTGGGACTTTGTGAAGGTTTCTCTGTGTTTTTGAATGTCAAAGTGAGCGTAGAAGGTATTGAGCTCACCTGGACGCAAAGCCTTGCTTCTCTTGTAAGACATAATAGCTTAGAGCCCTGCCACAGCTGTCCAGCATCTTTCAGGAATTCCAGTTTAGTCCAGAATTGCCATTTCCCGCATGAGATGACTTTCCAGACATGTATCTCACTGGCTGCCAAACCTGAACGCCACTGATCCAGCACTCAGCAGATCGTGGATCTCACAGTTCATCAAGGATTTCCGGTTGGGGAAGACTCCAAATCAGACACACTCTGCTATGACTGATTTTATAAAGTCTATTATAACTGTGATGTATTCATTCTGATGAGTCCTTGAATGTGGTCCAGTCCACCAACTTGAAGCTCTAATAAACCACTATTTTGTTTTGTAAGATATTCCAATCAATCACCACTGAACACTGTGAGCATGCCACAGTCAATGTTCCCTTCATTAGGAACACCTGTACTCCTGCTCATTCATAAATTCCTAATCAGCCAATCCTGTGGCAGCAACTCGATGCATAAAAGCTTGTCAACATGGTCAAGAGGTTCAGTTATTATTCGGGCCAAGCATCAGGATGGGGAAGAAATATGATCTAAGTGGCTTTGACTGTGGAATGACTGTTGGTGTCAGTCAGAGTGGTCTGAGTATCTCAGAAACTGCTCATCTCCTGGAGTTCTCATGCACAACAGTCTCTGGAGCTAACACAGAATGGTGTGAAAGAAAACAAAACAAAAATCCAGAGAACAGCAGCTCTGTGGGTGAAAACACTTTGTTAATGAGATTGGTCAGAGACTGAAGCTGACAGGAAGACGACAGTAACACAAATAACCATGTGTTACAACAGTGGTGTGCAGAAGAGCTTCTCCGAACGCACAGCTCACTGAACCTTAATGTGGATGGGCTACAGCAGCAGAAGACCACAAACACATTCAGCAGCCATTTTACTAGGTGCCGGAGGTACATGTTGACGCTGGAGTGAATGGTGACACTTGCAGGCTGCACCAGCACACTCTCAGATGTGTTGGTTGTTAATACACACAACACATTTCACTCTGGTTCCATGTACATATGATAAATAAACTCAAAACCTGAATCTTGATTAGTCTAAACTTTGTGGAGAAATGCTTCACTCCATCTTTGTGCATGTCAACACTTCCTCTGGTTAATTCTCAGCATCACCTGTGTTTGCACAGTACCGATTGGAATTGACTGTTCAAGAGCTGGTCTCCTCATGGAATTTCGCAGAACATCACTGGCATTTTTCCTTACACCACTGCATTCACCATGAAAAACTCCTCAGTTGATTTCCATGAAGGTGAATGACTCCAACATAGTACCAAGTAAGTCACTTTTTCTTTTAAATAATTTGCTTATTAATAACTGTTTGATGATACTACTTCTAACTTTTGTTGAACATTGTTCTCAAATCTTACTGAATATATTTAAATATCAGAAGCATCTTTTGACAGTTTTCAGATTCATAAGATCCTGGGAGTGTCAGTGTATGTCGAGTGTTTAATGGTTCTGGGCCTGTACTCGCTGGAATTTAGAAGAATGGGAGGGTGGGCATCTCTTTGAATTTTATTGAATATTGAAAGGCCTAAACAGAATGGATGTGGAGAAGATGTTTCCTATACCAGACAGGAGGATGTTTCCTATTGTGTACAGTCTCAAAACAGAAGAATGTCTCTTTAGAATAGAGATGAGAAGGAACTTCTTTAGCCAGAGGGTGGTGAATCTGTGGAATTCGTTGCTACAGATGTCTATGGAGGCCAAGTCATTGGGTATATTTAAAGCAGAGGTTGATAGGTTCTGGGTGTCAAAGGATACAAGGAGAACGCAAGAGAATGGGGTTGAGAAGAATAATAAATCAGACGTGACATGGTGGAGCAGACTTGTTGAGCTGAATGGCCTAATTCTGCTCCTATGTATTATGGACTTATGGATAACCGGCTAAGCCACTGGATGTCTTAGCCAGCTGTTACAGTTTTAATCAGCTTTTTTTTGTCTGCACATGGTCCTACCTATCTGCAATGGCATAATATTCAACAAGTCTTCATCAAAAGGGTGAGAATCCAATATCCTCTCTGGAATCCTGCCAGGGGAAACGTACACTTTATGAATGTGGACAGTTTTCCAACTGCTGACAAATCCTACACCAATTTAGAATCAACTAGAAAATTAAAACATAGTACAGCACAGAAAAGGCCCTTTTGACAACACAGCTGTATCAAACTAATCTAGCAATTGAACTCCTACCTTGAATAATCCCCAAGCCTCCATTCTCTGCATATTATACACCTGTCTAAGAGCCTCTTAAACCCTACTGTCTTATTTGACTCCACTACTAACACTAGCAGTGCATCCCGCCACACTGAAAACTTGCCCCACACCAACGCATGCATGCACATCTTTTGCTACTGGTGCACAAGGGAATTTAAACTGCACACAAAGGGTTGTCACCCTCTACTTCATTTTGGCATGTTTCACGATCATACTCAATCACTTTGCTTTTTCCAGTTTCTGATGTATACAGTGTTGACAATGTAGAGTTTGCGATGACTTGCCTGCAGATTTTATAACAGGCTTGTTTATTTATATGTTGCTTTTATTGAACTTATTATTGATTCACTATGTTGAATTCCGAAGAAGCAAGGGTGTGAAGCACAAAAGAACTGCAGCTTCATTTACAGCAGAATGGCCTATTATCCATAGAATAGCTTCAGTTTCCTTCCACTGAAAAATTCCGTGCACAAGTATTGTTGTCACTGGGCTAAAAACTGGACAGCACAAGATTTTTATGCACACTGGTCATTACAAATGAGACAGAACATTGCCCCACACCCATCACCTTTGAACTTGCCCCCTTTCATCTTACAATCATGCCTGGGAGTGTCAGTGTCAGTGTATGTCGAGTGTTTAATGGCTCTGGGCCTGTACTCGCTGGAATTTAGAAGAATGGGAGGGGGGGGGGCATCTCTTTGAATTTTATTGAATATTGAAAGGCCTAAATAGAATGGATGTGGAGAAGATGTTTCCTATACCAGACAGGAGGATGTTTCCTATAGTGTACAGTCTCAGAACAGAAGAATGTTTCTTTAGAATAGAGATGAGAAGGAACTTCTTTAGCCAGAAGTTATTGGGTTCAGGGAGCTATATTTCTGGAATCAGAATGAGGTTTAATATCCACTGAACACACACAAAATGCTGGTGGAACACAGCAGGCCAGACAGCATCTATAAGGAGAAGCACTGTCGACGTTTCGGGCCAAGACCCTTCGTCAGGACTAACTGAAGGGCTGACATATGCTGTGCAATTTTTTTGTTTTGCAGCAGCAGTACAGGGCACACATTTAAAATATTACTACAAGTTACAAAATACAGACAAGATAGATAAATAAATAGTGCGAAAAGAGAGCAAGATAGTGAGGTAGCACTGTGATTGTTGCACCTTTCAGAAATCTGATGGCGGAGGGGAAGAAGTTTTTCCTAAGACATTGAGTGTCAGGTTCCTGCACCTCCTCTCTAATGGCAGTGGTGTATGCCTGGAATGCACTGCCAAGGGTGGCAGTGGATGCAAATATGCCAGAGGTGTTTAAGAGGCTTTTAGACAAGGGTATGAATATTGCAGAGAATGGAGGGATATACACATTGTATCAGAGGGACAGGAGGGTAGGCAGAGGGGGTAGCATGGTTCTACTGGTAAAGAAAGGCATAAAATCATTAGAAAGATGTGACACAAGATTGGAAAATAGTGAAACCTTGTGATTTGAGTTAAGAAACTGCAAGGATAAAAGGACCCTGATGACAGTTATATACAGGCCACCCAACAGTGGCTGGGAGGTGGACCACAGGTTACAACTGGAAATAGAAAAGGGGAGTCAAAAGGGCAAAGTTATGATAGTCACGGGAGATTTCAACATGCAGGTCGATTGGGAAAATCAGGTTGGTAACGGATCACAAGAGAGTGAGTTCTGGTGAATGCTTACGCGATGGCTTTTTAGAGCAGTTTGTCGTAGGGGATCAACTATACTGGATTGGGTGTTATATAATGAACCAGAGGTGATTAGGGAGCGCAGGGTAAAAGAACCCTTAGGAGGCAGTGATCAAAATATGATTGAATTCAACTTGAAATTTGATAGGGAGAAGGTAAAGTCTGAGATAACAGTATTTCAGTGGAGTAAATTAAATTTCAATGGCATGAGAGAGGAGATGGCCAAAGTAAATTGGAAGGAGATGCTGGTATGGATGACAGCAGAGCAGCAATGGTGCGAGTTTCTGGGGAAAATGAGGAAGGTGCAAGACAGATGTATTCCAAAAACAAAGGAATACGCAAATGGCAAAATAGTACAACTGTCACTGAAAAGGGAAGTCAAATCTAATATTAAAGCAAAAGAGAAAGCATGCCACAATGCAAAAATTAATAGGAGGGAAAGGATGAAATATGAAAGCAAGTAGCAAACAATATCAAGGAGGATAGAAAAGGCTTTTTCAAATATATAAGAAAAATAAGAGATGAGCGTGGATATAGGACTGCTGGAAAATGAGGCCAGAGAAATAATAACGAGGGAGAAGGTCATGGCAGATGAACTAAATGAGTATTTTGCATCAGTCTTCACTGTGGAAGACACTAGCAGCGTGCCAGATGTTGAAGGGTGTGAGGGAAGAGAAGTGAGTGCAGTTACTGTTACAAGGGAGAAGGTGCTCGGGAAGCTGAAAGACCTAAGGGTACATAAGTCACCCGGACCAGATGAACTGCACACTAGGGTTCTGAAAGAGCAGGTAGTAGAGATTGTGGAGGCATTAGTAATGATCTTTCAAAAATCACTGGAATCTGGCATGGTTCTGCAGGACCAGAAAATTGCAAATGTCACTCCACCCTTTAACAAAGGAGAACGGCAGCAGAATGGAAATTACAGGCCACTTAGCCTGACTCCAGTGGCTAGGAAGATGTTGGAGTCAATTGTTAAGGACCTAGCGGAGTACTTTGTGACAAGACCAAGATAGGACAAAGTCAGCATGGTTTCCTCAAGGGAAAATCTTGCCTGTTGGATTCCTTTGAGGAGATTACAAATAGGATAGATAAAGGGGATGTAGTGGATGTTGTATATTTGGATTTTCAGAAGGAGCCACACATCAGGCTGCTTGCCAATCTGAGAGCCCATGGTATTACAGGAAAGTTACTGACATGGTTAGAGCATTGGCTGATTGGTAGGAAACAGCAAGTTGGAATAAAAGGATCCTCTTATGGTTGGTTACCAGTGACCAGTGGCGTTCTGCGGCGGTCGATGTTGGGACCGTTTCTTTTTATGCTGTATATCAATGATTTAAATGATGAAGTAGATGGCTTTGTTGCCAACGTTGCAGATGATATGAAGAATGGTGGAGGGGCAGGTAGTGTTGAAGATACAGGAAGACTGCAGAAGGATTTAGACAGATTACGAGAATGAGCAAGGAAGTGGCAAATGAGATGCAATGCATCAGTAGTGCGGAAGGGAAATGAGATGTCAACATTCATTTCAAGAGGTCGAGAACATAAGAGCAAGGATGTGATGCTGAGGCTTTATAAGGCACTGGTGAGGCCTCGAGTACTGTGAACAGTTTTAGGCTCTTTTATCTAAGAAAAGATGTGCTGGCATTGGAAGTGGTTCAGAGGAGATTCACAAGGATGATACCAGGAATGAAAGGGTTATCATATGAGGAACGTTTGATGGCTCTGGGTCTGTACTCACTGGAATTTAGAACGATGGTGTGTGGGGAGGGGGGGGGGGCTGAGATTTCATCAAAACCTTTCAAATGTTGAAAGGCCTACACAAATGTGGAAAGGATGTTTCCCACGGTAGGGGATTCTTGGACCAGATGGCACAAGCTCAAGAGAGAGGGGTGTCCTTTTAAAAAAGAGATGCGGAGAAATTTCTTTAGCCTAAAGGTGGTGAATTGGTGAAATTTGTTACCAGCGGCTGCTGTGGAGTCCAGGAGATTGATAGGTTCTTGATTGGCCATTGTATCAAAGGTTACAGGGAAAAGGCTGGGGTGAGGTGCTGAGGAGGGGGAGAAAAGTATCAGCCATGACTGAATGCTGGTGCAGACTCAATGGGCCAAATGGCCTAATTCTACTCCTATGTTTTATGGTCTTATGATATTGTGTAGGCAAAAGGGATTATTTGAATTAGGCTTTCAATTGTTAGTTGAACACAGCATCATAGACAAAAATGAGTAAAGGGAATGTCCTGGATGGCGTAGCTTCCACCTTGATCTCGCATGGTCAAGATTGATAATGACTTCTTCACACACTGCCTTTTGAAGATCACCTTGATGTAGGGGAGAGAAAAGATGACTAGTATTGAACCAACCATCTTGTATGATGGAGAATCAATAGCTTAAATGGTTTCTTTGGCATTGCTCCTGCAAACTATCTTCCATCTGGGATCACCTGACAGCTGTAGCAGCACTCAAGTCTGCAAATGGCTGCATCAGTCCCTTTTATCACTGACCTTCTGTAAAGGACTGGCAGAATTCCGTCTGCAAAACAAAAACTGACACTGGGCAGAAATGAGCTGCTCGTTAGCTGTCTGAATCAATTATGGTCGAACTGTGCAGTGTGACAGTGGGACATTAAAGATCTCGAAAAACCCAATCACAATAGAATACGGCATGCCAGAACCAATACACCAGAACCAAATGCCACTTATCTCACCATAAAATCTGTAATAACTATTTAATTATCATTGTTTGTTAGCAAATACACAATTGTATGATATTAAAAAATAGATCATTTGTACAATGACTTGAAATATTGCTGTGTGTAAAAGCACTGGACATGCTTTCAATTCTGAATTGTGAAGTTCCATAATAACACCATTGACCATAAAAGAAGGAATGTAGTTTAAAAATAAACCATTAAATCCATTAGGTAATCCATGATAAAATGTACATTCAAATCTAGTTAACAGTACCAATGGCAGGAGAGATAAGATTGTTTAAACTTACCACCTGGTCTCCATTGTAAATAAAAAATGTACAGTATTGTAGCGAAAAAAGGTTGATTCCAGAAATATGTGGATGTTTTTAGTGTGCTTATACATTTTTTATCATTCCATTCTCATGTACCTCTGTTAAACAGAGTGTCAGATCTTACATATACAACTGTACAAAATCTAGTTTTGATCTGTAATTAGAACATCTTTTAAAAGTTAATAAAAACATTGCGCTGCATAGAACAGCAATGCTTATTGATCTTGATGCTATTAGCATTTCTTACAAAAAAACACATCCACAAGAGCCCTAGACATGTTACTTATAAAATATGTTTTAATGAATGTTAGCTCTGCAATAATTACCTATGCTATTTTAAAATTTCATTGTCAAACCAAAACAGTGTCAGGCTTTGTAAATGGGTCATATTGCAGACAAAGTTTTGGTTTATTCATCACGTGTACATTGAAACATACAGTGAAATGCATCAAATGAAATCAGCAAGGATTGTGCTACTGTCGCCACAAATAAACTTCCTATGTATCTGAGCTTCACAGTACAACCCCCATGTTTCATTTTCAAATTACCCAAATTGTTGCGTTTTGCTACTCACTTGAATAACAAGGGCAAAATATATGATCTTAAAATGGGGTCTGAGTGGCCCAGTCCTTTTCTATGCTTCATCTTGGTTACGCTTGTTTCTACCCTCCTGTTCATATCACAACAGGTGAACAAGCAACCATCTTCAAAATGCAGAATTTGTGCTTGATTTTCATTTTTTTACCCATAGCCCGGGCATTACATTAAATGGGATTAACTCTCATTCCATAAGGAGAATAAATGAAAACTCATTTCGAGGCAAATGTAGATATGGAATTGATAGAAACAAAAAATGGTTTTGAAATCTTGCTAACTTAAAATCATGCATTTTGCTGTAACTTCATTGAGCTCTTACAGAGGAACATGATACTGGGCTGGTCATTATTTATTTACTTAGAGACACAGCCCTTCCAGCCCAACAAGCTGCAACGCCCAGCAACAGCTACACCATTGTGTAGAGGAATTCTCCATATAGATTGCTTCCATTCACTTGGACTTTGAAGATTGTTCAAAGCAACAAAAGGATTCAAATGATAGGTGATTAGGAAAATGAACAATAGTGAACAAAAATGAATAACAGAACAAGAGAATTTGAGCATTTGGGTGAGAGTAATAAGCAGTTATTTCATACAGGTCAAAGGAATGACCCCATGATCCTAACATGTTCATGTCGTCAGGTCATTTTAACACTGAGACCACTGATATTTGTGTTAGGTTATGAACAGTAGAACAAAGATAGATATAAGGGCCAGAGATGGAATTCCTTCTGGTTAAGTTCTCAGTATTTAAGAGGGGTGGCACCATAGTGCCGCAGTTAGCATGGCACTCTAACAGTGCCAGTGACCTGGGTTCGATTCCCAGCTGCTCCGGTCTCCTCCCACATTCCGAGGGTCAGCAGGTAAATTGATCACACGGGAGTAATTGGGCTAGAAGGGCCTGTTACTGTGCTGTAACTCTAAAACAAAATAAAGTTACTATCCTCCTTTTCACACAGAGCCTCATGGTCTCAGAATGTCCAGGATCTGCACTGACCCTTTCCTCATCTGGAAATCTGACAACTCCACTGATGTTGAAAATTCCAAAGAGGATGGAATATGACTGAGTGGACTCTCCCAGCATGCAACTTCACTAGTCACAAATATCAGATACTTTCCCTCCAACAGCAACAGTGATTGAGAATCGATCTGGTTTGCTAAATAATTCCAGAACCATTGCATACTTCAGATTAGGATCCTCTTTAAGAGGAAAAATTTGATGATAAAAAACTGCATCCAAAATTCTACATTTACAGAATGATTAAAGTGTTGTCTTTTTGGAAAATACTGTGAAATAAGAAATAATTGTACATTATTTATGCAGGGGTGGAAACTGTTTCTTCAGCTCCAGGAGAAAAGGAAAATAATAATTATCTTCCAGCAACCAATCCAAACATTCTTGTTTCATTGCCCCTGGACAACATTTCTATGCTGAATTTCTATATTATTTCATTGAAATACTAATAATTTCCCTTTACATTTCAGCCTCTATCTTGTCGTACGTAGAGGCATAATCACCTTTAATACTAATGTTGTATTCACCTTACATTCAGATATCACAGTTATAGATGAATGCCTTCTACCCAAACAAGTAAGCCAGTAATTCTAAGCTTTAGATGCATTTGTTTATGGCAATCTCAGGAATTTTACAGAGTTCCTCATGACTTTATATGCCTGCAGCAAAGCCATTAAACCCTGTAATAAAGTAGGAGAACATTTGACCAAATTACCTGCACAGCTCTTTTATGGCCTATTCAATTTGTCCTATTGTTATATTCCTTCCCAAAATATCCCTCCACAATCTTCTCCTTCAGGAACTTCAATGGCGTTGAGGTTGAGAGAGTTAAGAATTTCAAGTTCCTAAGAGTGAATATCACGCATATCTTGTCCTGATCCAATGACATTGAGAAAGCCCACCAACACCGCAACCTCCTCAGAACACTAAAGAAATTAGCCATGTCTTCGGTGACGCTTACCAATTTTTACCGATGCACCACATCTGGCTGCAACATGCTTGGTATAGTGACTGCTCTGCATATGACCGTAGCAACAGCTCAGCACATCAGAAACCAGCCTGTCTGTACTTGTCACTACCTCAGTAAAGCAGCAGCTTGATCAAAAAAACCACCAACCCTAGGCATCCCTACTCTCTCCTCTTCCACTGGGCAGAAGATACAACAACCTGAAAGCACACACCACCAAACTCAGGACCAGCTTCGGTCCTGCAGTAATCAAGCCTTTCAAAGGTTCCATAAGAATATAAGGAATAGGTGCAGGAGTCGGCCATTTGGCCCATCGAGCCTGCTTCACCATTCAATAACATTATGGCTGATCTCGCCATGGACTCTTCTCCCCTACCTGCCTTTTCCCCATAACCCTCGATTCCCCTACTATGCAAAAATCTCTCCAACCTTGTCTTGTATATTTACTGAGGTAGCCTCCACTGCTTCATTGGGCAGAGAATTCCACAGATTTACCACACTCTGGGAAAAGCAGTTCCTCCTCTCTGTCCTAAACCTACTCCCCCGAATCTTGAGGCTATGTCCCCTAGTTCTAGTCTCACTTATCAATGTAAACAGCTTTCCTGCCCCTATCTTACGTATCACTTTCATAATTTTATATGTTTCTATAAGATCTCCTCTCATTCCTCTGAATTCCAGCAAGTACAGTCTCGGGAGACTCAATCTCTCCTCATAGTCTAACCCCCTCATCTCTGGAATCAACCTGGTGAACCTCCTCTGCACCACCTCCAAAGCCAGTATATCCTTCCTCAAGTGTGGAGACCAGAACTGCACGCAGTTCTCCAGGTTCAGCCTCACCAGCACACTGTACAGTTGCAGCATAACCTCCCTGCTGTAAAATTCAATCCCTCTAGCAATGGCCAACATCCCATTTGCCTTCTTGATAACCTGCTGCAGCAGCAAACCAACCTTTTGTGATTCATGCACAAGCAAGTCCCTCTGCACAGCAGCATGCTGCAATTTTTTTTACCAGTTAAATAATAAACTGTTCTTTCATTTTTCCTTCCGAAGTCGATGACCTCGCATTTACCAACATTGTACTTCATTTGCCAGACCCTTGCCCGCTCACTTAGCCTACCTTATCTCTCTGCAGGCTCTCCGTATCTTCTGCATATTTTGCTTTTCCTCTCAATTTAGTGTCACCAGCAAATTACACTACACTCGGTCCCCCTTTCAGATCGTTAACGTTTTGTGAACAGTTGTGAGCCCAACACCAACCCCTGTGGCACACCACTCACCACTGATTGCCAACCAGAGAAACACTCGTGTATCCCAACTCTTTGCTTTCTATTAGTTAACGAATCCTCTATCCACACTAATACAACTCTATACATCCTTATCTTATGGACAAGTCTTTTATGCAGCACCTTATTGAATAAGATGGATTTATGACTTCACAATCTACTTAATTTTCACCTTGTACTTTATTGTTTACCTGCACAGCACCTACTCTGTAGCTATTACACTTTATTCTGTGTTATTGTTTCACCTTGTTCTAGTTCAATGCACTGTGAAATTATTTGATCTGTATGAACATGATAAGCTTTTTATTGTATTTTATATAATGTGACAATAATAATTCAATACCAATAATTAACTAATTTCCTTTCAGAAGTCAGAACTGAATTTCTTACCATTTCTAATTGTCCCTAATTATGATGATCTTTCCAGGATCTAATGAGAGCAGTGATATTGAAAGTTCAAACCAGTTTAGCGGTGCCTCAGACTTGTGAGGAGCTCCAGAGAGATCCAAGAGAGTCATCTAGAGCACCACATGAATAGTGTACATTGACATTTCAGCAAATGCTGATAACGAGTACAAGCCTAACGAAATCATCCCACTGTACTCCCAAAGTGTGAACATTGCGAAAGTTGCATCCTTTCTGTTATCAGTTGTACTGAGAACCCCACTGAATTTAATTCCATAGCTGGAAATTAAATATCACAATTAGTAACTAGAACTCCGGTGCTGTCCACTGACGTAAAAAAGCACATTCAATAAAGCCTCAGAAAAGTAACAATCAGCCAAGCAATTTAGAAATGGTGCCGTCTTATAGAGGTTTGCAAAGCAATTTGATTCTCTGCAGTACAAAAGGAATCCTCTTGCTCTGAAATGGGTTCCTGCTGTAATATTATAAAGTTATCCCAAAGTGAAAGTCTGTTGCATCATAAATTGAAACCTACAGTTATATTCATGTGTGCATAAGGAAAGCATTGTGAAAAAGGTTAAGTGTGCTCAACATGTATTTGGTTTTGCATATCTCCATGAATTCTAGAATGATTCCCACAGATTGAGAGAAAACAAATGCAATCTCACCACTTAAAAAAGGAGAGAAAAAACATAATGGTATGTCTAATATTAATAAAGAAGGAAAAGACAGGAAATTATTAACTAGGATGTAATAGCAACACATTTGATCATTAATAATATGACTGGGCAACATCAACAGATATTGTAAACTGGAAACCATGCTTGACAAACCTATTAAAGGTTTTCTGAGGTTCCAATGGTGGAGTAGATGAATGAGCCATGTATCTGATGTATTTGGGCCTCCCAGAACCAGCATGGATAGCTTAACTTATGTCATCACTGAAATGATTTCACAACCTATGGACACACTTTCAAGGACTCTACACCACAGGTTCTCAGTACTATTTATTTATTATGATTTTTTTGTATTTGCAAAGTTTAATTTCTTTTGGCATTGTTTATTTGTCTATTTCTTTCTATCTTGAACACATGCAAGAAAATGTATCTCAGGGAACTATATGGTGATATATGTATTTTGATAACAAATTTACTTTAAGCTTCAATAAAATGGCATAATAAGATAAATAAAATTATAAAAGTATTGAATTAATATATTGATATAAATTGAAATTTGTTTGCAGGACAAATGACTATAATGAGTGGTGTGTACTCACATAGTGAGATCACTGTCTTTATCAATTACTTGGATAAGGAGACTTTGTGTAAGATACCCAGTTTGCTGATCACACTAAGGTCGGTGGAAGTACAGGTTGTGAGGAGAACGGGCAGAATATTCAAAAGGTCAGTGGATTCTGGCACTGTTCCAGAGGACTGGAAAATCGCAAGTGGGCCAACCGAGTTGAGAGCCCATAGTATTACAGGAAAGATACTGGCATGGATAGAGTATTTGCCTGATTGGCAGGAGGCAAAGAATGGGGATAAATAGATCATTTTCTGGTTGGTTGGTTGGTTGGTTGGTGGTGACTAGTGATGTTCCACAGGGTTCTGTGTGGGTCCACTTCTTTTTATGTTATATGTCAATGATTTGGATGATGGAATTAATTGGCTTTGCTGGAGGCCTGTGAGGTCATCCGCAGATTTGCTCATCAGGTTTACCACACTATCATCCAGATCATCGATATAGATGTCAATCAACAATGGACCCATCACTAATCCCTGCGGCACACCACTAGAGACAGGCCTGCAGTCAGAGAGGCAACCATCTACTACCACTCTCTCACTTCTCCTGCAAAGTTCATGTCTAATCCAATTACTACCTCATCTTGAATGTCAAGCAAACGAACTGTCTTGACCAACCTCCCATGTGGGGCCTTGCAAAAGTCTATGTATACAATATCCACTGTCTAGACTTCATCCATTTTCCTGGTAGTTTCCTCAAAAAAACTCTGATTGGTTAGACATGAGGAACATCTGGAAGAATGGCTGTTTCATTTGTTGGAAATGTGACAGTCAGATGACAATAATCTTGAACTTGAGGTCATGAATCAAACAACATGAACAAAGGTCTTTCACCCATTGAGTCATCACCCTCAATCAAGTAGCTAATCCTGCATTATTCGGCAAATATTCCCATAACTTCCTTGCCACTCACTTACACCAGAGTGTGCGGTAGTAAGAAGTGTTTAATTAACCTACCAACCCACACGTCCTTGGAATGCGCCAGGAAACTGGATGGGGATGCCCATGGGTTTGACATTCCTGTGGATTTCAAATGCAGTAGTCGGAAACGGGAATATTTGATGTTTCCCATTGGAGTAGCATGCAAAAAGTTTCCACCTAATGGCACCATCTTACTGGAAGAAGGCACAACTCTCATATTTCATCAGGAGTTCAGGAGAATTGCTACGTCAACAAAGACACTCGCAAATTTCCACAAATGTACTGCAGAGAGCATTCTAACAAGTTACATCACCGTCTGGTATGGAGGGCCCACTGCACAGGATCAGAAAAAGCTGCAGAAAGTTGTAAATACAACTAGCTTCATCATGGGCACTAGCCTCCCCAACATCCAGGACAACTTTAAAAGGCCATGCCTCAAAAAGGCAGCATCCAATGAGAAGCCCCGTGACCTAGGACATGCTCTCTTCTCATTGCTACCATCAGAGAAGAGGCATACAGCCTAAAGATGCAATGCTCAATGTTTCAGGAACAACTTCTTCCCCTCTGCCACCAGATTTATGAATGGGCATTCAACCCATGAACGCTTCCTCGGCAACACAGTCCTAATGTGGGGATTCAGTCCGAAACCACAACTGTTTACTCTTTTCCATTGATACTACCTGGCCTGCCGAGTTCCTCCAGCATTCTGTGTGTGTCGCTTAGAATTCCAGCATCTGCAGATTTTCTCCTGTTTGCATTTGAACATTTCTTCAGTATTTCTCCTCTCTTTTTCCAGTACTTATTTTTATTTCTACAGTTATACTCCTTATTGTAAGTTACAGCATTTGATATTATATAGTGCAAAATACCACAGCTGCAAAAGAACACAACACTGATTCTGATTCCTCACAAACAGCACCAGAGGTCCCGAGTGAGTCCGAGCTGCTGATGCTGGTGAGCAGCTGTTACTGTGCAGCTCTCGCGATGAACTGTCACAATCAGTAATGGGAATGAATGAGGCTCTGGCAAAGAGCCTTGGACCTAAAACTTTAACTCTTGTTTCTCTTCCCATAGACGGTGCCTGTCCTGTTCAGTGTTCCCAATATTTTCATTTTACTATTTTAGGTTTCTAGCATCTGCAGTGTGTTGGTTTTCATTTGGGTGAAAGGTGGTCTGGTGTGAAGTTGCTACGGGAGCAGCTGACTGTCAATCAAAGAGCAACACCCACAAACATCTCTGAGATAAATGACAAGGACAGAAGCAATTTTTTTTAAGTGCTCAGGGTTGAGAGGTAATGAAATTTGCAATGAAAGAAACAGCTTTGAACAACATCTGCACATTTTCAATTATCTAGGTTATACTATCCACTGTAGTGTCAATTTTCTTTTGTTAGAGAGCAGATCTCCTGTGCCGTTAGAATAGAGGCTGCCAGCTGTCTTTACAGATTCCTGACTACAGATCTCTACTTCTGCAGCTGCATATCCAAAAATGCAAAGTGGAAAATGATATCTTTAAATCTAATTTCTCCATTCAATTAACTTATTGGCAACAATCGGCATTCCTTTGGATTTCTAGAATCTTGCCACAATCATCTGAAGAAAGATAAGTTACTTCTGAAGCATCTCAAACACCCTGCACTGAGTGAAAACCTGATGCCAGAAAACGTTTTGCTTTCTGTGCAACTCAGAATTGATTAGGTTGAATTAAAAGTGATCATTTACGGCCACCAAGGTAGTGTAGCGGTTAGCACTATTATAGCTCAGGGTGTCGGAATTTGGAATGCAATCCCAGCATCTTCTGTAAGGAGCATGTACATCCTCCCCATGGAATGTGTGAGATTTCTCCAGATCCTCCAATTTCCTCCCACTGTCCAATAGCAGACTGGCTAATAGGTTAAATGGTCATTGTAAACTGTCCCATGATTAGGCTAGGATTAAACCGAGAGTTGGTGGGCAGCATAGCTCAAAGGGCTGGAAGAGCCAATTCCACACTGTATCTTTAAATAAAACTAATAAATTATGCCAGTTACAAGTCAGGAACAGGCTCGTCCAGTAACGATCTGTGTTTATGCACCTTAGTTTTCTTCTGTGAACTATACAAGTAAGGGCATCCTTTGGGTGCCCCTGTGATTCTAATTGGCTTGATTGTTAAATTGCACTCCCACTGTGACTTAACTATGGTCTTCAGCAATATTCCAGCAAAGTTTTAAAGACAGCCTGAGGCCCGACACGTCATCTTCTGTTTGGGCATGTTGCAGCCTTTCAGATTCAATATGAAATTCAACCATTTCAGATCATTCACTTCTCCTGTTTGTATCAGAGCTGACCAACGCTGCTGCAGATGCTTCAGCTTCAATTGGAAATGTAACTTTGTGACACTTTCCACAGATGCTCCCTGACCTACAGAGTGTTTCCTGCAGTTTCTGATTTTGTTTCACATTTGCAGTGTCAGCAGTTTTTTTGATTTGTATTGAGAAGGAACTACAGGAGCCTTAGGTCCCAAACCAGCAGGTTCTTCAACCATCAGGCTCCTGAACTGAACTTTACTCACCATAACTCTGAACTGATTCCATGATTCCCTGGTCCTGGACTGCCTCATCTTCACCATATGTGTTCAGTCCCTATAAACTTCTATCCCAATCAGGATAGCCTGAAGGCTCTCCACTAACCGGTTCCACTCCACGACCCTCCTCTGTCCGGCAGAACTGAACCTATCCTTCTCCTTCAACTCCTCCTACTTTCCCCAAACTTGAGGGGTAGCCCTAGGCACTTGCGTGGGCCCCAACTATGCCTGCTTCTTCGTTGACTATGTTAAATTGTCCACGTCCCGAGCTTCACTGGTTACACTCCCCAACTCTTCCTCTGCTGCCCTGATAACTATATTGCTGCTACTTCATACACCCATGTTGAGCTTGTCAATTTTATCAACTTTGCCTCCAACTTCAAACCTGCCCTTAAATTCACATGGTCCACTTGTGACAACCCCTCCCCTTTCTCAATCTCTGGAGACAAACTGTCCACCGACATCTTTTTTAAACCTACTGATTCTCATGGTTGTCATGACAATAGCTCTTCCCACCCTACCTCCAGTAAAAGTCTTATTCCCTTTTCTCCGTTGCTTTACCTCTGCCACATCTTTTCCCAGGACGCAACCTTCCATTCCAGGAGATTGGAGATGTCCTCCTCCTTTAATGAATGAGGTTTCCTCCCTCCACTATTGATGCTGCCTCCCTCACATCGCCTACGTTTCCCATACATCTGCACTCACCTCGCCTTCCCTGCCACCGTAACAGTGATAGAGTGCCTCTTGTCCTTCCCTACCACCCCATCAGCCTCTGCATCCAACTCATTATACCTTGCAACACCAACCATCTCCAAAGCGATCCTACTACTAAGTGTATCTTTACCCCCCCCCCCACCATGCAACTTTCCACGGGAATCGCTCCCTTTGCCACTCTCAGGGTGATTGGTGGAGTAACACCTTACCTTTCGTCTAAGAACCCTCCAACCTAATGGCATGAAAATTGATCCTTCCTTCCAGTAAACAAATTCACCCCTCCCCAGCTTCCTCTATTCCCCACTCTGACCTTTTACCTCTTTTCACCAGCCTATTTCTTCCCCGGGGTCCCTTTCTCCAATGGTCCACTCTCCTCTCCTACCAGATTCTTTCTTCTCCAACCCTTGGCCTTTCCCACCCATCTGGCTTCACCAATCACCTTCTCCTTCCCCTCCCCCATTCTTTTTATTCTGGCATCTACCCACTTCCTTTTCACTCCTGAAGAAGGGTCTTAGCCTGAAACATCGATGATCTATTCATTTCCACGGATGCTGCCTTACCTGCCGAGTTCCTCCAGTATTTTGTGTGAGTTAATTAAATGTTTCTTTTCCCTTTCCAGTGCAAATGGAAGGTCTTTGGTCTGAAACATTAACTCGGTTTCTTTTCCAACAGACGCTGCCTGATCTGCTGAATATTTCCAGCATTTTATGTTTTTTATTCCAGTGCTTTCAATTTTTTTAATTTCTAATTTCCAGCATCTGTTTTTTTTTTGTTTTAATCTCATTATCATTCACAATTATTTTCTACAAATTTGCACATTCTACTATGACACTGACCACACAACAACAACAATGAATTGACTGTTTAGTACTTGGGTTAGACTCTTTAATGTTATTTTCTTTGCAGTTTAACAATTTATTATCTGTTTGTATTTTATGCAAGTTTGGTATGCCTCTGGAGGTGATACAATGTATAATTCTGGAAAGCTCTGGAAGCTTCTTTCTACCGCAGTACTTGAGTAAGTGCTTTCACATTGGTTGACATTTACTTGCAAATTTTAACAGAACAATAAAGATGCTTATTTTACTCAAAAGCATCAGATAAAATAAAAATATAATATCCTGTAAATCCTCCCCCCAATCAGGCAACAAATATGGAGAAACAATTCCTGCCCAACTCCACTTCTTTCTCTATAGATGCTATCTGACCTACTGATTATTTTAAGTACTTTCTGTTGTTATTACAAAGCCACCTTGCTCTCTCTATTCATTTCAATTGAAAGAAGAACTGTTTTCTGCATAAGTTTGACCGGGTGATTTTTCAAGGCTGGGAGGGGGGAGTGTATGGGGTGTCTAGGGAGGTGTAACCTCTGGAGAAGGGGCTTGTCATATCCATTCTGGGGCAGCCCACTCACCTTTGGGCCCAACTGGACACTTACCTCCCACCTGTGGCTTCAAGTAGCTGTTTGCATGTGATAGTGGCCAACCCTGGTATATTGCTTCAACATACTTGGCTAAACCAGGTGAGGGTAGCCAGCTGGCCTCAAACCCCGGAGAGATAGGGACACACCTGTCCTAGTAAGGAAAATCAGTTCCAGCAGACCGGGCAGATGAGATTAACAGTGAAATCCAGCAGCCAGGAAAGCGGTTCTGCGATGCTTTATGGAGAGCAAAGGGCATAACAAGGCATAGAAGAAATCGTGCAACCAAGAAAGACCCCAGTATGTCATGACTAGTCATACCACTGGACCCTGACTTCTAAGGCTGAGAGAATGAAACATTCCCAGTGCAACACCTTTTCCACTTTAAAACTCTCCCACACCGGTCTCCGGTCATTGTTGGATACGATGGACAACCAACAATTTCCACTTTTAAACTCTCCCACACCGGTCTCTGGTCTTTGTTGGATACAATGGACAACCAACAATTTCCACTTTAAAACTCTCCCACACCGGTCTCTGGTCTTTGTTGGATACGATGGACAACCAACAATTTCCACTTTAAAGCTCTCCCACACCGGTCTCCAGTCATTGTTGGATACGATGGACAACCAACAATTTCCACTTTAAAACTCTCCCACACCGGTCTCTGGTCTTTGTTGGATACGATGGACAACCAACAATTTCCACTTTAAAACTCTCCCACACCGGTCTCCAGTCATTGTTGGATACGATGGACAACCAACAATTTCCACTTTAAAACTCTCCCACACCGGTCTCCAGTCATTGTTGGATACGATGGACAACCAACAATTTCCACTTTAAAACTCTCCCACACCGGTCTCCAGTCATTGTTGGATACGATGGACAACCAACAATTTCCACTTTAAAACTCTCCCACACCGGTCTCCAGTCATTGTTGGATACGATGGACAACCAACAATTTCCACTTTAAAACTCTCCCACACCGGTCTCCAGTCATTGTTGGATACGATGGACAACCAACAATTTCCACTTTAAAACTCTCCCACACCGGTCTCCGGTCATTGTTGGATACGACGGACAACCAACAATTTCAAGGCTGTAGATAATAATAGTGTTTCAATAAAAGATGTTGAGAAATGCGCAGTCACAAGAAAATCTAATTGATTGTTGATCTTGGGGAGAAAAACCCTACTTGATGGTGAAATTAAAAATTTCCCAAGAGAGGAAGATACCAATTCAGTTCAGCAATCTGTTCAAGCATCAATATTGGTTACTCTCATTTCCTGTACACAAGAGTAAAGGAGAACAAAATACTTGTTACTCCAGATGCAGCATATGAAAAAACTAGAGATAAAGAACACAATAACAATAAAAACACACAATAAATATAAATAGTTAAGATATCTTATATACAGTACACAGACTAATTGTATGTCCATAAAGTACTGCTAGACTGCACATAACTAACAGGAAACATAAAGTAGTGCTGAAGTTAGTGGGTGGAGGTGCTGATCAGCCTCACTGCTTGGAAGCTGCTCTCAATCTTATTTTATTCCGACAATGCCTCATGATAATACCTGGGACTGAAATACAGAGCAGCCAAATGAAAAATTTAATGTTTGCCCTTAACAAGCAAATTCAAGTGGGCAACAATCTCTTGTAAGACTGAAAGTGTCCACAGAATCGGACAGTGAAGAAAACAATGATTTCAGACAATGGCCATTGTAGATTTTCCTAAACTATAGGATCATAAAATGTAGGAGCAGAATTAGACCATTCAGCCCATCGAGTCTGCACCACTATTCCATCATGGCCGATTCATTCCTCTGAATGCCATTTCCCTGAATGCCATTTCCCTGCCTTCTCCCCGTAACCTTTGACACCCTTAATAATCAGTAACCTGCCAACCTCCACCTTAAATATACTCAATGACTTGGCCTCCACAGCCATCTGTGACAATGAATTCCACAGATTCACTAACTTCTGGCAAAAGAATTTCCTCCTTATTTTGGTTCTAAATGGACGTTCTCTATCCTGAGGCTGTATCCTCTGCGCCTAGACTCGCCCACGTAGGAAACATCCTCTCCACATCCACTCTATCCAAGCCTTTCAGTGTTCGATGGATTTGAACGAAATCATCCCTCTGTCTTGTAGCTTCCTCCTTTCCCACACCATGCCTAAGTTAGTCAGGTTTCATAATAAGGCAGTCTTCTACTGTTACAGTAATCACGTGATTAGTTTTCAAGAGGGCTTATAACAATGTGGTGAGACATTTACTCAAGAATTCAGCTATCAACTACATGCCAGCTAGATTCTAGTTAGCTATTCGTAAACATGCCACCCTGTAGGTCACCCATACGTAAATGCTCCACCCTGTAAGTTACCTATACGTAAACGCACTACCCTGTAAAGGAGTACAGGAGGTTCTGCAGATGTTGGAAATCCAGAGTAAGACACACAAAATGCTGGAGGAATTCAACAGATCAGGTAGCTTCCATGGGAATGAATAAACAGTTGAAGTTTCAAGCCGAAACCCTTGTGACTAGTAGGCATGGTAAAACTGGATGTTGTCATCTTGGTCTTGAGGAAAATTTTCTCTGTATGAGTTCCAATATATCTTTGCCTAAACAATTAAAAACTGGTTTCGCAGTTCACTACGCCTAGGCTGTCAGCTGTAAAAATAATATCCTAGGGACATTCCATACACCTTAAAGAATTAAAACTGCAGTTCAGCTGTTGTGTTTTCTGGTCAACAGCCAATTGAATACTTTCTGGATAAATTCAAAGCCAGTTTAATATTGTATGTTTAGTATCTATGACTTATATCAGAAATAATGCAAATTTTGAAGGTGACTTGTCATTATATCACAATTCAAAATTGATTGGGCAGATCTTTTTATAAAGCCTAAGTTCCGATTTGTCTAACGCGTTTCAGTGTGAAATTGCTTCAACATCAGACTACCGTGAACCTCTCCCCAGGAATGTGTCCAACTGTGAAATTCTTCTACTGATCCACAGCTCCCCCTGAACACACTCTCTCGGTGATAACCATCTGAAGCTGTTTTCTGTGATGCACACAATGAAATCTTAACAGTCACTGACAGAATCAATTTGGCACCACGTACAAATGGTTGCATAAAGAAAAAAAGGGTGTGATTTAATTTGTCTTTCTGTTAATCATTCTCTTTTGAATTTCAAAAAAGAATTGGGGAAGAAGTGTTGATTGCACAAGAACAGTGGTTAATATGATCTAAACCTCTTCTGCAGAAGCAATTTTATTTATTATAGAGATTCAGCATGGAATAGGCCTTTCCAGCTATGCTGCCAGACAACCCCCGATTTAACCCCAGCCTCATCACAGGACAATTTACAATCACCAATTAACCTACTAACCAGTACATCCTTGGAATGTGGGAGGAAACCGGAGAACCCGGAGGAAACCCATAGACTCCATAGGGAGAACACACAGATCCCTTACAGATGGCATCAGAATTGAACTCTAAACTCCGATGCCCTGAGACGAATTAGTTTCACACCAAACACTACACTATTTTATCCATTCCTTTTCCCCTTCAACGCAGTCACCCTCAAATGGAACTAGCTTAGATAGAAACCTTTGCTACCATGGCCTGAAGAATCTGCTTCTGCACTGAGTATCACTTTGACTCTCTCCTGGACATCCTGTAACAGTCAATAATAAGATGACCAGAAGAGCCTGTTTCTGCACTGTGTAACTCTTTGACCCTATCCTGGACATCCTATAACTGTCTACACAACAGCAATGAGAGTGGTTTTAGCAGTTCAAGAAGATAGCACACCACCATTTTCGCATAAGCAGCCAGGGTGGGTGACGGCTGGCCACGTCAACAAAACCCATGTCCCAATAATACATGCAAGATGAAATGGGCATTTTATAACAGATGATATTATTGTAAAATAATACTATTAAAGGCACACTAGAACTCCCTTGAGATGTGGGAACACTTCTGGCATTTTAAGGCCAGGAATGGGATCTCAATATCCAGCCACACTTTTAGTCTGACCCAGGAACTCAGAAATAGGGAAGTCCAGGGAACTCTACAGAGATTCTCAGAAAGCACAGAGCTTTGGACATCGAGACTAGAGATTGAGGAATTGTTCAGGGATCGAGGCAGGAAAAGGAATGTATGCTATAGTTACATGAGGTGGAGGCCTGAGAGGCTACGATGCAGGGCAGAGGGACAAAGAGGTTCCAAAGTATTGGACATAAACTGTACTTTATCCTATTCGAATCAGTAGGCTCAGTCTTACTCTAATAAATTCCTTGCTAAAGGCCTCCAAAATATCCACAGATCTCTGTGGTATTAGTTAAGTTTCCTCAGTGTTTGCTTATTCCTGTCCATGCTACCTTAAAACACTTAGAAAGGTATCCTCAAGAATTCAATTATATAATGCTGCATTTCTCACTATTATACAACGAGAGTTCTTCAGATTGAAAAGTGATAATAATTATTATCAGATTATTTCATGTCACACCAATTATTCAACCAAACACATCCTGCTTTCCAAAGAAATTCTGCATCAAAGGCAGAGGGGATGATGCCATTAGCTATTGTATGCAGGACTCCTTCTGAAAGAACTTGAGGGGGCAACCATCCTGTCAGTCCCAGAACAGTTAAGTTTTTGTAAGGCATTGCCAGATTGGAAACCACTGTAAGTCAATCCCTTACTTGCTGTGGAGCTGTGAGCACCCTTCACTACAACACAACGTACACCCACCAGCCCACCGATCTGAGTTCTCAATCCAGTGAGGTCCAGGTCCTGACCATCCAATCGCACACTGACCTCTCCAATTTCAGGGCATTGGTCCAACCTTTGAGGTCCCTCAAAATCTCAGAGGAAGATAACATGCAGTGCTGGTTTCTAAATATAATGAATTTGGTTAGAATCAAAATTCTTAAAATTGAATAAAACTATTGAATACTGAGATAATGATAGGGCCATCCAATACCTCTGGCTGGAGAAGTACAGCAGAAGGGTGAAATACATCTCTCTTTCTAACCACAGTAATTGTAGGAAAAACCCATCAGGTTACTCTGCTCATTTGGTACATACAGCAGAAGAGGTGAATTCTCTAGCAGCTGGAACATCATGTTGCCTTAGCAACATAAATTACACAATTCAGATTCCATTGTGTTTCTCAAAAGGTAATCTTTCAAAGAACATATGGACATAAACACTACAGTAGATTTGGAAAGTACCTCCCTTTTCAATTGTTCATATAAAAGATCAAATTTTAAAATGTTTAAGGTTGTTTCTGAAAGCTCACTGATGAATAGCTAACCTTCTAAATAGAATGGAGGGCTATGATTAAAACGAGAACTGAGAATACCGGAAAACGAACAAGCAATGCAGGGGATTTGCAGCAGACCTATCAACAGTTGTGAAGTGAACATATGTGGTGACAGGTTTGTTTTAATGAAGACACAGATGCTCTGGCTATTGACCCACCTTCACTCTTCAGAGGGACTGTTGTAAATGCCCAACATTTTTTTCATATTTGACTGACCCCTGAGACTGGGTGTGGTAAGTATAACATCTCATTCCCACTGTCTTGTCTGCATTGCTAGCAAAAGCTACAGTGATGTGGACTGCAGCAGTTACAAGTGAGCCAAGGAATCCGAGTACATATATTCTGGATCTTCATCTGAAATCCATTGCAGGTGTAAAATTGTGACAGTACAAGAGGTTAGTGGTAGCATAGTGATTATTCTAATGCTAGCTACCTGGGTTCAATTCCCCTAACCATCCAGGAGTTTGTACGTCCACCCCCCACCCCGTGACTATGAGGGGTTTCCTCGGGTGCTCCAGTTTCCTCCCACATTCCGAGGATTCAGTGGGTTAATTGGACACATGGGTGTTTTGGACTTATTGGGCCAGAGGGCCCTGTAGCCATGTTGCATCTCTAAATAAAATTGTGAAAATCCTTAGAACTACAAAGACAAAATAAAAACATCACAAAAACAAATGGAAGCAGGAGCAGTATTTGGCCTCTTGTGTCGGCTCTGTTATTCGATAAGATTAAGGCTGATCTTTTATCTCAGCAACACTTCTGTGCTCTAAGCCAGTATCCCATATTTGTGCATATAACAATAAACTCTGCTTGGTGTGCTTGAATCAGCTGACCAATGTACAGAGAATGCACTACATATATTATAGCTCAGTATGGGCCTTTTGTTGTGCTGACATTTTAACCTACTCCAAGATCAATCTAACCTTTCCATCTCCTAAGTGCCCCTGATGCCTCTGCCTCTACCACCATCCCTGGCAGGTCCTACCATGCAATTACCACCCTCTGTGTAAAAACATTCTTTCTGACATTCCCCTTATACTTTCCTCTAATCACCTGAAAATTTTGCTCCCTTGTATTAGTCATTTACGCCTTAAGAAAAAGCCTCTTACTATCCACTCAATCTTTGTAGTTTACATCTTGAATATAATCTCAGGGGCTGATTCTCTTGGAATCTTTTATGAGGTAAAAACATAAAAGATTAATTTGCATCTAAATAAAGAAATTTCTTCCCACCTTGGTCCCAGAGAGCCATCCCCTTACTTGAGCATCAAAAGAATCCGAGCCCTTGGCTTGAAATAAGGTCAGACTCTTATCATCTGCCTGTTTCTGGAGGCAGAGGAGGGGACAAAGGAACAGGAAGAAAATATTGGAAGTGGAGAGAAGATATCTGCATGCAACAAATATCAAGAATCAGTCTTTTGGCCCCAGGGACAGACTTGCAGTCAACTAATAGGGTAAAATATTATAACGACAAGGATAATCTCACATTTTCCTACCCTGCTATCTCAGACACATAACTAGCGAAGGGCCCTCAGCTAAAGGAGCCCTTGAAAATTCCTATTTACTATCATTTACACTTCTCAGCTATTACAACAAATTACCAAAGCTTACAGCTTTCAATAAGGAAGTCCTCAATAGTCTCTTCAGTGGCTGAATCACATGTATTGTGACCAATTCGTTACTGCGCAGTATTTATAATATATCGCAGTTTTTTTTCTAAAGACTGTTGCCTGCTCTCAGTGGCAGACCATTTGTGGGTGAGTGCTGCTGGAGTTAGTATACATTAAAGGCTTGCCGGTCTGTGAGACATCAGTTGCAATAATTTTTCAAACTTCAAAGTTAATTTATTATAAGTACATTTCTATCACCATATACGACCCTGGGATTCTTTCTCGTGCCGGCATTCCCATAGGTACAAAGAAACACAACGGAATCAATGAAACACCAACAAACAACCAATGTGCAAAAGATGGCAAACAGCAAACACAAAAACACCCATATAATAATAATAATAAGTAAATAATTTTGCAAACATGAGTTGTCGGGTCCTTGAAAGTGAGCCCATAGGGTGTGGAACCAATTCAGTGCCAAGTTAAGTGAAGTTATCCACGTTGGTTTAGGAGCTTTTTGGTTAAAGGGTAATAACTTTTCCTAAATCTGGTAGTGTGGGATATAAGGCTCATGTACCTGCTTCCTGATGGCAGCAGTGTGAAGACAGCATTGCCTGGATGGCGGGGGCAATTAGAAATAGAGGCTGCTTTGTGGTGGCAGTGCTCCTCGTAGATGGCAACGTATTCCCTTCAGGACAAGACTGGAACATTGCACAAAGCCATCCTGGCTATCTCTAATTATGTTAATGGTAGTTAAGTCGATTAGTGTTGGTGTTGATTGCAAGCTTTAAGAGGAGTTTGGATAGGTATATGGATGAGAGGGGTATCGAAGGCTATGGTACAGGTACTAGGTAGAATAATGGTTTGGCATGGACTAGATGGGCTGAAAGGCCTGTATCTGTGACTATGACTCAATTATATATTGAGGCAATATAAAGGAAAAGAGAATGCAGAATATTTCAGATCGCGTCCAAGATGTCCTGCAGTGGGAGGGAGAACAGCCAGAGGTCATGGTACATATTGGTACCAATAGCATAGGCAGGAAAAGGGAAGAGGTCCTGAAAAAAGACTACAGGGAGTTAGGAAGGAAGTTGAGAAGCAGGATCACAAAGGTAGTAATCTCAGGATTACTACCTGTGCCACACGACAGTGAGTATAGGAATAGGATGAGGTGGAGGGTAACTGTGTGGCTGAGGGGTTGGAGCAGGGGGCAGGGATTCAGATTTCTGGATCATTGGGACCTCTTTTGTGGCAAGTGTGACCTGTACAAAAAGGACAGGTTGCACTTGAATCCCAGGGGGACCAATATCCTGGCAGGGAGGTTTGCTAAGGCTACTGGGGAGAGTTTAAACTAGCACTATTGAGGGGTGGGACCCAACTGAAGAGATTGTGAAAGAGGCTGTTGGCTCACAAATAGAGAAAGCTTGGAGACAGTGTGTGAGGGAGGATAGGCAGGTGATAGACAAGGGATGTGCTCAGATAGACAGTTTGAGATGTGTCTATTTTAATGCAAGATGTATTGTGAACAAACCAGATGAGCTCAGAGCGTGGATCAGTACTTGGAGATATGATGTGGTGGCCATTACAGAGACTTGGATGGCTCAGGGACAGGAATGGTTACTTTAAGTACTGGGTTTTAGATGTTTCAGAAAGGACAGGGAGGGAGACAAAAGAGGAGGGGGTGTGGCTCTGTTGATCAGAGATAAGTGTCACAGCTGCAGAAAAGGTGGACACCATGGAGGGATTGTGTGCTGTGGGTGGAGGTTAGGAACAGGAAGGGGTCAATAACTTTACTGGGTGTTTTTTATAGGCCGCCCAATAGTAACAGGGATATTGAGGAACAGATAGAGAGACAGATCCTGGAAAGGTCCTGTCGTGATGGGAGATTTTAATTTCCCAAAGATCGATTGGCATCTCCCTACAGCAAGGGGTTTAGGTGGGGTGGAGTTTGTTAGGTGTGTTCAGGAAGGTTTCTTGACACAATATGTAGATAAGCCTACAAGAGGAGAGGCTGTACTTGATCTGGTATTGGGAAATGAACCTGGTCAGGTGTCAGGTCTCTCAGTGGGAGAGCATTTTGGAGATAGTGATCATAATTCTATCTTCTTTACAACAGCATTGGAGAGAGATAGGAACAGACAAGTTAGGTAAGCATTTAATTGGAGTAAGGGGAATTATGAGGCTATCAGGCAGGAAACTGGAAGCTTACATTGGAAACAGATGTTCTCGGGAAAAAGTACAGAAGAAATGTGGCAAATGTTCAAGGGATATTTGTGTGGAGTTCTGCATAGGTACGTTCCAATGAGACAGGGAAGTTATGGTAGGGTACAGGAACCGTGGTGTACAAAGACTTTAATAAATCTAGTCAAGAAGAAAAGAAAAGCTTACAAAAGGTTCAGAGAGCTAGGTAATGTTAGAGATCTAGAAGATTATAAGGCTACTAGGAAGGAGCTTAAAAAGGAAATTAGGAGAGCCAGAAGGGGCCATGAGAAGCACTTGTTGAGCACGATTAAGGAAAACCCCAAGGCATTCTACAAGTATGTAAAGAGCAAGAGGATAAGATGTAAAAAAATAGGACCTATCAAGTGTGACAGTGGGAAAGTGTGTATGGAACCGGAGGAAATAGCAGAGATACTTAATGAATACTTTACTTCAGTATTCACTATGGAAAAGGATCTTGGTGATTGTAGTGATGACTTGCAACAGACTGAAAAGCTTGAGCATGTAGATATTAAGAAAGAGGAGCTTTTGGAAAACATCAAGTTGGAAAGTTGCCGGGACTGGATGTGATGTACCACAGGCTACTGTGGGAAGCAAGGGAGGAGATTGCTGAGCCTCCGGCAATGATCTTTGCATCATCAATGGGGATGGGAAAGGTTCTGGAGGATTGGAGGGTTGCAGATGTTGTTCTCTTATTCAAGAAAGAGAGTAGAGATACACAATTGATGAAGGCCAATACACCATAGGCCTTCTTAACCACAGAGTCAACCTGCGCAGCACCTTTGAGTGTCTTAGGGGTCTGAGTCCCAAGATCTCTCTGATCCTCCACACTGCCAAGAGTCTTACCATTAATACTATATTCTGCCATCATATTTGACCTACCAAAATGAACACTTATCTGGGTTCAACTCCATCTGCCACTTCTCAGCTCAATTTTGCATCCTATCAATGTCCCACTGTAACCTCTGACAACCCTCCACACTATCCACAGCACCCCCAACCTTATTGTCATCAGCAAACTTACTAACCCATCCCTCCACTTCCTCATCCAGGTCATTTATAAAAATCACGAAGAGTAAGGGTCACAGAACAGATCCCTGAGGCACACCACTGGTCACCAACTCCAAGCAGAATATGACCCATCTACAAACACTAGTTGCCTTCTGTGGGCAACTTCTTCTCGACCCAAAACGTTGACTGCTTCTTTCAACGGATGCTGCCTGACCTGCTGAATTCATCCAGCCTTTTTATACGTCTTGATTTGACCACAGCATCTGCAGTGTACTTTGTGTTTACTGAGGTAAGACTCACTGGTCTATAATTTCCTAGGTTATCTCTACTCCCTTTCTTAAATAAGGGGACAACATCTGCAACCCTCCAGTCCTCCAGAACTTCTCGCATCCCCAGTGATGATGCAAAGATCATTGTCAGAGGCTCAACATCCCCTCCCTCGCCTCCCACAGTAGCCTGGGGTACATCTCATCTGGTCCCGGCAACTTATCCAACTTGATACTTTCCAAAAGCTCCAGCACATCCTCTTTCTTAATGTCTAGACATCCAAGCTTTTCAGTCCGCTCTAAGTCATCCCTACAATCACCAAGATCCTTTTCCATAGTGAATAATGAAGCAAAGTATTCACTAAGTACCTCTGCCATCTCCTCCGGTTCCATACACACTTTTCCACTGTCACACTTGATTGGTCCTATTCTCTCACGTCTTATCCTCTTGCTCTTCACATACTTGGAGAATGCCTTGAGGTTTTACTTAATCCTGCTTGCCAAGGCCTTCTCATAGTCCCTTCTGGTTCTCCTAATTTCAGTCTTAAGCTCTTTCCTGCAAGCCTTATCATTTTCTAGATCTCTATCATTACCTAGTTTTTTGAACCTTTCATGAGCTTTTCTTTTCTTCTTGACTATATTTTCTTCAGCTTTTGTACACCACGGTTCCTGTACCCTACCATCCTTTCCCTGACTCATTGGAACGTACCTATGCAGAAAACCACACAAATATCCCCTGAACATTTGCCACATTTCACTGAGAATATCTGCTCCCAATTTATGCTTCCAAGTTCCTGCCTGATAGCTTCATATTTCCCCTTACTCCAGTTAAACACTTCCCTAACTTGTCTGTTCCCATCCTCCTCCAATGCTATGGTAAAGGAGATAGAATTGTGATCACCATCTCCAAAATGCTCTCCCACTGAGAGACCTGACACATGACCAGGTTCATTTCCCAATACCAGATCAAGTACAGCCTCTCCTCTATCTACATACTGTCAAGAAACCTTCCCGAACACACCTAACAAACTCCATTCCATCTAAACCCCTCGCTCTAGAGAGTTGCCAATAAATGTAGGGGAAATTAAAATCACCCATCACAACAACCTTGTTGTTATTGCACCATTCCAGAATTGTCTCTGTCTCTGTTAATATTGGATAGTCTATAAAAACACCCAGTAGAGTTATTGACCCCTTCCTGTTTCTAACTTCCATCCACAGAGACTCTGTAGGCGACCCCAACATGGCCTCCTTCTTTTCTGCAGCCATGACACTATCTCTGATCAACAGTGCCACGCCCCCACCTTTTTTACCCCCCTCCCTGTCCTTTCTGAATCATCTAAAGCCTGGCACTCTAAGTAATCATGTCTGCCCCTGAGCCATCCAAGTCTCTGAAATGGCCACAACATCACAGCTCCAAGTACTGATCCAGGCTCTATGCTCATCTGCTCTGTTCACGATGCTTCTTGCGTTAAAATAGACGCATCTCAAGCCATCGGTCTGAGTGCGTCCCTTCACTATCACCTGCCTATCCTCCCTCACACACTGTCTCCAAGCTTTCTCTGTTTGTGAGCCAACCGCCCTTTTTCCATCTCTTCAGTTCCGTTCCCCACCCCCAGCAATTCTAATTTAAACTCTACCCAATATCCTTTTAGCAAACCTCCCTGCTAGGACATTGGTCCCCCTCGGATTCAAGTGCAACCCATCATTATTATACAGGTCACACCTGCCCCAAAAGAGGTCCCAATGATCCAGAAATCTGAATCCCTGTCCCCTGCTCCAATCCCTCAGCCACACATTTATCCTCCAGCTCACTCTATTCCTATTCTCACTGTCACGTGGCACAGGCAATAATCCTGAGATTACTACCCTTGAGGTCCTGCTTCTCAATTTCCATCCTAACCCCCTGTAGTCTGTTTTCAGGAGCTCTTCCCTTTCCAACCTATGGCGTTGGTACCAATATGTACCACGACCTCTGGCTGTTCACCTTACCACTTCAGGATATCTTGGACGTGATCAGAAACATCCCAGACTCTGGCACTTGGGAGGCAAACTACCATCTGTGTTTCTTTCCTGCGTCCACAGAATTGCCTGTCTGACCCCTTAACTATAGAGTCCCCTATCACTGCTGCCATCCTCTTCCTTCCCCTACCCTTCTGAGCTACAGGGCCAGACCCTGTGCCAGAGGTGTGACCACTGTTTATTCCCGCAGGTAGGCTGTCCCTCCCAACAGTACTTAAGCATGAATACTTATTGTTAAGGGGGACAGGCTCGTGGGTACTCTCTAGTATCTGACTCCTGACCTTCCCTCTCCTGACTGTTACCCACTTATCTGTCTCCCAAGGCCCCAGTGTGACTACTTGCCTATAGCTCCTCTCTGTTACCTCCTTACTTTCCCTGACCAGTCAAAGGGTCCATTGTTCATTATCATCTTTATCAATGATCTGGATGACAATGTGGTAAATTGGATCAGCAGATTTGCAGATCACATTGACATTGAGGGTATAGTGGACAATGAGAAAGACCATCAAAGCTTGCAGTGGGATCTGGACCAGCTAGAAAATTCATCTGAGAAATGGCAGATGGAACTTAATGGGAGATGTTGCACTTCAATAGGACCAACCAGGGCAGGTCTCACACAGTGAACGGCAGGGTACTGAGGAGTGCAGTACAGCAGAGGGATCTAGGAATACAAATCCATAATTCCTGGCATCAGAAGTAGATAGGGGCGTAAAGAAAACTTTTGGCCTTTATAAATCAATGTATTGGGTACAGGAGTTGAGACGCTGTGCTGAAATTGTATAAGACACTGGGGAGACCTAATTTGGAGCTTTGTGTACAGTTTTGGTCACCTACCTACAGGAAAGATGTAAATAAGATTGAAAGCGTGCAGAGAAAATTTACAGGAATGTTGCCGGGACTTGAGGAAGGTTAAGTAGGTTAGGACTTTATTCCTTAGAATGAAGAAGATTTGATTGTGGTATCTATAATTATGAGGAGTATAAATAGAGTAAATGCAAGCAGGCTTTTTCCACTGAAGTTGGGTGGTACTACAACTAGAGGTCATGGGTTAGAGGTGAACGGTGAAATGTTTTAAGGGGTACTTCTCTCAGATGGTGGTGGATTGTCAGTAGAGGATACAGGTTTGATTGCAACATTTTAGAGCAATTTGGATTGATACATGGATGGGAGGGGTATGGAGGGCTATGGTCTGGATGCAAGGTCAATGGGACTAGGCAGATGAATAGCTCAACACAGACTAGATGGGCTGAAGGGCCAGTTTCTGTGCAGTTATGTTCTATGACTCCCATTCACCTAATATCAATAATGGATTTCAAAGAGTCTGCATTCCAAAATACAATCCCATCCTCCTTCACCAGACCACCCATTAATCCTCCACTGACCCATCAGCCTGGTTTGACAAGAAATCTATTTGCTATTTGCCAGGATTTTCTGTCCAATTCTCTAACTCTAAACCAAAGTTACACATTTATTTTAACACTGCTGGTAAAATGACAAGGCAATGGTTACAGTATCTTTTTATTCCCCAAGGACTTAATAGCTTTACATACGCATTTTCCTTGTTTCTCATCATTTATTAACTAGACTTGGGTAATCAACTTGGTTAAAAATTTATGATCATCTATTGATTACAATTCCAGCTTACCTCATATCATTTTTTCCTCCAGGCAATGTACTTTCACGTCAATAAAATAATGAAATCACCTGCGTTCTTCAGCAGTACACACTACACCCAAAGCCATAATGACCTACGTTTCATCTGCCTCAACTCAGCTCCCCACTACTCTATTCTGATTTTGCTCTTAATGAACATGAACCTGCACTTTAATTCATAAGACCACAGGAGCAGAATTAGCTAATGCAGCCCATTGAACCTGCTGCTGATTTACTAACTCTCTCAATCCATTCTTCTGTCTTCTCCCTGTAACCTTCGACACAACTACAAATCAGGAACCTATAAAACTCTGCTTTAAATAAATCCAATGGCCTGGTCTCTACAGTTGGCTGTAGCAATCTCTTCCACAGATTCACCACTCTCTGGCTGAAGAAATTCTTCCTCATCTCTGTTCTAAAGGCACAACTTTGTACCCGGGTCCCAGACTCTCCCACTAATGGAAACATCTTCTCCAGGTACACTAATTCTAGTCTTTTCCAATATTCAGTAGGTTTCCACCAGATTCTCCTCATTCTTCTAAATTCCAGACAGTACAGGTCCAAAGCCATCAAATACTCTCGATGTGTTAACCCTTTCATTCCCAGGATCAATCTCATAAACCTGGAGCCTCTCCAATGCTAGCACATCCTTTCGTAGATATGGTGCCCAAAATTGCTCACAATGCTCCAAGTGTAATTTAGCCAATGCCTTATAAAACCCCGGGAAACAATTCAGGAGTGGAACTTCTAGCTTCCACCCCTGTACCTGACTGTAATGTGTCGAACCAGGGAAGGAACACAGTGGATTCCAGCTAATTGGGTCATTGGTTAATTGGAGCAGCTGCTTATTTGGGACAACCCTTAACAACAAAACTAATGGAAAAAATAGCCAGGATTCCCTTTGTTTATTTGGGTCATTATGCTGCTTAGTTGGACAGGAGACTGCTGCTGAACAGTTTCTAAATCATATCTGTCACATGCACATCATGTAGCCATTAGACACTGCACCATGCCTACAGCAATCAGTTGTACGTGCTTGAATTATGTTATTCATTTGGGTTAACAGGCGCCGATTAAAAAGCAGTGGTTTTTGATACTATTTCATGAGGAAGACAATGAAGGCAGGCCATATCTGCACTACATTTCTGCACTGATCTTTGTCAACTTACAGACAATTAAAGAACAGCAGCATTCAATGGACAAATTCCTCCATCGATAACTATTAGGAACTAATAGAGTTTAATAGTACTGTAGTGCTATTGTTAGTGATCTAATTTGTTTTGTATTCATTTACATACATAATTTGTTACTTTGTTAAGTGGTAATTTATCATTTTATACTGTTTTAACTATTTCCATTAAACTTTATCTAATTAGGTTACTGTTTAATTGGGCCAAATTGTACTGGTTCCAATGTGTCCCAATTGACCAGAACTCACTGTACTCCTTTTTATCCAGTTGACATTTGTCTTCAACTCAGAAAGGGAAATAAATTCACAGAGCAATAGAGTGCAGATCGGGCCCTTTGGCCCATCTCTGTGCGAGCACTCTCTGCTTGACCCTTCGTATTTCCTGCTGACATTGAGAGCTCCCACAGCTTCCTCTCTGACAAAGCCAAAGCAGCTTTTTGAACAGCTGTTAATTGCTCCACAGACTAGAATCTGCTATCAGACTGAACCTCCCCCAGCCCAGTACCAATTTAATCTACTGTAAATTAGACTCTAGGACTCAAAATCTACATTGCAATTTATTGTCTACTTGTATGTAATTCTACATCTCTTATTGCTTTTCCCTTGTAGTACCACAATGAACTAGTGTGATGAAATTATCTACACGGATGAGTGGCTGAAACAAAATTCACTGTACCTCAGTAGCCATAATAATAATAATAATAAACAAATTACCATTTACCATCTTCTCTCAACATGATCTCACCCTCTCTTCAATGCACAGTTCAAAGGTGATAGGACGTCACGCATAGAACAAAATTAGGCCATTCAGTCCAGCAGGTCTGTTCTGCAAAAAATGACTTCCACTTCAAGCTCTGTAAAGGTCTTTACAACAAGAGATGTCCAAGGCCTGGCCAATATGTGAAGTACAATTTTACTGCTGGTGTCCTCAAAAGATGGAAGTGTGGGCCACTCTGCCTGTTAGTGTGTTTTTTTATCTTGCCATATCTTGTCTAAAAAACCTTCATGTAATATGGTGCAAACAAGCAGGGACGTTGCCACAGTTCTGTTGATGTACTGAGGCTATTTGAGAGCTCAATCACAACCAAACTTGGAAATGTGTAGTGCACAGGATTATTGCGAGCTACCCCTTTGATTAAGATTTCAGTTGGGTACTTTTAAGGATTCAACCAACTTCAGTCAGGGCGAGGGATCTGAGGTGAAACTACTCCCCATATGATGCTCTGCAAGGCTAACCCAAGCAGAATGTGGTGATGTCAAGAAATACATAAACTTGGTGCAGGGCCGACTTGATCAGTAGTTTTAATGTAAAGACATGAGATTCTGCAGATGCTAGAAATCCAGAGTGACCCACACGCAAAATGTTGAAGGAACTCAGCAGGTCAGGCAGCATCTAGGAAGAGGAATAAAGTGTTGACTTTATGCGCCAAATTCTGATGAAGGGTCTCGACCCACAACATCAATTCTTTAAGACTTTCCATAGAATTGCCTGACCTGCTGTGTTTCTCCAGCATTTTGTGTCCATTACTCTAACAATTTTAATATTGCAAGATTAAACAAGCCAAGATTATGATGAACTGAGAAAACTAAAAGAGAAATGTAGTTCTGTGCCTGTGAGCTGCACTACTAATGCTAAGGATTGAGGCAAGGGTTCTTCAGGTTGAAGGTGGTATCATGAACAATGGCACAATTTAAGGTGTAGTTATCATGAACAAACCCTAAGTCATTTTGCAGCTCTGTCATGCTGAACGAGTCTGAACCAGCTCAGGAATGTTTTCGGTGTTGATTATATAAACAAGCAAGCCGCTTGGCAGAGGCTTTCCAACCAATCATACACTCAGCTCTTCCACAAAGCAGGAGCTCTCTTAATGGAAATGTTATGTGGGAAACCACTTTCTGTCTCTTGTTCTGCTGGGCTTTCTTGTAACTGCTTGTTAATCATGGGCAAGATCAAACAAAATAAGCCTCCTTTATCTCGCAGTAGAGAATCCATTGCAGAGATGCACAGAAAGTGGAGTCAGCCTGGATGTATGTGCCAAACAGGTGCACTGAATGCAGTAAAACTAAAGCTGGCAGTATGGGAACCGGAGGAAAGCTTAGTGACAAAACAAAGATCAGCTAGGTGGATTAACCACAAGCCACACGGTTCCTAGCAGCAACTGCCAACAGAGCTCACAGCTGCTGCCTCACTGACAGGCAACACAGCTCCTGACAAGACACTTTCCAAAGTAATCACAGTGCCTTTGGTTTATTTATTTATTTAAAGATACAGAGTGGGATTGGCCCTACCAGCCGTACTGCCCAATAGACCCCGACAATCCCAATTTAATCCTCAACTTATGTTGGGATGATTTACAATGACCAATTAACCTCCCCAGTATGTCATAGAAACATAGAAAACCTACAGCACAACACAGGCCCTTCAGCCCACAAAGTTGTGCCAAACATGTCCCTACTTTAGAAATTACTAGGCTTACCCATAGCCCTCTATTTTTCTAAGCTCCATGTACCTATCCAAAAGTCTCTTAAAAGACCCTATTGTATCCACCTCCACCACTATTGCCAGCAGACCACTGCACGCACTCACCACTCTCTGAGCAAAAAACTTACCCCTGACATCTCCTCTGTACCTACTCCCCAGCACCTTAAACCTGTGCCCTCTTGTGGCAACCACTTCAACCCTGGGGAAAAAGCCTCTGACTATCCACACGATCAGAGCCCCTCATCATCTTATACACCTCTGTCAGGTCACCTCTCATCCTCCAATTCTCCAAGGCGAAAAGGCCGAGTTCACTCACCCCATTCTCATAAGGCATGCTCCCCAATCCAGGCAACTTCCTTGTAAATCTCCTCTGCACCCTTTCTATAGTTTCCACATCCTTCCTGTAGTGAGGCAGCCAGAACTGAGCACAGTACTCCAAGTGGGGTCTGACCAGGAGCCTATATAGCTGCAACATTACCTCTCAGCTCCTAAATTCAATTCCACAATTGATGAAGGCCAATACACTGTACGCCTTCTTACCCACAGAGTCAGCCTGCGCAGCAGCTTTGAGCATCCTATGGACTCAGACCCCAAGATGGTCACTGGACTGTGGGAAGAAACTTAGAGAAAATCCACACATTCCACAAGGTCTATGGTCATTCCACAGGCATAGAGACTCCTTACAGAGGACGCCAGGACTCAATTCCAAATTCTGACGACCTGAGCTGGAGGAGTGTCACACTGACAGCTAAGCTACCACAAGAGTAAAGGCTGTAACAGAAAAGGAGTGAAATATCAGGAGTGGGGCAAGGGGGATAACCTCTGGTTTGGCTGGGTACTGTTCATTGTTTGACCAATCCTTGTGCCACATGTGCTCACAGGTCAGTAGAGTATGGATTCATCATGCTTCAGGGTCACAATACTGACAGTGATAACAGGCTTTGTTGATCTAACCGCATTGATGGCATGGCCGGGCATTACCCCTCAACCATCAGCCTTTGAACCAGAGGGGATAACTTCACTCACCCCATCACTGAACTGTTCCCACAACCTATAGACTCACTTTCAAGGACTCTTCACCTCATGTTCTCAATGATTATTGTGTAATTTCTTACTTGTTTATTTATTGTCTCTTGCACATCGGTTGTTTGATCGGCCTGTTAGGTGTGGTCTTTCATTGATTCTATTGTGTTTCTTTGATTTATTGAATGTGTTCAGCAGAAAACAAATCTCAGGGTTGTAAATGGTGACATACCGTCCCTATAAAAAGTATTCACCCCCACCACCCCGGATGTTTTCATGTTTTATTGTTTTACAACGTTCAATCACAGTGGATTTAATTTGGCTTTTTCATCACTGATCAACAGAAAATGACTCTTCTGTGTCAAAGTGAAAATACATCTCTGCAAAGTGATCTAAATTAATTGCAAATGTAAAACACAAAATAATTGATTGCATAATTCCTCTTCAAATCAACATCTTTGGCAGCAATTCCAGCCTGGAGTCGTGTCGATAGGTCCCTATCAGCTTTACACATCTGCACTCTGCAACTTCTCCCCATTTTTCTGCTCGGGCTCTGTCAGATTGCATGGGGATGGTGAGTGAACAGCCCTTTTCAAGTGCAGTTGGATTGAGGTCTGCACTCCGACTTGCTCACTACGGGATATTAACTTTGCTGTTTTTAAGCCATTCTATGTAGCTTTGGCTTTATGCTTGGGGTCATTGTCTTGCTGGAAAGCTTGGAAATCTTCTCCCAAGTCGTAGCTCTCTTGGGGTTCAGGTAGAGGGTAAAATGAATGCAACAAAATTCAGGGAAATCCTGGTTGAAAACCTGATTAAATCTGCAAGAAAACTGTGACTTGGGAGAAGATTTGTTTTCCAGCAAGACAATGACCCCAAGCATAAAGCCAAAGCTATAAAGGAATGGCCTCGTTATGATCTTGCATTTTGTTTAACTGCACTGTGCTCTTTCGATAGCTTTTACACTTTATTCAGCATTGCTGTTGCTTTTCTTTATTCTACCTCAATGCACAGTGTAATGACTTGACCTGAACAGACAAGCTTTTCACTGCACCTTGGTACATGTGACAATAATCAAGCAATGCCATACACTAAAATCCTGAGATCATTGTCAGTAATATGGGTAGGCAGAAACAGAGCTCAAAAAATAAACCTGACAAATTGTTGATGTCCTAGATGGGATCCTTTAACTTGTACACCTTTACAGACTATGCGGTCTGTTCCTTGCATTATTTTGCATTGTAAATCCAGGTCAGCTGCATTTTTAAACACCCGACTGCAGAAAACGCCTGGCACACCAGATAACATCAGGTAAATAACAGACAGGCAAGGGTACTTCATACCCAGATGCAACCACTCCCCAATTTCCCGACACAGAGTCATAGATTGGGTCCATGCCAAATTATTCTTTTGTCTGCTCCCATCGACCTGCACTTGGACCATTGCCCTCCGTGCCCTCCCCCACCATCTGTGTACTTATCCAAACTTCTCCTAAGCATTGAAATTAAACCTGCATTCACCACCTCCACTGACTGCTCATTCCACACTTGCACAATTCCCTGACAGAAGAGGTTCAGAACCAGAATCAGAATCAGGTTTATTATCACCGGCACGCGTCATGAAATTTGTTAACTTAGCAGCAGCAGTTCTTTGCAATACATGATACAGAATAGAAAAATAAACCAATTACAGTATTTGTATATTGATTAGCTTAAAAATAATGCAAAAAAACCCCAGAAATAATATATATTTAAAAAATGAGGTAGTGTCCAAGGGTTCAATGTCGATTTAGGATTTGGATGGCAGAGGGGAAGAAGCTGTTCCTGAATCACTGAGTGTGTGCCTTCAGGCTTCTGTACCTCCTACCTGATGGTAACAGTGAGACAGGGGCATGCCCTGGGTGCTGGAGGTCCTTAATAATGGACGCTGCCTTTCTGAGACACCACTCCCTGAAGATGTCCTGTGTACTTTGTAAGCTAGTACCCAAGATGGAGCTGACTAAATTTACAACTTTCTGCAGCTTCTTTCAGTCCTGTGCAGTAGCCCCCTCAAGCCCCCTCATATCAGACAGTGCAGCAGCCTGTCAGAATGCTCTCCACAGTACATATATGGAAGTTTTTGAGTGTTGACATACCAATTCTCTTCAAAATCCTAATGAAGTAAAGCTGCTATCTTGCCTTCTTTATGACTGCATTGATATGTTGGGACCAGGTTAGATCCTCAGAGATCTTGACACCCAGGAACTTGAAGCTGCTCACTCTCTCCACTTCTGATCCCTCTATGAGGATTGGTATATGTTCCTTCGTCTTACCCTTCCTGAAGTCCACAATCAGCTCTTTCATCTTATTGACATTGAGTGCAAGGTTGTTGCTACAACACCATTCCACTAGTTGGCATATCTCACTCCGGTATGCCCTCTCGTCACCACCTGAGATTGTACCAACAATGGTCAGTAAATTTATAGATAGTATTTGAGCTATGCCTAGCCACACAGTCATGGGTATATAGAGTGTAGAGCAGTGGGCTAAGCCCTGAGGTGCACCAGTGCTGATCGTCAGCGAGGAGGAGATATTATTATCAATCCGCACAGATTGTGGTCTTCTGGTTAGGAAGTCGAGGATCCATTTGCAGAGGGAGGTACAGAGGCCCAGGTTCTGCAACTTCTCAATCAGGATTGTGGGAATGATGGTATTAAATGCTGAGCTATAACCAATGAACAGCATCCTGGCATAGGTTGATGTTGTCCAGGTGATCTAAAGCCATGTGGAGAGCCACTGAGATTGCGTCATTGTGGCAATAGGCTAATTGCAATGGGTCCAGGTCCTGGCTGAGGCAGGAGCAGTCTAGTCATGACCAACCTCTCAAAGCATTTCATCACTGTAGATGTGAGTGCTACTGGGCGATATTCATTAAGGCAGCTCACATTATTTTTCTTAGGCACTGGTATAACTGTTGCCTTTTTGAAACAAGTGCGAAATTCCACCTGTAGCAATGGGAGGCTGAAAATGTCCTTGAATACTCCTGTTAGTTGTTTGGCACAGGTTTTCAGAGCCTTACCAGGTATTCCTCAGGACCTTCCACCTTGCAAGGGTTCACCCTCTTTAAAGACAGCCTAATATCGGCCTCTGAGACAGAGATCACAGGGTCATCAGGTGCAGCAGGGATCTTCACAGCTGTAGTTATGTTCTCACTTTCCAAGCGTGCATAGAAGGCGTTGAGTTCATCTGATAGTGAAGCATCGTTGTCATTCATACTACTGGGTTTCGCTTTATAGGAAGTAATGTCTAGAAAACCCTGCCAGAGTTGTTGTACATCCAATGTCGCCTCCAACCTTGTTTGAAATTGTCTCTTCGCCCTTGAAATAGCCCTCCACAAATCATACCTTATTTTCTAGTACAGGCCTGGGTCACCAGATTTGAATGCCAGAGATTTAGCCTTCAGTAGACAGCATGCCTCGTGGTTCATCCACAGCCTTTGAGTTGGGAATGTACAGCAAGTCTTTGTAGGCACGCATTCATCCACACGGGTTTTAAAGAAGTTGTACTTATCTTGGTATTAAAGTTACTAGGAATTTTAAAGATCTGTATAAATATAATTTTCTCCCATTAATTGATTATACCCAATAAACACTTTCTAAATGGTCTTCTATGACGCTAACATTAATTGGTCGATTTAAGCTATTAAAATGATAGTTCTAGCAAAATTCTTAAATATATTTCATTTGTTCCTAACGGTTTTTTGACAGAACAGACTCTAAAATTTTATCCTATATTTGGAACAATAAAAATCCTAGATTGAGTAAACATTTATTGCAGAAATAAAAAAGAGGACGGTGGTATGGCTTTGCCAAATCTTAGACTGTACTACTGAGCAATTAATATTCGATATATTACTTATTGGATTCATTATTCAGATATATATGACTGTCCTTTATGGGTGGAATTGGAGAAAAACTCAGTGAAGGGGTATTCCTTAGCCTCTTTACTGGGAGCTCCTCTTCCTTTCCTGCTTTCTAAGTCTGGTAGACAAGACCTTAATCCTTTTATTAAGCATACATTAGGAATTTGGTTTCAGTTTCGCAGATTTTTTGAAGTAATTTTGTTCTTTCTAGTAAAATATATCATAACTATTTTTAAACATCAATTTTAGATCAGGCTTTTTTAATTTGGAAAACCGAAGGAATAATAACCTTTTTGGATTTGCTAATAGGGGATTGTTTAACATATTTTACTCAGCTAGCAGATAAATTTGATTTATCCAATGTACACATTTTTAGATATTTACAAATTAGGAATTTTTTTTTAAACGTACTTTGTTTCCAAATTATCCCTCTGCTTACCCATCTAATATGATAGATACCCTCGTCCAGGTTAAACCACTCCAAAAAGGATTAATAGCTACAATTTACAAATAGTTATTGAATTTACAAATGATATCTAACAATAAAATCAAAGCTGCCAGGGAATTGGAATTTCAAGAGTTACTTTCAGATAATCAATGGAGTAAAATTTTTCATCTGATACACACTTCATCTATTTGTGCCTGTCATTCTTTGATACAATTCAGGGTTGTGCATCAGGCACATATGTCAAAGGATAAATCAGCCCGTATTTTTCCCAATATTAATCCTATTTGTGATCAATGTAATACTCAGGTGGCCACTTTAACTCACATGTTTTGGTCTTGCATTGTTATGAGTGATGAACAGACCTGATGGACAATGGGGTACAGAGTTAACCATCCCTCCCCCGAGAAACACAAACTATTACTGTTACTATGCTGACCATGAGAGAGAGACGAAAAACTGGCAAGAACATTTGTTACAGATAAGAGGGGGAGAGAGACTGGTGATTTACTGTATTATGACTTCTGCAAGGGTTATTTATCTTCTACTATTTTGCCCATAAACATTCCTCAGTGGACTGAAGGAGTGGCCTTATTTGATGGACACAGTCATTCAGGAGTGATGGATAGCTGAGTCCCCGTGAGTAGGGATGAAAAAGACAGGTCTGGAGAGACACCCTCCAGACACGCCAGTGGACACTGATCGAGTGTTGGAACCCACAAGAAAGGTGGGGGCTTAGGAGACCGAACCAGGAGATCGGTCAGTAAAGCTCACAGTGTTAAAGCAGGGCCGGTGGGGACTTGTGTGTGTGTCCACTCATGCCAGAGTGACGAGTCCACCACAGAAGAACAGTCTAGAAGAAGGACGGAGAGGTCATAACTGAATGACCACACCGATACGACGGATTAAGAAAGCAAAGGAAGGTTTGCCTGACTGTAGCTGTTACATCTCGCTCGCTCTCTCTCTCTCCAACAATTACAATACAACAACCATAACTACATCAGCACTCATGAACTGAACTGAACTTTATACTTTTCTATGACAATTCATTTACCCCTAGACATCGATAGAGCTTGTTTATTATTCATTATTATTATTCCTACACTTTTAGGTTTATTACTGCTAACTTGTTTTATATGTATATTTGCATTATTGATATGGTTTTGCTTATTTTTTTATTAATAAGCACCTTTAGTATAGTACCACCAGACTCCAACGAATTCTTCTTTCTCTGCTGGTTAGACACCCAGTTACAGGGTACGTAACAGCATAAAGTTGGAGAATTTTTGGAAAGATGTTTTTAAAACCTTATCTAGAGTGCTGGTTCTGGATTTACAACCAAGCTTATTTACAGCTATTTTTGGGATTATTCCATCGGAAGCAGGATATATTCCTGCTTCCATTCAGCGGATGATAGATAGCCTTTTCAACCTTATTGGCTAGGAAAGCCATTTTACTTAAATGGAAGGGCCCTAACTCTCCTATTAGCCTTTATTGGCCTTCCTCTATCGTGTTCTGTTTAAGTCGGACATTGGATACAACCTTTAAATTTGAAGAAATCTGGTGACCTTTTATTCAATATTTTCATATGATCTGATTTTTGTACTGATTTTCTTCCAGCTATTCTTTCAGAACCTTTGATTTGATCAGAGAGTCTCTCTTCTCTTGGTTTTTCCCTCAGGATGGACTGCCCAGTCCTTTTTTCTCTTTAGAATTGTGGGTTTTTTCTCTTTCTAAATTTCTAAATAATTTAGAAATAAAAATTTCTAAAAGTCCTTCCTTTCTTCATAAATTAATAAGAGGAGAATTATACATTCTATATCAAATTTATACTTTGTAGATCAACACTCTGTGATTCTGATATTGTTTATTTTACCTTCTGTATGTACTGCTATTGACAAATATACCAGAGATATTCCCCTCCTGTTTGTATACATACTTCTGTTTAAAATCAATAAAAAGATTGAAAAAAAGAAAAGGTTTTAATGAAGTCAGTAAAAAACTGCAGCATACTCATCCAGATTAGAAGATGAATCCCTGAATACAGTCCAGTCACTGATTCAAAACAGTCCTGTAGGCACTCCTGTGCTTCCCTTGTCTGTACCTTCTTGGTCCTCAATACTGATGCTGCAGTCTTCAGTCTCTGCCTATACTCAGGGAGTATAGGTTCTCCCTCATGCTCCCCTTAAATATCTCAGCTTTCACCCTTAACCTTTGACCTATAGTTCTTGTCTCAGCCAACCTCCAAGAAAATAGCCTCATTCATTATAGCAGAAAATTATTGTTTACGTGACACAATTAGCTACTTCTACACCCAGACTGAACACAAAACATACAGTGCATATGGGTCCAACTTCAAAGCAAGAATTTATTTGTTTTGTTTGATGCTTGTGAACTTGTGCCTTGTCATTAGAGTGTGTCTGGGTCAGATAGAAACCAGCAGCTAATCTGTAACAAGGAAATCACTTAATCCTTAATCACACCTCTAAAGTAGAACGGTGTAGGACTAATTGCTTCTTCTTTAAGCTCATTGCACACACCATTACTCCACTTACTCTGCGATACTTATTGTTGCTTTATCTAGTCAGTGTACTGATAGATTCACATCATTTTGTCAATCAAATTGTACCCAATGAATGGATCAATGGTGTACAAGAAGAAAACATAATCTAAATAAGCTTGTTTCAAAATCCATCTTGGAGAATTTCCATTTTAGAGGGAAGTGCTGCCAATATCACTATATAAAAATAAACATCAGTGGTAATGTGCTGTTAATCCCACAAAAAGATACAGTAACCCCAACCTTCCCTCGTCTGCTTTCACATACAAGTCTTAGGCACGTATATATAGCCAGGGTGCCTAAGACTTTTGGACAGAACATGCAGCAGAGACCGAGTTTGTAAACCCAGCAGGAGCGCCATGGGAGCGGTGTGGGACAGGTGGCAGAGAAGGAATGCCAGGGGTGGTGAGGGTGCAGATATACCCAGCCTCAGACACCAGACAAGGTCATTTGATTCCAAACAATTGGTTTATTGATCATTACAGAATATCTCTCTGGTGCTTCCCACTCCCTTTTTTCTACAACCATGATTCCACTCTCCCTGCCACCTTGCCACTCTCAGTCCACAAAAGAGACCCATATCGGAATCAGGTTTATCATCATTCACGTATGTCATGAAATTTGTTTTTTTTTGAGGCAGCAGTACAGTGCAATACATAAAATTACTATGGCACTGTGCAGAAGACTTAGGCACCCTATCTATATATACATGTGCCTCAGACTTTTGTACTACTGTACAAGCCCCTGTCCCACCCTCTCCCTCACAGTGCTTATACTGGAAAACTTCCTCTATCCTGATACTAGGTCCTAGACATGGACTTTTTGCCTCCACAGATGTTGCTTCACCTTACTTTCGGCAGGAAATCATCCTAATTCCACCCCCCCACCCCACCTTCTTTCCATTCCCCATTCTAGTTACCTTCTCAGTCCTTCTCTTCCCCTCCCCTGCCCATCATCTCCCTCTTGTTCCTTACCTTTATTTCATTTAGATTCCTTCTTCTTCAGCCATTTACCTTTCATCTATCACCTCCCAGCTTCTCACTTCGCCCCTCCCTCCCCACTCATCCACTTCCCCCCTCACCTAGATTCACCTAATACTTACCAGCTTAAACTCTTCCCACTTCCTCCACAACTTTACTTTGGTTTGTTCCTCCTTCCCTTCCAGCCCTGATGAAGAATCTCAGTCCAAAATGTCAAATTTTTATTCCTCTCCATCGATGCTGCCTGACTTGCTGAGTTCCTCCGTATTTTGCATGTGTTGCTGCTTGATTTGTTCTAACAACAGTAGCCTTTACTCACAGCTAGCTCCTGGGTTCTTTTGACAGTGACATCCAGCTGGGGTTTACAGAGTCATCGTGTACTGCAGCACAAAAACAGGCCCTTTGGCCCAAATGGTCACCGCGTCCTCCCCAAGAGCCCCAGTTACCCATGTCTGGCCCATATACCTCCAACCCTCCACGCATCTCTCCCAATGCCTCTTCCCACCTCAGCCTTCCTCTGGCACCCTATTCCAAGTCCTCACTACTCTCTGTGTAAAGATGTTACCTCTTGGTTTTCTTTTTAAATCTTTCCCACGCCCCCCCCCCCCCACTGATCTGATCATACATCTCCAAATTTGCTGATTTTGATGAAGCACACAGAAACTTCAGGAAGGGGAGGTAAGAGAACACATACCAGTCCTCCTCAGGGGGTCAGCAGTGGATAAGTGAGCAGCTTCAAGTTCCTGAATGTCAACATCGCTGAAGATCGATCCTGGGCCTAACGTATTAATGCTGTTACAAAGAAGGCGTGCCGACACCTATAGTGTATTCAGTGTTTGAGGAGATTTGGTGTGTCATCAAAGACTCTAACAAAGTACAAAAGAAAATGGGGAGAAAAGTCAAGAATAAAATTGGAGGTTGGTCCAAGAACTTGGTGCTATGGCTCAAGAATAATCAGGCAAAGATTTGTCAGTCTAAAAGAAGAGCAAGAAGTGACCCAATAAAAGACTTTGAAAATTATGAAGGCATTAAGTGGGGTAAGCATAGAAAGTATCTGTTCATGTGCAAAATCTTAATATTCAGAGTACAAATGTAAGATAGTCTTCAGGAATGCAGGAAAGCTCTGAATGTGAAGCTCATTTTCAGTGACTGAGGTGAAGGGTGTGTATCCATTTAAGAGGAAGCTAGGTGAAGATATGAAAGAGGAAGGAACAAAACAAAATACACTGATAGGCTGGACTGAAGCTAGGTGGGAAGAATGGAAGCCATACATGAGCATAGACTGACGTGAGTTGGCAGATATCGAATATTGAGGAAGTGTAGGAATCCACGCATGGAACAACACATTATGTATGGTTGCGGATGCACAAACACATTTTAATTTATAATGCCAAGGATAATTAGACATTTGTTATCTTTAATGGGGGAACTGTGGATGAATGTCTTCCATTAGTCAACAAATAGCCCATCCACTGCTTTATTATAGAGGTTGCATTATACTTTAAGAACATAGTAAATGATTAACATTTGTGTAGCAGAAACATCATTAAATATTGGTGGTGGAGTCAAAATTAAAGCTATGTAGATACTATAACATCAGTATTATTGCATAGGCCTTTCAAATTCATTTTCAAACACTAAAGTTGACAAAAACAAAGTTTCATCAGAGGACGAATTGATGTTCACTCATTACTCCACGAGGCAGCAATCGCCTCAGAGCTGAACTGACTGTTACTGTGTCCTGCAGCCATTGGCACTCGCCTCAGCATTGAACTGACTGTTACTGTGTCCTGCAGCCATTGGCACTCGCCTCAGCATTGAACTGACTGTTACTGTGTCCTGCAGCCATCAACACTCACCTCAGCATTGAACTGACTGTTACTGTGTCCTGCAGCCATCAACACTCGCCTCAGCATTGAACTGACTGTGACTGTGTCCTCCAGCCATTGGCACTCACCCCAGAGGCCTTCAGTCATCAGGTTCCTGTGTCACCTCATCACTGAAATAGCTCTGTGGCTGTGGACTGACATTCAGATTCTCAGTGGATTGTTTGTTTATTTTTTAAATTGTTTGCAAAGTTTGTTCTTTGTGTAGTGGGGTTTTGGATGAATTCTGTTGCATTTCTTTGTTATGTGGTTGCATGCAAGAAGATGAATGTCAAAGTTTTAAGTGTATAGGGCATACATACTTCAATAGTGAACATTGAATTTTGATTAACAAATGTAGTTGCTGAAATTTGTGTTGGTTCCTCCAGTTTAAGTCATGTTAGGGGAAGAAGCAGCTTCAGGGTTTGTGAATGTAACTGTGTGTGCGCTGCTGATGAGAGAGAGAGAACAGATCGGCTTGCTGATTAATTCATAACAGGAAGGTGACTGACAGATAAACAGCAGCTAAGAGCTTTTTTTGTACACAGGGACCACTCATACATCAGGAAGTTAGAACACCATGGAAAAGAGAAGTATAGTTCAGCCATAGCACTTTTTTTCTACCCTAGAATACACCCATTCAAAGAGATTGTGCGTTAAACAGGCCATCATATAACATACTAAATGACTTCAGTAATCAACAGAATTCCTGGTTCCTCAATAGAAAAAGAGGCCAGCCTTCTCGAGTAAAACCAGCGTCGTGCCAGCTGACTCAGAACTAATTCACCAGCGTTCAGCACATGGACAAGTTGGAATCTGGACTCCAAGAAGCACTTCAGGTTTTTTTTTAAAAAAATACTACAGTGAACTATTAATTAATTTTGCTTTCAATAAAATAAGCCTCTTCCACATGTCTGAGGATGGTATAAAAGTTAACCAACTGGATATAAAGGAGCATCAGGGTTTCACGTTTGCTCCTTTATTATCATTAGCTGTTCATTCATCCTCTGGAGTAACCCTCTGGAGTAGCGTCGTTCGGTTCTTGCCAACAATTCTAGTTTCCTGCTGGGTTATCAATGCACCTCAGATGTGCCAGCAAGAGCTGAGCTGGTAGCATCCCTGTGTCTGACACAGAACATTGTTAGTTTATGCTTGACTCAACATTGGAGCCTAATAATCCAGGCTGCCGCCTCACTACTGAGCAAGTGCTGCTTTATTAGAGTTGCCAGCATTCAGAAGCGTTCAAAATCCCATCAGCGTTCTCAGGTAGACATAAAATATTCCATGTAGCTTGTGGTGAACTATGTGCCTGTCTGGACACGCCCCTGCTGACTGCTCCTGTGGCTCCTCCCACAGGCCCCTGTATAAAGGCGATCTGAGGCCTGACGCTCGGCCTCAGTCTCCAGGACATAGTATGATGGACACTCACTCCTGGTTCCTTCTTCCAGTCAATAAAAGCCGATATCTCGCCTTACGTCTCAGTGTGAGTTATTGATGGTGCATCATAGCTATTTTGAAGACAAATGCAAGGTTATTCCCAATGGTTTAATCAATGCTTATCCTTCAGATCAGACCCATTAACACTCAACTACATAATAATAAGCCAGATGTGTGAATATCATTGTGATTTCCTGTTTTACAACAGTTGCAACACTTCTATAGACAAGCAACACACACAAGATGCTGGAGACACTCAGCAGGTCAGGCAGCATCTATAGAGAAGAGTACAGTCGACTCTTTAGGCTGAGACCCTTCATCAGGACTGAAGGAGGGTCTCAGTCTGAAGCATCAGCTGTTTACTCTTTTCCATAGATGCTGCCTGGCCTGCAGAGTTCCTCCAGCATTTTGTGTGCATTGCTTGGATTTCCAGCATCTGCAGATTTTCTCTTGTTTGTGCCTCTATGGACAAGTCTGTTACTCCTTCATCCACGTCCTTGATAGGCATGATGGAAATTTGAGAGCCCAGAGAAGATCACCACACATTAAACTAAGCCAGTTAGAAGACAGTCCTTTATACCCACATTGCCTCTGACTTACTATATAATTTTTCACCTATATCTGAAGGTTATTCCCGATTGCTTCCAGCTAATAATCTGCAATGATGAACCTTAACATTTTCACTTTATCTAAAATGATCATATTCATTTTGTTTGCCTAGTTATTGCCATCTTAAAACAAAAGTAAGTTGGCTCTCTACAATCATTTAATTCAAGTGTTCAGTCACTTTATCTATGTTAATGACTACAGTGACTCAGGCCTCAGCAAATATTACACTACACTCCTTTGGCTCTCATTTCTCTCTCCCCCGAGTAACTGAATGCCAATTGCAATTTAGCAAATCCTACAGTTCAATTCCTGAACCAATCCAGCCTTTGATTCTCCTCACCAGAATTAATCTCTGCTCCTTTACTATCTGCCATTTAAAAATAAGAAGCTGCCTATGAAGTAACTACAGACTCTGAAAATCTCTTATTGAAAGAACAGTTGAAATAGAGTCTTGAATCTTTTAGGGCAGAGGAAGATGTATTCATTATAAGCAAGACCATGGTGGTTAGACACAGTCAAGAAAGCTCACCGACACTTCTACTTACTCAGGAGGCTAAAAAAATTCAGCAAGTCCCCATTACCAATTTGTATCGATTCACCATAGAAAGAATCCTGTCTGGCTGCAGCACATGCTCTGCAAATGACCACAAGGAACTGATAGAACCAGTCTCTCCTCCATGGACTCTGTCTTACTGCATCTGTAAAGCAGCCGGCATAATTGACATCTCCACTGACGTGGTACATTCTCTCTTCTCCCCTCTCCTATCGATACAAAAGCCTGAAAGCACACACCACCAGTCTCGAGGACGACACCTATCCCATTGTTATCAGACCCTTGAACTACCCTCTCATATAATATGATGGCTTCTTGGCCTCACAATCTACCACGTTACGGTCTTCTACTTTACCATTTACCTGAACCGCACAATTCTGGTAACTTTTTACTCTGTATCACTGCCTTGTATGGGAACTGTACCTTCCCTAATTACAGAGAGTGGTGCGGACAGCCCAGCGCACCTGTAATTGTGAACTTCCCACGATTCAGGACATTTACAAGGACAGGTGTGAAAAGGGCCCGTAGGACCATTGGGGACCCCCAGTCATCCTAAACACAATCTATTCCAGTACCTACCATCCTGGAAGTGATACCGCAGCATAAAAGCCAGGACCAACAGGCTCCGGGACAGCTTCTTCCACCAGGCCATCAGACTGATGAACTCACGCTGATTTGAGTGTACTCTGTATGACATTGACTGTTCTATTTTTTATAAATTATTACAAATTACTACGATTGCACATTTAGACGGAAACGTAACGTAAAGATTTTTACTCCTCTTGTACGTGAAGGACATAAGAAATAAAGTCAATTCAATTCAGTTCAGTTGTTATTGCTTTACTTGATTCTAGTAATGATTTGGTCTGTGTGACCAGAATGCGCTGTACATGCGACAATAAACCACCCCTGTAATAGGATGCCACAGTACAAGATAGTACAGCAGTTAGCAGGACACCAATACAATTTGGGCATTGGAATTCTGAGTTCAATTCCAGCATCATCTGTACGGAGTCTCTATGTCCTCCTGTGAAATGCATGGAGTTTCTCCAGATGCTCCAGTCTCCTCCCACAGTCCAAAGGTGTACTAATTAATGGGTAATTGGTCATCGTATATTGCCCCATGATTAGGCCAGGGTTGAATCAGGGTGGCAGGAATGGCGGAAGTCAAGCCAGGCTGAAGCACAGAGGGATGAGGCCATCTCTATCCAGCACCTTGTTGGTGAATGTGCAGTCACTGGAGAATAAGACTGATGATCTCAGGGCAGGGCTGCAGTATCAGATCACAATGGTTTGTTGCATTGAGACTCAAGGTTAACAGTGAACTCTATTCATCCAGAAGGTTTTACCATTTTCAGAATGGATCAAACAGCAAACTCTGGGTATGGAAAAAGGTGGCAGCACATGCTTTTTAGCCAATTTCCATTGGTGTACAGACCTGGGAGTTATGTTGATTCGTGTTCTTCGTGATTAAATGTAAACCATTCTATTTGCCATGGAAGTTATCACCTGTGAACCTGACCACATTTATATACCACCAGCGGCTGATTATAAGCAAGCACTCACAAAACTGCACATTTTCACATTGTTTGTCAATGATCCGGATAATGGAATTGATGGCTTTGTCATAAAGTTTGCGGATGATACAAAGACAGATGGAGGTATAGGTAGTGCGGACTAAGCAATGGGATTGCAGCAGGAGGAACAGTAGTGCAGACTATTATCTAAACGGGAAGAATGTTCAAACATCAGAGGTGCAGATGGACTTAGGAGTCCTCGTCCAAGACTCCCAAAAGGTTCAGTCTGTGGTAAAGAAGGCAAATGCAATGTTAGCATCTATTTCAAGGAGAATATAATATAAAAACAATGAGATAATGCAGAAGCTTTATAAGACACCAGTCAGGCTGCCTTAAGAGTACCATCAACAGTGTTGGGCTCCTTATCTCGGAAAGGACGTGTTGTCATTGGAGAGAGTCCAGAGGAGGTTCACGGGGATGATTTTGGGAATGAAAGGATTAACATGTGAAGAGTATTTGACAGCTTTGGGCCTGTACTCACTGAAATTTAAGAATGCGGGATGAGGGGGGGAATCTTATTAAAACCTACTGAATGTTGAAAGGACTAGATAAGGTGAATGTGGAGAGGATGCTTCCTCTGGTTGGGGTATGCAAAACTAGAGGGCACAGCCTCAAACTGGGGGCGGGGGGGGGGGGGCGACCTTTTAGAACAGAGGCAAGGAGGAATTTTTTTTAGCCAATGAGTGGTGAACTTTTGGAATGCCCTGCAAAGGTCCACAGACTGCAGAGTGGAGGCCAGATCCATGGGTGTATTTAAAGCAGAAGTTAGTAGACTCCTGATTGGTCAGGGCATCAAGGAATATGGTAAGAGGGCAGGATGAATGGGATCCAGGATCAGCCATGATGAAATGGTGGAGCAGACTCGATGGGTTGAAAGGCCTAATCCTGCTCCTGTTTCATGGTCTTTTGTCCGCAGGCAAGAAACAGCCCATCCTGATGCATTTCAAATTATAGCCAGCAACTAATCAGGCCTTTTTGAAGAAAACCCTGCCCAATTATTACCCACACATAACCTGTTGCACCAGCCGTCCCAACACACTAGAATACGACTACACTATGATAAGGAATACCTATCGTTCCTTCCCAAGAACACATTTTGGCAAGTCAGATCATTTGGCTAGACTCCTGCTCTCTGCATACAGACAGAGCCTAAACAGCAAGGGTCCAGAGATCAAGATAACTAAGAGGTAGTCGAGGGAGGTCACGGACTGCTTTGAGCCTTGGCTGTGTTCAAGAATCTGAAGGATCTGAATGACTGCACCAGGGTCATAACAGGCTTTATTAAAATAGCTGTGGATGAGTCTGTCCCCACAAAATCAGTCAAGGTTTACCCCAATCAGAAACCCTGGATGTGTCTTGAAATCTGGAATTTGCTGAGAGCCACATCATTGTTCTTGTTCACAGTTGCTGTTCTACAGATTTGCTAACTGTGCCCAAAGAAAAAAAAAAGTCTCAGGGTTGTATGTGGTGACAGGTACGTACTCTGAAAATAAATTTTACTGTATCTCTGCAACTCTAAATAAACGTTATGGGGGTAAGGTTATGATCTCAGGACCATAGAGAGAGATACAACAGGCACACAGACCCTGCAGCTCACTAACTCCACACTAAATGCCAACCTCCCATTTACACTAATCCATCATGAATCCCATATTTCATTCTCAATATTCTCATCACATCTTCACCCCACAGATCCTGGATAGATTCTGCCGCTGAGCTGCACTGGGAGAAATTTATGGTGGCCAATTTAAATGGAGACAAAGCACAAAATGCTGGCAGAACTCAGCAGGCCAGACAGCATCTGTAGGAGGAGGTAGTGACGATGTTTCGGGCCGAAATCCTGATGAAGAGTTTCAGCCCGAAGCGTTGTCACTACCTCCTCCCATAGATGCTGTCTGGCCTGCTGAATTCTGCCAGCATTTTGTGTTTTGTATTTATTTCCAGCATCTGCAGATTCACTCGTGCTGCCTTTAAACAGAGAGGGTACTGCACAAGATCAGAAAAAGCTGCAGAAAGCTGTAAACTCAGCCAGCTCCATCATAGGCACTAGTCTCCCCAGCATCAAGGATATCTTAAAATGGTGATGTCTTAAAAAGACAGCAACAGTCCTTAAGGACCCCTGTCACCCAGGACACGCCCTTTTCTCATTGCTATCATCAGGGAGGTGATACAGGAGCCTGAAAACACACACTCAATGTTTCAGGAACAAATTCTTCTCCTCTGCCATTAGATTTCTTAATGGACAATGAATCCATGAACAGTGCCTTAGTATTTTTGTACTACTTATTTAATTTAATTTATTTTTAAAAATATATTTCACATTGTAATGCATAGTTTTATTATTTTGTATTGCGAAGTATTGCTGCTGCAAAACAACAAATTTCACAGCACTCTGCTAGCTACACCCCACTAAGCCACCCTATTAATTGGTCGAGGGGTGACCTTATAGGAGTTTATTCTGTCATGAGGGACATACACTCAATGGCCACTTTATTAGGTATACCTGTACATCGATGCAAATATCTAATCAGCCAATCATGTGACAGCAACTCAATGAATAAAAGCATGCAGACATGGTCAAGAGGTTCAGTTGTTGTTCAGACAAAATATCTGAATGGGGAAGGGATGTGATCTAAGTGATTTTGACTGTGGAACAATCGTTAGTGCCAGATGGGGCTTTTGAGTATTTCAGAAACTGCAGATTTCCTGGGATTTTCACACACAACAGTCTCTAGAATTTACAGGGAGTGATGTGGAAAAACAAAAAACATCCAGTGAGCAGCAGTTCTGTGGGCAAAAACACCTTGTTAATGAGAGAGGAGAATGACCAAACTGGTTCAAGCTGACAGGAAGGCAACAGTAACTCAAGTGTTACAACAGTGGTGTGCAGAAAAGCATCTCTGAATGCACAACATGTCGAACCTTGGAGTGGATGGGCTACAGCAGCAGAAGACCGTGAACAAATAGTTAATAAAGTGGAACTGTCTGTAGATAAGGTGAATGGGCACTGTCATTTTCCTAAAGTTGAGGAACCTTGGGCTTCTGGTGAGAGAAGAAAGTTAATTTGACATATATGTACATATGGTGTAATGTTAGTCCAGTAACATTCATGTATACTGATGTCTGCAATTGGTCCAAAGTCAGAATGAGGTTTTTTCCTCTCAAACATTCTCTAAATAGTGATTATCATGATTTCCCTTCCTAAATTGTGCTCCCTTATTTCCATGATAATTAGATGCAATTAGTGTCAAATTGGCATGAACTGTGATGCTTTGAACCAAAGCTGGTTCAAATATTTTGCCTTTTTAGCCAACAATATATTCTTGGCCACTTAGATTTCTTCTCAGGAAGGATTTCGCGATGTTTTTGTGAATTAAACGCTATGGTGGCATAGCAGTTAGAGCAACACTGTTACCGCTCAGGGTGGAGCTGGAGGCTGATTTCCAGAGCTCTGTGAGAAGTGTGTACATTCTCCCCGTTTGCTCCAGCTGCTCTGGAGGAGCTAGTTAGCAGGTTAATTGGTTAATACATTTTGTTCTGTGGGTAGGTTAGTGTTAAATCGAAGCTGTTGGGCATTACTGGGTGGTGGGGCTCGAAGGCTTGTAAGGGTTAATTGTGCGCTTTATCTCTAAATAAACAAATAAACATCCGCATTGGCTGAAACAGAGGCAAAGGAACTGTCAGGCCAGGAGTCCAGGAGAAGTTTCCTCAATTCTAAAAGCTAATAAACTTGCTGCATATGAAACATCCCAAAGTGCTGCCTCACACCACATGCTGAAGTACTGTGGAAGCACAATGAGTCCCTGATCATTCCAAACAACCTGGAAGAGTGTGTGGGGAAGAATGGAGAGGAAAAATGGTTGGAGGATTTTCCAAATACCTGACAGAAATGTTTTCCTAGACTTCATGCAGAAATTGATTGCAGGACACAGTAGATCTTCTACAGGTCAAAATGTCTACAGATGCACCGTGCAGAGCCTTCTAACAGATTGCATAACCGTCTGATACGGAGAGGCCGCTGCAAAGGAGCAGAAAATAACCTGCAGTAGGTTGCAAATTCAGCCAGCTCCATGTTGGGCACGAGGCTGCGCAGATCAAGGACACCTTCAAAAGGCAACCCCTCATCAAGGTGGCATCCATCATTAAGGACCCCCATCAACCAGGACATGTCCTCTTCTCATTAGCACCATCAAGGAGGAGGTTCAGAAGCTTGAATACACACATTCAACATTTCAGGAACAGCTTCTTCCCCTCCACCATCAGATTGGGAATGGATAATTAATCTATATCTACAACCTTGTTTTTTTCCCCTCTCTTTTTGCACTACTTATTTAATTTCATTCTTATACATACTTCTTATATAAACAGGTAGAATGCAGAGGGACTTAGACAGATTAGGAGAAAGGGCAAGAGAGTGGCAAATGAAATACAATGTTAGAAAATGCATGGTCATGCACTTTGATAGTAGAAAAAATTGTGCAGACTACTTTCTAAATGGGGAAAAAATGCAAAAATCTGAGATGCAAAGAGATTTGGGAATCCTTGTGCAGAACACCCTAAAAGTTAACTTGAAGGTAGAGTCAGTGGTGAGGAAGGCTAATGTAATAGAAACATAGAAAACCTACAGCACAACACAGGCCCTTCGGCCCACAATGCTGTGCCAAGCATGTCCTTACTTTAGAAATTACCCAGGGTTACCCATAGCCCTCTATTTTTCTAAACTCCATGTACCTATCCAGAAGTCTCTTAAAAGACCCTATCGTATCCACCTCCACCACCACTGCCAGCAGCCCATTCCACGCACTCACCACTCTCTGCGTAAAAAATTTAACCCTGACATCTCCTCTGTATCTACTTCCAAGCATCTTAAAACTGTGCCCTCTTCTGCTAGCCATCTTTTTAAGAGGTTTAGATACAAGCGTTGGGATGTGGTGCTGAGCCTTTATAAAGCACCAGTGAGACTGAGTATTGTGAACAGTTTTGGGCTCCTCATCTAGGAAAAGATGTGCTGGCATTGGAGAGGGTTCAGGAGGTGCACAAAGATGACTCCAGGAATGAAAGGGTTATCATACGAGGAATGTTTGAAAGCTCTGGGTCTGTACTCGCTGGAGGTTAGAAAGGTGAGGGAGGATCTCCTATCCAGGACAAGAGGGCACAGACTCAGCATGGAGGAGCGTCCATTTAAAACACAGACGCGGAGAAATTTTTTTCCCAGCGGGTGATGAAGTTGTGAGATTTGTTACCACGGGCAGCTGCTGAGGCCAGGTGATTGGGTGTACTTATGGCAGAGTTTGACAGCTTCTTGATTGGACATGGCATCAAAGATAACAGGGAGAAGGCCAGGGAGTGCAGCTGGGGGGGGGGGGGGGGGGTACAGAAAGGATCAACCATTACTAAATGGCAGAGCAGACTCTATGGGCCAAATGGCGTAATTTTGCTCCTGTGTCTTCTGGACTTATGGCCTTATTGTAATTATTGATATGATTATGTATTGCAATGTAATGCTGCCATGAAACAATAAATTTCATCATGTATGCCAATGATATCAAACCTGAATTGAATTGACTTTATTCCTTACATCCTTCATACACGAGTAAAAATCTTTATGTTACGTCTCTGTTTAAATGTGCCATGTGCAATTACAGTAATTTATAATACATATTATTTTTGCCTGATTGCTGGTTAGAATGGCCAGATGGATGACTGTCAGGTAGGAACAGAGCTGAGGGCTGGGAATAACTCTAGTGGAGGTGGGTGAGTGTAGGGAATCACAACTGATAAGTAATTGCTGAGACACACAGAAAACATTGTGAGGCATGGGAGGAACCATGAACCATTTAGAGTCATAGAGTTATAAAGCTCAGAGACAGGCTCTTCCTCCAACTCATCAACACCACCCAAAGTGTCCTTCTGTCCTAGCCACATTTGCCGGAACTTGGACCATATCAAGCTAAAGCTTTTCTATCCAAATGTCTCTTAAACATTCCTGGCTCTATCATATCCTCTGACAATTCTTTCCATGTAAGGTGCATTCTGGTTAATTGGGCCATTCGTTAATCAGAGCAGACCCTTTATTGGGACAACTCTCAAAGATCAAAAAAAAAGCCGAGATTCTTTGTTTATTTGGGACATCTCACTGCTTAATTGGGACAGGAGACCGTTGCCAAACATTTTCGAACCAACGTGAGTTCTGTGCACTTGCATAGCTGTTAGACACCACACCATGTGAACAGTTTTTAAATAGAGTCAGTTGTGTTCAAAAAGCAGCAATTTTTGTCACTGACGGGAAGAAATAAGCAGTAAGACAATTCAGAACTGTTTTACTCACTGTGGTTTCAAGCATTCAGGCTAGGAGATGCCCATAAATGACCGGGAGTGAAAATGAAATCGTTTCACTACATCAGCAAGTTAGGTACTACGAAAAACTTGAAGGTATTGACAATCATCTTGAATGTTACAATGAAAATGAAGATTTGGAGGATGCAGTCATCAATAGCGTTGTATGAAGGTAATCCATTATCTGCACTAGGTGTTTGTGCTGACTGTGTTCAGTTACAGTCAATCAAATGAACGTGGTCCCCTCTGTCGATAACTATTAGGAACTAATACATTGTTTTACAGTCCTGTAGTAGTATTGATAGTGTTCTAATTTATTCAGTATTTCATCTAAATATGTAATTCATTATGCGGTTAAATGGTATTTTCTCTTTTTCATACCTTTATAACTGCTTCCATGTAACTACAGCTAATTGGGGCAGCTGCTTAATTGGACTAAAATGTTCTGGTCCCGATGAGTCCCACATAAATGCACTCAGCAGAAGGGGTTGATATAAAAGAGACCTGAGGGGCATCTTCTTCACATTGAAGGTGGTGGGACAAGCTGGAAGTGGCAGAGGTGGGTACAGTAACAGAGTGTTTTGACAGGTCATTCACAGCAAAGGTTTAGAAGGATATGGGCCAGACGCAGGCAAATGGGGTTAACTCAAGGAGACCACCTTCATCAGCAGGCTGAAGGACCTGTTTTCCTGCTGTATAACTCTATGGACTCCAACTAAGCCAGAAGCAAACTTGTTTTTATTGTCCAGTGAGCATTATTTGAAAGAAATAATTACAAATATTTCGGCCTCAACTCTTGCAGTTCTCTGTTCAGTTCTACAGAGTTGAGTGGAGTGTTTTGTGCATTTTTACTGTTTCTATTAGTTGTACAAAGTCAGCAATCTCTAAAGGAATACAGAAGTCTTCTTACCAGTTGAGTTAGGGGCTCTTTACTGCTTACTACTCGAGGCATGATATGCTTTTCTGTCCCTCTCCTCCTCAGGTACCCACCATCACAAATGACAATGTCTTTCACTGAATTCACCCCATGTGACATGAAGAGTCAGTGGCTTACACCACATAGAATAAAAGCTGCAATGATTCAAAGATAAAGATTGCCATGATTTGTCAAATATACATCAAAACATGCAGTGAAATGCATCATTTGCGTCAAATCAAATCAGCAAGGATTATGTTTGGCAGCCACAAGTGTTGTCAGCATAGCATATCCACAACTGACTAACCCTAACCGTACGTCTTTGGGATGTAGGAGGAAACCGGAGCACCCAGGGCAAACCCACGCAATCACGGAGAGAACGTATAAACTCAATGGGAATTGGATTTCACTAGTGCTGCAAAGCACTGTGCGAATCGCTACGTTGCCATGCCAACTCACCAATCTTGTAACATTCTTTAATTTTTACAGTCCAAGGATGAACTACCACTGTTCTCCCCTCTTGAGGATGATAGCAATTTGAGGAACATACCAAATGATACAGCAGTGGAGTGAGATGATATGTACAGGAATTACATTGTTCAAGGATGCCCAGTTTTCAAGGTGCTGGAGCATCAGTTTGCGTAGCCCTCAGATTTGGCTAATAGCAGGGGCATAATTTTCAGGTGATTGGAGGAAAGGTGTGATACTGGAGGTAAACACAGTGGTTGGTGTGTGGAACACCCTTCCATGGGTGTTGGTACAGACTCATTAGGGACATTCAAGAAACACTTAGGTAGGCACAAGGATTTTGGAAAACTGGAGGGCTTTGTGGGGGGGGGGGGGAGGGAAGGGTTAGATTGATTGCAGAGTGGATTAAAGCGTTGACACAACATCATGCATCCAAGGGCCTGTGCTGAGCTGTGGTGTTCTATGTTTGAGAAACTGAAATAGAACAATCTTTTAGATGCCTGATGGAAACAGATTTCAATTTGAGTAGCAAGCTACCTTAGCTAAGAATAAAATAAGTACCCAGACTCCAACTCCTGCATTCCCATCCATTCACATTCACTGAAAATAACAATTGTTTAACAGCAGTGTCCTCTACATCATGTAACTAACCACATTCACCATCTGCACTCACAAGGAAATAGCTATTCAGATGAGAAACTCGAAAGCTGTCAGAGCTACACGCAGCCACTTTATGCAAAAGTGTAAATATTCCTGCCTTATAAACAGAATTTCATGGCCACCTGGCTGGCTGAGTACGGGAGATAAATGTCTTCACGTAGAGTTGACAGCAGTTTACCCGTTTCAGTATTCAGTGAAGTCACTCGTGGCTGTCTCACTCCTGTTAAAGACATTTGCTGCAATTAAGTTGTACATTAACAGATCTACAGTGGTGTTGTTTGTGAAAAGGCAGACCATTTGTGCTTTATAATGATAAGATCACACCATGAAAATTCAAAATAGTCTCTCGTGCATAGATGCAACTTTAAGATTAGACATCCTGAGATTAATTGGAGCAGATATCAAAGATTTTCAAAATGCACCCAACAACTTATTTATTTTTACTTAGAGATACAGTGTGGAAAAGGCCCATTTGGCCCAACTAGCCACAAAACCCAGCACACTCCTATTTAACCCTGGCCAATCACAGGACAATTCACCGACTAACCGGTACGTCTTTGGACTGTGTCAGGAGACTGGAGCACCCGGACAAAACCCAGCTCGTCACTAATGGAATGCATGATCTCCTTATGGACAGTACCGGAACTGACCTACCAACTCTGATGCACTATGCTCATGTCACGTAACTTGCAACTCCACTGTGGCAGCCTACTTTAAAACAAATATACTGTATTTGCTATTAAAAATGCAGATTACTATAATGCCGATCATGATAGATTCACAACAAAGACAGCCAGACAGACGTACTTTATTGATTCCGAGGGAAACTGGGTTTCGTTACAGTTGCACCAACCTAGAAAAGAGTAGAAATATAGCAAAATAAAACCAAAAATAATTAAATGATAATAAGTAAGTTGTGCCAAGTGGAAATAAGTCCAGGACCAGCCTATTGGCTCAGAGTGTCTGACACTCCGAGGGAGGAGTTGTAAAGTTTGATGGCCACAGGTAGGAATGACTTCCTATGACGCTCAGTGTTACATCTCGGTGGAATGAGTCTCTGGCTGAATGTACTCCTGTGCCTAACCAGTACATTATGGAGTGGATGGGAGTCATTGTCCAAGATGGCATGCAACTTGGACAGCATCCTCTTTTCAGACACCACCGTCAGAGAGTCCAGTTCCACACCCACAACATCACTGGCCTTGCGAATGAGTTTGTTGACTCTGGTGGTGTCTGCTACCCTCAGCCTGCTGCCCCAGCACACAACAGCAAACATGATAGCACTGGCCACCACAGCCTCGTAGAACATCTTCAACATCGTCCGGTAGATGTTAAAGGACCTCAGTCTCCTCAGGAAATAGAGACAGCTCTGACCCTTCTTGTAGACAGCCTCAGTGTTCTTTGACCAGTCCAGTTTATTGTCCATTTGTATCCCCAGGTACTTGTAATCCTCCATCATGCAAGTGTTGAATCAAAAGATAGATCTTAAAATCTCCAACACAGCCCAGGATTGTGTGTGTCACCACACTAATGTCTGCAACAACGTGAGAACTGTGCAAGTGTCACCACACTACTGTCTGCCACACAGCGTGAGGACTGTGCAAGTGTCACCACACTACTGTCTGCAACACAGCTCAGGATTGGGCAAGTGTCACCACACTACTGTCTGCAACACAGCTCAGGATTATGCAAGTGTCACCACACTACTGTCTGCAACACAGCTCAGGATTGTGCAAGTGTCACCACACTACTGTCTGCAACACAGCCAGGAATTGTGCAAGTGTCACCACACTACTGTCTGCCACACAGCCTGAGGACTGTGCAAGTGTCACTACACTACTGTCTGCAACACAGCCGGGGATTGTGCAAGTGTCACCACACTACTGTCTGCCACACAGCGTGAGGACTGTGCAAGTGTCACCACACTACTGTCTGCCACACAGCCTGAGGACTGTGCAAGTGTCACCACACTACTGTCTGCAACACAGCTCAGGATTGGGCAAGTGTCACCACACTACTGTCTGCAACACAGCCAGGAATTGTGCAAGTGTCACCACACTACTGTCTGCCACACAGCCTGAGGACTGTGCAAGTGTCACTACACTACTGTCTGCAACACAGCCGGGGATTGTGCAAGTGTCACCACACTACTGTCTGCCACACAGCGTGAGGACTGTGCAAGTGTCACCACACTACTGTCTGCCACACAGCCTGAGGACTGTGCAAGTGTCACTACACTACTGTCTGCAACACAGCCGGGGATTGTGCAAGTGTCACCACACTACTGTCTGCCACACAGCGTGAGGACTGTGCAAGTGTCACCACACTACTGTCTGCAACACAGCTCAGGATTGGGCAAGTGTCACCACACTACTGTCTGCAACACAGCTCAGGATTGGGCAAGTGTCACCACACTACTGTCTGCAACACAGCCAGAGATTCTGCAAGTGTCACCACACTACTGTCTGCAACACAGCCGGGGATTGTGCAAGTGTCACCACACTACTGTCTGCAACACAGCCAGGAATTGTGCAAGTGTCACCACACTACTGTCTGCAACACAGCGTGAGGACTGTGCAAGTGTCACCACACTACTGTCTGCCACACAGCCTGAGGACTGTGCAAGTGTCACTACACTACTGTCTGCAACACAGCCGGGGATTGTGCAAGTGTCACCACACTACTGTCTGCCACACAGCGTGAGGACTGTGCAAGTGTCACCACACTACTGTCTGCAACACAGCTCAGGATTGGGCAAGTGTCACCACACTACTGTCTGCAACACAGCCAGGAATTGTGCAAGTGTCACCACACTACTGTCTGCAACACAGCCAGGAATTGTGCAAGTGTCACCACACTACTGTCTGCAACACAGCGTGAGGACTGTGCAAGTGTCACCACACTACTGTCTGCCACACAGCCTGAGGACTGTGCAAGTGTCACTACACTACTGTCTGCAACACAGCCGGGGATTGTGCAAGTGTCACCACACTACTGTCTGCCACACAGCGTGAGGACTGTGCAAGTGTCACCACACTACTGTCTGCAACACAGCTCAGGATTGGGCAAGTGTCACCACACTACTGTCTGCAACACAGCTCAGGATTATGCAAGTGTCACCACACTACTGTCTGCAACACAGCTCAGGATTGTGCAAGTGTCACCACACTACTGTCTGCAACACAGCCAGGAATTGTGCAAGTGTCACCACACTACTGTCTGCAACACAGCCGGGGATTGTACAAGTGTCACCACACTACTGTCTGCAACACAGCCAGGGATTGTGCAAGTGTCACCACACTACTGTCTGCAACACAGCTTGAGGACTGTGCAAGTGTCACCACACTACTGTCTGCAACACAGCCAGGAATTGAGCAAGTGTCACCACACTACTGTCTGCAACACAGCTCAGGATTGTGCAAGTGTCACCACACTACTGTCTGCAACACAGCCAGGGATTGTGCAAGTGTCACCACACTACTGTCTGCAACACAGCCAGGGATTGTGCAAGTGTCACCACACTACTGTCTGCAACACAGCCAGAGATTCTGCAAGTGTCACCACACTACCGTCTCCAACACAGCCGGGGATTGTGCAAGTGTCACCACACTACTGTCTGCAACACAGCCAGGGATTGTGCAAGTGTCACCACACTACTGTCTGCAACACAGCCAGGGATTGTGCAAGTGTCACCACACTACTGTCTGCAACACAGCCAGGGATTGTGCAAGTGTCACCACACTACTGTCTGCAACACAGCTCAGGATTGTGCAAGTGTCACCACACTACTGTCTGCAACACAGCTCAGTATTGTGCAAGTGTCACCACACTACTGTCTGCAACACAGCCAGGAATTGTGCAAGTGTCACCACACTACCATTCCAAGATAATGTGCTCACATCTCACTAACTCAAATCACACTTTTTGGACTGTGGGAGGAAACCTGAGCACCCAGAGGAAACCCATGCATTGCTGTGGAGAATGTACAAACTCCTTACCAACAGGGGCTCTGCTTGGTGATTGTTGGTGCTGTGAAGCGATTGTACTGACCTCTACACTACCATGCCGCCCTGCTCAGAACTTGCAAGTTAATGGGTAATAAACTGACAAAATAAAGAGTGATAGATAATGGTGTGTCGGGAAGCTTACAGCGAGGTAGAGGTTAGTGTTCCAAAAGGATCCATGTTGCCATGGCGCTTCATCACAAATGGCGGTAACAACGGGGCATGGGGATGCTGACAGCCAATGTCAAAAAAACAGTTGATATCAAATTGAGGAGGGGGGGGCGGGGGTTTGAGGAATAGGGAGAGGATGCAGATGAGCTAAAACAGCTGCAGCATTGCAACTGGCTGGCTGAAAAGCAAATTAACACAGCTAAATATGGAATGTAATGAATGTAATAGGGATAATGGAAACCAGAAGGTAAAGGCCCTGAACAGATTTCAATTGTTTAAAAAAACAAAAGCTATCTCCATTATGCTTTATAAAATGGGGTTCAGGGGGAAAATAAATCAGCCATGATGCAAAGGTGGAGCAGAATCGATGGGCTGAATGGCCTAATTCTGCTGCTATGTCATATGGTCCTATAAAAAGAATAAAGTACATTAAATATATGGATTGTAAAATAGAAGAGGTTGGTAAAGTTTTGTGCTAACCACTACACTATTTTGCGCCTTTTATATCCAAAACTGTCCACTGCTACTGAAAATCACCCAAGTCAAAATGGAGCTTTCTGCCAGGTTCTCAGAGGCTCAGGAATGTACATCATGACCCTTTACTCCAAGTTAACTTGTCCTCGATTGCACAATGTCACTCTTTCTGGAATGCAAAGAAACCAGAGCAAGCTTCTTGGGAATCTCTCTCATAGAAAGGATTAAAAAACTCACAAAACAGTATTTTTTCTTCAAATAGAACTGCACAATATTAGTGCCAAAGCAGAATCCTCCAAACATAGAATATGACAGCACAGTCCAGACCCTTTTCCCAACCATGTTGTGCCGACCATTTAACCTACTGTGAAATTAATCTGACCCTTCCATCCTACAAAATCCTCCATTTTTCTATCACCCATGTGCTTAAATGTCCTAATGTATCTGCCTCTACCACCATCTCTGACAGGGTGTTTCACACACCCACCACATTCTGTGTAAAGAAATTTTCTCTTACGTGGCCTTATACTTTCCTCCAATCACCTGCAAATTATACCCAGTTGTATTAGCCACTTCCTCCCTGGGAAAAGGTCTCTGGCTGTCCACTCGATCTGGGCCTCTTATCATCTTGAACACCTCTATCAAGTCACCTCTCATCCTACTTCAGTCCAAAGCCCGTGCTTGTGCAACCTAATTTCATAAGACGTGCCCCTTAGTCCAGGCAGCATCCAAGTAAATCTTCTCTGCACCCTCTCCAAAGCCTCCATGCACTTCCAATAATGGTGCAACCACAAAAACACAAGTGTAGTCTAACCAGGGTTTTATAGAGCTTTACGCATCACACTGACACTAGATGTTCCCCTACGTCTTGATTGCCTAATTGCCTACTTAGATATTGGCACCATACATGAAGCAAGAAATTTGAGCAGAGCAGTCAAAGACAAAAAGATGTATTGTCGTTCAGCAACAACAAACTGGGACCCACAACAAGTTCTATCAGCAGGTTGCAGAAGGTTTGCTTTGCTGTACAGCACAGTCAAAAGGTTTCAGTCACAGAGACAGGAAAGTACAGCAAGCTGCTGGAGGGCTGTCAGTGGAATAAGTCGCAGTCCCCGGGTTACGTACCAGTTCCGTTCCTGAGTCCGTCTTTAAGTCGGATTTGTACGTAAGTCGGAACAAGTACATCCAGTAATATTTAGCGTCAGTTAGTCAAACGTTTGTCTTAATATATAGTATATATTTTACCTTTCTATGCATATAAAACACTTAAGAAACGTATGTATTTCAATAATTAAACCACTGCATTGCTTAGCAATAATTGTAGCTTTCAATCGGGGCAGGGCCTTTCACATGCTCCATTATTCTCACTTTATCCTTTAAAATTGTTCCAATCATTGATCAACTATGGCCTAATGCTTTTCCAATGACATTTCACCTCTTTCCAAACGCTTTATTATTTCCACTTTATTTTCAATCACGATCGCTTCCTTTCAATGGAACAGAAACACTGTGGGCGGCGGGTCCCGAGGTCTGCTGGGTCCTAAACTCCACCACACTGAGCCAGGCTAAATGGGATAAGTGGGGACTGTGCTGGGTTTGGGTATTTGATCATCCACGATAATCCACGTGGGAATTTAAACTGGAGGTGGCAGTGGTTTTTTTTAAAACGAGGTCGAGTTGCGAGCTCAACATCAACCCAGCACGGGTGGTACGGGAGTCACTGGATTGACATCACCCCGGCACGGGAGCGGTCTGTCACTGGATCGAACTCGGAAACCTCCGTTCTCCAGCCTGGCGCTGATCACACTGCATCACCAGCCAAATGGAACCGGGGGGGGGGGGGGGGGGGGGGAGTCAGGGTGATTCTTACTAAGAAAAATTTAAGCCAAATACAAAGTTAAACACTCAACACAGTGTCAACGGCGGACGGCGTTCTCCTTCCTTGGTTCGTAAGTATGAGTTCTCCATAAGTCAGACGTTCATAACTCAGGGACTACCTGTAAGTCGCTGTTTCTGAGGGGGATTGTTCTGCACTTCAATGACAGTAATTGCCCCAAGCTTTTTATTTTCCCAGGCTTCTCTGACCTTGTCCTGCCACTAATATCACTGTGGGGCGTGGTGTGAGGTGGGTGAAAGCGGTTCTCCACCATGGTTCGGATACCACTGATGGAGGAGGTCAGTGTCTTTCAGCCCATCGCTTAAGCTTGCATCAACTTGTGGCATCGTCGGCAGGTTTCCAAAGAACTTAGGTCAGAAATAAAATGAATGAAAATTCAGGGATCAACTTTCCGACTGGGTACCCAGAGGCAGTGGGTTCCCGTTATTCTTGTACAGATCCTTCCAAGGTTATGGCTGGGTTCTATTCCTGAATAGTTGACAGGTTGGAAATGTCGTCATGAACTAAGTTGCCACTTGGTCGAGCATGCTGGTCGGCCCACAGTGCCCAGCAAAGCCACAGCTGGTCCCCGGCACAAGTTGTCATTCGTAAGCAAGTGAGGACATGCATTGCTTAATTATAGAAAGAAAACCTTTGAAAGCTCAAAGTATAAAGTAATGTTCAATGCATATAAAGAGTAGAATGCCTCATTGTTTCTAGCAAATCTCAGACTGTCAGCCGTTGCCATGACAATGATGAATGGAGCACACAGAAAGGAGTATTCATCTGCTCTATACCACAGTGTTTAACCCACACTGTTACATTATTATTAGCAAGAATGGCATAGCGACAGAACACATGCTGGTGAATAGGACGAGCACAGATGACTAATTGATGGTCAGTATTCATGTATGGGTCAAAGCACCACTTTCCGTGTTCCAGGATACCCATCACGTAATTCTCTTTATCTGATCAAATACAGATAGTTACTGGAGGTCAAAATGTGAGCAAAAAATCAGGCAGATCAGATTTTCTCATTGTCAAATACAGTGGATTACGGTTAATTGAACAAGCTGCTTATTTGGGACAACTCTTAAAAAAAAACAAAACTAACTGAGAAAACAGCCGGGATTCCCTTTGATTATTTGGGACATTATGCCACCTAACTAGGACAGGAGGCTGATACCGAACAGGTTTTAACTAGTGTCAGGCATGGCAGATCCTACATAACATTCAGAGCAAACAGCTTTTAAAATAACATCAGTTGCGACACATTCAGACTTGGAGATGGCCAGGAGTAAAATGAAAGGATTTTACTTCTCCAACAAGTTAAGCACTACAAAGAATTTGAAGGTATCAACAATCATCTTGAATGTTACAATGAAAATGAAGATTTGGATGACGCAATCATTGAAAGCATTAAAGACCAACTGTTACCCGCACTAGGTATGTGTGCTGATTTTGTTCATTTACTGTCAAAAAAAAAGAACACATTGAACATTGTACATTGGAGAAAGTCCTCTGTCGATAAATATTACAAACTAATACACAGTATTTTAGCACATAGTAGTATTGGTAGTGTTACATTTTCTTATATTTCCATCTAATTGCATTAGCCACTTGATTGGGCCAAAATACTCAGGTCTGAATGTGTCCTGATTAACTGGAAAGCACTATACTTTAATCACTAGGCTCTCCGGCCGATTGACAGGTTGTCAGTGAGTGGAAAGCCCTGCAGTAACAGGACACAGCTGGGGTAGACTGGCATGGGGCAACTGAAGCAGTGCAGAGCAGAATGCAATTCAGAGACAAAAGAACACGTTTTAATTGAAGTCAATACTGTCTTGAATGTTAAAGAAAAGATCAAGTTTAAGTTTGTTGTTACGTGACTGTAGATGTATACAACCAAATGAAATAAATTTCCTCCAGACCACAGTACACCCACAAAACATGTAACACACAATACATAAAACAAAATATTACCATAAATAAGGTATTCAAAGTGCACGTCGGAGGGGGAGGAGACTCCAGGACCCTTCATGTACAACAGATGTCACAAATGGGGGGAGGGGTATACAGTATCTTCCTTCCACTCAGCACCATTGGCCAATGCTGAGAATTAAATATTAAAAGTTTTCACTTTCTTGCCCTCTTATAGGGAAATATAAACAAGACCCAGGTACGGAGTTTAGAATCCTTTGCCTTTGTACTTCAGCTTGTTAGATACATCACATGATCTTCTCATTTTCAAACAACATATACAAGATCAAAGCACAGCCAATAAATTGAGACAAATATATTTAATGTTAAATAAAAATGTTTGGCAACAATAAAACACTTTAAGTGAATACAAACTTTACCATTCTCCTTCCAACCTACAATCTCTGACACAGAGTGACACACTAAAAATGCTCGAGGAACTCACAGGTCAGGGAACATCGATGGAAACAATAAACAGGTGATATTTCTAGCCAAGACCCTTTTTAAAGGACTGGAAAGGAAAGGCAAAGAAGGTGGAGAGAGGGGATGGAGGACAAGTGGGAAGGTGATTGGAAGCCAGTTGGGTGGAAAAGGCAAAGAGTGGAGAGAAGGGATCTATTAGGAAAGGAGAGAGGACAGCATGGGGGAGGTGATAGGTACATGAGGTAAAAAGGTAGAGGCCAGAGTGGGAAATAGAAGAGGAAAGGTGGGGGGGGGGAGAAAAACGGGAAAAATTACGGGTTAGAGAAATTGTTGTTCATGCCATCAGGTTGGAGGCTACCTAGATGGAATATGAGGTGTTGCTCCTCCACCTGAGAGTGGCCTCAGTGTAGCAAAAGAGGGAGCAATGGACAGACATGTCAGGACAGGAACGGGGATAGAAATTGAAATTGAAATTGAAATTAGGACATTCCAATTTTTGCAAATGAGCTACGGTGCTCAACACCACAGGGAAATTCCGCTCTGTGATCTTTGGCACAGACGTAACATTCAGTCAAGACCATGTTCAATTTATTGTGTCGCTAAGACTGCAGAGCTGCATCTAGCAGGGATTTAACCAAAGCTTTTACATGTCTTGCCAATGTACTAGAGACAGAAGGCCTGGCCCTATTTCAACTTGTGAATTGAGCTTCAGTGTTACTATAGCACATTTCTGCTCGAGTTCCACAATAAAAAGGAAAACTGATACTAAATTATTGATTCTACAGAGACATTTGTTCCATTTGGCTATCCTTATCCCAGGTTTCCATCCACAAAATATTTAAGCTCTTGTTTGTGCTCACGTACAACATGTTTAATGATTTTCCCAAGACAGACACTTTCAGAAAACCAAGGTAAAAATGGCTAACACAAGTGGACATATGTTAAGGAGACTGGAGGGAAGTGTAGGGAGGATGTCAGAGGCAGGTGTTTTTTATACAGAGTGGTGGGTGCATGGAACGTGCTGCCAGGCGTGGTGGTAAGAGACTCCTTGGATAGGCACATGGATGAAAAAAAATTGATGGCTACATGGGAAGGAATGACTAGTTTAACATTGGGAGTAGGTTAAAAGGTCAGCACAACATCATAGACCTGAAATGTCAAATGTTCATTCCCTTCCTTGGAAGGTGCCTGACCTGCTGAGTTATTTGTGAATGTTGCTCCAGATCCCCAGCGTCTACACGATTCCAGCATCTCCTATCTCTATGATTTCCTGGCTTCTATTCACTTACTATGACAAAAAGGCATTGAAACAGTCCCATTCCCCCGCACCCTTTTTCTATTTGACTATCTTTGCCACTGAACTACTCGGAGGTAAATCATAGTACCTAATTAACCTATCAGTGCATTTTCAAGAGGCGGGTAGAATCCAGAACCTAGGAAGGAAACGCACACAGTCACAAGGAGTCCAAAGTCCAACGGACAGAACCTGAGATTAGGATCAAACTCAAATCCCAGCAGCAGTAAATGCAGCTCAACCATGCCGATCATTTAAATGTAATTTGTTTGGGTCACTGTACTCATATATTAGAGGTTTAAATTAGGCTCCTGTTTTCAAAGTAAATAAAACACAACTCCCTACTCTGATCAAGTATTCATCCCTGTGCTATATTTAACAATCAGATACTAACAATGCCAATTAAAACCTCCTATGAAATAACCACAAGCTCACAGAAGGGTTTTAATTGAACCTAAAAGGCAGGTATTTCAGATCCAGGGAGAGAGGATGTACACTCAAGCCTCACAGAAGTTGGAAAATTAACTATCATTGTCAGGGAAGCCAATGAATCACTTGTGCATGACAGCAGTGTTTGTTCACCGAGGTCAGGGAAAGAAAAATATAAAATCCTCAAACCTGGAACATCTAGTCAAGAAAAGGTGTCGTTGGTGCTATATAAGGCCAAACTGTCTGGGATGTCGTGTGCAGGCTCGGTCAGCAAACTCGCAAGACTGAACGTACCGAAAGAAAGGATGATTCGGACTGTCAGGAATGCGAGCTATAATCAAAAGGTTACCAGAGTTGGACTTCATTTCTCTCAGAAGGACATTTTTTAATTAAAGCTTCCAAAGAATGGAGAGAATGACCCAAATAAACTTCATTTACTTAAAATGATATAATCTGATGAAATAGAGACTTGTTTTATAAAAAGCACATGTGGTGCTGATAGATTTAATAAGAGAGTGAATAGATATGCTGAATTTTTATTCAGAGCCCTCAGAGGGTCCAGTGGTTGAATCGCAGCCGGGTTCGAGACATTCCCCTCGGAGGGGCCGGCCGGGTTCGAGTCATTCCCCTCGGAGGGGCCGGCCGGGTTCGAGTCATTCCCCTCGGAGGGGCCGGCCGGGTTCGAGTTGCTGATTTCTTATGTTTTATAGTATTGCCCCACATACGAAGCTTTAAATGAACATTTCAACAGCTACACTGGAAAGTTATTAATTGATTCTGGCCTTGTTAACATGGTTGAGAGATGCTGCTATACAACATCGATACAAGTGAGTCACCATATTGATTATCCCAGTCACACGTGATATTCAGTGATAAAAGTTCTACACTTTTAACAAAAGTGTAACACTTCATTTTAAACTAATGTCAGCTGATGTTGAAAAGGATCTGTTTTTTTATACCCTCATTATGTTCACCACAGAAGCAAAACAACGACATTCAATGCAGACAGATTTGCGTGGATATTAGAACACACACTAAATACATGCTGCATTTTTAAAAATACAGTGTGGAACAGGCCCAATGAGCCATGCTGCCCTGCAACCCATCTATTTAATCCTAGCCAAATCTTAGCATGATTTACGATGACCAATTAACTTTCTAACCAGTCTTTGGGCCATGGGAGAAAACAGAACAACTCCCTAGTGGTTAGCACAACGCTTACAGTACAGGCAACTAAGGTTCAATTCCCACCGCTGCCTGGAAGGGGTTTGTACATTGTCCCCATGAGTGCTTGGGTCCCCTTTGGGTGCTCCAGTTTCCTTCCACAGTCCGAAGACGTACCAGTTGGTAGGTTGATTGGTCGTTGAAAATTGTCCTGTGATTAGACTGGCATTAAATTGGGGGATTACTTGATGGCTTGGCTTGAAGGGCCTACTTCACACTGTGTCGCCATCAATAAATCAAAGAATCCACATGGTCATGGGAAAACATACAAACTCCCTACATACAGTGCCAGAATTGAACCCTGACGCTCCACACTAACCAGTATGCTGAAGTCTAAAGAGATTTGGTATGTTAACAAATACACTCAAAGACTTCTATAGTTGTACCGTGGAGAGCATTCTGAAAAGCTGTATCACTGTCTGGTATGAAGGGGCTACTGCACAGGACTGAAAGAAGCTGCAGAAGGTTGTAAATCTGGTCAGCTCCATTTTGGGTACTAGCCTACAAAGTACCCAGGACATCTTCATGGAGCGGTGTCTCAGAAAGGCAGCGTCCATTATTAAGGACCTCCAGCACCCAGGGCATGCCCTTTTCTCACTGTTACCATCAGTTAGGAGATACAGAAGCCTGAAGGCACACACTCAGTGATTCAGGAACAGCTTCTTCCCCTCTGCCATCCAAATCCTAAATCGACATTGAACCCTTGGACACTACCTCACTTTTTTAATATATTATTTCTGTTTTTTGCACGATGTTTAATCTATACAATATGCATATACTATAATTGATTTATTTATTTTCTTCTATATTATGTATTGCATTGAACTGCTGCTGCTAAGTTATCAAACTTCACAACACATGTCAGTGATATTAAACCTGATTCTGAAGGGTGAATGCAGGACTGAAGATGTTATATCTGAATGTGCACAGCATACAGAATAAAGTAGATGAACTTATAGCACAGTTATAGATTGGTAGGTATGATGTTGTAGGCAATTCTCCCTGAAATTTGAAAAGGAGAAGGTAAAATCAGAGATATCGATATTACAGTGAAGTGAGGGGAATTACAGAAGCATGAGAAAGGAGTTGGCCAGAATTGACTGGAAACGAATGCTGGCAAGGATAATGGCAGAGCGGCAACAGCTGGAATTTCTGGGAGCAATTGAAAGACATAAGATATATACATCCCAAAGAGGAAGAAGTATTCTAAAGGCAAGATGACATAACCATGGCTAGAGGTCAAACCCAACAAAAACGTCAAAGAGAAGGCATAAAATAAGAGCCAAAATTAGTTGCAAGTCAGAAAATTGGGAAGACTTAGAAACTAACAGAATACAACTAAAAAAAGTAATTAATAATGTAAAGATGGATTATGAAAGTAAGCCAGCCAACAATATTAAAGAGGATACCAAAAGTTTCTTGAGGTACACAAAATGTAAAAGAGAGGCAGGAGTGGATATTGGATCGCTGGAAAACAAAGCTGGAGAGGTAGTAACTGGGGACAAGGAAATGGCAGACGAACTGAATATGTTGCGTCAGTCTTCACTGTGGAAGACACTAGCAGTATGGTGAAGTTCAAGGAGTCAGGGTTCATGAAGTGTATGAAGTTACCATTACTAGGTAGAAGGTTTTTTGGGAAACTGAAAGGTCTGAAGGTAGATACATCACCTGGATCAGATGATGTACACCCAGGGTTCTGAAAGAGGTGGCTGAAGAGATTGTGGAGGCATTAGTAAAGGCATCAAGAAGGGAAAGAGGCAGAAAGAAGGAAATTATAGGCCAGTGAATCTGACCTCAGTGGTTGGGATGATACTGGAGAGAATTGTTGAGGATCTGGTTTCGAGGTACTTGGAGGCACATGATAAAATAGGCTGTAGTCAGCATGGATTCCTGAAGAGAAAATCATGCCTGACAAATCTGTTGGAATTCTTTGGAGAAGTAACAAGCAGGATAGACAAAGGAGAACCAGTTGATGTTGTGAACTTGGATTTTCAGAAAGCCTTTGACAAGGCGCCACACATGAGGTGCTAAACAAGCTCACAGGGAAGATTTGAGCATGGATAAAACAGTGACTGATTGGCAAGAGGCACAGAGTGGAAATAAAGGGAGCCTTGTCTGACTGGCTGCTAGTGACCAGTGGTGTTCGACAGTGGTCTGCGTTGGGACCAATTCTTTTTATGCTATATGTCAATGATTTGGATGTTAGAATTGATGGCTTCATTGTAAGGTTTGTAGGCGATATGAAGAGAGGTAGAGGGGCCGGTAGTTCTGGGGAAGTAGAGAGGCTACAGAAGGACTTAGACAAATTAGGAAAAATGGACCAGCCATGATGAACTGGCAAAAAGATTCAATGGGCCAAATGGCTCAATTCTGCTCCTATATTTTATGGTCATGGTGTTATTATCTTTCAAAATTCCATAGATTATAACTGGTGCCCACTGACAGGAGGGTGGTAAATATGACTTCATTATTTTATAAAGGATGAAGAGAGAAAACAATAAATTATCAATCCGTTTGGAAAATGCTAGAATCTATAATGAATGACATAATAACAGGAAACCTGGAAAAGAATTAATGTAGAATCAGCACGATTAGCATTGATGGGCAAAAGTTTAGTTTGAGCATGATGGGCTACAGGGTCTGTTTCTCTGTTGTGTGATTTCATGTCTAGTGGAGTTCTTTGAAAATGTGACCAGTACAATCTATAAGAGGGCTGGTGTTTGTTTTTCTTTGGTTAAGATGATTTTCGATAAGGTGCCAGATGAGAACTCTGTCTACAAGGATAATGCTCATGTAATTAGGTATAATACGAGGGCATGGAATAAGAATCCGTTAACAACACAATGCAAAGAATGAGAATAAAGGGATCTTTCCCAAGTTGTGACTGGTAGGGGATTGAATGGGAATAAAGGGATCTTTCCCGGGTTGTGATTGGTGGGGGATTGAATGGGAATAAAGGGATCTTTCCTAGGTTGTGACTGGTGGGGATTGAATGGGAATACAGGGATCTTTCCCAGGTTGTGACTAGTGGGGGATCGAATAGGAACAAAGGGATCTTTCCCAAGTTGTGACTGGTAGGGATTGAATGGGAATAAAGGGATCTTTCCTAGGTTTTGACTGGTGGGGATTGAATGGGAATACAGGGATCTTTCCCAGGTTGTGACTAGTGGGGGATCGAATGGGAACAAAGGGATCTTTCCCAAGTTGTGACTGGTGGGGATTGAATGGGAATAAAGGGATCTTTCCCAGGTTGTGACTAGTGGGGGATCGAATGGGAACAAAGGGATCTTTCCCAAGTTGTGACTGGTGGCGATTGAATGGGAATAAAGGGATCTTTCCCAGGTTGTGACTAGTGGGGGATCCAATGGGAACAAAGGGATCTTTCCCAGGTTGTGACTAGTGGGGGATCGAATGGGAACAAAGGGATCTTTCCCAAGTTGTGACTGGTGGCGATTGAATGGGAATAAAGGGATCTTTCCCAGGTTGTGACTAGTGGGGGATCCAATGGGAACAAAGGGATCTTTCCCAGGTTGTGACTAGTGGGGGATCGAATGGGAACAAAGGGGTCTTTCTCAGGGGGATTGATGCAGGGTCAAGGCTCGGCAGGCAGGAAACCGGGAGGATGCGGCCGAGAGTTCTAGCACAAGGTCACAGAAAGAGAAGTGAACCATTAATGCCTGTGATGAGGAGAAACTTATTCATCCAGAGGATGATTCATCATTTGAATTCTTTACACTGTAGAGGCTCGGTCTAGTTTATTCAAGATAGAAGTCGAAAGATTTCTGAACATTGAATCAGTCAGGATTAACTGAGATAGAGCAAGAAAATGAAGCCAAGGAAAAAGATCAGTCATGATCATGATCAATGGTAGAGCAGGCACAATCACCTAATCCTGCTCTTAATTCTCAAGTTCTTGTATTAATGCTCTCACACCCAGACTCAGGACCAGTGCAATTACCAACGGGACCTCATCCAGTTTACAACAGATGTAAACATGCTTCCTGCGGCATCAGTTAAAGGCTTCTGCTCTTAGAGGCACATGCTGTTTGGTGGCCAGACACCTGCTGTGCAGGATGTGGAGGCTGCAGGGGAAAGAAGGTCTGCTTAGAAATAGCGGGAAAGACGTGGACCCTCTCATCAGAAATAGAAATGGCAAAAGGGAGGTCCTGTGCAGCTGGAAGGGGGGCAAGTGTGGGCTGGCTTGTAGACCCACTAGAAGGGGAATCAGCTCCAGTTGGAGTACAGTATACCCACTCTTTCTTGCAATGTACAAACATTGTTCGTGTCCTCATGAGTTTCCCACTATTGAAAGAAGTAATCAATTCAGTCTTTCAAATGTCACTGGTAGCACAGCTGATCCTGCAAACAGAGACTATGCCCATCAGGCTCGTGAACCAGCATGGATAACTTCACTTGCCACAACTGAATGGATTCCTTAACCCATTGACTCACTTTGAAGGGCTTTATAACTTATGGTCTCAGTATTATTCTTTTTCATTTGCAAAATTTTTCTGTTTTTGCACATTGGTTGTTTGTCAGTCTTTGTTTAATAATAATAAATACTTTATTGATCCCAAGTGGGAAATTCCTTGGCTTTAACAGCAACAATTAAAAACACACTTAGCAATGTGCAGACTTAACTAATAGTAAACTACAGAATATTATTATTTACAATAAGTTACCAATGTACAATAATATCCAATACTATGCAATAATAATGTACAAAATAATAAAACAGGGACTATTGTACTATGATGTGTGTTCTCCTGTCACACAGAGACGAACTGTTTTATAAGCTTATTGCATTTGGTAGGAAAGATTTTCTGTAACGATCCTCTTGACAGTGGAGCTGAACGAGTCTGTTTGAAAGGGAGCTCCGCTGCTTACTCAGTAGGTCATGGAGAGGATCTGCCAGATTGCCCATGATAGATAAGTTTGTTTAGTGGCCTCCTCTCCATGATTAACTCAAAAATGTCCAGTTTGTAGCCAAGGACAGTTCTAGCCTTTTTGATGAGTTCATTTAGCCTTTTTCAATCACCAGTACCGATGCTGCACCTCAACACAAATTATGAAACAAGTTTCCTAAATTCTACTGTATTTCTTTATTTTCCTGTGACTGCCTATAAGAAAACGAATCTCAGGCTAGTATATGGTAACATACTTAGATTCTTTTTTTAAAAAGGCATATGCGATGGATTATTATCTAGGCTTTCTCAACTATTACAGACGAACTATGCAAACCAGTAAGGACAGAAGCATGGAGAGTGTCAAATTGTCCAGAGTGGGACTGTGAGTTTATAGGTTCTTATTTTAAAAACAGCCTCTTTATCAAGGTCCCTTATTCTCCACCGCAGTTATGGCTGTCCTTCTCTGTTCTCCTGCATTAGGGTTAGGGTTAGGGTTAGGGTTAGGGTCCTAACTTTGATATACCTTGGCTCCCCTTTGGTGTGGGCTTCATACCCCTCAGCCTCTAGATCTACATGCCCCTCTTCCTCCAGCCCCAGTTGCTGCATTCCAAATGCCAGCCAATGCAGTGTGCAGCACACAATAAAATAACCTCCAAACCAGCAGGGCACCCCAGCCGACAGGCCAATTGTCTTTCCAGCTCTTCTTAGAGTCTCACTCAGCAGCTGTGCCAGGACATCAGTTTAGTGAAAAAATATGTGAAGGCAGAGAGAAGGCTTTAGTTCCAAGCATCTATCCATTTGGGAATATCGTCTCCCTTCGGTTGAGCACACTGGACTCTTCCCGGATACTCGGCATGCACCATTGGGAAGGCCTCCCAATAATCCCTAACTACACATGTAGTGAGGGGGTGGAAACCTTGGGTGAAGTGTTGGTTTACAAGTGGACACACAAGTGAAGTTAATGGCTGCCTACACTGACAGGGTTCCAGCACTGAATGTCCAGTTGTCACTCACTCCTCAGTGAAAATTGTTCTGCGATTAGGTTGGTGGGTTGGTCAAAGAACTAGAAGGGTCTATTCTGCACTTTATCTACAAATAAATAAACCAGTATGTCACCAACTTGTACAGATGTACTGTACAGAGCATTTCTACTGGTTATATCACTGCCTCCATATCAGCAATACTCAGGACTGGAAAAGTTGCAGAAGCTTGTAAACTCATCACGGGCACCATCCTCCCACCATCAAGAATGTCTTCAAAAGGCAGCATTCATCATGAAGGACCCTCACCATCCAGGACATGGCCACTTTTCATTAAAGGACGAAGTACAGCAGCCTGAAGAGTCACACTCAACAATTTAGGAACAGTTTCTTCCCCTCAGCCATCATATTTCCGAATGAACAGTGAACCCACGAATTTTGCTCCTTTTTGTATATATTCTCATTGTAATTTATAATAATTTTTATGTATTACATTGTACTGCTGCCAGAAATCAACACATTTAACAACATTTATCAGCGATAAAAAACCTGATTTCAGATAAACAATTGATTTGGTGCTAAAAGCCAATATTTTCCAAGGATGTGGGAATTACTGCAGACAGAGTAGGTAATCACCACCATTTCTCTCTGATCACTCCCAACACGTGCCAGCTGGAAGCCTACCTAACACCGAAACACAATCTTTACCGGGGTAGTTCCTTGCACTTTTTGCTAGGGTATTATATATACTTAGGGAGCAATAGGAGCAGGTCAAGACCTTTTAACACTCCACATGATCATAGCTTATCACCCATTTAAATATGCTGCTCCTGTCTTCCGCAATATCCCTTTAGCATTAAACAATATATCTACTTCCTTTTTGAATATATTTAATGACATGGTGCCACTGCATTCTGTGGCAGAGCATTCCACAAGTTCATTTCCTGTTTGAAAAAGTTTCTCCTCACCTCTGTTCTAAATGGCATACCTTATACTCTGACGCTGAGATGTCTGGTTCTGGATTTTCTAAACATTGGGAACATGCTCCATGTTACTAGTCTGATTAGTTCTTTTGGCTTTCTGAGAAATTGTCTTTTATTTTTCAAAATTCCAATGAATACAGCCCAAACTGACTGACCAAATCTGTCCTCACACGTCAGTAATATTTAAGGAGTTCTGAAGAAGGGTCTTGATTGGAATCACTGATTGTCCATTTTCCTCCATAGGTGCTGCCTGATAACAGAGTTTCTCCAACATTTTTGTGTGTTGCATGATTTTCCTCCCAGCCCCATTCTCCCGCCTTTTCCCCCATATCCCTTCTATTAGCATCTAGCATAAATTAATCAGGCATTACTTTGAAAACCAAAACAGGAAGGAAAAGAGAAAGGGGGTACTTTCTGCATTAGATATTTCCGCAGCTGCGCTCTCCTACAGGAAAGCAAGTTGCTGGAGGAATTGTTAAACATGGCTCTTTCAAGTTAAGGTTTAAAGAATTGTAAAATATGTTGAATGCCATTACTAGAGCAACTGTAGAACAAAGTTACATAACCAAGTTTGTTTAGGCTATTGTGGTTCTTCTCAATCCCCAGAAAATCCTTGGATCAAATGTCCTAATGCAGTATACCTGTCACTTTAAGGAAATAACTGCCAGCTAAAATATTCATCAGTTGTTGATTGGAACATCCAGCCAATGAATGCTCTGACCCCATCAAAGACTCCTTAACAAATCTGTCAGTTGATTGATATACTGCTCAGATTAAATTTCCATAATTAATCTTGGAATAGAAAAATGAGGTTTGTAATATTATTCTTGGTTTAAAATTTATTTAAATCATACAAATGGAATAAATTCTTGCAAAGAACAATGTCTATCAATAGGAAGATTGGTGTTGAAAATTTGGGGAGAATAATAATTAATCTAGACCAGGGTTCCCAACCTTTTTTATGCTGTGAAGCCTTACTATTAACCAAGGAGTCCATGGACCCCAGGTTGGGAAACCATCATCTTGATATTTGAAGATTTATTTTGTAAATTTTCTAAGATTCTGAAAGAAACACCACAGACTAGAAATTCTAGTTTCTTAGCAATATGTAAATTTTGTTAACAACAATCCATTCCTTCGTAATGAACCAGGAAAGATATTAATTTTAAGCATACCTTTTGGCTAGTCTGCACTTCTGCAAAATGGCTGTGTTTTTTTTAAGAAAGTCAGCTGCATCACAAGCTGTAACTCCCTGAGTATTTGAACAATTTAGAAATCATTGGCATGAGGCAGTAACACGCCTCCAGTATTGGCAGGAATGTCAGAATTTTCACAGTGAAACTGTAATTTTGTGAATACTTATACAATTCTGTCTAAAATCAGGGGAAACTTGGCTTTCTAAAAGATACCATTTGTTTTATTTACCATCCATCCAGAATGGAGTGTATTATCAACGAGCTCAATTAGTTTAGTTTGGGTAGCAAACAGAGTGGTGCTTTTCAAAGCCTGATCAGTTCTTATTGTCCAGGCTCTCCTATTTTTTTCCGCCTGATAAAAATTATTTCTATATACTATTTATAAATACAAAAGAAAATGCTGGAAATATTAGCAGGTCAGTCAGCAACGGTGGAGAAGGAACCATAGTTAAAGTTTCAAGTCAATGGTGTTTCATCAGGAGAATAAACATCAACTTGACACATCAACACCATTTCCCTTTAATTTTCTCGCCAACAGATGCTGCCTAACCTGCCGAGTACTTCCAACATTTTTTGCTGTTATTCTAGATTTCCAGCATCTGCAAGTCTTTACTTTAACTGGTGACTCACGGTGGAACACCAGACTTCTCTCAAAGCCACTGAAACACAACCAAACATACCGTGCCATGTGTGATTTAGAAAACAGCACTCAGAGGTTACTGAAAACCAGTAAAAATGTGCAGGGAAGATTAAAAAGGATTTCTGCTCCTGCTTTCCTCTGCTAACACACCATCCCGAGTCTGAGAAGAAATAATTTAAATATCCAGGGAGGCAGGGGCGGGGGGTTGTAGTAGTGACTCCCGTCCTTCGCAGCTTCCAACATTGCTCAGGTGGCAGCAAGCAAAGGTCTGGATCAAATCAAAGGTGAACAATATAAAGCAATATGAAAAATCCCCTAGTGACTTCCCATTCAACATTAACTGGCTCTTCTGGGTCAATTATTATTTCACATCTCTACAGCAGTCACAAATGAAAGGCCAAATCTTTCCTCCGCAATCATCAATCACATGGGACCCATTAGAGACACTTTCCCAGACTTTTCCCCAAAATATCTGTTCATCTGAATCCCAAAGTGGTAGCATCTGTAAAGACCCACCCCCACAGAAATGCAAATCCTTTTGGCCTGCTATGTATGATAACTTGTAACATCACTCATTGTGCTGTATTCTTCAATAAATAATCAGCTCAAAGCAATCCTGATGAAGATTCTCACGTGGAAACATCACCTCTTCATTCCTCTCCACAGCCTGACCTGCTAAATTCCTCCAATGTTTTGAGATTATTTAATGTCACTTTCAGTGCACAAGTGAAAAGGAGAACAAAATCATTGTTACTCCATATCCAAAGCAGACACCGCAAGAGAAAGAACACAATAATAAAAAAACACATTAAATATATAAGATAGCTTCTATACATAGATTGTATGTACATAAAGTGACACTAGGCACAGGAGTGTCTGTAAATAAGCTGACTCTGATAAAGTAGTGGTGGTTGGGGGTGGGCTAGCAGATGGAGGTGTTGCTGCTTGGGGAAAGTAACTGGTTTTGAGTCTGGTGTGATGCCATGCAGCCTCCTCCCTGATGGGAGTGGGACAAGGTGGGTGGGATCCTGCATGATATTACTGACCTATTTCTGGCTCCTTTCTGTCTGTATGTTCCTGATGGCCGGAAAGCTTGTGCTAGTGATGCACTGGGTAGTTTTGATCCTCCCCGTCTGCTCCAGTGCAGTCTATTCGGATGCTCTCTACTGCGCATCTGTGGAAGGACACGAGCTCTCTTCAGCCTCCTCAAAAGTAGAGGTGTTGCTGAGCTTTCCTGACTCTGTAGAGTGTGTTGTGAGAGGTTGTGCAAGGTGAGGATGGTGGTAAACTGGGGGTTGTTAGGCAGCATGGCTCGGGGGGCTGGAAGGGCCTGGTCCGCACTGTATCTCTGTACGTAAGTAAGTTTGAAACTGCTTGCAGATTCACTGCTGTGCCGCCCATGTCTGGAGGGGTGTGATTGGTACAAGCTTTCCCAAAGTCGATAACCATCGCTTCTGTCTTGTTGATAGATAGGCAAATACTTCATTGATCTCAAAGGAAATTACAATGTCACAGTAGCATTACAAATGCAATAAATATTAGAAGAGAAGAAAGAAAGAAAAATAAGTTACCACAAACAGTCTAACAGAAGGGGGTCACTTTCCTGGCTATAGGTTGTCTCATTATAGAGCCTAATGGCTGAGGGTAAGAATGATCTCATACAGTGCTCTTTGGAGCAGCGCAGTTGTCTTAGTCTATTATTGAAAATACTCCTCTGTTCAGCCAAGGTGGCATGCAGAGGGTGAAAACATTGTCCAGATTTGCCAGGATTTCCCAGAGGATCCTTTGTCCTCCAGTGTGTCCAGTCTAACTCCTGTAACAGAGCCAGCCTTTCTAATCAGCTTATTGAGTCTGTTGGCATCACCCATGTTGATGCCATTGCCCCAGCACATCACCACATAGAAGATTACCACTGGCAACAACAGACCAGTAGAACATGTGAAGGAGAGGCCTGTATACTGCAAAGGACCTCAGTCTCGTTAGGAAGTAGAGGAAACTCTGGCCCTTCTAGTACACAGCTTTTGTGTTGGTACGTCACTCAAGTCTGTCGTCCAGGTGTACCCCCAGGTACCTGTAGGTCCTCATCACATCCATGTCCTCACCTTCAATTGTAACAGGGAGCAGCACAGGCTTAGCCTTCCTAAAGTCCACCAGCCTCTTCTTTGTCTTACTGATGTTGAGCTGCAGATTATTCAGCTTGCACCAATTGATGAAGTCCTTTGCCAGGACCCTGTATTCATCCTTCACAGAACTTCTGCAGATGAGATGATTCGGTGTAGTATCTAAAATCTGAGGCATACAGAGAAAACAGGAAAGGAGCCAATACAGTCCCCGTGGGGCCCCAGTACTGTTATGTCTGACACACAGCTCTGAGACAGCACTAACTGTGCTGTCAGTCAGGTCGTCCATAATCCAGGATATAATGGATGACATAGATGAACAGTTTATTTGCCTGGCACCAGGCCTCAAGCTCTTCCATTTCCTCGTTGTAGACTGTCTCATCGTTGTTGGTGATGAGCCCACCACTACTGTCGATGAAATTGATAATGTGATTGCTTCCGTGTTTGACGGCCCAGCCGTGCGTACAAGAGTCCTGCAGGTTGGAACAACTTTCCCCCTGCCTTTAGATATCTCAATGGAAAATAATCATCACAATTGTTTTCTGTTTTGCTCTAATTGTTTAATTTAATTATATATGTATTTATGTATCATTGTAATTTACAGGGTTTTTTTTATTATATATTGCACTGTATTACTGCTGCCAAACAACAAATGTCATGACATAGGCCAGTGATATTAAGCCTGATTCTGGTTCTGAGCAAGGTATTGCAATGGCTTCAGCACAAAACACACTGTGGATTTCCAGCATTTGCAGAATCTTTTGTACTTATGAACTTCTATAAGCAGACACTTTAAACCAAATAGTAAATATGCAATCTTAGGCAAAGAGTGACAATAAAGGGAGTCTTTTCTGACTGGCTGCCAGTGACTAGTGGTGTTCCACAGGGGTCTGTGTTGGGACCATTTGGATGATGAAATCGATTGCTTGGTTGTAAAGTTTGTGGACGTTATGAAGAAAGATGGAGGAGCAGGTAGTATTGAGGAAGTAGAGAGGCTACAGAAGGACTTAAATTAGGAAATGGGCAAAGAAGTGGCAGATGGAATACAGTGTTTAGAAGTGTATAGTCATGCACTTTGGTAGAAGACATAAAAGGGTTGATTATTTTCTAAATGGAGAGAAAATTCAAATGTTTGGGGCACAAAGGGACTTGGGAGTGCTTGCGCAGGATTCCCTAAAGGGTGATCTGCAGGCTGAGTCTGTGGTGAGGAAGGCAAATGCAATGTTAGCATTCATTTCAAGAGGACGAGAATATAAAAGCAAGGATATAATGTTGAGACTTTGTAAAGCACTGGTGAGGCCTCACTTGGAATAGTGTGAGCAATTTTAGGCCCCTTATCTTAGAAAGGATGTGCCTAAACTGGAGAGGGTTCAAAGGAGTTTCACAAAAAATGATTCTAGTATTGAATGACTTGTCACATGAAGAGTGTTTAATGGCTCTGGGCCTGTATTCACTGGAATTCAGAAGAATGAGGGGTGACCTCATTGAAACCTATCGAATGGTAAAAGCTCTTGATAGAGTCAATGTGGATATTTCCATTGGGGGGAGGGTCTAAGACTAGGGGGCACAGCAGACTACAGGGGTGTCCCTTTAGAACAGGGGTGAGAAGGAATTTCTTTAGCCAGGGTGGTGAATCCAGGGAATTCGTCGCCACAGGCAGCTGAAGAGGCCAAGTCATTATGAATATTTAAGGATACAGAGGGTCAGGAGATTGGGATGGAGAGGAAAAATAGATCAGCCATGAGGAAATGGTGGAGCACACTCAATTGACCAAATGGCCTAGTTCTGCTCCTATATCTTATGGTCTTATGTTGTGACCAAGATAGAAACTTACAAGTGCTGACCAATTTCCTGATACTTTAGCACCATCACGGATCACATGCTTGACTTAGCTAGTTTGAAAAGCAATAAATACCACATCATCAAGTCCTTGTATTCAAAGTGAAGGTTGTAATCAGAATTGTTTACACAGTAGATAATCACACAGCCTGCCATGAATCTTGGCTTTGGAACAAATGCACTGTAGCTAAGCAATGTGCACCCAGGATGTACATAGTCAGGAATCTCTGCAAGACATTGATTGTCATGGCAGGTCAATCTTCACATCCTGCTCCAAGTTAGCTTCTTTTGGAGGCCAGCACAAGCCGCACATCTGCTCATCCTGCTAATTTTCACAAATACAATTCACTAACCCCAAACCAGCAATGGTGTCTGCAAATCATCTAAAGGACCTGTCCTATTGTTTGTTCCACTGGCAAATAGGATTCAAGGATGCAGACCCAGGAAAATAGAAATGGAAAAGCCTTAATGTAATGTGACACTGGTATTGGTTTATTAAGGTCACAGAAACCAAGATACCATGAAAGGTTTGTCTTTGCATACTGTTCATACAGATCAGATCATCACATTGAGGATGAAAAATGTAATGCAGAATAAGGTACAAAAACTACTGAAAAAGTGCAGAGCAGATAAATAACTAAAGCATAAGATCATAACAAGGTAGACTGTGAGGACAAGAGTCCATTTTATCATACCAAGAGGTCTGCTTTTGAGTCTGGTAACAGTGAGATAGAAGCTGTCTGTAAGCCCGGTAGTTTGTGCTTTCAGGCTTCTGCCCAGAGGGAAGAGGGGAGAGGACAGAACATCCAGGGTGTGTGCCAGGTGTGCTGGCTGCTTTATTGAGGAACTGAGAAGTTTAAACAGATCCACAGAGGCTTCCTGTGAGGTGCTAAGTTGTGTGCACAGCTTTTTGCAGTTTCTTGCCATACCAAACAGACAGAATTATTTCAATGGTGCATCAATAAAGATAGAAAGAGTCAATGGGACATGCCAAATTTCTTTAACCTCCTGAGGAAGTAGAGGTGTTGGTGAGCGTTTTTGGCCATAACACCAATGAGCTCAGGTCAGGGCAGACTACTAGTGATGTTCACACCTGGTGACTTGAAGCTCTCAATGCTTAAGCACATTTTACCCCATTGTCTCTCATGTCTTTCAGGTCCCACTGCCAGCTCTTGTGTCCTTAGAGACTCAACCTTGCTCCCATCCCATCTTCCTTGAACACCCCCAACCCTCCCCTCTCCTCTGACACTACCACCCTCTCTCACCCATGCCAGGTCTTCACCACTCCCTCCGAGCTTCCCCTCTCTGAGGCAGAATGTTCTGTCCTCAATAAGGGCCTCAGCTTGCCCCCCTGTACCCACACCTCACTGAGTTCCACGCCTACCATGACACTGAGCTTTTCTTCCACCACCTCTGTCTCCAAGCCTACTTCTCTGGCAACGACCCTCCAGCCCAAACCGACGACCCCTTCTCCTGCTTTTAACCTTTCTCCTCTTCCTGGACACCCCGCTCTGATCTTCTGCCTGCTCTGGATCTCCTCATTGCTAACTGCCGATGGGACATCAACCATCTCATCTTCACCACTCCTCTCTCCTATTCCAACCTCACTCCTTCTGAGCGCACTGCTCTCTGCTCCTTCTGCACTAATCCTAACCTCATCATCAAACCCACAACAGGCCCCCACTAAGGAGCAGGAGGCCATTGTCTCCCACACCATCACTGACCTTATTGAATCTGGGGATCTCCCATCCACTGCCACCAACCTCATAGTTCCCTTATCCCACCCCTCCCATTTCTACCACTTCCCCAAGATCCACAAACTCACTTTTCCAGGTAGACCCATTTTTTCTGCTCATTCCTGCCGCTCCAAACTTATATCTGCTTACTTCAACTCAGTTGTTAATCTCCTGATTCAGTCCCTTCCTACCAACATTCGTGACACTTCACACACTCTTGATCTTTTCAATGGCCCCAAACATCTTATTTCCAACATGGATGTCCAGCTCCTACACACCTCCACCCCACTCCCCCATCAGAAGGGCCTCAAAACTCTCCATTTCTTTCTGGACACCAGACCCATCGAATTCCCCTCCACCACCACTCTCCTCTGTGTGGCAGAACTGGTCCTCATTCTCAATAGTTTCTCCTAGGCTCCTCCCACTTCCTTCAAACAAAAGGAATGTGCATGGGTCCTAGCTATGCCTGCCTTTTTGTTGACTACATGAAACAGTCTATGTTCCAAGCCTACACTGCTGTCACTCTCCAACTCTTCCTATGCTACACTGACAACTGCATTGGTGATGCTTCCTGCGCCCATGCACACAGCTCATCGACTTTCCCTCCAACTTCCACCCAGCCCTCAAATTTACCTGGTCCATTTCTGACACCTCCCTCCCCTTTCTCGATCTCTCTGTCTATCTCCGGAGAATCTACTGATGTCAAATATACAGCTCACAGCTACCTGGACTGTGCTTCTTCCTACCCTGTTACTTGTAAAACTGCCACCTCCTTCTGTCTTTTCCTCCATCTCCACTGCATCTGTTCTCAAGGTGAGGCTTTTCAATTCAGAATGAAGGAGGTGTCCTCCTTCTTCAAAGAAAGGGGCTTCCCTTCCTCCACCATCAACACTGCCCTCAACCACATCTCTTCCATTTCACACAAGTCTGCTCTCACCAAACCCTCTGCCACCCAACCGGGGATCGTCCTCACCTACCACTCCACCAGGGGTTGGGTTCCTCTTGTCCTCACCTACCACTCCACCAGGGGTTGGGTTCCTCTTGTCCTCACCTACCACTCCACCAGGGGTTGGGTTCCTCTTGTCCTCACCTATCACCCCACCAGGGATTGGGTTCCTCTTGTCCTCACCTACCACCCCATCAGGGGTTGGGTTCCCCTTGTCCTCACCTATCACACCACCGGGGATCGTCCACACCTACCACCCCCCCCCCCCCCCCGGGGATCGTCCTCACCTACCACTCTACCAGGGATTCGGTTCCTCTTGTCCTCACCTATCACACCACCAGGGATTGTCCTCACCTACCACCCCACCAGGGATTCGGTTCCTCTTGTCCTCACCTACCACACCACCAGGGATTGTCCTCACCTACCACACCACCCGCCTGTGTTCGGCACATAATTCTCTAACTTTCGCCATCTCCAACAGGATCCCACCACCTTTCCCTTCCTCCCCACCACTTTCTTCTTTGTGCAGGGATCGCACCCTATGTAACTCCCTTCTCAGTTTGTCCCTCCCCACGGATTTGCCTCCTGGCACTTATCCTTGCAAGCAGAACCTGCCCCTACACCTCCTCCCTCACTACCATTCTTGGCCCCAAACAGTCCTTCGCCTGTGAGTCTGTTGGGGTCATATACTGTATCCAGTGTGGCTGCCTGTATATCGGTGAGATGGGAGACTGCTTTGCCAAGCACTTATACTTCATCCATCAGAAAAAGCCAGATCTCCCAGTGGCCACCCATTTTAATTCCACTTCCCATTCCCAATCTGACCTGTCAGTCCATGGCCTCCTCTGCTGCCATGATGAGGTTATGCTCAGGTTGAAGGAACACCTTAGATTCCATCTGGGTAATCTCCAACCTGATGGCATGAACACTGATTTCCCAATATTCCAGTAATGTCCCCCCACTTCAGCATTCCCCATCCTCTTTTCCTTCACTCACCCTATCTCCTTGCCTGCCCATCGCCTCCCTCTGATGCTCCTCCCTCCTTTTCTTTCTTCCATGGCCCTGTGTCTTCTCCTATCAGACTCCCCTTCTCCAGTTTTGTATCTCTTTACTTCACCCGTCACCCCATCCCAGTTTCACCAATCACCAATCCTCCCCTCCCTCCACCTCTGACTCCTCAGTTCTTTTTCTCCAGTCCTGCTGAAGGGTCTCGGCCTAAAACATCAACTGTTTACTCTTTTCCATAGATGCTGCCTGGCCTTCTGAGTCCCTCCAGCATTTTGTGTGTGTTACCCCGTTGTTGTTCCTTTTCACCTTGAGAGAGGCATGGAGCATGGGTTTGCCATTTTCGCCGTTGGCTCCCACAAAAGTACTTCATCAATTTCAGCTTCTGTTTTTTTAGTGCATTGTTATTTTCTCCTCCATAAATCCAACCACTCACACTAATATAAACAGGCAATATTCAGCAGGTCAGGCAATATGTGGAAAAAGTAGCTGAAGCTAATAACATTTCATCAGTCATTGACCTGAGGCTGTGTAACTTGTGAGCTCTCAGTTCATGGAGGATCTCCTGCAAACAAAGCTTCTTTGGCCAGACAGTAGCCACCTCAGCAGGCGGTCTTGCCTGTCACCACAGCAGCTACCTGCTTGCCAACAATGCCAGAATCTCACTGCACCATGGCGGTGTAGTCTTGCAAGCTTTATATCAAGGGGGATTCCCACTCTTCAGTGATCCTGCTCCCTGCATCCAGCTGGAGGAGGTGGTGCATGTGCAATGAATTTGGCTAATCTTGCCCAGAATGTCAGCCTACAAAAGGAAAGATATTAAGTGCAGAAACTAGTCCCAATTCAAATGTTTTGCTAAAGATTTTAAACGCATGCTTTCTCCAAACAATTGATTTGAAAACCCTAAGACATACCTTAATCCTTTCTAAGGGCTGGGGGAGGGGAAGAGTAGAAGATTGGAGCTTTCTTTTTATCCCTCATGGCTTAGAAATGTCACTGTATCCTTGATAAACAAAGTTTGAGCCGGTTTGAAGAACAGCAAGGAATTTTTGTTATGGTTTCAACTTATCAATACAGGGTATCAGGCCTATTAACTTTCTCCTTTGTGGATACTGCCCAATTTGCGGTGGGGTTTCTGGTTTTATTTCTGATTTTCAGCAGTTGCAGTATTCTCCTTCCATGGAGTTAAGTCTCTATGGCAATAAAATTGAAAGATGATCTGGGCGTTGAGTGACGTGGAAGCCAACAGTCTGATTGTGGTTCCCTGCTTTCTTACAGTGCGGCCCTATGGGTCAGTCTGGTCATACTGCAGCCCTCTGGACATGGTATCAATCTGCTGGTCAGTTCGGCTGCAAGTTGTCCTCAAAGATTCTAGCTGGCAATGTCTATCCATGGGCCTCGACAGGGAGGGGAGGGGTATACCTTGTGCAAGCACTATGCCAGCTCCTCAGCTTCCCCTGACCCCTGACGATTCTACCAGCACCCTCCTTTCAGCTATTCAAAAACAACACTCACCAGTGGCTAGAAATGTGTTGTTTGCAGTAGAGTACATCTTTAAAGGTTTCTGAAAAATTCACACCTGTTGTGCTGCTTGCCGAGAATAGTGAGAATCTGCAAGTGTGGGCCTCATGTTCAAACTGACACCACCACTCCGCTTTGCTTACCCAACCACAGCGTAGTGTGAACTTCACAAATGCAAGTCTCTCCAACAATCTTCAGGAGACCTGCAGTGCCATACGAACACCAAAACTATACTTTGTCTCAAAATGTGAATATTGGGTTAAGGGCATGAAAAGAATAACAGATAGCTGATCAAAATTATTTACTTGCTTATAATAAAGATACATAAAGGCATATTGGATAGTAAGATGGTTATTAGTAAACATTTCAACGTAATGTTGCAGCTCTATAAAACCCTGGTTATACCATGCTTGGAAGATTGTGTTCAGTTCTGGATGTCTCATTATAGGAAGGATGTGAAAGCTATATAGAGAGGGTATAATGCTTCCTGGATTAGAGAGCAAATCTTATGAGGATAGTTTGAGCAAGTTAAGACTTTTCACTTTGGAGCAAAGGAGAATGAGAGGTGACTTGTTAGAGGTGTACAAGATGATAAGAGGCGTCTATTGAGTGGGCAGCCAGAGACATGTTTTTCCAGGACAGAAATGGCTGAGTAATTTTAAGGTGGTTGGAAGAAAGTATATGCTCCAACTAATACATCTATGTACACGTACAGTCATTGCTGAACATTACTGGATTCCCAGTTTCAGTTTTGATATTCTATCTGTTGCTCGTTCTCATTTTGCCATTTGAGCAATTTGTTCTTTTTTCGCGCATCGCTTGATGTTTTCTTGAACAGGTTCCAATGTCTTTCTTTCTTTCATGGCTGCCTGCAGGAGGACAAATCTAAAGTTGTATTCTGTATACATACTTTAATAATAAATGTACTTTAAATCTTTTGCTTATTCAGATACAGAGATCAGTTTCCAGGCCACGTTGGTCAAGAGCTCCCTGCTTTCTTTACATAATTCCTCCCTATGATTCCATAACTTTCACTGCTTCTAAGTCTAAACTTTAATTGAAGCAGTTTTGTAACCTAATCTTTTTCTTTTAGCTTTTCTAATGTGATAATAATGCACAATATTTTTAGAACATATTTATTTTTATCTTTGGGTGCATTAGGTATAAAATATTGGACATTGTTATCTACATTTTATTTGTTTTTTATTTAAAGATATAGGCCCTTCCAGCCCAATGAGCCTGCACCAACCAATTACGTTCATGTGACGCATTAACCTAGTAACCCGAAGGCTTTTGTAGTGTGGGTGGAATCTGGAGCACCCAGAGGAAACCCACGCTGTCACAGAGAGAACGTGCAAACTCCTTACAGACACCTGGGTTATTGAGACTCTAATAGTGCTGCAGTAACTATTACATTACTGTTGCCCTCATTTCCGCATTTTAGTGGGAAATCACTTTGCCTATCTCTTGTGGAGAATGAGGATTGTGTGGGCAGATTCTTTAAATAACTTACACTAGTTGAATCTTTTAAATGGATTAATTTATTACTATTTTAAATTATTTAAAAGTGTTTCATCCATTTCTAAATATCTCTGATCATGAAAGACATTTGGAAACAGATGACTGGGCCTTTTGACATCATGAGCTATGAGGGTATCTCCAGGCAAAGCACAAAGATTACAGAGAGAAGGCAAGAGAATGGGGTTGAGAGCTTTAAAAAGACCCAAGACTGAAAGATGTGACTCACACAGAACTTCCCATCTTGGAGTCTACTTGAACATTTTGACAGGAGCTATTGTCAAATTTCTGCCTGAGGCAGTCTCAGTACAAAGGAGAACGGCCCAGTGTGATGAAGGAGTGTTGAATGATGCAATGCCATTAGATAGAACAGCTGAATAAACCACATACACCTATTTATCAAACCCATCACTGAACTTAAATGATTCTGAACATCAGGTATATTTAAATACTACTTTAAAAATAGAGAAAGTTGAAGATGCAAATATTTTGAAACAATAAAGCATGCAATTACGTTTGTACTTATGAAAGTTACGGAGAGAGTTTGAGCAAGTTGGGGTTTTTCCATTGGAGCACAGGAGAATGTGGGGTGATCTTACAGAGTTGTAAAAAATCATGAATGGCATTGATAGGGTGAATGTGCAGTCACTTCCCTAGGGTTGGCGAATTCAAGAACTAGACAGCATGGGTTTAAGGCAAGAAGGGTGAAATTTAATAAGAACCAGAGGGGCAACTTCATCACACAAAGGCCACTCAGTGTATGAGATGAGCTGCCATTGGAAGTGCCTAGGGCAGGTATATTAACATTTAAAATACAATTGGTCAGACACTTACATGGGAAAGATAAAGGGAACATGGGCCAAACGCAGACTAATGGGACTAGTTCAGGTGGGTCAACAGGGAGCAGTTGGACTGGACTCTATGACATTATAATTTATAAACTGCAAACTAGACGATTCTTCCCCTTTATCCTATCAACTATTCTTCCCCATTGAAATGAGCAAAGACGTGGCTCTTGGCCCTTATCTCATTAGGGGTGGATTTGGTTCTGGAGCTGCAGCAAGTTCATGCTTCTCCATATTGAATTCCGGAGAGCATCGGAAACAGCTCAGAGAGGAGCTTTCAGTGCCAATGCAGGAACAACAGCACTCAGAAATGGCAACAATTCCACACTAAACTGGTAGCAGCAATTTCTGACTTCTCTTATAGGCCATTTGCACTTTGACCTTTACAATCTCCTATCAGTTCATCCTTGGGGTTTTCCTTAATCCTGCCCACCAAGGCTTCCTCATGGCCCCTTCTGGCACTCCTAATTTCATTCTTAAGCTCCTTACTGCTCGCTTTATAATCTTCTAGATCTTTACCATTACTTAGTTTTTTGAACCTTTTGTAAGCTTTTCTTTTCTTGACTAGATTTTCAACAGCCTTTGTATGCCACAGTTCCTGTACCCTACAATCCTTTCCGTCTCTTTGGAATGTACCTATACAGAACTCCACGCAAATATCCCATGAACATTTGCCAGATTTCTTCTGTACATTTCCCTGAGAACATCTGTTCCCAATTTATGTTTCCAAGTTCCTGCCTGAAAGCTTTATATTTCCATTTACTCCAATTAAATGCTTTCCTAACATGTCTGTTCACATCCCTCTCCAATGCTATGGTAAAGGAGATTGAATTGTGATCACTAACTTCAAAATGCTGTTCCACTGAGAGACCAGACGCCTGACCAGTTTAATTTCCCAATACCAGATCAAGTACAGCCTACCCTCTTGTAGGCTTATCTACATATTGTGTCAGGAAACCTTCCTGAACACACCTAACAAACTCGACCCCATCTAAACTCCTTGCTCTAGGGAGATGCCAATCAATATTTGGGAAATCTTAATTTCCCAGCACAACAACCCTGTTATTATTACACCTTTTCAGAATCTGTCTCCCTATCTGCTCCTCAATATCCCTGTTATTCTTGGGTGGTCTATAAAAAACACCCAGTAAAGTTATTGACCCCTTCTGGTTTCTAACTTCCAACCAGAGACTCAGTAGACAATCCCTCCATGATTTTCTCCTTTTCTGCAGCTGTGACACTATCTCTGTTCAACAGTGCCACACTCCCACCTCTTTTGCCTCCCTCCCTGTCCTTTCTGAAACATCTAAAGCCTGGCACTCTTAGTAACCATTCCTGCCCCTGAGCCATCCAAGTCTCTGTAATGGCCACAACATCAAACTCCAAGTGCTGATCCACGTTCTAAACTCACCCGCTTTGTTGATGATTCTTCTTGCTTTAAAATAGACACATCTCAAACCATAGTGTTTCCCTTCTCTATCACCTGCCTATCCTCCCTCTCACAATGCCTACTAGCTTTCTCTATTTGTCAGCCAACCGCCCTTTTCTGTGTCTCTTCAGTTCAGCTCCCACCCCCCCCCCCCAACAATTCCAGTTTAAACTCTCCCCAGTAGCCTTAGCAAACCTCCCTGCCAGGATATTGGTCTCCCTGGGATTCAAGTGCAACACGTCCATTTTGTAAAGGTCACACCTGCCCCAGAAGAGGTCACAATGATCCAGAAATCTAAATCCCTGCCCCCTGCTCCAATCCCTCAGCCACACATTTATCCTCCACCTCATTCTATTCCTATTCTCACTGTCGTGCGGCACAGGCAGTAATCCCAAGATTAATACTACCTTTGAGGTCCTGTTTCTCAATTTCCTTCCTAATTCCCTGTAGTCTGTTTTCAGGACCTCCTCCCTTTTCCTACCCATGTCATTGGTAGCTCTGGCTGTTCTCCCTCCCACTTCAAGATATTGTGGACACGATCTGAAACATCCCGGACCCTGGCACCTGGGAGGCAAACTACCATCTGTGCTTCTTTCCTGTGTCCACAGAATCACCTGTCTGACCCTCTAACTATAGAGTCCCCTATCACTGCTGCCATCCTCTTCCTTTCCCTACCCTCTGAGCCACAGGGCCAGACTCTGTGCCAGAGGCACAGCCACTGTTGCTTCCCCCAGGTAGGCTGCTCCCCCCCCCCACAAACAGGAGTACTTATTGTTAAGAGGGACAGCCACAGCGATACTCTCTAGTATCCCTTTCATGACTGTTACCCACTTAGATAGAGCTCCTCTCTATCAGCTCCTCACTCTCCCTGACCAGACGGAGGTCACCGAGCTGAATCTCCAGCTCCCTAATACAGTCCCTAAGGAGCTGCAACTGGACGCGCCTGGTGCAGATGTGGCCATCCAGGGGGCTGGGAGTCTCGCAGACATCCCATATCTGACACCCAGTACAGAACATTGACCTCATGGACACACTTCCTGTTTCTATTCCTCATGGGTAACTTACCTCACTCACCTCGATCTGTTATCACCGAAACCCAAATGAGCCAAAGCCCTACCACTCTGCCTCAGTTCACTTCGTCAATGACTGGGCAGAGTCTCCCTTTTATGCTTGAACCTTCCCTGCTATCTAACTCACAACTGGTGCTCCGGCTATTGCCGCTGATAGGCCATGTACAATAGACAAACACTCTCCAAGCTCCCTTTCCTAAATAACCACCTCCGACCTGCGAGAAAACCCTCTTGGTAAAGCTCTGTTGACATCGCCGATAGGCTACGTACAATTGTTTACCCCTAATTACCCTTGAAGTTAAATTAGGCAGTATAGTAGTGTAGCAGTTAGCACAACTGCCAGATTGGATTCCTGTCACTGTCTGTAAGGAGTTAGTACATTCTACCCGTGATCCTGTCAGGTGCCTCATTTCCCCTCTATGCTCTGAAGAGTTGTTAGAATCACTGAGTTGTTAGCATGCTCTATTGCCACTGAAAGTGTGACCTCTCTTGTACAACCCTCTGACTTGACACAAAAATGAAGCATTTCACTGTACGTTTCTTTCTACACAAGACAAATAAAGTTAATCTCTTTCATCTCAACTTAGAAATGATGATGTGGAAGATCTGGAGTCCTACATCAGCCAGATTGGGTAACAGATTTCATTCCTTGAAGGATGTCAGTGAACCAGCTGGGTTTTTAACAACAATCCAATAGTCTAAAGGGTACTATTGCTGAGATGAACTTTTTTATAACTTAATTATTTGTTCAGCTGCCTGGAGGGGATTAAACACATCTGGATCAAGGATCTAGACCCTTGAAAGCTAGTCCAGTAAACACTTCATTACTGCACTCCAATAACTAAATGAAGGTTAAAAAAATAACAGAAATTGGCACCACAGTAACAAAGGTTGGCGTAAAGCTACTGCAACTCGGGACATCAGAGTTCAGAGTTCATTTCCAACGTCATCTCCAAGGAGTCTGTACGTCCTCCCCATAGAATGTGTGGGTTTCTCCGGGTGCTCTGGTTTCCTCCCACAGTCCAAAGATGCACTGCTTGGTAGGTTAACTGGTCATTGTAAATTGTCCTGTGGTTAGACTAATGGTAAATCAGGGGTTGCTGGCCAATGCAGCTCGAAGGGTTGGATTGGCCTATTCCACACTGTAACACGAGATTAGACAGACAGATAGATGGATGGATAATCGCCTCTAGATCAAAAATGTAATATTAGTAGAGCTCAGCCATTGGAATGTACTGATGGAGCAGAGAGGTCTGCCTCTGGCCATCTGTTGCATTGCTGATCCTGTCTTCCCACAGGTCTAGGAAGTGATTCCCTTTAAGGGGCTAGACACTGGTGGTTCATGGCAAGCAAACAGATTGGCATCTATCGTTAGTGTAGTATCAGATCAGCCTCATTCTACACCCAAACATACGTCAAATCAAATCAGTGAGGACTGTGATGAGTCAGCATTGCCATACTTGCAGCACCAGCAGAGCATACCTACAACTTACTAACCCGAGCCATATGAACGTGGGAGGAGAGCAGAGCGCCCGGAGGAGTGTCATGCGATCATGGGAGAATGTACAGGCAGACAGACGCTAGGAAGTAAAGCATTGCGCTAACCACTACACTACCGTCCCGCCTCACGGTAGCTCCTCATTTATACTGGACCAATCCACTAAAGCACCCGGACCGAAATACTCCGAACACGCTCCAACCTCCCCTCTACTGTGCTCAATTTCCAAGGAATTCCAACCATCGTTTCAGTTCACATTCACGATTTCCCTGATTCATCACTGTCGTACTTCAAGGTGTCTGTTTGTGTGCATTTTCAGAATTTGTATGGACGTCCTTTTTCTCAAGCACCAGATGTGCATGCTAAACTGAGTCCCTTACCTTCCGTGTCATGTTCTGACCAACAGCCAACTTCACACATTTATAAACAATCTGCGGTACTGTAGGCCTGTGTTCTAATAGAAATATTTATAATTCACTGATTGTTTCTCTTATAGTGAAACAGGATAATTTAGCACTTCTGTTCACTGAGTAGATCTTTAACAATTTAAGAAATATTGCTAGTTATTGCAACTATAGAGACTCAGAGAGATGGTTTTCAGAGGGGCCAGAGAAGAGGAAGGGGTTCAGAGAACAGCAGAGATGTATGTAACAGGCACTGTTCCCTACAAGCTGCACGGGTATGCGGTCACACAGTAACTAAGATGCCCCCTCACCACATAATCTTTGTTATCACGCAGCTGGAATTTTCGTTATATAAATTTAAAATTTAGCTAATATAACTTTGAAATACTGTAATTAAATATGTATGAATGAATATAATCAATAAATTTTCTAAATAATAAACATACCACAACCTTTACTTTGAAACGTTTTTGAGTTTCAATGTATTTACATTGTCAGTATGTTGCAAGTTGTAACAATAAACACAGAATGGAGCTCATTGTTAATAAATCATTGGCTTGAATGTTAATGGTGTCAAAGGTTATGGGGACACGGCAGGAAAAGAGGGTTGACAGGGGAAGTAAATCGGCTGTGATGGAGTAGTAAAAGTAGACTCAATGAGGCAAATGTTGTAATGCTGCTCTTCTGTGTTGTGGTCCTATGGCCTGAAATACAAGAGAAGGCTGGGAAAGCCCAGCAGGTGGTACAGACACTGTGGAGAAAATAGAAGCAAAATCTGAGTTATCATGAGAAGTTGTTGATCTTATGCAACGTACAATATTTAATTCTATTTGCTTCTAATTCTAAAGCACATGCTTGCATGAAATTTTCTGGCAAGTAACAATACTGTCACTGTAAACACAAAAGATTCTGCAGATGCTAAAAACATGAGCAACATACAGTGGAGGAACTCAGCAGGTCAGGCAGCATCTCTGGAGGGAATTAAACAGTCGATGCTTTGGGCCGAGAACCCTACATCAGGACTGCAATAATGCCACTGCAGAGCCAAGCAACGATCAGGCCAAATAAAAGGGAATCTGGCCCTTAACACTGATGTTCAATGGTAATACCATTTCTGATTCTACCACCAACAATATCCTAACATCACCACCAGAGACTTGGTTGACTCAGCCACAAAAAATTATGAAGCTTAATAACCCTGAGGCTAGGTCTCTCAAAGTACTACTCACTTTCTGACGCTCCCAAAACCTTTCCACGTGTCAGGGGTATCTCTGACTTGCCCACGAGTGCAACTCCAACAGTATTCAAGAAAGCCGAGAGTAAAGACAATGAAGCGAGTGTCTATGGAATCGCAGCCACCACTACGAACCCATCCACCATCACACCTTTGCTCACCACCACAATGACCATTACCTCCCAGGCTGTTCCAACTGCACCTCCAGCTCCACAACCTCTATCACCAAGGAGACTGAGACAGTAGCGCATAGAAGTACCACCATCTTTAGGTTCCCTTCAAAGACAATCTGAAGAGTCTTGGCCCAAAACGTCAACTCTCTATACTTCTCCATTGCCTGACACTTTGTATGTTTTGCTCTCAATTTCCAGCATCTATGGAATGACTTGCATTGAAACTATTTATCACAATCCTTTTATGGTTGCTGTGATCCAGATCCCGGAACTACTGAAGCAGTGTCACTGTGAGAGCACTTTCGCCAAAGGGAATGCACTAGCCCACAAAAAGCAGCGCACTATGGCAAGGAAATTAAACAATAAATTCGGGAATTCTCATGCTGGCCGTCAGTTAATAATTACAAATTGAAAATTAGAAACTGACTTGGAATCAACTGAAATTTGCTGAGAGATATCCAAATTTATCCATCCAAGGTTGGGGGTGTTGTGGATAGTGTGGAGGGCTGTCAGAGGTTACAGTGGGACATCGATAGGATGCAAAACTGGGCTGAGAAGTGGCAGATGGAGTTCAACCCAGACAAGTGTGAGGTGGTACATTTTGTTAGGTCAAATATGATGACAGAATATAGTATTAGTGGTAAGACTCTTGACAGTGTGGAGGATCAGAGGGATCTTGGGGTCCGAGTCCATAGGACGCTCAAAGCAACTACCCAGGTTGACTCTGTGGTTAAAGAAGGCATACAATGCATTGGCCTTCATCAATCATGGGATTGAGTTCAAGAGCCGAGAGGTAATGTTGCAGCTATATAGGACCCTGGTCAGACCCCTCTTGGAGTACTGTGTTCAGTTCTGGTCACCTCACTACAGGAAGGATGTGGAAACTATAGAAAGGGTGCAGAAGAGATTTACAAGGGTGTTGCCTGGATTGGGGAGCATGTCTTATGAGTGAACTTGGCCTTTTGTCCTTGGAGCGATGGAGGATGAGAGGTGACCTGATAGAGGTGTATAAAATGATGAGAGGCATTGATCGTGTGGATAGTCAGAGGCCTTTTCCCAGGACTGAAATGGCTAACGTGAGAGGGCACTGTTTTAAGGTGCTTCGAATTAAGTACAGAGGAGATGTCAGGTTTTTTTTAAAAATGCAAAGAGTGGTGAGTGTGTGGAATGGGCTGCCAGCCACTGTGGTGGAGGCGGATACGATAGGGTCTTTTAAGAAACTCCTTGAAAAATAGAGGGCTATAGATAACCTTGGGTAATTTCTAAAGTAAATACACATTCAGCACAGCATTGTGGGCCCAAGGGCCTGCATTGTGCTGTAGGCTTTCTATGTTTCTTTGCAGATAGTAATGTTAGCTAATTTCATTCCTGAAAGGCCTGATTCTAATCTTTTTGAATCCCAAACAAAAGAAAATCTGCTGATGCTGGAAATCCAAGCAACGCACACAAAATGCTGGAGGAACTCAGCAGGCCAGGCAACATCAATGGAAAAGAGTAAACAGTCAACGTTTCGGGCAGAGACCCTTCAGCAGGCAGCTTTCATCCTTGGGCCCCCAACAACAGGAAATAGCTTTGCTACACCCACCTTCGTCGTGCTTTAATATGTACTTTGCTGAAGCATCCCTTCTCTGCCTTTTACATTCAGGAATCACAACTTTACTTTGCATAATTCCCCACTGATATCTAACCCGTGCAGTCCTGGGAAGTCCCTTTTAGATTCTTCCTGAACGGGCTACCCTTTCACTGACGCAATCAGGGCAAACAAAATCTAATTGTTAAAATATTTCTTGAAACTCATCCCTGCCTCAACAAAATTATTAGCTGGATGAAAAAAGTGTCAGTATACAAAACAGCTCCAAGCAACAAAGTGTAAATGTAAATCTAAAATTCAAACTCTAGAAACAACTCTATCAAAAGGAATTTTACATTATCTTTTTGAGTCATAGACAAGTTATGGGTTATTAAAAAGAAAAAAAAGCAGACCGTCTTGTTAATTTCTGCTATCAGCACATGAGAATGATCCTAGAAATGAAAGAGTTAACATATGAGAAGCGTTTGATGGCTCTGAGCCTGTACTCACTGGAGTTTAGAAGAATGAGGGGGGATTTCATTGAAACCTATTGAATATTGAAAGGCCTAGATAGAGTGGATGTTTCTCATAGTGTGGGAGTCTGCGACCAGAGAGCACAGCCTCAGAATAGAAGGATGTACTTTGAGAACAGAGATGAGGAGGAAATTTTTAGCCAGAGAGTGGTGAATCTGTGGAATTTGTTGCCACAGATGGCTGTGGAGGTTAAGTCGTTGGGTATATTTAAAACAGAGGTTGATAGATTCTTGAATAGTAATGGTATCAAGGGTTATGGGGAGAAGACAGAAGGATGGGGTTAAGAGGCACAATAAATCAACCGTGATGGAAACTGCATAGCAGGCTTGATGGGCTGAATGGCCTTATTCATATGTCATATGATCCTATGTAGTGGTAGAAAGTAGCTGGCTGAAACTTGTGACACAGCACTAGGAAATTAACAGATAAATTGCCCAAGAACAATGTAGATATTACACAGAAAAATACTGCAAAACTGCACGCTGCTGTCATCTCCATAACATTGATAAACAAAAAAATCAAAATTTATTGGTAAAGGGGGTAGACAGAGGAATGCACAAAAACATACAATTTTAAAAACAAGTGTTAAAAGTCAAGGTATCTATGTTTCAACTGAGAACATAAAATATAATGAAAAGCATACATTTGGAATTATTTCATGGTCAGCTCAACAACAAAGCTTAAGTACATGAGTGGTAAACGTCACCTCAGGTCTCAGTTTTCAAAATTTGATTTTGGTTGAAGTGCATTGCCTTCCTCAAGTTTTTTAGTCCTGAGGAGGAAGGGAAGTTCAATCAGAGATGAGTATCTGTGATAATGACCTACACTTTGGTAGACCCCACGTGCAAGTACATTTAGATTCACAAAATTGAAAATAACCAGGGACTGTTCAGTTTTGTACAGTAGAATGGTCATGCTTTCCACTGAGTTTCTGATCTCAGCCAGCTTCTGAGAGAAGACCAGGTAGAAGCAGGCTGCCTGGTCAACACGCTGCGCGGAAGAGAGAACAAAGCAGATGTTCCCTGATGTTCTCATTAACCTGCTGGGGTGCAGCCAGAAAGCGGAAAAGCAAGAAGCCGAAGAAATAATATCCATTTCCAATAGTCAGCTACACAATGTGAATAAGACTAAAACAAACAAGATGGCCGAATAAAAAGGCATTGGGTTCTGGACATACTGGAACCCAAGGGCTGAAGGGGATAATGACACAATTTTTCGGAGGGAGGGCACTGCATAAAAAGGAAAAGACAAGAAAAGCTACGATAGAGAAAGGAGAGACAGAGCAGAACAGAGAGAGACAAACAGAGGTTCCCAACTAAAGCATTTTTAAAATTATATTTTGTTGAACACAGATCAAGTAAAAACCATGCTGTTTTTACAGAAATGTGATCCAAAGAGTAGGAATTATAGAGAAATTGGCACTGATGCAAGCAGAAAGGATTTATTAATAGACTTAGTAATCCCTTAGATTTAAAGAATAAAAAACATTTCCAGTGAGAACAAACTAAAGGAAAACATTTCTTCTTTATGCTAAAAATTCTGTTTTCTGCAGATCATTGAATTTTCCCCAATGAATATTTTGTAACTTGGCCAAAGAGGAAGATATGTTAACCCTTCAGTGTAAGTCACGTTACATAGCATTTAATGTGTGGCAATAGAACTGTATCTCCAAAGTTCAAAAAAAAATCTATTATCAGAGTGCATACATGTCACCACAAGATTCTTTGTATTGCATGTCCTGCAGTCAATTTATATTGTGCAAACATCAGCTGTCTTCAAATAAGACAGATCTTTTAAAAATAACATGTAAACAATTTTAACCGCTTCATATCACTTAGCATTGCAAAAAAAAATCAAATATCCTTGTCCCAGTTTTTATATTTACCTCAAATAAACAATAATTTAATTTTCTATGTCATTTCAGATAAATCCAGGATAGAATGCTTTTTGTACATCTCAATCATAGCCTGCTTTTTAGTAAGTTAAATCTCATATTAAGAGGAACAGCAGATTAAGGGCTACAGTAGAAAAGCTATTAGTATCTGCACTTGCAAATGCTATCAGGTGCTTAAGTAAAATCTTCACAGTTTACCTTTATTTTCCAAAGGTTGGTATACCCATTATGTCCACGACAACTGTCAGTTTGAAATTACGTGGAGTTTAATTTCATTTAAAGCACATTTCCAGATTCTGTGTTGATGAAAGGTTTCTGCTGAAACATCAACTGTTTATTCCTCTTCAACAGATGCTGCCTGACCTGTTGCATTCCTCCAACATTTTGTATGTGCTGTTCTAGATTTCCAGCATCTGCAGAACCTCTTGTATTTCCAGATTCAAAGTGAGCACATCATATCCATGTAGTATTCAAACATAGAGTTCATGATGTCTTTCAGCAGTATGGAACTTTATTCATAAGAACTAATCAACCAGTGATTTCTTTCTCCAATTTTTATTTCACCCTTCTCTTGTATTATTGCCTAAAGGGCATTGTACACAAGTCATTGGAAGCAAGGGTCTCATCACTTGAAATTTGGTTAATCTTTGTAATAAAAATGTGAATTCAGTAGCTCATGGAATATATTTGCTGTGCTATTTGTGCAAAACCGTTAGACCAAAGAAAATTCTTCATCGCCTGCCAGATACTTGGGCTGACACTATTTGTGAGTCTTTTGAGATAATTAAGGACATTCACTGCTTTAAACAAAGCATGCAATATATGAACTAGAAGCAGAAAAATGCTCAAAAGGAATACTAAATATTTGCAGTCTGGTACAATGCAATCATACTACAGTGTAGAGTTTCTATACACAAACACAGGAACTAAACAAAATTAAGATTTGATTATTTTTCCAGAAATTATTTTCTTAAACAAATGCCGAGACCAGAATCATGTTCAAGCGGGTTTCAATGTGATAATAATCTGTCCAAGATAGTTATGGAAACGGATACAAATTCCCAGTTAATCTTCCTGTTACAAAATAGCGATAAGAGAAATGGATGGAGATAGGGAAGGGAATTTGTATGCAGAATAGAAAAAGGTATGGTCTTTTGCCTGCACCACTTTTAACTGGGGAAAATTTTGCTCGTGCTTTTATTACATTTTTGTTTGACTATTCTGATACATTCCAGCTTCACTTATTCTACTCTTTGCAAATCTAAAGTTATTCAAAATTCTACTATCATATTTTGTATGTTCTCCCCTTCATTCATCACACCTTTGGTAATCAACACTGGATCGCAGTCAAGCCATACTCTAATCTTACATTTCACGTCTGCTTCCAGGCTCCTGGGCTCAAAATATCTGTCATCTCCCCCAGCTGTTCTACACTCCAAGTGATCCATCATCCTTTAATTCTGGCTGCTAGCTCATCCCAGCAATCACTCAACCACCGGCAGCCGCATCTTCACCCGGCAAAGTCCGGAATTTTAACATTCCCTTCTTGGCTAAACCTGTAGTTTCATATTTCTTGTAAGACATGTAACTTGTAAGTCTCACCTTGCATTTCTTTATGTAATACCATTAAAATCAGTATTCAATGGGACATATTCAGCATTCACAGAAAATTTATTATCAAAGTATGTATACATCACCATAGCCTACCCTGAGACTCATTTTCCTGCAGGCATTCACGGTAGAACAAAGAAATACAATAGAATCAATGAAAGACTACACACAGAGTGACTGACAACAAATATGCAAAAGACAAACTGTGCAAAATACAAAAACAAAGAAATAAATAAAACTGAAAACATCAGTGTGGGGTCCTTGAAAGTGAATCCACAGGTTGTGGAATCAGTTCAGTGTTGAAGTTATCCACGCTGGCTCAGGAGCCTGACGATTGCAGGCCAATAGCTTCCTGAACCTGGGAGTGTGGGACCTCCTTCCCAAGGCAGTACTGAGAGTGTGATCTGTTCTGGCCATTTTTAATCAACTACTGGGCATCAGATAATGGGGGTGGAGAAAGATGAAAATAGTAAAGCTCCAGAGGTGAAAACCGTTGCAAGTGATTCTTTAGCTTCGGCTAGACAAAATTCAATGGAACCCGCCAAACCTAGTCTTACTCGCTGCGTAGTGGAGGAGAGTGAGTTTCAATGTTCAACACCAACAACTCACACAAAATGAGGAAGGACAATAACATGATTTCAGTGCTGAATATCAAAGGTTTGAGCATCTGCCTCCGAATACAAAACAGTAATTGAGAAAGATGCAGCAACCAAAGGTCAAATCCTATGATTATCTATCTTTATCATAGTTACAAAGATAAGATGCAGTTTGGGGTGCGGAGTTTAAGTTAGCCTAACAGGCTTCAAAGCTGCAACTTTCCTTCGGCACTTATATATAATGGTAGAGGTATACAGACTAGGAAAAAATGCATTCGTCTGCTTGTTAAACTAACTTTAGTTCCAGCATTCCGTACTTCTCTGCGCCGCTACAGGAGTTCCCTCCGGGTTACTCTCGCCTGTCAAATTCATGTACTTTCTGAGCTGGGCGAGTTAATCAGGCTGAAGATGTCCCAGCAGTTACGCAATGGCGACCATTGTTTCTCATGGGGGTCCATTCACACAACAGTGTAACCAACTAGCAAATGGCTCTGTGTAGAGGCAGAACTAGAATGCCACCGATCCAAACATGCCCCCCCTTCTATCTCGTTTTAAGATTCAAGCTCAAAGAGAATAACCTCGAAATTACGGAAGTTTGAGACGTTCTCGCCAATCTCGCAGGATAGCAGGACACATATTTTAAAATGCGGATCCATTCAGATCCTGGTACAAAATCTTAACGTCTTTCAACAAACAAATATAATCAATTCCCAAGCCCGAAACCCGATTAAAACCCAATAAACATTTGGATTGTACTCACGTTCCCAGGACTTCCTTGAATTCGTACGCCACTTTAATTTCCTCCTTCTTTTTCCATGTTTTGTCCATCTCTCCTAGAGGCATCCTATGTGCTGCTCTCCCCACTGAAAAAGAGAGGAGAGGTTTTACTTGCAGTGCATACAGTCAGCAAGGAGACTCAGCCTCCAGCTTAAGACTCCAAAGGCTGTTCCACGATCGCTACCGAAGCAAAGAAATAAACACGATCCGTTCAGACTCACTTTAAGAAATGCACCCAAATATCAATTCAGCAATAGTTCTCTTTCAAGGAACGTCCACGATCGCTCGCTGCAACAAAAAAACAATACAGATCCAAGAGGTGCAATGCTTACCTGCGTTTATTTGTATCAGATGCAGAGAGTGACAGCCCTGTGTGTGCTGGAGGAGGGAGTCTCTCACTCTACCCTATTACACCTCTCGCTCCATCTAGTGACTACCCCGGGCTGCTGCCGCAATGACGTCATGGACCCTTGCCCCGCCCGCCGGGCGGAGAAGTGGGCGGGGCGTTTCGCTTGGCTCCTTACCAATCAGAGACAAAGATCCCTCCGTCCTATCGTAGGTGGAGAGGGGCGGGATCGCGAGGTAACGCTGACCAATTGGGAACAAGCGAGGGAGCCGGTTCGCCCGCGCACCGTGCTGAAGCTGCTCATCATTGGACGGAAGGGAATCAATGAACCGGTCTTCAGAAAAGAGAGAACGTTTTTCATGATAATACCTGTAGATTTTATTTATCTGAGAAGTTGTTAAACTTGTTTGTGTTTATTTTGTCTTGTAAATTATGTATAATTTTAGATTCAGATGTACTTATTTCATTAAATCGAAACATGCAGTTAAACAAGAGGAAATCTGCAGATGCTGGAAATTCAAGCAACACACACAAAATGCTGGTGGAACACAGCAGGCCAGGCAGCTTCTATAGGGAGAAGCAGTGTCGACGTTTCGGGTCGAGAGACGAAGGGTCTCGGTCCGAAACGTCGACTGTACTTCCTTTCTTTTTCCAACATTTTTATTGAATTTCATATACGCAAATACAGAATTCATAAGGATACTTATCATAAATCAAAATAAGATAGCACAAAATGCACTATATATATATATAAATCACACTGATACAATCACGGTATCCCATATTGATGATCGATCAAATAAAATAAATTGAATGATGAAATACAATAGTATGGTTAATTATATTATTTTTAAAAATCTACATCCCTACCAAGACAAAGCTGGTTGGTAAAAAAAAACAAGAAAAAAGGTACCATATAGTGTTTTATAATAATAGCCCAGATCTATATTTTAATAACAATTCAAAGATCTTTTAAATAGTTCAGAAAGGGTCCCCATAACGTTTGAAAATCTTGGTTTGAATCAGAAATCGAACAACGAATATTCTCTAGATTTAAATATGATGTAACATCACATAACCATTGAGCATGTGTGTGGGCAGGAGATCACTCTCCTAGCCATAAAAGAAATAAAAGCCAATACCCGCGAATGAGAAGGCTCCAAAATTATAACTCTTTCCTCAACAATACCAAATAAGGCAGCCAAAGGATTGGGCTTAAAACTAACTTTAAAAAGTACAGAAAAAGTTTGGAAGACATCTTTCCAATATTTTTCAAGACTCGAACATGACCAAAACATATGAATTAAAGAAGCCTCTCCATTATTACATCTGTCACAATAAGGAGATATATCTGCAATATAGCGAGAGAGCTTGTCTTTAGACATATGAGCCCTATATTCTACTTTAAATTGTAGGAGGGAATGGCAAGCACATAATGATGAAGAATTAACCATTTTGAAAATAACCTCCAGGTCTCATCAGATAATGAAGTCTGTAAATCCTTTTCCCAATCTTTTTTAATTTTATCTAAAGGAGCCATTCTCAATCCCAACAACAGACCATAAATATAAAATATTGAGCCATTTTCAAAAGGTTTCAAATTAAAATTACATCTATTATGTTCTTAGCTGGGCTAGTAGGAAATATATGTAGCTTAGATATTAAAAAATCTCTAATCTGTAGATATCGAAAAAGTGGGTATTTGATAGGTTATATTTCACTGAAAGCTGCTCAAAAGAAGAAAGATGCACTCCAACAAACAGATCCTGAAATTGTTTAATGACTAATCGATCCCATTCTCTAAAAAAATAGATCGGTCATAGATGGTTGAAAAAAAAATTAGAAAAAAAAAGGACTGGAAAGAGAAACCCTTAATAAACCAAAATGTTTTCTAAATTGTAGCCAGATCTTCAAAGTGTGTTTAACCACTGAACTGTCAGTTAATTTATTTAAAGATAAAGGAAGAGAGGATCCAAGAAGAGGAATAATAGAAAATTTTGTAACAGAGTTGGCTTCCAAAACAACCCATATTGGACAATCCTCATGATTATTATAATATAACCAAGAACATAAGATTTCGTATGTTAATTGCCCAATAATATAACCTAAAATTGGGTAGAGCAAGGCCACCATTCTTATTGCTTTTTTGAAGGTGGGCTTTATTTAATCAGTGTTTTCTGTTCTTCCATATATAGGAAGAAAGAATCGAATCTAGAGAATCGAAAAATGACTTGGGATTATAAACAGGTACGGTTTGAAAAAGGTATATAAATTTAGGTAAAATATTCATTTTAATAGAATTAATTTGACCAATCAATGATAAAGAGAGGTGTACTTCTTCCTATAGATGCTGCCTGGCCTACTGTGTTCCACCAACATTTTGTGTGTGTTACATGCAGTTTAATGCTTTGCTTGCATTAACACCCGACACACGGAAGGATGTTTGAGTAATATACGGTACTGCTGCGGCAAAAGCACATTCTCAAGGTATTCCCATGACAATAAATTTGAACTTAAGACTATGATAATAAATGTAGACACAATTACTGTAAATAGACTTATCTAAATATCTCAGTAGAATGTGCTTAAGATGGATTGGGAAAATAGATTAAAGGGTAGAGCGATACTTGATCAGTGGTGTATATTTAAGGAGTTATTTTACAATTATCAAGAAAAATATATTCCACTGAAGAAAAAAGGGTGTAAAAGAAAAAAATAGTTATCCGTGGCTAAGTAAAGAAATAAAGCAAAGTATACGACTAAAAAGAAAGTTATATAAGGTAGCTAAATCTAGTGGGAAGATTGAAGATCGAGAGCTTTTAAAGATCAGCAGCAAATAACAAAAAGATTGATTAAGAAGAGGAAGATAGATTATGAAAGTAAATTGGCAAAAAACATAAAAGCAGATAGTAAGCGTTTTTATAGTTACATAAAAAGAATAAGGGCGGCTAGAGTAAATGTTGATCCCCTAGAAGATGAGACCGGGAAATTAATGGTAGGGGACATGGAGATGGCGGAAACGCTGAACAAATATTTTGTATAAGTTTTTACAGTAGAGGACACTCAAAATATCCCAACACTGGATAAACAGGGGGCTCTAGGGGGAGAAAAGCTAACTACGATTCAAATCACCAAGGAAATGGTACTTGATAAATTAATGGGACTGAAGGTGGATAAATCCCCTGGACCGGATGGCTTGCATCCTTGGGTCTTAAGGGAAGTGGCGGTCAGGATTGTGGATGCATTAGTGATAATTTTTCAAAACTCGCTGGACTCGGCAATGGTCCCGGCAGATTGGAAAAACACTAATGTAACTCCTTTATTTAAAAAGGGCAATAGACAGAAGGCTGGGAATTATAGGCCAGTTAGCCTAACATCTGTGGTTGGCAAAATGTTGGAATCGATAATTAAGGAAACAGTAACAGGGCATTTGGATAAACATAACTTAATAGGACAAAGTCAGCATGGCTTTACAAAAGGGAAGTCATGTTTGACAAATTTGTTGGAGTTCTTTGAGGACATAACATATAGGGTAGATAAAGGGGAACCAGTGGATGTGGTGTATTTAGACTTCCAAAAGGAATTTGACAAGGTGCCACACCAAAGATTATTACTTAAAGTAAAAAATTATGGGATTGGGGTAATATTCTGGCACAGGTGGAGGATTGGCTTTCTAACAGAAAACAGAGAGTTGGGATAAATGGGTTATTCTCCGACTGGCAGTTGGTGACTAGTGGTGTTCCGCAGGGGTCGGTGTTGGGACCCCAACTCTTTACAATCTATATTAATGATTTGGAGAAAGGGACTAAGTGCAACGTATCGAAGTTTGCTGATGACACAAAGATGGGAGGGAGTGTAATGAGTGCGGAGGACATTGAAACCCTGCAGGGGGACATAGATAGGCTGAGTGGTTGGGCAGACATTTGGCAGATGAAATATAATACTGACAAGTGTGAGGTCTTGCACTTTGGCAGGAAAAATAATAGAGCAAGTTATTATCTAAATGGGGAGAAACTGGAAAGTGCTTCTGTGCAAAGAGATCTGGGGGTCCTGGTGCAGGAAACACAAAAAGTTAGTATGCAAGTACAGCAGGTGGTCAAGAAGGCCAATGGAATGCTGGTTTTTATTGCTAGGGGGATGGAGTGTAAGAACAGGGAGGTCTTACTACAGTTGTACCGGGTATTCGTGAGACCACACCTGGAGTACTGCGTGCAGTTCTGGTGTCCATATTTAAGAAAGGACATACTGGCTCTCGAGGCAGTGCAGAGGTTCACTAGGTTAATTCCGGGGATGGGTGGGTTGATGTATGATGACAGGTTGAGTAGATTGGGACTCTACTCATTGGAGTTCCGAAGAATGAGAGGCAATCTTATTGAAACATATAAGATTGTGAAGGGGCTTGATCGGGTGGATGCGGGGAGAATGTTCCCAATGATGGGTGAAACTAGGACTAGGGGGCATAATCTTAAAATAAGGGGATGCCGTTCCAGCACTGAGATGAGGAGAAATTTCTTCACTCAGAGGGTAGTGGGGCTGTGGAATTTACTGCCCCAGAGAGCTGTGGAAGCTACTACACTCAATAAATTCAAAACGGAGATAGACATTTTCCTGGATAAAAATGGCATTAGGGGATACGGTGTGCGAGCAGGTAAGTGGACACGAGGCTAGGTTTAGATCAGCCATGTGATCTCCTGGGCCAGTTTTCGATAGCCTGGATGGGTCAGAGAGGAATTTTCCAGATTTTTTCTCCTCAATTGGCAAATCGTTTTTTTTTTCCCCGGGTGATCACATGGGTTTGGGCAGGATGAATAATAAAATAAAATGGGTGGCATGGTGCCCTGCTGGTTGGCACTGTTGCCTTGTGGGATTCAGTGAAAACTAGAGTTAAGATTGGATCAGCCATGATCTTATTGAATGGCGGAGCAGGCTTGAGGGGCCGATTGGCCTACTCCTGCTCCTATCTCTTATGTTCTTATGTTCTTATCAAACAAGTTTTAAAAGAAAAGGCAATATTGAGTTTAATGTCATGGACAAGTGTGCTGAAAAACATTTGCAGCAACATCCCAGGCATATAGTAACATATAAGCAGTATTCACAAGAAAAAAAAGCATGAATGAATCGCAAAACAGTATTTACAAGAAAACACAATGATTGTGAAATGAAACATTTAGGGAAAGACTACACAAAGGAATTCAAAAGGTGCAAAATGCACCTTTTGTAGAAAATACAAAAGGAGCATTGGTTTCTTAATTCCCTCATGAAATAGAAGGAGGCTGTTCAGCTGATTGATTTTTGCTGCCTCACACAGCAATATCACTCTCTAATTTTACCTGTAACCTACTGGGATTCAGCTATGCCCATGAGAATGTAACTTACTTTGAACTATTATGGAAGCTTCATTAGTCAAGCAGGTGGGGAAAAATTATATCTTATGTCTAGTATTACTAACTCTTACAACAAGAGCAGTAACTATGTTGTAAAAGACAGCAGAAATAAAGTATGATGGTCAGATTGGTACACGATGCAAAGAAATAAAGGAACAATTGACGAAGCCTGAATAGGTGGTTCCAAATATCATCCCAAGTGTTAGTGAGGCAAAGCTGTTGGCGATTATCTTAACACCAAAAATGACAGAGTAGAGAGAGACTGGAATGTCAGTATCAGAACAAACTGAAGCTTTGGATAGATAAAGAATTATTTAGAATTAATATACATGATAAAAAGAACATGGATAAGGAGAGAAGTCTGTGTCTCATGATTGAGACATCGAAGGAGATACCTGAAGAATTCACAAAAGGACTACCAAAGTTTGATCTTTAATAAGTAACACTGCCCACCTCTGAGCAGAGTGTGTGCAGCATAGAAGAACTGAACAGAATATCCTGTATAAACAGAGGTCTCAAACCTTGGAGCAACACACAAGATCCTGAATCTGGAATGCAGTAGAACAACCTCAGAAGGTGATGCTAGTGGCAGATAAAACTAAAACAGGCTGTAAGTGCTCCTCTGTGTCCTGTACATTAAGAATTACTTTCAGCATCTTTGATCAACACATAGTAGCCAATTTATCAGACACCACCTGCAAACTGTCACTGAGTGAATGTTCGTGGTCTTCTGCTGCTGTAGCCCATCCACTTCAAGGTTCAACATGTTGTGTGTTCAGATATATGCTTTGGGATGTCTTGTAACTCCAAAACATAAAACTAATTAAAAGAAAAACATGGGAGTCGTAATGTTTGTACTTTAATTTCATTTTTACTTTTAGTGAACCACCTATGTGGTGACATAATGACATATGCCATCCATGTACATTTACATATAACCCAAAATGAATTATGTAAACTAAGAATGCTTAATCAAATAAATTTACAATACTACAGAAATATTAAATATACAACATGCCTCCCTGCTTAGCTATAAGCTCCAATTCAATATAGAATGCATCTCAACTATATACACATTCAGTATATATAAAAAGTGTGCTGAAAATCTATTCCGCCTCCAACCCTTCGTTCGTAAATAAATAAGTATTACAACCAAGGATTTTGATCAATTTAACTGTGAATTTTAATTTGTGAATCCCATCCACTACTACCCCTGTACCTATAAAGACCAGGGTAACATGTCTGGATGACTGGCATCCTGTCGCACTCAAATCAATAATAAGCAAATGCTTTGGAGGCTGGTCAAGGACTACATCTGCAGCATGATACCACCCACAATGGACCCCCTACAAATCGCCTACCAACACAACCGATCAACAGATGATGCAATAGCCACTGCTCTACATACCATCCTTACACATCTGGAGAAGAGGGATGCTTATGTGAGAATGCTGTTCTTGGACACCATAGTTCCCTCCAGGCTCGACAAGAAACTCAGAGACCTCAGCCTTCACCCTGCCTTGTGTAGCTGGATCCTGGACTTCCTGTCAGATCACTGGCAGGTGATAAGAGTGGGCTCCCTCACCTCTGACCCTCTGACCCTCAACACAGCTGCCCCTTAGGGCTGTGTCCTAAGCCCCCTTCATTACTCACTGAATTCCCATGACTGTGTCACCACCCACAGCTCCAATCCTTTAATCAGATTTGCTGACAACACCACATTGATTGACCTAATCTCAAATAAAAATGAGGCAGCCTACAGAAAAGAAGTCATCACCCTGACACAGTGGTGTCACGAAAACAACATCTCCATCAATGTTGTAAAAACAAAGTTGCTGGTTGTGGATTACAGGAGAAATGGAGACAAGCTAACCCCCATTGACATCAATGGATCTGGGGTTGAGAGGGTGAACAGCTTTAAGTTCCTCAGCATCCACATCACTGAGGACCTCACGTGGTCTGTACACACTGGCATCTCTTTCACCTCAGATGGTTGAAGAGTTTGAAAATCCTAAAGACTTTCTACAGGGGCACAATTGAGAGCATCCTGACTGGCTGCATCACTGCCTGGTATGGGAACTGTACTTCTTTCAAACACAGGACACTGCTGAAAGTGGTATGGACAGCCCAGCGCATCTGTAGATGTCAACTTCCCACTATTCAAGACATTTACAGAGACAGGTGTGTAAAAAGGGTCCAAAGGATCATTGGGGTCTTGAGTCACCCCCAACCACAAACTGTTCCAGCTGCTACCATCTGGGAAACGGTACCGCAGCATAAAAGCCAGGACCAGAAGTCTCCGGGATGGCTTCTTCCACCAGGCCATCAGACTGATTAATTCACACTGATTTGAGAGTATTTCTATGTTATATTGACTGTTCTGTTATACATACTATTTATTACAAATGACCATAAATTGCACTTTGCACATTTAGACGGAGACGTTATGTAAAGATTTTTACTCTTCACGTATGTGAAGAATGTAAGAAATAAAGTCAATTCAATTTAATTCAATTCCTTTTCCACAGTACAGCCCAAAAAATCAGAACATGTAAAGCATGAAAGATGAAAATTCCAAATGAAAATGTCAGCTGTTCAAAAGTATTCATCCCCCTTTTGCTCAGTACTTAGACGAACCAGCTCTGACAGCTATTATAGCCAGGAGTCTTTTTGGATAAGTCTCTGTTAGCATTGCACAACTTGAGGGAGGAAGATTTGCTCATTCCTCCAATGCAAAATTGCTCAAGCTGTGCCAAGTTAGTTAGGGAGTGGCAGTGGACAGTAATCTCGATGGCCTGTAAGAAATGTTCAAGTGGGTTAAGGTCAGGTCTCTGACCAGGCCTCTCAAGGTCATCAACTTTCTTCATTGGAACCCACTCCTTGGTTGGTCTGTCACTGTGGTTTGGGTCATTGTCCTGCTGAAAGACAAACTTCCTCCCCAGCTCAAGATTTCTGCAGAGGCTAGCAGGTTTTTTCCAAAGCAACATACACAAAGTGTCGGAGCAACTCAGCAGACTTCCGCCAAGTTCTTCAGAATTTTGTGTGTGTTCCAGCATCTGCAGATTTTCTTGTGTTTGATGTATTTATCCAAGATCTCCCTGCATTTAGCAGCATTCACTTTTCCATCAATCCTAACCAGGTTTCCAGTCTCTGCTGCTGAAAAGCATCCCCACAGTATGACGTTACCACCAACATACCGTACTTTGGTGTTACCTGGCTGACACCACATGTACTGCTTAGTGTTAAGGCCAAGAAGTTCCACTTTAGTCTCATCCAATCTCAAGACCTTCTTCCACATCTTTACAACATAATTTAAATGACGCTTTACAAACTCTTTACAACAATATGCTTTTGTTTTAGCAGTATGAATGGCAAAAATCTAATCAGCCAGGTAACACCATCCCCACTATAAAGTAAAGTACGGTGGAGGTAGCTTCATGCTGTGGGGATACTTTTCAGCAGCAGGGAATGGAAATTGTGCCAGGATTGATGGGAAGATGAATGCTGCTAAGTACAGAGAGAACCTGGATAAAAACCTGCTAGCCTCTGCCAGGAAGCTTAAACTGGGGAGGAAATTCATCTTTCAGCAGAACAATGACCCAAAGCACACTGCCAGAGTAATCAGGCTTCAGATGAAGCATTCAGGCCTGAACATTTAATTGCTATGGAGCATTTCTGAGTCTTGTAGGATAATGTCTTCCTCGACCAGCAGGGTTGAGGGCAAGGGGCAGGGTGGGGGAATAATCTGATTGGCAGGTGAGACTTGTGGCTGTAGTTCTGGGGCCTGATCCATGATGGTTGTAGGAGTTGACTCTGGGACTACAAGAAGTGGTTCTGACAGCTCTGAACACCTTTCTTCTGAACACGTTGGCACCCTAGAGTGAATGCCAAGCTTCACTAGACAATGTAGATGATAACATGTGAGCTTGGTGTCTGACATCACCATTTCATTACCTTTTTTGAAAGCCACCTCACACTGCCTTGTCCATTGCCATTTCTCCTGATTTATAGTCAGGGTTTCAAGGGGTGAAGCACAGCAGCCAGGTTTGGCAGGAACCCGTTATGGTAATTGGCAAACTCTAAATTGGACTACAATTGTGACACTACTACTTGAACTTTTGCAGTGCATTTGTGTAATTCTTGTTTGTCAGTAGTATGATCACAGTACGTGATGCCTGGTTTAAAGAATCCACACTTGTTGCATCGTGCCCTGAATTCATAATCTTCTAATCTTTTTAACACTGTCTTGAGGTTTTGGAGATGTTCCTTATCATCCTCACCAGTAACAATGATGTCAGCCAGGTAACACTGCGTGCCTGGGCAGCTGGTCCAAAGCTTTCAGCATGTGCACATGCTGCCCCAAAAATAAGCCTACTATAGTGATAAAGCCCTTTGTGAATGTTTATGGTGAGAAACACTTTGGACTCTTCTTCCATCTCCATCTATAGGTAGGCCTCAGCTATCTGCTTTGCTGAAGTTTTTCCCTCCAGAGAGGTTTGCAAAGATACCCTCTATCTGAGGCAGAGGGTATTGACCTACTTCTGGTACTGGGAAGCACCACAGATTGTGATAGACCTGTCCTTCTTGACTACTGGGACACACGGGATCTACTCAAACATAAGAAAGAGTTCCTTCTTGTCCATGCAATCTAGCTCACTGGCTACTTTGACATGGATGGTATAAGGAATTGGACTGGGTTTGTTAAACTTGAGTGTGGCATTTTCATTTAACACTATTTTACCTTTGATAAATTTCAGTTTTCCAATGCCATCCTTGAACTCTGCTGTGGCCTAATCCAGTACTCTACTTAATTCACTTCTGATTTACTGCATTGTAGGGTTTGTAGCATGCAAATGGTGGATGGATCACCAATCAAGTTGTAGTTGTCTCAGTCAGCTATAACCCTTAAGACCCCACAATGCTGGCCCTCCTGTTTTTACTACATAAGAGCCCCTTGTGGCTTATTGGTCACGATGAAGGGTCTCGGCCTGAAACAGAGACTGTTTACTCTTTTCCATAGATGCTGCCCGGCTTGCTGAGTTCCTCCAGCATTTTGTGTGGCTTGTTAGTTGTTGTATTTCACTGCTATGAAAGTCATTCCCACAGGAGTCATCTTTTCTCCAGTTTAAGTTCTTAGATGGACATCGGCAGGCTTCAGTTCCCCATCTTTGAAATATCATTGAAACGCACTTTGTGGAATGACTGAAACAGCCAAGCCAGTGTCCAATTCCATTTTAATTAATTTGCCGTTCACTTCTGGTGTTAGCCATATTGCTTGTCTGTTGTTAGTTTTCACAGTGTAAGTCTCAAGGCTATCCAGTCAAGCAATATAATCAGATTTTTCATAAACAGTATGCAGATTAGTTCTCTTTTTGAAGCTGCAACTTCACTTTCTATTTTTTCTTTTCCCTGTGAAGTTCACTTATTTTTGTCTGCCCAAAACACTCTGTGTATACGTCCTACTTTGTGGCATTGTCTGCAAGTTTCACCTTTAAATTTGCATTGGTCTGGTGTATGTGAGCCTCTGTCACAATGGTGACACAATTTGTTCAACCAGGCCTGTCTGTTTAGACACTGCAACTTTGTTCATGCACACTTTCACTCAGAATCAGGTTTCCCTGCAACTCGATTGTGTCTCTGTCTGTTGCCCCATTGACGCAGCGATTTCAACTGCTCTTTAAATGTAATTTGTGCTTCATTTATGAGCAATTTTTCAAGGTTCAAAGTACATTTATTATAAAAGTATTTATAAATGATACAGCCTTGAGATGCATCTGCTTATGAGCAGCTGAAAAGCCAGAAACCCAAAAGAACCCAATTTAAAAGAAAAGACCAACACCCAATGCACAGAGAAAAGAAACAGAAATCATACAAACAATAGACACAAGCAATCAAATTGCTTTCGAACCAAATTGAGTCCACAAGACCCATATCCTGGAGCAACCGGAGTAGGCCCAATGCCTTGGCGGGGCAAATCGTCTCAAAGTTCGCAGACACGAATCATGTAGCAGCCGGAGAAGTCTTATAGCCTCAGTGCCCTGGAGAGAGGAGTAAACATTGTGGGAAATCAAGCAAAGTCAGCCCAGCCCTCACCTCTGGTCCCAACATCCTGGCTTTTCAGTCTAGTCACACTAGGACCTGGGCCCTGTACAACTCTGGGCATAACACAAAGCCATTCTCAACCTTTCCACGTTGTTTTGGTGCTTAGCTTGATTCAACTTCACACCCAGTTTAGGTGAACGGTCATCAAAATTCCTCCCCTCAACTCCTCACCAAATTGCTCGACTCATCATTGTTTTCAGTGATAGTCTACCACAATTTACCTCAGAAAAGGTAAATCTTTTTTTTGTTCTATTTCTTGACTTTTGAACAATCAGTAAGCTGTTGCTCAACTTCAGTAGTGCCATCTTAAACCAGAAATTCTTTCTCATAAGATTCCACAAACCAAATGATCTCTTAGTGCATCATTAGGCCCATCGATAAACTAATAATGCTCAGTCAACTTCAATTCAGCCATGTACACTGAAACAAACTCCCCTTCCTTTTGGTTTCACTATGAAACCTAAAGCATTCTGCAATCAACAATGGTTTTGGTTCTAAATGTTCTTGCATTACTTTCATAATATCAGCAAAGCTCACTTTGGCTGGTTTGGTTGGAACAGTTAAACTTCTACCAAACTGTATGCCTTTAAATCCAATGCGCTCAGCAAAATTGGTACGCTTCTCATTGGTTATTTAATTTGCTTCAGATACTGCTCTATTTGCTCAAGTTCTCTTGAGCAATCGAACACGTCTTTCCGATATAGCCAGACATTTCAGCATTTTTCATTTATGATTATAATCACCCTGTACTTACTGCTTATGAACCAATGTATTTTTCCATTTCCTGCCTTTTTTTAAAACTCGAATGCCTCACTGCGCTTCAACACATCATCTCAGATTCATTTAAAACTTCGTCATCGCCACTGTAACTCCTAAACTTAAAACCAATTGAAAGAAAATGTCAGGAGTCTAAGGTAGGTGTATCACAAACACGAGAAAATCTTCAGATGCTGAAAATCCAAAGCAACGCTTACAAAATACTGCAGGAGCTCAGCAGGTCAGACAGCTTCTATGGAAAAGAGTAAACAGTTGATATTGCAGGCCAAGACACTTCACCAGGACTGAAAAGAAAGAGGAGGTCAGAAAAAGAAAATCCTTAAACAATGACTGTTTACTCTTTCCCATAGAAGCTGCCTGACCTGTTGGAATGGGTGTATGTTAGTTTGTCTTTTACTTTAAATGAGGTGCGTATGTATGACATGATGCTGGCCATTCACGTACTTTTACATAAAACCCACAAAGCATTATTTAAACACAAAAGAATGCTTAGTCAGCAATATATTTACTGTATTACTCAACTATTACTGAAATATTAAATACACAACACTCTTCTACACACACCACTATTTTAACATATGGTTATTCGATTACTGTTGTCTTCTTAGCAACTTGAACTAGTCTGGCCATTCTCCTTTGACTCTCTCATTAACAAGGTGTTTTTGCCTACAGTAATGCTGTTCACTGGATTTTTTTTGTTTTTTGCACCATTCTCTGTAAACTCTGGAGACTGTTGTGCATGAAGGTCCCCGGAGATCAGTTTCAAACAACAATATCTGGCACCAACAGTTATTCCATGATCAAAGTCTCTATTCCGATGTTTGATCTGAACAACAACTGAACCTCTTGACCATGTCTGTATGCTTTTATGTACTGAGTTGCTGCCACATGATTGGTTGATTAGATATTTTTATTAACGAGCAGTGTACCTGATAAAGTAACCCCTCAGTGTATTTTCCAATATCATTATTTAAGTACTGAGGTTTTGGTAGTAAGGTTAAACTGTAATAATTGAGAGAGAAGAACTGTACAGATATTATGAATGGATGATCTACAGCAGAACTGACTCATTCTCATACAAAGGAAAAGCAAATTTGTAGAACTTGTCTAGAAGACTGCAATATGCCCAGATGGACAATGAGGTTTTGTTCTTCAAGATTACTTTAGGAATTACTATGAAGTGGCAGGCAGATAAGTAAGAGTGGGAGTGAGATGGAGAATTCGGTAACAGACTGCAGATTTTATAGTCGTGCAGGAATAGAACTTGGGTGCTCTGTAAATCTCTTGCTCCATCTATGCTTGATTTCCCCAATGTAGAGGGGACTTCATCATGAAATCAAGAGCTGCGACATGGTTCGTACACCACTATTTTCTATAAGGTGAAACCTAACAGCATATTGGCAGTGTTTCTTCACTCGTGATGAGCACGTAGCATTTTCACGTTCAAGTTTCGTTGTCACCCAGCCATACATGAACACAGCCAAGCAAAACATTGTTCCTCCAGGGCCAAGGTGCAAAACACACTACCAACAGCACACTGCACGTTGTTCATAGCACCAATTGCCCATATGGTAACAATTTTATGCAAACATTGAGAATCACCACAGCATCCAGTGACCCTGCTCTTGGAGTCCAACGTCAGAACATTCTTGAAAAGGGTTAATGCACACAAGTCATTAGGCCCTGGCGATGTACCTGGCAGGGTAGAGAAAACCTGTATCAACCAGCTGGCTGGAGTGCTCAAGAACAACTTCAAACTTTTGCTGCTACTTTTCTACAGATGTACAATGCAGTGCATTCTGACCAGCTACATCACTACTTGCTTTGGAAACTCTGACATGCAGGATCAGAAGAGGCTTCAGAGGGTTGTAGACTCAGGCACAATCTCCCCACTATCCAAGATATTTTCAAAAGATATTGCCTCAAGTAGGCAGGATCCACCACTAAATACCCTCATCCTATGGGATATCCCTTTTTCTTGTTACTAACATTGGGAGGAGATACAGGAGCCTGAAGACTGGCACTCAACATTTCAGAGGGACTTCTTCTCTGGCACCAGATTTCAGAACGGTCCAAGAACCAATGAACACCACCTCACTATTCCTCTTTTATTTATTTTTTGTAACTTAATAAATTTTATGTTTTGTGTTGTACTGCTGTTGCTGCAAAACAACAAATTTCATGACATGTCAATGATTATAAATCTGGTTCTGACTCTGAATGCAGTACGCTAGATAGGAGGAAGTGAAATAAACTGTTGCTTCATCTGGGAGAACTGTGTTGTTTCCTGGATGATAGAAGGGGAAGAGGTGAAGGGACAGATGTTGCATGGGAATGTAGTTCGTGGAGAGAAGTAGTTAATGGAGACAGAAGAATAAATCAGGTAATTACAAAGAGTGTGGTCCCTTGTGAGTGCTGACAGGATAGACAATGAGAAAAAAATCAGAGTTCGAAGTAAATTTATTATCAAAGTACAGATGTGTCACCATATACCACCCCGAGCTTCATTTTCTTGCAGGTATTCATAGTAGATATAAAGAAACACAATAGAATCAAGGAAGAACTACACACAAATAAAAATGCGCAAAGAACACAACAATGTGTATAAAAAGACAAACTGCGCAATTACCCTAAATAAATAAATTCTATTGAGAACATGAGTTGTAGAGTTTGCAAAGTTCTTGCATAAGCATACCTGGTGGTAAAACCTTATTGAAAGTGGCAGAAAATGCAGGGCTTTGGTAAGAACTACCATGGTCCCGTCTGGCAATTCCCCATTACCTCTTTAATTGGGCCTTAATCCCCTCGCTTGATTTCCATTCATTCCCAATTCAGCTAATTGCCGCACACCTGGTTCCCATTAGCGAACAAAGGATAAAACTTTGCCAGTTCGTTGGCCGACTCTGGTGTAAGTAAACCGAGTCTTTAGGACTGGCAGGGCTAAGCTCAGCATCATTTCCTGGATGCTCTACATAACTCTCGTCTCCGTGTACAGACTCTCCCGGATACCGGTTCCCCGTTCCCGATGATGCCAACGCCTCACGACTCTGCCTCCGCGCCTGTGTCCTCGTCCTTGCAACGAGAACCCTTTAAGACTATTAGACATTGGAGCATAATTAGGCCATTTGGCCCATCGAGTCTGCTGTGCCTCCAACAGGTCTTGTCTATCTCAAACCTATTCTCTCGTCTTCTCCCTGTAACCTTTGACACCCTTCCTAATAAAGAACCCGAAAACCTCTTTAAATTTCTCCAATAACATGCCACACAGCAATAGTTAATCCAATAGATTAGTTACTTGAGAAGGATGTAACTTGACTGATCAGAAAGGTACAATATAATGATGCAGCTATCAGAGCCACTGTCTCACGCAAAAATCGAAGTTCAATCCTGACCTCGGCTGCTGTTTGCTCCTTAATTGGCAGATGTAAATTGCCTTTAGCGAGTAAGGAATAGCAAAATCTGCAGGCTGTTGAAGAATAAAAATGGCTTTTCAGGATTTTATTCCAGTAGTTGATGGTCGGCAGTCCAAAGGGCCTGCTTCTTTTTAAACTACGTATCTCTATGCCAATCATTTCTTTGTGGCTACTTTCTCGAGAGAGTTTGATGAAATTAAGTAGGTCGTGTACCGCTGCTGTGAACTGCCCTAAGTAACTATTCTCCCATTTCTGTGTAAAATCCACCCTTAAATCGAAACACTAATCAATACAGCTGAACAGGGAAACCTTTGGTTCATGCGGCCTAAATTTTGCATACAGTAACTAAAGTAATTTAAATTATCAACTCTGCTAGCTTTGGTATCCAATCTATAAGAACTGATCTTTTTATTCCCTTAAAACACCATCGGTTCAACTAGCGACTGGATCATATTATAAATAAAAGATTATATTATAAATGTATAAACTCGTTAAGATATATGAATAATCTGATATAATTGAGATTTATATTTTGCAAATTTGAGTGGATTGATGGGTGAAAAGTTAGAGAAGTTTTGTTGTGGATGCAGCGCTGAAGAGGGAGACAATATGATTGACTTATTGTTTGACCAATCAGACTTGCGCTCGAAAATGACAGTCGGCAGGTCCCGCTGCTTCCGGCTGGAGTGGGCCGCGATGGCAGCCGCGTTTCCCCCGCTGCTTCACCGGCTCAACGCCTGCGGCACTCCGCGCTCAGGCTTAATAATATAAACCTCATTTCACTCCCTCCCCTCGCTTCTGTAATTTTACCGCACCAAAACACCACCGACAATTCACTCTTATAGAAACCCGCGCAGCCGTCTCTCAGCGGCTCGTTGGTCTAGGGGTATGATTCTCGCTTTGGGTGCGAGAGGTCCCGGGTTCAAATCCCGGACGAGCCCACCTTTTCCCGAACAAACATTACTGTTTTGTTTTCCTCCACAACTTGCTTTATATTTAGCTATACTTTAAATGGTTTGTGACAATAACTGCACCATTACAAGATGGTAGTGATCTACTTAATAATCCAGCAAATTGTGGGAGTATAATGAATATTCATAGAAGGAAGGGCATTTCGATTAACTGGAAAACACTTAAAAATAATAGAAAAGGTGGGCTCGTCCGGGATTTGAACCCGGGACCTCTCGCACCCAAAGCGAGAATCATACCCCTAGACCAACGAGCCTCGACTGGAAGTCGTTGCCTTCCTTTAGATGAAAATCATAGCACACAATTCAATATTATTTTTCTCCTAAATAAAGTCCTTGAAACATCAATTCCTTCTCGAGCTGAAACGTGGAATCACAAGAAAATCTACAGATGCTGAAAATCAAAACAACACACACAAAATGCTGGAGGGAGGAAATCAGTAGGCCAGACAGTATCTATGGAAAAGAGTAGTCAACGTTTCAGACCGAAACTCTTTATTACAGTTCCTCCATCATTTTATCTGAAACGTATTCTTTCCCATCCACGCCTGTTCGTCTACCGGCAGTTGTGGTTTTGTCTATTAATAACTCTTTAGTTAACTGTATCATTGGGGTTAAAAATGGGCTCGTCCGGGATTTGAACCCGGGACCTCTCGCACCCAAAGCGAGAATCATACCCCTAGACCAACGAGCCTACATACAGTAACTTGCCTCGGTTCCATTTCCTTACATTTTAATAGTCTTTTGAGTTTAAAATATAATTCTTTATAATTCAAAGTACTGTATTCTACTTCTGCCTGCATCTTTAACAAGAGATCACTTTCACAGCTACTTATTTATTGCACAGTACTTACTGCTGGTGGATCTGATGCAGGGTTTCAATCAAAACATCTACTATCCCTTTGCCTCCATCGATACTGCTTGACCCACCAAAGAGTTCATATATTTTTTTTCCCTGTGGACAACAACTTCTACTGTCCTTTTGAAACACAGAAAATCTATAACATAACACAGACCCTTTTGGCCCACAATGCTGTGCCAAACATGTACATACTTTAGAAATTACCTCAGGTTATCCACAGCCCTCTATTTTTCTAAGCTCCATCTACCTATCCAACAGCCTCTTAAAAGACCCTATTGTATCCGCCTCCACCACCATCGCCAGCACTCACCACTCTCTCCGTAAAAAAACCCATCCCTGACATCTCCTCTGAACCTACTTCCAGGCACCTTAAAACTGCGCCCTCTCATGTTAGCCATTTCAGCCCTGGGAAAAGTCCTCTGACTATCCACATGATCAATGCCTCTTATCATCTTATACACCTCTATCAGGTCAACTCTCATCCTCCGTCGCTCCAAGGAGAAAAGGCCAAGTTCACTCAACCTGTTTTCATAAAGCATGCTCCCCAATCCAGGCAACATCCTTATAAATCTCCTCTGCACCCTTTCTATGGTTTCCACATCCTTCCTGTACTGAGGTGACCAGAACTGAGCACAGTACTCAAAGTGAGGTCTGACCAGGATTCTATATAGTTGTAACATTACTTCTTGGCCCTTGAATCCCACTGTTGTTAAAGGCCAATGCACCATACACCTTCTTAACCAGTCAACCTGCGCAGTATCTTTGAGTGTCCTGTGGACACAGACACCAATATCCCTCTGATCCTCCACTCTGTCAGGAGTCTTACCATTAATACTATATTCTGCCATCATATTTCACCTACCAAAATGAACCACCTCACACTTATCTGGGTTGAACCCCATCTGCCACTTCTCAGCCCAGCCTTGCATCCTATTGATGTCCCGCTGCAACCTCTGTCAGTCCTCCACACTATCCACAACACCTCCAACCTTTGTGTCATCATCAAAATTACTAACCCATCCTGCCACTTCCTCATCCAGGTCATTTATAAAAATCATGAAGAGAAAAGGTCACAGAACAGATCCCTGAGGCACACTGCTGGTCACCAACCTCCATGCAGAATATGACCCATCTACAACCACTCTTTGACTTCTGTGAGCAAGCCAATTCTGGATCCACAAAGGAAGGACCCCTTGGATCCCACGCCTCCTTACTTTCTCAATAAGCCTTGCATGGGGTACCTTATCAAATGCCTTGCTGAAATTCATATACATTACATCTACTGCTCTACCTTCATCAATGTGTTTAGTTACATCCTCAAAAAATTCAGTCAAGCTAGTACGACACAACCTGCCTTTCACAAAGCCATGCTGATTATTCCTAATCAATTTATGCCTCTCCAAATGTTCATAAATTCTGCCTCTCAGGATCTTCTCCATCAGCTGAAGTAATACTCACTAGTCTATAATTTCTTGGGCTTTCTCTACTCCCTATCTTGAATAAGGGAACAACATCTGCAAACCTCCAATCCTCCAGAACCTCTCACATCTCCATTGATGATGTAAAGATCACTGCTGGAGGCTCAGCAATCTCCTCCCTTGCCTCCCACAGTAGCCTGGGGTATATCTGGTGACTTATCCTACTTGATATCTCCGCTATCTCCTCCGATTCCATAAACACTTTTCCACTGTCACACTTGATTGGCCCTATTCTCTCACATCTTATCCTCTTTTTTTCAATCTTTTTATTGATTTTAAACAAAAGTGTGTATAAAAACAGGAGGACAATATCTGGAATATTTGTCAATAGCAGTACATACAGAAGGTAAAATAAACAATATCAGAATCACAGAGTGTTGATCTACAAAGTATAAATTTGATTTAGAATGTATAATTCTCCTCTTATCAATTTATGAAGAAAGGAAGGACTTTTAGAAATTTTTATTTCTAAATTATTTAGAAATTTAGAAAGAGAAAAAACCCACAATTCTAAAGAGAAAAAAGGACTGGGCAGTCCATCCTGAGGGAAAAACCAAGAGAAGAGAGACTCTCTGATCAAATCAAAGGTTCTGAAAAAATAGCTGGAAGAAAATCAGTACAAAAATCAGATCATATGAAAATATTGAATAAAAGGTCACCAGATTTCTTCAAATTTAAAGGTTGTATCCAATGTCCGACTTAAACAGAACACGATAGAGGAAGGCCAATAAAGGCTAATAGGAGGGTTAGGGCCCTTCCATTTAAGTAAAATGGCTTTCCTAGCCAATAAGGTTGAAAAGGCTATCTATCATCCGCTGAGTGGAAGCAGGAATATATCCTGCTTCCAATGGAATAATCCCAAAAATTAGCTGTAAGTAAGTTTGGTTGTAAATCCAGATCCAGCACTTCTGATAAGGTTTTAAAAACATCTTTCCAGAAATTCTCCAACTTTATACAAGACCAAAACATGTGAGTTAAAGTGGCCACCTGAGTATTACATTGATCACAAATAGGATTAATATTGGGAAAAATACAGGCTGATTTATCCTTTGACATATGTGCCGGATGCACAACCCTGAATTGTATCAAAGAATGACAGGCACAAGTAGATGAAGTGTGTACCAAATGAAAAATTTTACTCCATTGATTATCTGAAAGTAACTGCTGAGATTCCAATTCCCAGGCAGCTTTGATTTTATCATTAGATATCATTCGTAAATTCAATAACCATTTATAAATTGTAGCTATTGATCCTTTTTGGAGTGGTTTAACCTGGACGAGGGTATACGTCTTATCCTCTTGCTCTTCACATACTTGTAGAATGCCTTGGGGTTTTCCTTAATCCTGCTCGTCAAGGCCTTCTCATGGCCCCTTCTGGCTCTCCTAATTTCATTCTTAAACTTCTTCCTGCCAGCCTTATAATTTTCTAGATCTCTATCATTACTTAGTTCTTTTTTGTGTCAGAATTCACAGATTTGTCTTCTGCTGTTCACAAGTATCCGTCATCTACTTTAGCCTACCATACCATGCAACCTCAAAACCTCTAACAGTTCCTCATTTTGACTGAAACTATTGACTTGTGCAATTATCTCTATCTCTTTCCATAGATGCTGACTGACCTGCTGGGTATTTTCTGTAGTTTCTTGCTTTGTTTTAGGACTGAGATAGAGGGGAATGTCTTCACTCAGAAAGTTGAAAATCTCAGGAGGGTTATGAATGTTTAGTCAATGAATTAATTCAAACAACAACCAGAAGCTTTTGGGATATTAAAGGATAAACGGCCTGGAAAATTAAGCCTAGGTGGAAAAATAGCCACAATCTAGATGAATGGTAGCAAAGCCTCAAAGAGATGGATGGCATATTTGAGATGTATATCTTATGTCTTTGAACTGTGAGCTGACGTATCATATACTACTTTTACACCAGAGCCGGCCTGTACTGAAGAGTGCTGATCTGACATCGATGGGATGTGAGCAGACAGAAGATGAGAAGTTGCTCCTCTAAGTTGTATTGGATGGCAGAGCACTCCAGTTTAGTGTGCTTGCCCCGCAAAATGTTGAAGTGCTGGAATGACAACAGAAGCCAACAAAGAAGATGATGTGTTCCTGTTGAGTTGGGGAGCTGCTTATAGTGTATTGGCAAGTGTGGTTGTGGGAAATTTACATAATCAACCCTTTGTAAGTTCTCAAAAAGTTCACCAAGCAGAAATGATAACTTTAACTGTTTCTCTCTCTATAGCTATTCTTTTACCTGAGTATTTCTGGCACTTTTAGGTGTTATTCGCTTTACCTTCTAGGAATAATCTACAGTCAAGCTGGTGGTGGTGGTTGTCCGATGATAACAGGAAACCCATGCGGGAGAGTTTGTGAAGTGGAAAAGCCATTGCAGAGCCACCCTAATGGCATTGGATGTCACAGAAGAACTTACCCATCCGGCTGACTCACATGCTAGGACAGGCATGTCCTTATCTCTCCGGAGTATGAGGGAGGTGGATAGCTTGCTCAACTTTGGCCCCCATTGGATGTTCAGCTTTCACCTGTGGCTCCAAGTAGCTGTTTACATTAGACAGCAGGCACACCCCGGTATTCCGCTTTGACGGGCGGGCTAAACCAGGTGAGGGTGGCTAACAGGCCTCGTATGACGGTGAAACAAGGAGGGAGAAACTGGTAAAATATTACTAAGCTATGGCTTAGCTGTTTCTGTGTTTTTTAAATTTAACAGCTGGTGAGACCATCCTCAACATAGCGATTGTTATCAATTGTGAGTCACACGCAGTCTCAAAGGTTCAATTGCTTGAATTTCTGATGCCATATTAAGAAGAAGGCTTCTGGTAGCGAAGACACCATTCCTGGAGTGGATATGATTGATTAATACCTCTGTTGATCAAATCTGTCATTTAAAATGCTGCGAGTGTTGAAAATAACTTTAAGCGCACAATTTCCATTAACCATTCTGCAGCGGCAGCATTACACTGCTTTTAGTGGGAAATATTAGTTATAATTCTTTAACCATATATAACCATATAACAATCACAGCACGGAAACAGGCTATCTTGGCCCTCCTAGTCCGTGCCGAACCCTTAATCTCACCTAGTCCCACCTACCCGCACTCAGCCCATAACCCTCCACTCCTTTCCTGTCCATATACCTATCCAATTTTACCTTAAATGACACAACTGAACTGGCTTCTACTACTTCTACAGGAAGCTCATTCCACACAGCTATCACTCTTTGAGTAAAGAAATACCCCCTCGTGTTTCCCTTAAACATCTGCCCCCTAACTCTCAAATCATGTCCTCTAGTTTGAATCTCCCCTACTCTCAATGGAAACAGCCTGTTCATGTCAACTCTATCTATCCCTCTCAAAATTTTAAATACCTCGATCAAATCCCCCCTCAACCTTCTACGCTCCAATGAATAGAGACCTAACTTGTTCAACCTTTCTCTGTAACTTAATTGCTGAAACCCAGGTAACATCCTAGTAAATCGTCTCTGCAAAATTGCCTGTTTAAATTGCCTGTTTCACGACTAAATTAACTGTAATGTATAATCATTAGCTTGCCGTGAACCCAAGCCAACACCAACACCAGTTCTTAGCTGACGCAGACACACTGCATCTTTAATCAATGTATTATCAGGACTGGTGAAGGATCTTGACCCAAAAAGTCGACTGTACCCCTTTCCATAGATGCTGCCTGGCCCACTGAGTTCCTCCAGCATTTTGCACGTGTAGGTTGCCTATTTAATACATATTTCACACTGAGAACTGAGATCATTAGTTAATATTTATTTAAAGTTCATTACAGTTTGCTAATGACGAGTACACTACTGAGTATTTGACATTACCAGTGATGATAACTTGTTGCTTCAAATATGATCCAATAACTTAGTAAGAAGACATCTGTGTTGGGATTTCAATGACTGCTAGTTGCTTCCAGAATTCAGATCAGTGAAGTAGTATAGTCATTGCAACAGTATAAGTCTGACAGACAGGTGATCAGAGTCTCTGTGTTGCAGCACAGAACTTACATTACTGATTACCGCAAAGCTCCTGCTTAAAATAAAATAGCAAGCTTGGCAATATGATTCTTCAGCTCCTTTCATACAATGGTAGCAAAATATTATAGTACTTTGCAAAACTTATTTCCACAGTGCACACCCACAACTCTTCCTCCTCAATATCGATTCAAATATTAGCAGCTCCTCTACAATACATCAACGTTTCAGGTTATCCCCGAGGAAGGTGGAGAAAGGGCCAACTCAGCTAAACCGACCTGTTCCCAAACAATCCATTTCTCTGCTGTAAACTGAGCTGGATTGTGTGCAAAATGGCAAGATCAACTATGAAAGGATCAGATTCCTCCAATGCAAGGCTGGTCAGCCCATTTAATCAAATGCAGAAACAAAATGTAAAAACAATAGCAACTGTCTCAGAAGATAATTCAGGAAGGCAGCTGAAACCCACAGAAGAGATGTAGGAATGGTTTACTCTACCACCAGCCAAGGGTGGAACAAACTTCTTGAGTAACTTCTCTTCTCACTGCCAACAGCCAGCACGAAAGTCAGGGATCATTGAGAACACATGCTGCCAAAGGCCCAAAAGCCAGAATAGCCAGAACTTCAGTACCGATGCTACCCTGGGACGGGTCAAAGAAACACTAGCTACTGTTGCTTAAGTTATATAAACCTTATATGACTCCCTTTCTATAAAATGTACTTTTTCTTCCACCATCTGCCCTTACTCCCCCTCCATGCTTTGATATTAGAAATTTATAGTATTTTGATAATAAATGGGTGAATAAATGAATTTACAAATCTCAAGCAATAAATGGGAGGCGGAGGATGAGAGGTGACCTGATACAGGAGTATGAGATGATGAGAGGCATTGATCATGTGAATAGTCAGAAGCTTTTTCCCAGGGCTGAAATGGCTAACAGTGTTAAGGTGCTTGGAAGTAGGTACAGAAGAGATGCCAGGGGTAAGTTAGTTTTTTACGGAGAGAGTGGTGAGTGCTTGGAATGGGCTACTGGCAACGTTGGTGGAGGCGGATATGATAGGGTCTTTTAAGAGACTCCTGGATAGGTACATGGAGCTTAGAAAAATAGAGGGCTATGGATAACCCTAAGTAATTTCTGAAGTAAGTACATGTTCAGCATAGCATTGTGGGCCAAAGGGCCTGTATCGTGCTGTAGGTTTTCTATGTTCTATATTTCTAAATGGTTGAGAGGAAATGCAGGAATATTTCAAATTAATATCAGAGACCACAGTACATTAACTTCATGGGGAGGGTGTGAAAATAGAATTAACATAGTTTAAAGAATAATGAATATATTTTGTGTCGTAGAGATCACCTCCATACATTATTTCCTTAAAATTTTATTGGAGTGGGGGTGAGTGAAGACAATCTTTCTCAAAAGTTATAAAGTGTCAGTTGTTAACATCACATTTGAAGGACTATCATAGTACAATCACCTATAAATATTACACTCTTATCTGAACACGCAGCAGAAACTTTACTCTTACATACAGTACAAATTCAAACTAGCAAAGCACAACATTCAGATTTCTATATAATAGATATCCACCTTTGACATACAAGACAAGCAAGCTGCAACAGAGACAGCCCGCTGCAATGGAATGTTACCAGTTCCAAACAGGGAAATCTAAATCATCTTGTTTTTGTCAGTTCAAGTCCAGACAACTCGGAAACGACAAAAGCTTCCCCAATAATTTTGAAGTAACAGTGTGTCGGCAAAGTTGCCTTTAACTGTCCAAAAGTTTTAAGATGCTCTCTCTTTCCTTCAGTGCTTTCCATGCCTGATCTTTCTCTTTTTTTGTCGGTGTCCGTTTCTTTTGGCGTGCTGCCATGATCTTCCGGAAGGCATCCATGACTTCATTGTCTGCTATCCTCACTCGTTGTCGTAACTCCTGCTTTTTTAACTCCTCTTTGGCAAGTCTGAATTTAAAGAAAAATACAGTTGGTTATTATCATGAGAAAGCAGATCAAATGTTGAGAAGACACACACTCAACGTTTTAGAAACAGCTTCTTTCCCTTCACTAACAGAGATCTGAACAGACAATGAAGCCATGAACACTGCCTCACTATTTTTGCTCCCTTTTTGCACTGCTAATTTAAATTATATACAGTGGGTTCTGGTTAATTGGGATACATCAGGACCAGTACGTTTTGGCCCAAATAAGCGGCTGCCCCAATTGGCTGAAGTTTCATGGAAATAGTTAAAAAGGTATAAAAAAAGATAAACTGTTGTTAAACTGAATAACAAATTACATATTTAAATGAAATACAGAAAAAATATAACATCACCAATACAACTACATTATTATAAAACTGTGCATTAGTTCCTAATAATTATCAATGGAGGAATTAATTGAAAAGGGGAACTACTGTGTACATTTCAAAGACTGTAAATGAATAAAATTAGTGTAGACACCTAGTGTAGGTAATGAACTACCTTCATACAATGCATCTTCCAAGTCTTCATTTTCATTGTAACACTCACAGTGAGTGTTGATATCTTCAAATTCATCATAGTTCCTAACTTGTTGAAGTAGGGAAACCATTTCATTTTCACTCCATCTCCAAGCCTAAATGCTTGAAATCAGTGACTAAAACAGTTTTGAGTTGTCTTGTTGCTTATTTCCCACCAACTACCAGTGTCAGAGACATGCAACTGATGTTATTTAAAAATTGTTTATTCTAAGCACGCTGTAGTGTCTAACAGCCACACAAGTGCACGTGACTGATGCTCGTTCATATCCTGTCCCAATTCCATAGCATAGTTTTCCAAATAAATGAAAGGAGTCCTGGCTGTTTTCTCAATTAGTTGCTCTTTAAGAATTGTCCCAAATAAGCAGCTGTCCCGATTATCTGATAGGCCTATTAACTGGAATCCACTGTATATACGCTTATTGCAATTTATAGTAGCTTTATGTACTGTACTGCTGCCATAAAACAACAAATTTCATGATATATGTTACTGATAATAAATGTTATTCTGATCTGAGGCCTCAAAATTCACTCTCAGGTTATCACTTCCTTCAGTACCAGCACAGAATTATTTGAGGGGCGTGCGCATGAATATGGTGGTTGTTACAGATTCTGCAGCATCTCTCAAGCTCTTACCCATCTCCAGAACTGCTAAACTGTGTGCCTGTTCTTCAGGCAGCACCTTCATAATAGGGTTCAAACAGAAGCATCCATGTAACAAATCAAATATAACAAAATGAAAGAATAAAGTCTTACTAGGCATTGGTTCTAAAGTTCAAACTTCTGCTGTGTGACACCAAATTCATCAATTAGCAAACTTACTAGTACTGTCAAATCCAAGTTTACACAAGTCTTTCCAATTGTCAAAGTTCAAATAGCAAAATAGCTAGTTCAGTAAAATATTCTTTCCTCTGCATTTTCAAGCAATCTAGGATACTTTTATTTAAAAAAAATAAGATTCCATCTAAAAACTCAAGAGGGAGTTTTAGTTTGAGGGATGTGTCACCTGAACTATAGACAATAGACAATAGGTGCAGAAGTAGACCATTCGGCCCCTTGAGTCTGCACCGCCATTCTGAGATCATGGCTGATCATTCACTATCAATACCCAGTCCCTGCCTTGTCCCCATATCCCTTGATTCCCCTATCCATCAGATATCTATCTAGCTCCTTCTTGAAAGCATCCAGAGAATTGGCCTCCGAGGCCACCGTCTTCCGAGGCAGTGCATTCCACACCTCCACAACTCTCTGGGAGAAGAAGCTCTTCCTCAACTCTGTTTTAAATAACTGACCTCTTATTCTCAATCCATGCCCTCTGGTACTGGACTCTCCCAACATCTGGAACATATTTCCTGCCTCAATCCTATCAAATCCTTTAATTATCTTAAACGTTTCAATCAGATCCCCTCTCAATCTCCTCAATTCCAGCGTGTACAAGCCCAACTCTCCTCTCCTCTCTGTGCAAATACCACTGCTTCCTATCCATCTCTCACTGAACAGAACAGCTAATGCAAATGGAATGCCAGATACACAAGAGGTTCTGCAGATGCTGGGAACCTTGAGCCATTCACTTGAAATAATCAAGGAACACAGCAGGTCAGGCAGCTATGGAAGGGAATGAACCAAGGACGAGAGCCTTCATCAGGACTGAAACGGAAGAGGGTAGAATCCAGAATAAGAAGAGAAGGGAGGGAAAGTAGTGGAAGCTGGCAAGTGACAAGTGATGGGGAAAGTGAATGGGTGGAGGAGAGGGATGAAGTGAGAAGCTGGGAAGGGATAGGTAAAGGGCTAAAGAGGAAGGAATCTAATAGAAAAGGACAGTGGACCATGTAAGGAAGGGAAGAACGAGGGCAACAAGAAGGAGGTGATGGGCAGCTAAGGAGAAGAAAATGTATGGGAAGCATCCATAATGGGAAATGGAAGAAAAGAGGGAGGGGGAGAAATTATCAGAAATGATAGAAATTGATTATGATGTTGTTGGAGGCTACTCAGACAGATTGTGAGGTGCTATGCCTTCAAACTGAGTTTGGCCTCATCATAGCAGTAGAGGAGACCATGGGAAGACCTGTGAGAATGGGAATTGGAAGTCAAAATGAAATGGTTAGTCTTCAGGAGATCTTGTCTTTTACATTGAACAGAGCCTTAACAATAGTCTCCCAATCTGCATTGGATCTCACCAATGTAGAGGCCGCATCTGGAGTACCAGGTAGAATAGATGATCCCTACAGACTCACAGGATAAGTATTGCCTCACCTGGAAACACTGTTTGGGGCCCTGAATGGTGGTGAGGGAGGAGGTGTAGGGTCAAGGGTAGCACATGTCATGTTTGCAGAGACAAGTACCAGGAGGGAAATCAGTGGAAAGGGAAAAGTGAGTCAGATAACTTGTTTTAAGTAGGGAACCAAAATACATGCAGCTAGAGAAGGTCAGCCTAATATTGATGTTAATGATAAAGGGTTGCATCTTCAAAAGTCTTTCTTGTTGCTACATTAAATTTGTGAACACTTTCCAATTTAGCTACATTTCAGTAAGTGTCATTTCATAGCTATTTTCCTTTAAAGGTTCAGTATCTATTTACAGCTGAAAATTATTTTGATTCTAGATCAATCTCCTCAGGAAATTGGAAAAGATTAATTTGGGAAACTACAAGATGCAGTACTTTAATGTCTGGAGCTCTGAGTTATTGCTATCAAGTTTTAAACCAAATATAACATAAGAGTTCAAGTAGATTAATGTTAACTGTTCTTAAAAATGCAGGTAGAAGCTTTTTGTCATAATTACCTAAATACTCAAAAAGTTTTATTCTTTAGTCTGCTTTAACTTCTGAAAATACATAAGCACAAAATTAACTTGTTTAGTCACCAGCTACTGATTCATGCAGCTTCTCTCATTATAAGAATCATTTACCAAGTATAGTTTAAAAACCGCCATATATCGAAATGAAATATAGTAAGAACTCATACTTTTTATTCATTTAGTACAGGTTAAAATTAAGTGGAATCAAGTGTTGCACATTTTGCCCTGCCCGTGTTCTGCTTTATTCTTTTCATTCTACATAATTATGTTACTATAAGAAATTCCTTTCAGTTTCAGATACAGCATACATTGTGGCACTTAATCACACACCTCCTTTACCTAATAAAGTGGCTTTATGCTGCTGTAGTACATCCACTTCAAGGATCGATGTGTTGTATGTTCAGAGATGGTCTCTGCACACCACCGTTGTAACGTTTGGTTATTTCAGTTACTGTCACCGTCCCGTCAGCTTGAGCCAGCCTGAACATTCTCCTCTGACCTCACATTAACAAGGCATGTTTGCCCACAGAACTGCTGCTCTCTGGATGTTGTTTTGTTTATTGATATGCTCATCATCTCATTCATGCAGGTGGCTATAACCTCTGTGTCCTCTTAATCTCCAAGCTGGGACTTCTGAGCCCAAATACCTGCTCAGAGGTGGGGCTTATCTCCAGCCTTGTAATACTGCACAGTTTCAATTCCTTCTCAGCCCATTTTTTTAAACTGAAACCAGCATTAATGCCGAAATGTCTTTTAAAGGTGCTATTGTACTCATTCTCAATCACTTCCTCCGGCAGCTGATCTCACCTTTTGTATTCAAAAAAGTTGTCCCTCAAGTTCCTATCAAATATTTCACTCTCACCTTAAACCTCTGGCCTTTAAAGTCATGGAGCAATACAGCAGAGATACAGGTCCTTCAGCGAACCAGTCCATGCTGACTATACTGCTCACCGAGCCAGTTCCAAATTCCTGAATTCAGCTAGATCTTTCCAGGATCCCCCCTCCCCCACTTACCTACTCATATGCTAAGTACACAACGAAAGTGTTCAGCTTTTGGGTGAGTTCTCTGAAAGTAAAATATTCATCAGAAAAATTAGTGTCCAAATACACTCACCCAACCATTCTTCAAAGCTCTGCTGTATAAAATGTTATCTTGCATCACACACAATGCCATTAGCATCCAGAATTCTTAACCTAGCCTTTTTACACTACCTGAGAAGTTCCTGCTTCTTTGCTCGATTGTGGCTACTGAGGGCTTTCAGTTCAGCCTGACGTTTACGCAGTTCTGCTAGAACTTCATCCTCAGAGTCTTCAGTAGGACGATCCTCAGAATCCAACAGACCCTGTGCAATTAGTTCTTCCTTAATTCGAGCTTCTAGAGATTTTGTATGAGGAACACTGCAAAAGATACATGAGGAGATGTTAAAAGCTTTTCATTGTAAATAATGACAAGTGATCATTATGTTAAATGGCTATCATAATGGCTCAATTAATCAACATTAGTGTGCAAGGAAAGTTAGCACTTAACACTTCTGGAGTATACAGTAGTTTGTAAAAGTTTTAAGGCACCCTACATTTTTTTATATTGTTTCAAGTGGTATGTCTTCCACAAAGCCCTGATCTCATCATTATGGCTTTCTGCGATTAGCTGGAGAGACAGAAGTGAGACAGCCAACATGTGCAGAAGAACCTTAGTAAGTTCTCCAAGATGCTTGGAACAATGTATCAGCCGATTTTCTTATACAACTGCATGACAATGTACCCAAGAGAATTGACGCAGTTTTAAAGGCAAAGGGTGGTCACACCATATATTGATTTGATTTTGTTTTTTAATCTGTTTAATGCTCTTTATAATAATTTTTTGATTAGTTCGAAACCTCATTTCTTTATTCTTGAAATACCTTGGCCATACAGAATTTTTTTACTGTATGTTTGCCACAGTACTCTATATATATCCAGAAATCTTTTTCATTTACAGCCAGTGCAATCCTATTGTCCAGACAACTTACCTAAATGACTTATTCTGACTTCGAGGGGACGTGCTTGCTCCATCAGTCCCCGCATCTTTCCCTGTCATCTCCGGTATAGGAGAATCTTCCATTGGTGAAATAATGTTCTCCTGAGGGAAAAGAGAAAAGCTCTGCATTAATATCTTCCACCTCTCCACTGCCAGCATCTTACTTCATCCCACCTTCCCATCCCCTGTCCACTTGTACTACTTCCCCTCCCAATTGCCCCCACCATTTATTCTGGTTTCTGGCCCCTTCCTTTCCAACCCTGATGAAGGGTATCGGCCCAAAACATCCACTCTCTGCTAGACTTGTTGAGTTCCTCCAGCATTTTATGTGAAACCCAGCATTAATTTTGTCCTGGGCCTTCAGTCTAGTCAAAACACATCGGGAATAAATAAAATTATCTTGGACAGACTTGAGGAATAACTAATTAAGAATGCTATGTGCAGTACAGATGATCAATTTCTTTAAGTAATTAGAGAGTGGGGTTAGACTCATTTTCTGACTAACTTTAAACCCCATCTGTGCCAAGTAGCAAGGAGATTACTTTAATTGACCTCAGCACTTCAAATTAAAGAAATACAGATGAGCATTTTGGGAAATGGCATGACTGGGTTTTGCTTAATTGTCTACATCCTATTTGAATAATTCTACCAAGTAATATTATTGGATCATATTTTGATACTTGTATATTTTAAGGATAACCATTTTCTTTGATTTCATATCTTAGAAAGAAGGTACCATTTTCAATAAAGAAGGAAAAAGTAGAAATAGGCTGGTAAAAGAGGTAGTAGTTGATGGATCCTCCTGAAATTCACTCTTAGTAGTGTATAATTGCAACTATGACAAAGGGTTAGAGAAGAACATTATTCCCTGCAGAAGTAAAAAACTGGATGTGCGGCTGGTTAATTGTTTCAGCAAGTTTCAGACCTCTGCACTTGTGCACTGCAGCATAGCATGGCAGCACATCCAGTTCCTATCCCCACCCACCTGAACTCAGTTTCAGATCTAATGGCGCTTTCGTCATGTCAAACAGCTTGACACAGCGTCTGAACATTAGAGGCTGAAAGCAAACCTGATCAAAATACAGAGGATTTTGGTTAATTGGGATACATCGAAACCAATGATTTTGGTCCAATTAAACAGCTGCCCAAATTAACTAAAATTCCGTGGGAAGATATAAAAAAGACAAACTACTGTTTAACTGAGCAACAATTTATGTACTTAAATGAAATACAAATCAGAACACTACCAGTACTACTACAGTACTATAAACTGTATATTAGTTACTAATAGTTATCAATGGAGAAATTCATCAGTCTACACAATGAACAAAATCGGTGCAGGCACCTGGTGTAGATGATAAGACTGCCTTCATACAATGCTTTTGACAATTGCATCTGCCAAATCTTAATTTTATTTGTCACATTGAAGATAACTGTCGATACCTTCAAAACTTTCATTCTTCCTAACTTGCCAAAGTAGTGAAATCATTTCATTTTCACTCCTGGCCATCTCTAGCATCTCCAAGCCTGAATGTTTAAAACCGCAGAAAGCAAAATTGTCTTACTGCTTATTTCTCACGACTATCAGTGACAAAAATCACTGCTTTTTGAACACAAATACAACAACTGATGCTATTTAAAACTGTCCACTCTTAAGCACAGTGTAGCATCCAAATGCCACACAAGAGTGCATGACTGATGCTGGATAGAACCTGTTCAGCAACTGTCTCCTGTCCCAATTAAGTGGCACAGTGTCCCAAATAAATGAAGGGAATCTCAGCAATTTTCTCAATTAGTTTTTGTTCTTTAAGACTTGTACCAAATAGGTGGAATCCACTGTACATAAAATTATGAAAGACATATATGGGGTAGAGAGAGAGGGTACTTTTCTCAGTGTGAAAATGTCAAATACTAAAGGATTTAAGATCAGAGGGCCAGAACTTAAAGCAGCTGTGCAAGGCAAGATTTTTTTATTTATACAAAGAGAGCTAGGCACCTAGAATATGCTGCCAGCGGAGGTGGTGGAAGCAGATATGACAGCAACATTTAACAAGTGACAAACAGAAGAGGGAAACGAACCATGTGCATCCAGATGGGATTATTTAGATTGGCATCATAATCAATGTAGACATGATGGGCATAATCAATGTAGCCTGTTTCTGGGCTGCACTGTTCCACGTTCTGTTGCAGACTTAAATAAAACAAACAATCACAATGAAGCTGAATTATCTACCCAACTACCTCCAAGCCAACCAGTCTGGTCCTCCAGCAGTGCAGTTGCCCTGTGGCCCAGCAGGCGAATAACACTGTGTATTAATGGGGTACAAAAGACTCAAATTTAATTCTTAGACACCCACCATATAAAGGTGCAGAATGGACACTGGATACATACACGCATGTACTAAAAAACTAAAAAATATGTACAGTATTACTGGAAATCCAAATGACCTTGAATAAATTTATGACCTGCCATAATACTCACCTCCACCAAAGCTTGCAGCAATCGTTGCGTAAGGGGCCCAAAAGGAGAAACATCTTCGGGCTGATCATGTTGCTCTTTCTTCAGCAATGCATCTACATCTAACAAAAAAAACATTTACAACAAACAGATAGATCTATACAGTAAAACATTTTAAGACTCAGAAAATAATGCACAACCAGTCGCAAAAGATGCAAAGTAATAGAAAGCTAAAAAGAGGGTGACCATAAATGTGGTCAAACAGCTTGGGTTAAAAAAAGGTGTAGAGACAATTGAGAGGGAGATACAGTGAGACACTTTGCTAGCTGAGATTGGTGATAGAAGTGCCAGCGCAAAGAGAAGAAAGCCCATTGAAACTTCACAGAAAATAGAAGTTCTGGAAATCAAACAGACTAGTATTTTCAAAGAATATTCCGCTAATTCTACTCTCCTACACCCATGCCATTTTTCCTCATTGAACTATTTACCTTTGAATGTCACTGCTAAATCTGTATCCAAATCCTAATTCCAAACCCAAACCACTTGGTCTATGTTTTTTTTGCATGTCACAATAGATTCTTCAACCATCGTCTTAATCTGTGCCTTCTGGTTAAAATCCTTCAGGTACTGGAATATTTTCTCTCCCTTTACTTTGTTTAACTCATACTGATTATGAAGTCTCTTTTCTATTTAAGACCAACTTTTCTTGTTGGATTTCTTTTACAAACTCAAGGATCCCTCTGCCTTCATTCTTTAAGGAAGTGCCATTTGCTGTTCATGTATCAATAGCCTAGAGAAGAACAGAAAGAATAAGCTGAGAGCGTGTTTTTTTGCTGCAGATTTGGATTTCTGCTACTTGTAAGGGGTTTCAGCAGATTTATTTGATTTGAGGTTTTACACAAATTCCGGATAAGCTGCACTTTTTAAAAAACAAGCTGGAGTTATGTTTAGTGCCAAAACACAGTGAATTTTTTTTTCTGGTTTTCTTTCTTGAGAAGGGGGAAACAGAAAGTGAGGGTGGCAAGATTTGAGGATGGGTGGATCTAAAGGCTGGCTGCCAGCAATTTGATGGGAATTATACTGACCACTGCTCAGCCACTGGCAGTTTGCCAGTCAGATCAGATGCATTAAGCAGATGTTTTCCAGTTGGTAAACCCATTGAGGCAACTCTCCAGAAACCTTTCTTGAAAACAAATATGAACTGAATATATATAGTGCAAGAAGTAAAATAAGAAAAATGTAAGACTTTTCAATCTGCTGGCATTATCATGAAGAGAAACAGAGGAATAACACTTGCATGAAGTGCATTGTGTTCAAGTGAGAGCCAACTCACCTTTAGAGTCGAGCTCCGTTAAAGTTCCAAGCATGCCTTTCTTCTTCTCTGCTGCTGCTGCAGCACGAGCACCTTCCTTCTGCTCCTCCAGAAGGTCCTCTTGTGCCCAACGCTGAGAGTAATGTTTTCCCAAAGGAGGGATCTGCTTGAACAAGGATGCAATGGGAAATTATTGTAATGGAAAGGAAGGTAAAAGATTGAGGATTACCAATTTCTACTTCATCAGAATGACCCTCTTCTACCTCAGCCATTGCCACTTTCCTATTGAGCACAGCCATTTGGGTGCCTGGCTGTGACACAGGAACTCACACTCACAGATGAATATTCATATTCATCTGTTTCAAGCTCCCTGCTTTTCCAATGATTGTGTTTGGCCATTCCATTTTCTCTCTTACTTGAAAAGAAATTAAAATCATCCCAGCTGTACCATGCAACAACAGGTCACAATAATCCAGTGGCGTGTACTAGTTAACAGAGGCAGACGTTGAAATCCTAGCACTGCAGCTAAGCAACTGAAATACGGAATAAATCAATTCATTTGTGAAGTCTACAAAACAAAACTCATCCTTTAAGTGACTCAGTGTTTCACTGATACCTTTATAAAAGAAAATGTGCTATTGTTATACACAGTAACTCACAAAAGTCCCCCAAAAAGACCTGGCTCAGGTCATGGCAAAATGACAATATGCGAGGGGTGTGCCTTCAAGGGGATGGTTCAAGACAGGATCTCCCCAGCAGCTACTCAGGCAAAACATGAGCCTTTTCAGTAATGCCTGATTGAGACTGATTGAGGAGTCTGTGCATGTAGCTTAATTCTCTGTGCAAATGTCATCCCCATTCAACTCATTAATAGAGGGCTTCAACAAACCATCAGAAGAATTTTAACCTGCCTGCTTGTGTAGGAATAGTGGTAATTTTTAAGAGTTTAATACCTCCTTTCACTTACCTTTAAAGTTTACTTTAAAATACCAATAGCTGTTAACCAACATTACATGTAAATGAGTTGAAACTAATGAATACAAGCCAGGCAGTTAATAGATACCAATTTCATTCCATCATGGTTAGGTCAGTCCCCAGTTATACAATCACTAAACAGATAAGAAAAGTTAAGTAAAGTTTAGCACTAATGGATGGTAATGATTTTTTTTTACCAAAGTGGAAGTTCTATGGCAACAATCTACCTTGATAGTCATGCCTCTTCTATCTGGATCACCTCATACCCGACTTTGTTGTGGGTGTTGTGGTAATACCATCAGTCAACTAAACCAATAGGCAAAAATTTGCAATTAGGCTTCACATCCATAGCTGACTTTCCTCTTCTGTGCTTCAAGAGTAAATCCAGCCTGCTTTCAAAAGCCTGCTAAAAAAACTTTCCCTTCTATTGTAGTTTTGCTTCATGACCCATGCTCTCATTTCCCTGCTTGTTCACCTTGTAATACTCAGCTTCATCTTCAGGCGGTTTCAGAAGGTCCTCAAGGATACGGATCTCTTCGTTGGTTATATCAGCACAGTACGGTTCCACTGATGCCCAGAATCTACAACAGATGGCCAAATGCAAACAACTCACTATTTACATCCAATAAATGTGGAGCCACCACTGATATAATTACTCAAATGCCAAAATAAAAACAGAAAGTGTTAGAGTTACTCAGCAAGTAAGGTAGTGGATAATGAAAGAAAAGATTTAATGATCAACGACTTCAATTTCATTTGTACAGAAATTTTCTTTTTGATTTCTACTTTGGAGTTGCTGCCTATTCTGCTTAGTATCTCTAGTACATGCTGTTTTTATTTCAAATTTTCAGATTTGTTGTTTTTAGATTTCACAAATATAGGAGATTGTAAGGTTGAGCAAAATTAATATAATCTGCTTACAATTATTAGAAAGCTTCTGTAAGAGGTTTCAAGGTCAAAATTAGGGGTTTTAAAACTAACAGTGAAACTGCATTGATTTGAACTCATTTTGATTAAAGAAAAAGTATTTGTGGTTAACATGGTAAAGAAGTGAACAATAGAGACATAGTCACTTAACAAGAGATACATTTACAGAACTGGATCATTTCAATAAACTTTTCATTTTGCTTAGAAGTGATAGAGGTGAGAGCCTAAGTTTGTAGACATGAGGACCCATCCCTGCAGACCAGGCTGTAACGTTGTATGCAATCCTCAGACCCTCTGCAGATGGTTAGTGTGGACAACATCGAAGAAATTTCATTGCTTTTTTTTCTTCCCGGTTTTCCTCTCCACTTACTTGCCACTCTCAGGAGATGAAATAATTCCAGCAGAGTACAGTAAATCTGATTGGAGAACTATAAACTCTGACATTGCCACAGATGGCTGTGGAGCAAATGTAACTGTGTACATTTAAAGCGGAGTTTGACAGGTAAGGGTGTCAAAGGTTTCAGGGAGAAGGAAAAATGATGGAATGGTGGAGCAGACTCAATGGGTCATATGTCTTATGGTCTTATTGTCCATAGAGAACTAATGACATTATTCCTTTTCTGACTTACAGATCTCACTGACAAGGTGCAAATTCCTGGTAGAGCTAGAACCTACCTATTTGGGGCATCATTCTTTGGAATCCTGGGGACATCCAAGGGATCATCTGTAAATTCGTACTCCTGTATCTTAGGCTGTACATTTTTTGACTTAGGACGTCCAGGCCCAGGTCCAGTTCCGTGACTGCCCTTTCCATCTAGTTTCTGCTTCTTTGGCTTTCCATGTTTCTGTGGCGTTCCATGCTCATGTTCTTTCCCAAATTTCAACAGCCTCTTATCTCCTTTTTTATCCTGCCAGTCTGTGAGGATCTGAAATCAAAAGTTTAAATGCTTTCAAAAAAAATATATATATAGCTTTTCAATTTACTCAATCAGAAAGTAAAAATGTGTGGGAGCTGGAATTGTCAGAGAGATAGCAATGGAAATGCTCTCTGAAACTGACTGTGGGTCTGTTAAAGCTACATTTTTTAAAATAGGAGAATGACTCTATTTTGAGAACAGTTAAAGGAGTGTGCCACCCAGAGAATAAGCAACCACTAAACGTTGAAAGCGTAACTTTACTAAAATAATAATAAGGCAGATAGGAATCCATTCTTTAGGTCCACAATTACCACCATGTTAAATTAAACATATTCCTTCTAAATAGGTAGCATCTGCTCCACAATTACTACAATGCCCCGTTTTCCAAATGTTTGCTTTATGACACCTCGCTGTTATGAAAGACCTACATTAGTACCCTGTTTTCGCTAACCGAAGAGTGTTTTCACTTCTATGAAAAAAGGCAGCGCGCGCCCCAAGCATCGGATGATACTGAAGCTGCCAAAAAGTTCCCAGCAGAACTGAAGAAAATTACAGAAGGTGGTTATTCGTATAAGCAAGTGTTTAACTGTGATGAAACTGCAATTTATTGGAAAAAGTTGCTGAGCAAGACATTTATTTTGATAGAAGAAAAGCAGGCTAAGGGACACAAGGCATCGAAGGACAGGTTTACCCTAATGCCTATTATTAATGCCACTGGTGATGCTGTCCTTAAGCCTCTACTAGTGTACCATTCAGAAAATCCGAGGGCACTTAATGGTGTTGATAAGAAAACACTTCCCGTTGCATTCCATTCACATCCAAGCGGTTGGAATACTCAAGTGATTTTTTTCTGAGTACATGAGTGGATATGTTAGTCCTTTTGTTGAAAAATATTGTAGAAAAAATAACCTTGATAATAGGTGTCTTGTGATTGTCAATAATTGTGCTGCTCTTCAACCTGGCATTACTAAGTATGGCGGTAAAATTCGTGTTGCGTTCCTACTGCCAAGCATGACATCGTTGCTGCAGCCGTGTGACCAAGGCCTAAAAGCCACAATTAAAGCTTACTATACACAAAATGTGATGCGTTTTATTGTAAGTGCCATTGACAGAGAGGGCAGCTCCGTAGCAGCTGCTGAAAGGGTGCTTCTGCCGAGAGCGTTTGCGTGAGATTTTCGCCACGCTAGACAGTGCTGCAATGATTGCAGAAAAGTATTTCTACTTTATATAGACTGTGTACTTATCATATCATTCCCGCTTTTACTATATGTTACTGTTATTTTAGGTTTTATGTGTCATTTGGCATGAATTGGTAGGTTTTTTTTTGGGTCTGGGAATGCTCACAAATTTTCCCATATAAATTAATGGTAATCGCCTATTCACTTTACGACATTCCAGCTTACGAACCGTTTCATAGGAATGCTCTACCTTCAGATAGCGGGGGAAACCTGTACTCAACTGCAAAAAAGTTTTGTTTTAAATACTGTTTTAAAAAAGCAGTAAGAGTACATCAAAACCTATCAGGATCATCTTTTTAGGTAATAGGACCAGCTTCTTGCGCTTTTCCATGAATTTATAAATAGACCGTGAACTCTACTTCACTATTCCTCTCTCGCACTATTTATTCAAATTTAAAACTGTAAATTACTCTATAGTAACACAGTGGATTCCAGTTAATTGGGACACATGGGGACCAGTACATTTTGGCCTAGTTAAGTGCCTGTCCCATTTAGCCAAAATTTCATAGAAATAGTTAAAAGGTATAAAAAAGACAAACTACCATTTAACTGAGTAACAATTTATGCATTTTAATGAACAAATTAGAACACTACCAAAGCCTCTACAGTACTATACAAATGTGAAATAGTTATCAACGAAGGAATTCATCTGCCATGTCCTTTTGTCTCTGTGAATGAAATCAGTGCAGACACCTGGTGCAGATAATGGACTGCTTCATACAATGCTTTAGACAAGTGCATCCTCCAAATCTTCATTTGCATTGTAACTTTCAAAATGTTTGCTGATACCTTCAAGTTCTTCCTGATCCCTGACTTGTTGAAGTAGTGAAATTGTTGCATTTTCACTCCTGGCAGTTTCTGGAATCTCCGAGTCTGAATGCTTAAAACTGCAGTGAGCCAAGCAGTTCTGAACTGTCTTGCTGCTTAGTTCTCAGCAACCATCAGTGATAAAAATCACTGCTTTTTGAACACAAACACTTGCACTGATGCTATTTAAAAACTGATCGCTCTAAGCACAACGTAGTGTCTAACAGCCACTAAAGTGTACACAACTGATGCTAATTTCAGCAACAGTTGGGCCTCCTGCCCCAATTAAACGGCACCAATGTCCCAAATAAACGAAGGGAATCCTGGCTTTTCTCTTATTTCAGTTATTGATGTTAAAGAGTTGTTCCAAATAAACCGACGGCACAATTAAGCCACTATATTTTATGGTTAGCGCTGTAATGCTGCCACAAAACAACATATTTCCTAACATGTATCAGTGATAATAAACACGATTCAAAACCAGATTCTGAGCATGAGGACAGGGACTGAAGGGAGAAAATTGGCTCCAAGAATATTGGTGTTGATTTCTTATTGTCTAATGTACGGGGATACAGTGAAAAGCTTGTCTTGAATACTGTTCATACAGGTCAAATCATCACATCAAATCGTCACTGAGCTAGGATAAGGTAAAATAATAACAATGCAGAATAAAGTGTAAAAGCTACCAAAAATAGTGCAGGTAAATGATAAAGCGCAAGATCAGACTGAGGAACCTTTTACTGCTTACACACAAAACATGTGTATTGTTAGCTTTTCTTCCGTAAAGGGTATTTAATCAAATATTCATGTCAACATTGTGCATGGAGCTTTGGATACCTCTGACCTGACAGCACACAGGACCGGTCACAGTATCACTCTGACCTGACAGCACACAGGACCGGTCACAGTATCACTCTGACCTGACAACACACAGGACGGGTCACAGTATCACTCTGACCTGACAGCACACAGGACCGGACCGGTCACAGTATCACTCCGACCTGACAACACACAGGACAGGTCACAGTATCACTCTAACCTGACAACACACAGGACGGGTCACAGTATCACTCTGACCTGACAACACACAGGACGGGTCACAGTATCACTCTGACCTGACAACACACAGGACGGGTCACAGTATCACTCTCACCTGACAACACACAGGACGGGTCACAGTATCACTCTGACCTGACAACACACAGGACGGGTCACAGTATCACTCTGACCTGACAGCACACAGGACCGGTCACAGTATCACTCTAACCTGACAGCACACAGGACCGGTCACAGTATCACTCTGACCTGACAGCACACAGGACCGGTCACAGTATCACTCTGACCTGACAGCACACAGGACGGGTCACAGTATCACTCTGACCTGACAGCACACAGGACGGGTCACAGTATCACTCTGACCTGACAACACACAGGACGGGTCACAGTATCACTCTAACCTGACAACACACAGGACGGGTCACAGTATCACTCTGACCTGACAGCACACAGGACGGGTCACAGTATCACTCTGACCTGACAGCACACAGGACGGGTCACAGTATCACTCTGACCTGACAACACACAGGACGGGTCACAGTATCACTCTGACCTGACAGCACACAGGACGGGTCACAGTATCACTCCGACCTGACAGCACACAGGACCGGTCACAGCATCACTCCGACCTGACAGCACACAGGACGGGTCACAGTATCACTCTGACCTGACAGCACACAGGACGGGTCACAGTATCACTCTGACCTGACAACACACAGGACGGGTCACAGTATCACTCCGACCTGACAGCACACAGGACGGGTCACAGTATCACTCTGACCTGACAACACACAGGACGGGTCACAGTATCACTCCGACCTGACAGCACACAGGACGGGTCACAGTATCACTCCGACCCGACAACACACAGGACGGGTCACAGTATCACTCCGACCCGACAACACACAGGACGGGTCACAGTATCACTCCGACCCGACAACACACAGGACGGGTCACAGTATCACTCTGACCTGACAGCACACAGGACCGGTCACAGTATCACTCTGACCTGACAGCACACAGGACGGGTCACAGTATCACTCTGACCTGACAACACACAGGACGGGTCACAGTATCACTCTGACCTGACAGCACACAGGACGGGTCACAGTATCACTCTGACCTGACAGCACACAGGACCGGTCACAGTATCACTCCGACCTGACAACACACAGGACGGGTCACAGTATCACTCTGACCTGACAACACACAGGACGGGTCACAGTATCACTCTGACCTGACAACACACAGGACGGGTCACAGTATCACTCTAACCTGACAACACACAGGACGGGTCACAGTATCACTCTGACCTGACAGCACACAGGACGGGTCACAGTATCACTCTGACCTGACAGCACACAGGACGGGTCACAGTATCACTCTGACCTGACAGCACACAGGACCGGTCACAGTATCACTCTAACCTGACAGCACACAGGACGGGTTCACAGTATCACTCTGACCTGACAGCACACAGGACGGGTCACAGTATCACTCTGACCTGACAGCACACAGGACGGGTCACAGTATCACTCTGACCTGACAGCACACAGGACGGGTCACAGTATCACTCTGACCTGACTGCACACAGGACGGGTCACAGTATCACTCCGACCTGACAGCACACAGGACCGGTCACAGCATCACTCCGACCTGACAGCACACAGGACCGGTCACAGTATCACTCCGACCTGACAGCACACAGGACGGGTCACAGTATCACTCTGACCTGACAGCACACAGGATGGGTCACAGTATCACTCTGACCTGACAGCACACAGGACGGGTCACAGTATCACTCTGACCTGACAGCACACAGGACGGGTCACAGTATCACTCTGACCTGACAGCACACAGGATGGGTCACAGTATCACTCTGACCTGACAGCACACAGGACGGGTCACAGTATCACTCTAACCTGACAACACACAGGACCGGTCACAGTATCACTCTAACCTGACAACACACAGGACGGGTCACAGTATCACTCTGACCTGACAACACACAGGACGGGTCACAGTATCACTCTAACCTGACAACACACAGGATGGGTCACAGTATCACTCTGACCTGACAGCACACAGGACGGGTCACAGTATCACTCTAACCTGACAGCACACAGGACGGGTCACAGTATCACTCCGACCTGACAGCACACAGGACGGGTCACAGTATCACTCTGACCTGACAGCACACAGGACCGGTCACAGTATCACTCTAACCTGACAACACACAGGACGGGTCACAGTATCACTCTGACCTGACAACACACAGGACCGGTCACAGTATCACTCTGACCTGACAGCACACAGGACGGGTCACAGTATCACTCTGACCTGACAGCACACAGGATGGGTCACAGTATCACTCTGACCTGACAGCACACAGGACGGGTCACAGTATCACTCTAACCTGACAACACACAGGACCGGTCACAGTATCACTCTAACCTGACAACACACAGGACGGGTCACAGTATCACTCTGACCTGACAACACACAGGACGGGTCACAGTATCACTCTAACCTGACAACACACAGGATGGGTCACAGTATCACTCTGACCTGACAGCACACAGGACGGGTCACAGTATCACTCTAACCTGACAGCACACAGGACGGGTCACAGTATCACTCTGACCTGACAACACACAGGACGGGTCACAGTATCACTCTGACCTGACAGCACACAGGACGGGTCACAGTATCACTCTGACCTGACAACACACAGGACGGGTCACAGTATCACTCTGACCTGACAGCACACAGGACGGGTCACAGTATCACTCTGACCTGACAGCACACAGGACGGGTCACAGTATCACTCTGACCTGACAACACACAGGACGGGTCACAGTATCACTCTGACCTGACAGCACACAGGACGGGTCACAGTATCACTCTGACCTGACAGCACACAGGATGGGTCACAGTATCACTCTAACCTGACAGCACACAGGACGGGTCACAGTATCACTCCGACCTGACAGCACACAGGACGGGTCACAGTATCACTCTGACCTGACAACACACAGGACGGGTCACAGTATCACTCTGACCTGACAGCACACAGGATGGGTCACAGTATCACTCTAACCTGACAGCACACAGGACGGGTCACAGTATCACTCTGACCTGACAGCACACAGGATGGGTCACAGTATCACTCTGACCTGACAGCACACAGGATGGGTCACAGTATCACTCTGACCTGACAACACACAGGACGGGTCACAGTATCACTCTGACCTGACAGCACACAGGACCGGTCACAGTATCACTCTAACCTGACAGCACACAGGACGGGTCACAGTATCACTCTGACCTGACAGCACACAGGATGGGTCACAGTATCACTCTGACCTGACAGCACACAGGACGGGTCACAGTATCACTCTGACCTGACAGCACACAGGATGGGTCACAGTATCACTCTGACCTGACAACACACAGGACGGGTCACAGTATCACTCCGACCTGACAGCACACAGGACGGGTCACAGTATCACTCCGACCTGACAGCACACAGGACGGGTCACAGTATCACTCTGACCTGACAGCACACAGGACCGGTCACAGTATCACTCTTACCTGTGTCTCTGCTTCCAAAATGCGTAGACGCCGACTTGCTGAGGACAGCAATGTCTCCAGTTCCAACTGCAACGTGTCCAGTTCCTCAATTCCAATCCCGTCATCTTCCGATCGCGATAACACAGCAGCATACCGAGGACACATCTTTGCATGGTCTACTGGCTTGAAGTCATGGAACTGCAGTGGGCAATCTTTTAGTTCACTCATTTTGAATCAGTGCTCTTCGGTCTAAACTCTGCTAAGCAAAATAAAGTCAATCAATTTTTTTCTCTTTATTCATTTTTGTAAAATGCAGGAATTATGGCATTTATCTCCCATCTATATTTCCTCTCAAAAAAGTGATGCTGAGACAGCTTCTCAAAACTATTCACATCCTCATGATGAAGCTAATTTAAACCCAGAAACACTGAAAAGCTGGCAATAAATTTTCAAGAAAGGATGGCATGTAGCTTGGAGAAAATCCTACTGATTTCAGTGTCCCTATGCACTTGTGCTCATAGATTAGCTTTGTATATGTACACGTATATCAAAATACACAGTTAAATGCTTTGCTTGCATCAAATCAAATCAGCAAAGGTTGTGCTGGGTTGTGCATGCCTGTTGCCATACCTCAGCACACCCATCACTTACTGGCCCGAGCCATATGTCTTTGGAACGTGAAAGGAAACCCGAGTACCTGGAGGAAACCCACGTGGTCATGGCAAGAACGTGCGAGTGGCAAGAGTCCCAGCCTGATGGGTGATGCTGGCACAGTAAAGCGATTGCACTAACTACTACGCTGCTGTGCCGCTGTCTATGTTACCCGTGCATGTAAAGATCACAGATTTTGGAAGTGTGTCTGAGAAACTGCTGTTTTTTATGATGGTTTACATTACAATCTCCACATGCTACTTCTGGAAGGATTGAATGCGTGGGATGGTAGATGGGCTACTTTTGTGAATAACCCTGGGGCTCCACTCACCTTGGCCACTGAGGAGCATCTCATTATAATCATTTGTACCCATGTAAGTAGATGGTGGCACGCTTGTTGTGCCAGAAGACATTCTACCCAGCCCCTGACCCGCTCTTACAGCCACTGACTGGTCACTGGAGATCTCCCAGGAGGCTGACCGCATCTCACCAAGTGTAGCTGGCTAAACCCTCTCTTGTCAGTTGTGGTCACTGCCTGGCACTCAGTGACACCACTGCTACTTACACCTCACCACATATTATCCAGCTCTTGTGGAAGGTCACGCATGGATTGCTTCACTTTCTACGGTGTTTGCAACTGGAAGTGAATTTAGTACAATCAGAGAACATCCCCATTTTTGTCTCAGAATGAAAGAACAAAAAGAATTCCTACAGCAATGTGTTCAGCTGACTGCCAACAACAATAACCATCTTCTTCTGAGTAAGGCATGAGGTCATTGTTTTCCCTAATGACTTCATTCTTACTAATCTAATGTTGCCTTGATACCAATGGCAATTATTCCCATTTCACCTCTGGAACTGAGCTCTTTGGTACCAGTTTTGAACCAAAGCCATGAAGAGGTTTAGTGCCAAGTAGTTTTGGCCAAAATCAAACCGGGCACCAGTGGCAATTAAGTACCATTTTGCTGATAGAGCATGGACTGATTGGGCAGTAACTTAATAAACCAGATGTTCTGCTTTTTATGGAAAATTTCTGGGAGAAGTTGCAGTGGTGGAGGGGTACAAATATTTGGGTGTTCACCTCGACAACAGACTTGACTGGAAAACAACAGCAAGGCTGTTTACAAGAAGGGGACGAGCAGACTCTATTTTCTAAGGAAGCCGAGACCCTTCAATGTGTGCAGCAGGATGTTGGAGATCTTTTACCAGTCTGCTGCAGTGAGTGCAGTCTTCTTTGCTGCTTCATGTTGGGGTGCGGCATCAGTGCTGGTGATGCAGAAAAGATTAAATAAACTCATCAGAAAGGCTGGATCTGTCCTTGGTTACAACCTGGACTTTTTTGAGTTAGTCATGGAGAGGTCACTAAAAAAACATTATCCATTATGGACAATATGGCACATCCTCTCCATGACCTATTGAATAAGCAGTAGAGCTCCCTTTTGAACAGACTCATTCAGCTCTGCTGTCACAAGGACCATTAAATCTTTCCTACCAAATGCAATAAACTTATAAAACAGTTCATCTCTGTGTGACAGGAGAACACACATCATAGTACAACAGTCTTGGTTTTATTATTTTGTGTGTTATTATTGGACTTATTACTGAGTATATTATTATTCTGTACTTTATTTTAGTTATTATAATATTTATTATCACTAAGTATGTTTTTAAATGTTGCTGCTGTAATGAAATAATTTCTCACTTGGGGTCAATAAAATACTTGTTGTTATTATTATTATTAGTACTAGTACCACTACTACAGCAGTTTGAACAGAAGCACAGCTAATTCTGGAAATCAAGTCCAGAATTACCAGCTGCATTACCATCTGGCCCCATATAGTCTTCACGATATTAAAAGTACATCAAATTGGTTAAAGACTGACTTTTATGACAGTGGGGTGATCAGGAGGGAGCAGAGGTGCATCATCCACTCTGAATCACTGGCTTGACTACACACGTACTGGGCACTATTATTACTATGAGATTATGCAGCAGGTGAAAAGCTGGGATAAGAATAGTGCAGATAATGTAAATGGTTTTGTGAAAGATCCTCAGCTAACAGTAAGTTTTAACATTCCCTTAAGTGCCTACAGCCTTGACGTTTATCCATGAACTGAAGTTTCAGGACCACAAACTTGCTAATGCTTGCACCATTAGAGTGAAGCTTTGCTAAAAAAAGCACCAATATATCAGCAAGGCTTTATTCCAGTTTGTTTGTTCATTCTTTTTTGCTGTGTTTTAATCAGTACAATCATATATTCTTCAAAAAGTTTTATAGCTATAAATCATGAGCAGGAATAGGTGACTTGGGTTTTTGAGTTTGCTTCTCCAACAAGACCAAGGCTAAACTGATCTCAACTCCTTCATTTCCCACTTTGCTTCCTTTCTTAACACGTCAATGAATCAGCACTGACAAATCTTCAAGGTAGAAAACCACAGAGAGGCATAATCCTCTGACTGAAGAAACTTCCTCCTCACTTTGGCTTAAAAATATCAAACTTGTATTTCAAACCTGTCAATACTAACTATATTCCTCCAAGGAATACAAATGCACAGCAGAACTCTCTCTGAACTTGCAGTTTTATTTAAATTCCAGCCTGCTCTTCATTAAACATCTGCTTCTTCCCAGCAGTCAACCTAGGACATCTTCTCTGAAATGCCTCAGTTGCAAGTATGCCCCTCCCTAACCAGTTTCTTTCACTGGTTCAAGACTTGCCAGCTCCAAGGATCCTAATACCTCAAGCTATCAATGGTTGTAAGTTGGTTGGCTGGACATTCCATTATCACACTTTGCAGAGTTTCAGTGCCTTTTAGTTATTCATGGTTTTGTGCTCCAGTGAATTTTTGCATGTATCAAGTCATTCTCACAGTTTCAAACACACCACTGCGCATTGCAGAACAAAGCACTTTTTACTATGTAATATTAATGCTAAAATTAAGCTCTACATCAATGTCCAGTGTGCAACAAAAGCCATGTTGAGGACATTTAACATTCAGGTCAGCCAGCTCATTTCACCTGAAATCCGACCGCAGAGTCTCCAAGTCAGGAAGAGTTATGAAAAGATAATGTATTCAGGACATTGGGTGAATACCCAAATATCTGGGACTTCTATCAAATATAATCTGAGGCATACAGTCGTACAACTCAGATTAATATAAAAATGAGAAAACTAAAATATATTTTCCAATGGTTGAAATCTAAAATATAAACAGAAAATGCTGGGAACACATAGTAGGTTAGGCAGCATCTGTATGAAGAAAAGTAGTTACTGTTTCAGATCCTTCCATCAGTCTGGGGAAGAGATAACATAAAATAATATTTAGGCTGCCGAGAAACTGGCATGAAGGCTGGTTGAGGATGTGACTGTCCACCAGACAACAACGGTAAGTCCAACTGGTTAATCGATCCATTTCTAGTCACAAGTGTAAAGGAGTCAATGTAATTGTTACTCAGGATCTGTTGCATATAAAGAACATAATAAATACAAAAGCATTAGATAGCTTGTATATATAGATTGACTGTATGCCCTTGAAGTGGCACTAGGCACCAGAATGAAAGCCTGCGTATAAGGTGATTGATAAGAAATGATAAAATAATGCTGGAGGTGGATGTGGAGGGGTGGGTTAGTTTGTGAAGGGTTTGATTAACTCCACTGCTTGGGGAAAGTCACCATTATAGAGTCTGGTGGTCCTGGCATGATAGGGCTGACAGTTTGCTAAAACATCTTCTTTTTGAAATGCTAACAACTTCTCCTCTTTCCACAGATGTAGCCCTGACTTTTTAAAGTGTTTTTAGCATTTCTTCTCAAGAGTAATGCTAAAAAACAAATTGCAATCTTAAGCAAAAACAGTAAAAATTAAGACCAACACACAGAAAATGGTGGAGGAACTCAGCAAATCAGGCAGCATCTAAGAGTGGAATAAACAGTAGATGCCTTGGGCTGAAATAAAGTTATGAAGAAGGGACTTGACCTGAAATGTCAATTGTTTATTCCTGCCATAGATGATTTGCTGAGCTCCCCCAAAAGTTTGTGTGTGCTACTCAAGATGTCCAGCATCTGTAGAATCAGAATCAACTAAGATATTTCTCTCTAAGATTATCCATGGAGTAAAATGCAATGGAATGAATGTTATATGTGACCCATTCTACATTTCTCAGATTTATTGATAGAAATAATTAACTTTCTATTACCTATATATTGTGCCTCATCAGCAAACAAAATAAATGAGAGTGAACAGCCAGGTAGCTCAGAACCACTTGAAGCTCTAGTTTAAAGAAAGACAGTTTCAGATCTTGATGTAATTTTACTACATTATTCACCTGGCCGACAAATAAGTGGCCGAATTGCCAAAATAACTGACACAGGAAGGAACTGTTACAAGTTGCAACCAGAATAATTACAATCCTAGCACACAACGCTTCTTTTATAAGTGTGGGGATTGTCAGGACTGCGTCCCTTGTTTTAACAGCTGGATTCCACCCTGAGAAATAAAGCCCAAACGCTCAGTGGCTGAGGCAACAGCATACCTCCGGTTTTCAGACGGTGTACAAGCGAGGACCGGTTGCGAGGGGTAGTCAGGGTAACGGCCAGTTGTTACTAGGCACCGCGCTCCTTCACATTGTTGCCACACGAAAACGCTACATTTACCCGGGGACCCGCTCGGCCGGCAGCCCCGCCGCCTCTGCATGCGTCAGCGAGTGCGGGGGGAGAGCCTGCCCGGCCTGAGGACCTGCAGCCCGCCCGCTGCGCCCACTCACTCTCGGCGCCGCTCAGCGCTCGCCCTTCCGTGCAGGGGCGAGCGGGCCGAGCACGGCCGCGGGCAGAGCCGGCCAGGCGGCGCGGCGCCCAGCCCTCCCGCCCGGCGTCCACCCCCCGGCGCCCCGGCCCGATGGCAGCGCCCAGCAGGAGCGCGCGGCCCTTCCGGCGCCTCGGGCCAGCTCAAGGCCGCGCGCACGGGAGGGTGGCGCCGAGGGCGGCGCTTTAAGTGCCCGCAGCGGACCCGGAATCCCAGGCTTGCATGAGAAATGCACAACCATATAACAGTCTGAACTGAAGGAGAGGGGAGAAATAAACCAGGACGATGCACACAGCGAGCTAGTGACACAGGGCTCATCCCCACTTTCATGCAAGCATGGTACACTCCATGCAGGGGCAGTGAAAGCAAACACAATACATATTAATACGAGGAACATTAAAGAGAACTCAATGCACAAAGTAACTTGCTACTTGAAATGTTATCGTAAGTTGCACATAAGAGCCAATACAGTGGTGCATGGGCCTCTCTCTGCGCTGGCAGCAATGGAACTTCCCGGGCTGACGGGCGGGCGGGCGGGCGCGGTGCGCATGCGCCCGGCCGGTTTCCGCCTTCCGGGAAGACAAGATGGTAAGGGGAGAGCGCGCTGTGCGGGTCCGAACCGGGGTATCTCCGCGGCTCGGGGAGGGCAGCGGCCACTTTGAGCTGGGGGGTCTCCAGAGCTCGAGACCCCTCGCGGATAACGGGGCGTGAGGGTCAGGGGGACCCCACCCATCTCCCGAGGGCAAGAAGAGATCCACACCCAGTGCTTCCTGTCTCAGGCTGTCATTGAGCGAGCGTTAAAGCCGTAGAGATTTGGGCCGGTCAAGCTGAGGTGGACGCATCGGTTCCCCTGTCATGTCTTTGTCTTCACCTTGCTGCTGCTGAGTGCCCTTTCTGCGTATCCTATCCGACTGGACTAAGAACCATTTTCTCTAGAGCCTTGTCAGAGGATCGGAGAAGAAAGGGAGGGTAGTAGCTGAAATAGAGGGCTAGGACTCAGGGTTGTTCGAGTTGTCCAGGTTTTTAAATCTGAAAGAGTGCAACAAAGCCTAATCTTATTTGTAGGATAAATTGTAGGAGAATCAGAAATTGTCACTAAAATCTCGTTATTTTATTGATTTATGCGTTTTTTCTAGGCCATATACTTTATTGGGGTTTTAAAGGCTATTTCCAAAGAATTTGTTCTAGTTAGCGAGATTGTCTTCTATGTGAGAAGCTGGCTGGAGTGCAAACTTTGAAGTTTGATACTCAGTTGTAAGGTTCCAATTATTGAACATGTAGTTCATTTGTGATTCATTTAATTTTTTTAAAATTGGAAGTTGAATTATACTTCCTTGTGTACAATTATTTAGCCTAAGTACTTGGAATTTCATAACCACAAATCCTACCATTGAAGTTTGAAAACTTGAATTTGGCTTTTAAAAATATGAATACATTTGGTACCATTAAAATTGGCTTCCATTTTTTAGAAAAAGAATTAGTTCACCAATGCTCCTGTGGGATTCCAGTCATACAGAAACGTGATTTGGTCCTTGGATGATCATGTGACTGGGCAATATCTTCAAAAGTTTGGTGTGGATGTATGAGCTACCTTGTTTGTCATCAGTTATTAGGATGTAACATCTGTGTTGTGTGGCACAATTTGTGTTCTGGATATTTGCACTCAGCTTGCTGTTAGGCTTGTCATTTCATTACTTGCTTACTGCCCATTTAGGGCAGTAATGAAGCTTCCCCATCTCTAGTAGTGTTCTTTCATCATGTCAGTAGCTTCCTCTTGGTTTTCGCTACTGGCAACTATACAAGTCCTGGGTGAAGACTGGGGAATACCATCACACACAGATATATAAAGATTCTTCATTGCTGTTTCCATAACAGTTTAGTTTGATCAGTCAGGGTTGTTAGCCCTGAGTTGAACCTCCAAACCCGGAGGACCAGTGGACCACTAAGTCTGACCTCTACCCTTTGACCTATTTGGCATGGGTGACACTACCAAGAGCCCAAGTATAAAACCTTGACTCCAGCCATCATAGCTCTCTGGATCATTGAGGCATGGAATCGTCCAAATCACAACAAGGTTGTGGTCCTGTTGAAGGTTCCTACCATTAACCACCAACAAACGACTCCCTCCATTAGTTATCTAAATTATCACATTAGTCGTTGCATCAGGTCTTACTCACTCTGGTCTATTCGATCATGTTGTCTTGAATGACTGTCAATAAGTACCAATGCAACACACACACAATGTTGCAGGAACCCAGCATGTCAGGCAGCATCTATGGAAATGAATAAACAGTCAATATTTCGACTTGAGACCCTTCATCAGGACTAAAAATGAACAGGGAAGACAGGTGAAGAAGGATGGTATGAACATTGATCTTTGCCTTATAGTATTTTTTTTCTTTTCCCCCTCCTTTCCCTCTTCTATTCCCCACTCTGGGCTCTTGCCTCTTCTCACCTGCCTATCACCTCTGCCTGATGCCGCTCCTCTTCCCTTTCTCTCATGGTCCACTCTTCTCTCTTATCAGATTCCTTTTTCAGCTCTTACCTTTACCACTCACCTGGCTTTATCTTTCCCCTTCCTTTCCAATCCTGAAGAAGGGTCTCAGCTGGAAACATAGACTGTTCATTCTTTTCCTTCGATTCTGCCTGACTTGCTGAGTTCCTCCAGCATTTTGTGTGTGTTGTTCTGCAATTCTAGATCTGCAGAATCTCTGAATCTCTTGTGTGTAAGTACCAATGTATCTAGCTAAATATATTAAAACAGTAGACTAAAATACGATTATTTTTCAACATGGATGCAGGATTTTTAGAGATGGAATTCCTCCAAAAGTATTTAATTTTTTGTTTTCTCTCCTGTTTTAAAGGCAACACTTCGGCCATATCTGAATGCCGTCCGTGCCACCCTTCAAGCAGCACTGTGTCTGGAAAACTTCTCATCACAGGTGGTGGAGAGGCATAATAAACCCGAAGTGGAAGTGAGGTAACAGTTTGCATTTTTGGTTTGTCTCACTAAAACAATGCAATCTGTTTTTGGAGCTAAATGTGAATAAGCGTAATTTTGGACACTTGACGAAAGAGTTAAGTAATACAGAAAACTGATTCTTTAAGATTTGTGGCTGAGGTTTATTTATATAATGGGCAAATGACCAGGATAACATCTTCAATAATCCTGGTAGAAGTATTCTTTTTTTACTGAAATATTGACTTCAGAGTACCTGCTCTTCGGAATGGTGGTGTCTGTGTAGTTCTAGTGTTTCAATACCAGTCCAAGTCGTCATAGTTGTTACGTGGAGAAATTTCTCTTTTGGCTTGGTTCTTCTCATTATTGGAACACTGTGATACGTTGCATTGAAACTGAAAAGGTCGCACCATTTTTAAATACAAAGCGAGACAATGATTTGAAATTGCTTCTTGGAAAACTCAAGAATGCTGGAAGTCTGGGATCACACCATCCTCATGCAATTCTTGGGAATATCTTACATCAACATTCTAAAACAAAATTAATATAAATAATCCATGGAGAGTTTTGGATGTCTTTGCTTGCTCGATAGTAACAGACAATGTTTTACTTCAAAATAGGAGCAGTAAAGAGCTTCTACTGCAGCCTTTGATCATCAGCAGGAATGAGAAGGAGAAGGTCCTTATTGAGGGCTCAATAAACTCAGTACGAGTCAGCATTGCAATCAAGCAGGTCAGTGCCATGTTTAACTTTGTTGATGTGTACCTGGCATGTAATCTAAATGCTGCATTGGTTGGAGTAGATTAGTTAGATCTTCCTTGCTTCCCAGTTAAATAGTCAACCAGTTTCTAATAATGCACAATTTGAAATCTGGGAAGTTTTATCAAACTTTAAGTTTAAGCGAAATGTACATTCTCTTTTGGAAACACTAGCTGCCAAAAGTTTAAATAATAACATCATACTGCATTTAGGTCATATAACTACTTAATATAACTGTTACATCATTCTGTCAGATCCTCTTCCACTTTCTTGCCCAGCCTCCAAATCTCTTTCTGTTAAGGCCAAAAAAAACTATCAGTCTGTTTCGCTGGGCATGCACATCTTCTGAGGTGGATAATTCCAAACCCTCTGAATGCAGGAATTTCTCTTTTAACTTGGTCCTCATTTAGAGATCGTGCCCTCTAAATCTAAGACTGTGCAACCAAGGAAAAATACTTTATCCAAGCTTTTATCTATGCAAGTACATAGAACTCCTAAATCCTTTTGTGCAACAACTTTTCCTGTTTTATCTTTGTAGCTGCCTCAACCATTTTGGCAACTTATTCCCTAGATTCACTGCCTGAAAAAGTTGTCCTATGGGTTTATTTTAAATTTGCCCCATTCACCCTAAGTATATGCCCCTAGTTTTAGACTCCTCCAAGAATGAGGTTAAACTTCATTTCCTTACATTTAAGAAAGAAAGACCTAGTTCAGATGATCACTCAGTCACTTTAATACCTGTAACATACTTGTAAATCTTTTCTGCGTGCTTTTTCAATGTAACCACATCTTTCCTATAACAGGGTGACCAGAACTGCATGTAATACTCCAAGTAGAGTCTCACCAATAACTTGAACATATCATACTCCTGCCTGAGTGATGAAGGTCAGCATGCTGACAATGTAATGCTGCTTTTAATCAACTATGCACTTGTACCACCAGGCCCCTCTGTTCTCTTACACTCCCTAGAGCTCTACCCTAAGTCCTGTTCTGGTTTGACTTTACAAAGTGCATCACCTCACACTTATGTATGTTGAAATCTATTTGCCACTCCTCAATCCACTTACCTAACTGATCAAGATTCCCCTTGTAATTATGATAACCTTCACTATCAAAGCAACACCATCCACAGATACTGTTCAAGTCTTGTGATTTGCATCCAAATCAATTTATATAATTAATGAATAACAAGGGTCCCTACACCAACTCCTGCACTGTACCACTAGTCTCCAGCCTCTATTTTGACAAACAGCCTTCAACCACCATCCTCTGCTTCCTACCACCAAGACAATTTTAAGTTCTCTTAACTAGTTCTCTCTAGATTCCATGGACCTAACCTTCAAGATCAGCCTACCATGTGGGAACTTGTCAAAGGCCTTGCTCAAATAGACAGCCTCCACAGCCCTCTCTCATTATACTTATTTGGTTACCTCGACAAAAACTGATTTGTCGAGCTTGACTTTCCATGCTCAAAGCTGTACTGACTCCTAATCGAGACTGTTTACCAAAATGCTGGTAAATCCTGTCCCTCAGAATTCCTCCAGTAGCATTCCCACTACTGATATCAGGCTGACAGGACTGTAGTTCCCTGGCTTGTCTTTGCTACCACTTTTAAACAGAATAACATTTGCCACCTTCCATTCTTCAGGAACTTTGGCAGTAGCTAACAACAAAACAAGTATCTCCACAAGAGCCTCTGCAATTCTTCTAGCCTCCCACAAAGTCTAAGGATGCACTCGGTCAGGCCCTAGGGATTTAATCACCTTAATGTGCTGTAGGGTTACAAATTACTCCTCCCTGGTAACTTGAATGGCCTTCACTTGTTTCCCTTGTCTCTTGAGCAACCATGATTTTCTCCTCAAAAGTTGAGGAGAAATGTTAATGAAAAATCTCACCTATCTCCTGCGGCTTGAGACTCAAGTGACTTTCCTAATCTCTAAAGGAGCCAACTCTTTCCTTAGCCATCCATTCACTCTTAGTTTATCTGTAGAACCTCTTGGGATTTTCCGTAGCATTACTTGCCAGGTGCATGTCATACCCTTTATAGTTGCTCATCTGGTTAAGTGTATTCTTAAGCTTTTTATGGTCATCAAGGGATTTACTTTATCCTGACCTCCTAAACCCAATGTATACAGTACTCCTGTCTTTATCTTGACCAGAGCATTGATATTTCTCAATAGTCAAGTTTCCCTGAACTGGCCAGGTTTAACCTTGGACGTGACCCATATTTTTCCATCACTATATTAAAACTAGCAGAATTGTGGTCACAAGCCAAAGTGCTCCCTGACTGCATTTACTGGCCCTGCCTCATTCCCTCAGAAGTTATCCAATGTTATATTCTCCTCAAAAGGGTTCTCTTTTTGTTGACTTGGCAGAGCTTCCTGGATACATTTCACAAATTCCACCCTGACCAGTGCCTGTCGATACTGGGCGGAAATTAAAATTGCCCACTAATACAAACATGTTATTCTTAAATCAATGAGCAGTTTCTCTACACACCTGTTCCTCAATTTCCCGCTGACTTTTGTAGGGGTATCTGTACTATAACCCCACTAGAGTGATCCTCCATTTGTTTCTAAGTTCTACCCATACGGCCTCTTGTATAACATGAGAATGGCACATCTCATCCCTCATGTCTTAAATTAGTTTGGTTCTCTCTGTAGTGTCATTTACCTGCTACATAATAAAGTCATTAGCCACCTCTTCCCCCCACCCCCACCCATTTCGTCTGTATTCTTACAGCATGCTTTTTTCTCTCACACGTGAGCATCAGCTGCCTTTGCTTTTTGATATTTTGATATAGTAATAATTTACTGAAAGGCAGAAATGTGCATGGTCATGGAAAGAAGATGCAAACTCTACACAGAGCAGCAGGGTTGGGATCAAACCTACCATGTTCCTGGAGCAGTAAGGCAGCAGCAATGATGTGCCACCTTTTTCATATGGAATAGGTCAACGATGTATATACAATGAAGCTCAATTTTACCTCATTAAATGAATAAAAATGCCAATGTCAAAGATCTGAAACTAAAGTAAAAATATGCATTTGGTCAGTCAATAACAATAACCCTCTGTTTATAGAGTGGTTGTGTTGCTAGAAAACAGTCCATGTCACGGTTTTCCATTAAGTGAATCATTTACTCCCATTAAATCCCGTGTTATAAAGGGAGATGTGTTCTTATGGAAGTTCTCCTCTGAAGAGTAAGGCCACCACAAGAATGCAGTCTACATGGAAGAGAATTTTGATTGTATTATAGGCCAAAGAGAAAGGATTGTTACTTTAATTAACTAGAAGTGGTGTTACATTGTTTCAGTAGAAGAGATTGCCTGATCAGTTTCCAAAACAAATCCCTTAAGTGATTCCCACTACAAACTGGCAGCCTGCACTCATGGTCCTCATAAACTCTGGAGATTTTTCTCCCACATCGATTCCATGAGAACAATTTTGTATTCTGTACCTGTAGTGATTTGTGAAATCATTGAGGATGAATTTCCATTACCCACATTACAGAAGTACAGGGGAACACTGTAATATGATTTATTCAAATTTTGGATATTTGCATAGAATGCTAACTGTTCAAGGCTAGATTATTAAAACTGTCTTGTCTTCACTGATTGTATAAGGGCATAGCAGTTCACAGTGCCAGCTAGAAGATCAGGGTTGAATTTTCTGCCACTCTGTAAGAAGTTTGTACATTCTCCTTGTGACGGTGTGCAAATCCTCTGGGTGCTCTGGTTTCTCCCCACATCCCAAAGACGTTCAGTTCGCTGTGGGTGTGCTATTTTGGCACCAGAAGTGTGGTGATACTTGCAAGCTGCTCAGCACACTTTTCATTGATTTGATGCATTTCACTGTATCTTTCAACATCTTGATGTCCCCGTGACAAATAAAGCTAATCTTAGGTATTTCCAGTATTTTTAAAAATTTGTTTTTGTGATCCCATCAGCATTAATCAGTTTTCTCAAAAAGACATCTTGGCAACAGCAGCTTAGCAAAAATGCTTCCTCTATATTACTTCTCTTGCATACAGGTAACCCAATGAGGCAACATTATTGATGGACAAACTCTGTAATTTTAGCCTGGGGATTATGCCTAAATCCGAATCAGGTTTAATGTCACTGGCAGATGCTGTGAAATTTGTTGTTTTACAGCAGCAGTACAATGCAATACAAAACAAAAACTATCCATTACAATAAGTATGGGAAAAAATTAGTGAGGTAGTGTTCATGGGTTCATTGTCTATTCAGAAATCTGGTGAAGGAGGGGAAGAAGCTGTTCCTAAAACCCTAAATGTGTGTCTTCAGGATCGTGTACTTCCTCTCTGATGGTAGTAATGAGAAAAGGGCATGTCCTGGGTGATGTGGATCCTTAATGATGCTTTCCACCTTTTCGAGCCATCGCCTTTTTGAAGGTGTCCTGCATGCTGGGGAGAATAGCAAAGAATAATCTTCTAACGAGAGTGAGGATTTTTTTTAACCACTTTGTAACTGTTATTTCTGTACTTTCCCACAAACGCCTTCATTGGTAATTTTGCATGTGGTATCTTTATTTTTAATAATCCTTTGTATAGTTATTTGTAAATACCACATGTTTTCAGTTTTGAACAGGTTGAAGTTTGTACCCATTACGGTTTCATATTGTTAATTTTAGGCAGACGAGATTGAAAAGATCCTTTGTCACAAATTCATGAGGTTTATGATGATGCGAGCAGAGAATTTCTTCATCCTCCGGAGAAAAGCTGTTGAGGTAATCATACTACCTAGAATTTTCACTTTATTTGGTTTCTTTTCATTGGTGCAAGTGATTGTAAAAATAGGTGAAGACTGAGAACCAGTAGTTATTCTGTTTGTGGCATTTCTTTAATTTTGAATTCTTTATCCACCACCCAAATTCTAATTCCTTTCTAAAAGTTGATACACATTGCATTCTGCTGCAAGAGTTCAGCTGCTTGAAAATATGGAGTTTAACCTGAACATCGTGTATGAATGTTGTTTATCCTATCGCAAGTAGATCCTTTCCTTCACAATCATATTCTGTCTTGTGAAGGGAATTTATTTCCATTTATGTTGAAGAACTTCCCGCAGCTTTTTAATGTGCTTGGCTTTCTTAGCGAGAAAACAGGAGGCACATATCTGTAGTCTTCTGTATCCAGCGATCAGCAAACAATCTGAATACAGTTCATGCCATCATCTTTATCCTGGCACTGAAAGCATGAAAAATTTGAAACTTGACTGCAAAATCTCAGATAGCAGAATCTGAGCTGTGTGTAGCTGATTCAGAATCAGGCTTATTATCCAAGATGGAGATCACAGCATCACCATATGCTGCAGGATTTGCACACATGTAGCTTTATTCTCCCTTCAGCAGTGTACATAAAAGGCATTGAGCTCAACTGAATTGATAAACCATTTTGCATGCAGAGTGACTTCCTTACTGACAATGTGGCTGAGAGGACTGCATGGTGCAGTGAGTCGGCAGTTACATTTAATCTCTAGGAAATGGATTTGAGCCAGTCTTGTACAAATTCATCAAGAGCTCTAATAAGAAAGTATTATGGTTACTATAGTTTTGGTAGGAAGTATCTCGAATTCCAGGTTATATCTGGTGAACAGATTATCTGCAAATACTTGGAGAAATTTTTCCTACCATCTCAATTTGCTAGATAGCTAACAATGTCAGTGACTACACTAAATGAAACTCTTGTTTCCTCTCTTGGCAGGGTTACGATATCAGCTTCCTGATCACCAACTTCCACACTGAACAAATGTACAAACACAAGCTGGTTGATTTTGTCATCCACTTCATGGAGGAGATTGATAAAGAAGTCAGTGAAATGAAACTGTCATTAAATGCCAGAGCTCGCATCGTTGCAGAGGAGTTCCTCAAAAATGTGAGTTTTTCTTTCCTCTAAATTTGCCTGAAGCATAAAGCATAGAAATTTGCAGTATAGCTGCTGAACTCATCGGAGCCTGAATATTGCTCCTCTGATATTTTACTGGTCGGTTAGTGTTACTTAAATAACGTGAGTCAGTCTTTCTGCTGGCTTGACTTTGCTGTTTGTGGTTTTTGCCTCTCTGACAGGATGTGTTCCTCAAATATGCTTCACTTCTCCTTTGGTGAGACTATGCTTTGAACATTAAACATATGTGGTGATGCTGTTTAAAAGGAAGTGTTCTAAAATAGCCCAATGACTTGTTTAACGTCTGCAGTTGTAACAAAGCAGCATTCATTCCCTATGTACAATTATGCTGATAAGATAATTCTTCTCACAGAGCGCCATGGTAGCATAGCGAGTAGTACAACATTATTACAGTTTGGGGTGTCGAGTTCGGGAGCTCAATTCTGATGTCATCTGTAGGGAGTCTGTACGTACTCCCCATGGAATGTGTGGGTTTTATCCGGGTGCTCCAGTTTCCTCACAGCTAGGTTAATTGGTCAGGGTTAGGTTTAAATCAGGGGTTGCTGGGAAGTGCAGCTGGAAGGGCCTGTTCCATGCTGTAAATAACCAAAATTATGTTGATGGGACAGCATGGAATAGGCCCTTTTAACTCTTTGAGCCAGGTTGTCCAGTGACCCCTATTTAACTCTAGCCTAACAGACAGACGTACTTTATTGATCCCGAGGGAAATTGGGTTTTGTTACAGCCGCACCAATCAAGAAATATAGCGATATAAAACCATAAATAATTAATAATAAGTTAATCATGCCAAGTGGAAGTAAGTCCAGGACCAGCCTGTTGGCTCAGGGTGTTTGACACTCCAAGGGAGGAGTTGTAAAGTTTGATGGCCACAGGTAGGAATGACTTCCTATGACGCTCAGCGTTACATCTCGGTGGAATGAGTCTCTGGCTGAATGTACTCCTGAGCCTAACCAGTACATTATGGAGTGGATGAGAGTCATTGTCCAAAATGGCATGCAACTTGGACAGCATCTTCTTTTCAGACACCACCGTCAGAGAGTCCAATTCCACCCTCACAACATCACTGGCCTTACGAATGAGTTTGTTGATTCTGTTGGTGTCTGCTACTCTCAGCCTGCTACAACAGCAAACGTGATAGCACTAGCCACCACAACCTCGTAGAACATCCTCAGCATCGTCTGGCAGATGTTAAAGGACCGCAGTCTCCTCAGGAAATAGAGATGGCTCTGACCCTTCTTGTAGACAGCCTCAGTGTTCTTTGACCATTCCAGTTTATTGTTCATTCGTATCCCTAGGTATTTGTAATCCTCCACTATGTCCACACTGACCCCTTGGATGGAAACAGGGGTCACCGGTGCCTTAGCCCTCCTCAGGTCCACCACCAGCTCCTTAGTCTTTTTCACACTAAGCTGCAGATGATTCTGCTCGCACCATGTGACAAAGTTTCACACCGTAGCCCTGTATTCAGTCTCATCTCCCTTGCTGATGCATCCAACTATGGCAGAGTTATCAGAAAACTTCTGAAGATAGCAAGACTCTATGTTGTAGTTGAAGTCCGAGGTGTAGATGGTGAAGAGAAAGGGAGACAGGACAGTCCCCTGTGGAGCCCCAGTGCTGTTGACCACTCTGTCTGACACACAGTGTTGCAAGCGCACGTACTGTGGTCTGCCAGTCAGGTAATCAATAATCCACCTGCATCACTGTCAGCTTCTCACCCAGCAGAGCAGGGCGGATGGTGTTGAACGCACTGGAGAAGTCAAAAAACATGACCCTCACAGTGCTCGCCGGCTTGTCCAGGTGGGCATAGACACGGTTCAGCAGGTAGATGATGGCATCCTCAACTCCTAGTCGGGGCTGATAGACGAACTGGAGGGGGTCTAAGTGTGGCCTAACCATAGGCCGGAGCTGCTGCAGAACAAATCTCTCCAGGGTCTTCATGATGTGGGAGGTCAATGCCACTGGTCTGTAGTCATTGGAGCCACTGGGGTGCGGCGTCTTCAGTACAGGAACGAGGCAGACGTCTTCCACAGCACAGGAACCCTCTGGAGACTCAGGCTCAGGTTGAAGACATGGTGAAGTACCCCGCATAGCTGGGGGCACAGGCTTTGAGCACCCTGGGGCTGACACCATCCGGACCTGCAGCCTTGCTTGGGTGGAGACGTTTCAGCGGTCTTCTCACCTGTTCAGCTGTGAAGCCCACCATGGTGGTTTCAGGTGAGGGAGGGGTGTAGTCACAAGAGCAGGGTGGGGGGCTGTGAGGAGGGGTAAGAGGGGAGAGTGGAGTATGTGTTGGTTGGGGGCCGACAACAGATGAATCGTGGGGGATGGGCAGGGGCCACAGTGTCAAATCTGTTGAAGAACAGGTTAAGTTCGTTGTCCCTGTCCACACTGCCTTCAGCTCCTCTGTTGCTGGTTTGCCGGAACCCAGTGATGGTCCTCATCCCACTCCAGACCGCTCTCATGTTGTTCTGCTGGAGTTTCCACTCAAGCTTCCTCCTATACCTGTCTTTAGCCTCCTGATCTTGGCTTTCAGGTCCCTCTGTATTGTCCTCAGCTTCTCCCTATTTCCATCTCTAAACACCCTCTTTTTAGCATTCAGGATGTCCTTAATGAAGGGACAATTTACAGTGACCAATTAACCTACTTACTGGTATGTCTTTGGACTGTGGAAGGAAACCGGAGCATCCAGAGGAAACCCAAACCATCATGGGGAGAATGTACAAACTCCTTACTGACACCAGCAGGAATTGGTATTGTAAAGTACTGTGCTAACCACCACACCCTGTGGATTGTTTCCTTTAATCTCAAGGAGGTTAAAAAGAAATGGGATGTACTTATTTTATTGCCAGACTACGTTCGGACAATATGGGTCATCTCTGTGCATTTGTAATGCAGGAAAAAGATGCTAGAGTAAAGATTCATCATATTGATACAGGGCTATTAGTTTTAAATTTTAGAGAAGTTTACATAGAGGAACTTGTATTATCTGGGCAGATTTGAAGGGATCGTGTAATTGATAAAGGGAAGCAAAATGATAGAGCTGAGGATGAGCCAGCAGGTTTACAAGTAGACGATGGGTGTAGCATGAATGTAAGCCAATGATTGGATACAAATGCAGACTGAGCAAAGAGTTAAATTGTACCACAGAGGCAAAATTCAAAAGAATGAAGAATGCAGAACGGAAGATGCTGTATTTAAATGCGCGTGGCATTCGGAGTAAAGTGGACAAACACAGGGTGCAATTAGAGATTGGTTGGTGTAACATTGTGGGCATCACACATTGTGTGGCTGAAAGAAGGACATAGTTGGAAGCTTAACGTCAAAGGATATACTTTGTATCAAAGGAAGGCATAGGGGTGGTGTGGATCTATTGGTAATTGATGGAATTACATCTTTAGAAAGAGGTGACATAGGGTCAGAGAATGTTGAATCTTTGTGGGTGGAGTTAAGAAACTGCAAGGGTAAAAAAAAACATTATGGAAGTCATATATAGGCCTCCAAATAGTAGCCAAGGTGTGGGATTGAGATTGCAAAGAGAGCTGGAAAAGCCTTGTAATGAGTGTAATGACACAATTGTATTGGGGGACTTCAATATGCAAGAAGATTGGGAAATTAAGGTTGGTGTCAGATTGCAACAGAAGGAACATGTGGAATGCCTATGAGATGGCTTTTTGGAGCAGCTTGTGTTTGAGCCTACTAAAGGAAAAGCTATCTTAGATTGGGTTTCAGAGGTACATTTAATGTCAGAAATGTATACAATATGCATCCTGAAATGCTTTTTCTTCACAACCATCCATGAAAAGAGAGGAGTACCCCAGAGAATGAATGACAGTTAAATGTTAGAACCCCAAAGTCCCCCCCCCAGCTCCCCTCCCTCCACATAAGCAGCAGCAAGCAACAGTTCCCCTTCCCCCCCCCCACCAACATAAAAGAGCATCGGCACCCACCACCAAGCACTGAAGTGTAAGCAAAGCAACAGCAAAGACACAGTTACCCCAAAGACTTCACGTCTCACCCAGTATTTGACATACCACAGGCTCTCTCTTTCTCTCCCCAAGGAAGAAAGGGGTGTCCCCATTTCACAGTGAGAAGGGGAGACATAACAAACAACTCTTTGGTCTACGATGTTAAAAGTCCATTGCGTCGCTTTTTATGAGCCCTGTGCCCAAAGATCTCTGGTCTCTGGGCACAGAGTCTTAGATCTTCCATCTCCCACGACACACTGATCTCCTGCCCGGACCCTGACCTCTGGTCCCTCGTATCCAGAGCCACGAGATCTCGGTCCTCAAAAGGTGAGCGAAGCCTAATAACAGCCATTCCTGTGAAGAGCCATAGTCAGTGTGTAACTCCAGGTCAGGGTCTTCAAAAGAACCCTGAAAGGGGAAAATAGAGATATTAAAGATGGAAATAGAGCTATTTCTGAAGATGCAAGCAAAGGAGTCGCCATTAGGTGCCATAGATTCTCCTAAGCTCCTCCTCCAGGGTGTTATGTAACCTAGATCGTATTAGGAAGCTTAATGTAAAGGAACTTTGAGGATGCAGTGATCATAATATAATTGAATTCATACTGCAATTAGAGAGGGAAAAGCATAAGTTACATGTATCAGTATCGCAATGGAATAAAGGGAATTAGAGAAGCATAAGAGAGGAGCTTGCCGAGGTGGATTGGAGGAGGATACTAACAGGAATAATGGCAGAATACAGGTGGCTGAAGTTTCTAGGAATCGCTCACAAGCACAAGATGGATATGTTCCGCAGAAGAAGTTTGCAATTGGTAGGGGCAGGCAAATGTGGCTGACAAGGGAAGTTAAGGATTGCACAAAAGCCAAGGAAAAGGCATATAAGGTGGCACAAGTGAGTGGGAAGTTGGATGATTGGGAAGCTTTTAAAATCCAACAAAAGGCAACTAAAAAAGTTATAAGAAGGGAAAAAATTAAATATGAGGGGAAAGTTGGGCAATAGTATAAAGCAGGATACTAAAAGATGGTTTTTGTAAAGGGTAATCTTGCCTGACAAATCTGTTGGTATTCTTTGAGGAATTAACAAACAGGCGGACAAAGGAAAGGCAGTGGATGTCATTTACTTGGATTTTCCGAAGGTATTTGATAAGGTGCCTCATGTGAGGCTGCTTAACAAGATAAAATCCTAAGCTGTTACAGGAATCACACTGGCGTGGATAGAGGAATGACCAACAGGCAGGAGGCAGCAAGTGGGAATAAAGGGGGCCTTTTCTGGTTGGCTGCCAGTCACTAGTGGTGTTCCTCAAGCGTCAGTATTGAGATTGCTACTTTTCACATTGTTTGTCAATGATTTGGACAATGGCTTTGTGGCAAAGTTTGCAGATGATACGAAGATAGGTGGGAGGGGTAGGTAGTGCTGAGGAAGCAATGCAATTGCAGCATGATTTGGACAAATTGGAAGAATGGCCAAAAAAGTGGCAGATGAAATACAGTGTTGGGAAATGTATGATAATATCTTTTGGTAAAGGGAACAATAGTGCGGACTATTATCTGAATGGGTAGAAAATTCAAACATCAGAGGTGCAAATGGACTTGGGAATCCTCGTGTAAGACTCCCAGAAGGTTAATTTACATGTTGAGTCTGTGGTAAAGAAGGCAAATACAATGTTGGCATTAATTTCAAGAAGGATAGAATATAAAAACTAGGAGATAATGCTGATGTTTTATAAGTCACTAGTCAGGCTGCACTTGGAGTATTGCCAACAGTTCTGGGTCCAGATCTCAGAAAGGATGTGCTGTCATTAGAGAGAGCCCAGAGAAGGTTCAGGAGGATGATTCCGGAAATAAAGGGATTAACATATGAGGAGCGTTTGGCAGCTTTGGGCCTGTACCCACTGGAATTTAGAAGAATGTGGGTGGGGTGGGAACTCATTGAAACTTACCAGATGTTGAAAAAACTAGATAAGGTGGATATGGAGAGTTGATTCCTGTGGTGAGGGTATCCAGAACTAGAGGGCACAGTGAGATCAGTGTTGTCCACAATTTCATACCAACCATCTCTAGTTGTGCCACGAGTTTGTCCACCTTATTCTGACCCTTGGCCCTGCATTCTTTGCCCTTTTATATTTTGCCTCTCTGGTACAATTTACTTTGTTCTGTCTGCATTTGTACCCTTAGCCCAGAGGAATGTTTCATTTGGTGATATATATGTAAACGAACTTTTATTCTCATCTCATGTGCTGCGTTTATTTACACCAGCATGATGCTTGCTGTCATTTTGTCTTTCACAGATTGAAGAGACCGAATTTTTAATTTGAAAAATAAAATCTTTCATGTATAGTTTCTGTCATAGACAATGTTCCCTCTAATTTGAATGACCAGCGTGCACCAAAACCTTGTGCTATGCAATTCCTTACCCAGTGACAACAACATGCGTGTTGAATTTTATACATAGAAGTATCCATTTTAACAGCTAGCAAAGCAGTATCAATAAGAACTTGATCTCCTCTAGGTTTGATCGTTTTCGCTTTCATTCATCTGAACTGTCACGAAACTTACATACTGGGGCTGTAGCGGGTAACTTAAGGATTTTCACACTGGAGCTTTTGCACGTTGTCCATGTATGATTTGCTTGTGAAATAATGCTTTAAAAAGTCTAGTTTGCAAATTCTTCCCACTTGCAAATTCTCCAACTTTTGCATCACAACAATACCAGCTTCTGTACTTAAGTATTTCTCGGAACTACAGGTTCCTGAGCTTTCAGTGGTGCAATTTCTATTGTTTCTTAAGCCATTCTTCATTAAATGATCTGGCAGATCTTTTGCGCTTCACACCCTTTCTTTCTGTTGAATTTGATTTATTCAATAAAAACAACATAAATAAGCCAATTCTAAAATCTGCAGATAAATCATTACAAACTTCACGTTGTCAACACCGACCATATCAGAAAAGGAAATGTGATTGTGTATGATCATGAAATGTAGTTAACACGCCAACGAGGTTGATGATGACAACCTGTTGTGCGCAGTTTAAATTCCTTTATGCTCTAGTAGCAAAAGGTGTGTGTGCGTACACCTTAGAAGAAACATTGGTCATAGAGTCTCTGTCTTGGCTCTTTCTTAATACATGAAAGATTTTATTTTTCAAATTTAAAAACTCGGTCTCTTCAATCTGTGAAAGACAAAATGACAGCAAGTATCATGCTGGTGTAAATAAATGCAGAAAATGAGATGAGAATAAAAGTTCAAGTGTTTAAGTGATAATCCATTTCTATTTCTGAGGGATTCTTATTTCCTATGCTATCTAATATTCTTTTTCTGAAGTTTATTTCTCCAACAGCAATATCTGTTTTTTGTGAAACTGCTTTGTTGTGCATTCTCCATTCTGTCTATTCCATACTTCTCTCTCGCCCTCATCCCCACTGTTTCCTTATCCTTTCTTCCTCATTTTTCCCCATTTACTTTTCTCTGTCTCACTCCCCATACTTTGTGTAATTGTTATTCAGCCATATCCATGTCTGGGGCCATGGTGCAAAACACAGTATTAGTAGTCACTCACAGCATACAGTACGTATAATTATGATAGCAGAAAAATTGTTTCAAAATAAAATATAGCTCAAGTCCCTGAGTGTCCTGCATTGCTTTCTTTTGCATTTCTTCGTATGTTAAAATTCTCAATTCTACTGAAATGTTGTACCTTTTCCATCTGTTGCCATCTCCAATCCTTCATTAACGGATAGCTTTGCTTTCTTGGTTTGCTGCCCACCAACTGTAATTAGCTTTATTTAGAGGACAAAAATATGTAAGTTTATAGAATACTGAGAAGTTTCGGGTTTCAGAGACCAGTAATTTCCTGTTCTTGCCATGCTTGACTGAAGGAAAAATTGGACATACATTTACCTTTTGGCCATTCTAATAGTGTGCCAAAAATTACTTGCAAAATTTTGGTTTGTGCATTAATTTAATTTAATTGGAGGGAGATGGACAACTTCTACCTTCAAATATTCTTTCCTTGTACCTCCCAAGTCATGAAAACTGCTGCCTTAATATGAAGCTAACAAACTGCAACAAATAAAATTGGTGGTGCCCTTGATATTAAAGGTGCTCTCCCACCAGGCTATTTCTTCAATAACTGAAAATATACCAAATATGATCACATAATGCTGAAGGAAATCAGCAGGTCAGGTGGTATCCAAAGAGAGGAATAAGCCGTCGACTTTTTCGGCTGAGACCCTTCATTCTTCCTGATCCTCCAGCATTTTGTGTGTCTCACTCTGTATATCTAGTATCTGCAGAAGATCTTGCGTCGCTAAATATGATCTTTCTTTTCTGTTTTCAGTTCTGATGCTGCTTGCGTTTGCTTTCAACTGTCAAGACCAAGGTTACGAGGAACTATGTGAAACTGCACTGCTGGAAAGAAGCTTTGGGGCAGGGGTGGGTGTAATCATCTGCTGAAAGGGGGCTCAAACAATATCCTGACCAGCTTGCTGGAAGGAGCTTGTATAATAACTCAACCAGACTGCTGGCTTTATTATTAACAAATCATTTTTCAATTGATACTGTATTTACAGCAGCATATTATCTGCTGTAATTAGTTCTTTCACAAATTGAAGGGACCGAGCTATACATTTGTATTTTGAAAAATAAAAACTTTCATTCATAGTTTGTGTCAAAGTGTCTCTGATTTGGCTTGCTCTTAATCCATGTGTTTAAGTGATAGACCATTTTTTATTTTTGAGGAACTTGACCAGTACAATAAAACCTATCACTGCCCGGGGTTCTTGACAATATTAGAAACAGCTTTTTATGTTATGAAATGGTAAGCAAAATATGACAGATGCTGGGCATCATGAATAATTAATTTTGACAACACTTAGCAGGTCAGACATGTGTCCTGGTTAGTAAAAGGAGGGGAGTGGTTCCCTTTTATCAGAACTGATGGTTATTAACTTGAAATGTTTGTCCCGCTTCTTCTCTCCGGAAGCTGTCAATCCAGTTAAAGGTTCCTGGTATACTCAGTCTCCATTGGTACTTATTCTATTACTGATTATAGAACATTTTGAAACAGAGTCTGAGTAATTCATCACTTATATACTCTCCCATCTTGTCATTTTTGTAATACAGAAAGCCACGTTCCTCACGTTTTCTTTTAATTCTGCTTTTATTTCTATCGATAGATTCTGAATAAGTTTTCTGTTTTGAGAAATTTAATATTACTGGAGTTATGTGTTTTGTTATCTAGAAAAAATACTGCAGATGCTGGAAATCTGAAATAAATATAAAATGCTGTAAATACTCAGGAGGTCAGGAGAAGCAGAGTTAACATTTAAGGTTTAATCTTTTCATCAAACTAGTCTCGAAGAAAGTTCTTTGAACTGAATCATTAACTCAGTTTCAGGTCAATTTGTGAAAGAACTAATGACCATTTATCAGAACAGTTCTGATGAGAGATCATCAAACAGGAACGTTAACCCTATTTTTTTTCCCCTCCACAAATGCTGCCTAGTTGGCTGAGTATTTTCTTTATTTCCCTGTCGTATTACAAGTTTTGTTCTACTGCAAGTGGGTGTAGATTTTGTTGCTTTTAACATTTTTAACCATTGTAGCTGACAAATGAAAATGCAATGCTGTATTTGCCCAAAATCTTCTTGGTAATGAATAATAGGGGTGCAAGCTGTGGTACTGTTTTTAGTCTGGTCAACATTGTGCTTTCTATAACATGGATGGTCTAGAGTAGCAAAGTGTAGGCTCTCGTATGTGCTTGGTGAGTTCTCAGTTGAAATTAAACTCTGAAAGGTTGTTTGAATGGGAATAATTTAACGAGGGTACATAATACTGCTGTCATTGCAATTAATATGTATTGACGTGTAATTAAAAACCTTTACAATTCACCTACCCAATCATTTCCTGTAGATTGTGTTTAGTTTTAGCTTTGACACTTTTTATTGCTTATTATGAAATCTGAAATGATTTTTAATATTTCCAAGATAATTTGTAAATATGACCAGCAGCAAAATCTTGAACCCTCCTCCTTGCTCATGTCTAAAAGAAACCTGTTTGGGAGTTAAGTTGAAAAGTCCAATTATCTCAGTTACTCATATTTTAAAGAGCCAGTAATGCTCTTTTGCCAGGAGACTTGAGCTATCTTCATTCTGCTGTGCTTTGATATTTTTCATTGCAAATAGCAATATATGTTGAAAATTCTTTAAAATTGGAATAACATTTTTGAAATTTGTGCTCTGGAAGTTCAACTGAGAAATTTCAGACACACTCTTGATTTAAGTACTAGTGGGACAGTATTTGCTTACCATTTAAACACCTATTTTTGACCAAAGCATCATTTATAAGGATGAAAAAGCATGACCATAGTAGATAAGATGTTAAAGAGCTGAAACTGTGCAGTGATAGAACCCAAGGTAGCACAAAAATCAGATGTAAGATGAGGACAGTAGTAGCAAATTATTGGAGAACTTAGTAGCAAGATCTTCAACTGATTTGGTCATTAGGTTTAATTAAATTTTAATATGCTCCATATATGGTAAAAGGATATCAGCGATTCATTTAACTCAGCTTTTGTTAATTAAAATTCAATAAAAGTTGAAAAAGGATCTAGTGCTTTCCTGGCATATATGAGGAATAAACTCTCGGGGAACTCGGCTGGAAGCCACGAGAACAGGTTATATGTTCAACAAGAATATATTAACGGTATGTTCTTACATATATTAAAACATCGGTTTCTTAAGGCTGTTATATGGGAGGCAGTGGCAGTGGGGCTAGCTCCCATTACCTGTTAAATTCTCCCAAGTAGCCTCCAACAACCAACCTCCACTTCCTTGCGGCTATACCCACTCACGGTGAAGGCTTCGGGAGTAAAACCCGGAGCTAGAGTCCTTAAAGCAGTCCTATGTTGAGTTCAGCACCGACTGGCAACTCCTAGGACACCGCTGATGTCAAAATGTATCAATCTCTGCTGTTCTTTGGATTCATCAGTTGTGTGGAGTTGGGGGTAGCTGAATGGACCTGCTTATTCTCCATATTGTAACTGTCCTGGCTTGCATATTCCATAGACAGTTAGGATGCAACATCCATGGTCAACCCCGACCAGCGGAGAGCCTTATTAAAACATCTTTCATAGTCTCAAGCTGCTGGAAAGCGCCATACAGTGAATGAAATGTCGTGATTATGAATCAGACGGAGTAAGGATGGCTTTAATTGGGGTATGGATTGCTTATTCTGTTGGATCTGCAGGAACAGAATTAATGTTTTGGACAACTAGAACCAGAAGAATTGATCCTATCATCACTAGTTCAGTCTGTAATATAAAGTATCTACTCGATGTGATAGTGAAAGGCCCCTGATATCTTTGGAACTGCAGCTAAACATAAAGCTAATGGCTTCATATAGAACTGCAATTAACTGGGGGGGGGGGGGGGGGAATCTGGGAGGTTTCATATAACGTATTGATTTCCCTCATTAAATGATAATCTATTTATGACTCGGATTTTAAGTTGTCTACAGGAGTCCACGTACTGAAAAGTGGTCAGCCTACCTCATTATATTACCAACTTTGTTTGCTGACACTACCGTATCCCAGCAATGGTGAAATCAATTATCCTTAATTGTGTCTTTTGTGTGGGCGTGCGTAAGCACAATCCAGTTTGCATTACTTACCTTAATGTGATGGACACGATTACAAAGATAATATCATGTTTCAGAATACAATCTGAAACTTTCACTCTTCTGGTCTCTTCATAGATGGTGACAGACCTGTGTGCATTTACAGTATCTACAGATTTCCAACTTTCTTTTTGCTTTTCCAGAGATGTGTAAGTCTTTTGAATTTCCAGCCCTGGGGCTGCAGAGTAGCAATGTTTATTCGAAGATGAGATCAATAGGTCTTTAGGCAATCAGATGAGAGGGGATATGGTGATCATGTGGGTAAGTGGACGACGATCAGCGATGATACATCGAATGGCAGCTGGGAGTCTACAGCTCACTCCTCCCCCTACTAACAGCTTCAAATTTCCAAGAAGCAGGATTTTTGTTTGTAGTGACGGCTGAGGGAAGCAGCAAACACTCTAACCGATAGCGTTGACTGCCAGGGGCCTGTCCATTTCCAATGAATGAATGGCTGAGCTAAAAATCCGTTATTTTCATTCATGGCAGACCCGCCTTCAATATTAGTATGCAAATCAAAACATCGTTTGCATTGCAAACATCCAATGATCCTCCCCCCCCCGCCCAGAAATAAGTTACTTGACGTAAACAATGAACTGTTCAGTGAGCCCTAAACATGCACAGTGACCGAACAGGTTGGGGTCCGAGCAAATATGGCGCCTGACGTCGTGCCAGCGTCGCTATGGCAACTGTAAACAGCGAGCGCCAGCGCGTGCGCATGCGCAGCTCGGCGGGCGGAGGGAGCGCGTTGCGAGCGGGAGCAGCGCTGAGATAGATATACGTTTCCCGAAGAAAGCCGTCGCCAGAGTGAGTATCTGTGGAAGGAAGGAGCAGGGGAGGCCGTTACGACAAACCGCGGTATATGATTCTGAGCTGTGGCGTGGCTTGGTGCTTCAGCTCTCATTCCTTGACGGGGCTTGCGTGTTCAATCTCTGGAGTGGGACTTGCCTCACATCACGGTGCTAAATGAAGTGATAAGCACTCAGTCCTTTCAGGTGGATGAAAAAAAAACTGTCCCAAATAAATAGGTTTAGGAGATCCTGGACCAATATTTATTCAAAAACAATATTGGTAAAACAGCACACTTTATCAAACGCAGTTCCTTGAGCATTCTGTGTGTGTGTTGCTTCGGATTTCCAGCTTCTGCAGGGCTCTTGGGTTTACATTTTATTATTGGCATGTTGCTGTGAGCTTCCTGTGCTGCGTTTGCTATGTTACAACGTTGGTGCAGAATCCCAGAGTTGTTACACCGGCAGGGAGGCTATTTGACCTTTCGTGCATGGACTATGATATGTAACATTCTTCAGAATCAGTTTATTATCATTGACATGTTGTGAAATTTGTTATTCTGAAAGTTACAATAAGAAATATGCATAAAATAAATAAATGTCGCAAAAAAGAGTAAATAGTAAGGTAATGTTTATGGGTTCATGGATGTTCAAAAATCTGACGGCAGAGGGGTAAAAACTGTTCCTGAAACACTGAGTGTGCTTCTTCAGGTAGTAATGAGAAGATGGCATGTTCTGGATGTTAGTGGTTGCAGCCTTCTTGAGACACTGCCTTTTGAAGATGTCCTTGATGGTGGGGAAGCTAGTGTCCATGGTGGAAATGGTTAAATCTACAATCCCCTGCAGCTTTTTTTTCTGATTCTGTGTGTTGAGGCTTAGTACCAGGCTGTGAAGCAACCAGTCAAAATACTCACCACTGTACTTCTGTAGAAATTTGTTTGAGTGTTTGGTGACACACCAAATCACCTCAAACTCCTATTGAAGTATAGCCACTGTTGTAACTTCTTCGTGATTGAATCAATATGTTGGGGCCAGGATAGATCCTCATATTGCTTTTCTAAGCCTCCTGCCCTGTTTCAATAGGCCTGCAAATTCTTTCCTTTATCCAGCACCTTTTTTAAAGTTTACAATTGCATGTTTCCATTACTACAATAGCAGTCCATCCCAGATCTAACTGCTCAAACTATTTCCTCCTGTAAATTGTGTTTTTTTTTCATTTTGTGTACTCTGGCTCTTGATCTTCTCACAGTAAAATCCTTTTCTATTGACCCAGTCTGTCATTTTAATAATTTGAGCAGATTCTCATTCATGTCCTGTATTTCAAAAAGTACGTATTCAGTCCATAAGAACATAAGAAATAGGAGCAGGAGTAGGCCATCCAGCCCATCGAGCCTGCCCCACCATTCAATAAAATCATGGCTGTTCTGTCCGTAAACTCAGCTCCATCTACCTACCTTTTCACCATAACCCTTAATTCCCCTACTATGTAAAAACCTATCTAACTGTACCTTAAATATATTTAGTGAAGAAGCCTCAACTGCTTCCCTGGGCAGAGAATTCCACAGATTCACCACTCTCTGGGAAAAAGTTTCTCCTCATTTCCGTCCTAAATCTTCTCCCCTGAATCTTGAGACAATGTCTCCTAGTTCTAGTCTCATCTACCAATGGAAACAACTTTCCTACTTCTATCTTATCTATCCCTTTCAAAATTTTGTATGTTTCTATAAGATCCCCTCTCATTCTTCCAGAGAGTATAGTCCCAGGCAACTCAATCTTTCCTCATAGGTTAACCCCTTCATCTCTGGAATCAACCTCCTCTGCACTGCCTCCAAAGCCAGTATATCCTTCCTCAAGTGTGGAGACCAGAACTGCACACAGTACTCCAGGTGCGGCCTCACCATTACCCTGTATTTTTGCAGCATGACCTCCCTGCTCTTGAATTCAATCCCTCTAGCAACAAAGGCCAACATTCCGTTTGCCTTCTTAATAACCTGTTGCACCTGCAAGCCGACTTTTTGCAATTCATGACCAAGCACTCCCAAGTCCCTCTGCACAACAGCATGCTGCAATCTTTCTCCATTTAAATAATAATCTGCTCTTCTATTATTCCTTCCAAAGTGGATGATCTCACATTTACCAATGTTGTATTACTTCTGCCAGACCTTGGCCCACTCACTTAACCTATCTATACCCCTCTGCAGACTCTCCACATCCCCTGTACAATTTGCTTTTTCACTCAATTAGTGTCATCGGCAAATTTTGCTGTGCTACACTTAGTCCCCTCTTCCAAATCATCAATGTAAATGGTAAACATCTGCGGGCCCAGCACCAACCCTTGTGGCACCCCACTCACCACCGACTGCCAACCGGAGAAACACCCATTTATACCAACTCTCTGCCTTCTATTGGTTAACCAATCCACTATCCATGCCAATACACTTCTTCCAACTCCATGCATCTGTATCTTATTTAAAAGTCTCTTGTGTGACACCTTATCAAACGCCTTCTGGAAATCCAAGTATACGACATCCATCTGTTCCCCTCTGTACACTGCACTCATTATGTCCTCAAAGAACTCCAGTAAGTTTGTCAAACAGGACCTGCCTTTTCTGAATCCATGCTGTGTTTTTAAAAAGCGGTGTGACATTTGCTCTCTTCCAATTCTCTGGGACCTGCCCAGAGTCTAGAGAGTTTTGATGAATGATTACTGTTACGAAGGATGAACAGCTCTGACGGGCAGAAGGGTGCAGGGTTGCCCATGTCCCCCTCCCCTGGGAGAATTACAAACCGTTACTGTTGCCATGCTGCTAATGAGAGAGAAAGAGATGGAACAAAAACATGCCAGAACATCTGCTACTGATAAGAGAGGGGAGAGAGACTTGTTGTTCCACCACATTATGACTCCTGTAAGACTTATGGCTTCTGAGAAGGATTGTTTACCTTATACTATTCTGTTCATTAAAATTCCTCAGTGGACAGGCGGAGTGGGCTGGTTTGATGGACTAAGCCATTCAAAACTGATTGACACCTGAGACCCCGTGAGTAGGGATAAAAGTGAGGTCTGGGGAGACGCCCCTCAGACACACCAGGAGACACACTAGTGAGCACTGCTTGAGTGTTGGAACCCATGAGAAGGTGTGGGGCATCGGGGACCGAACAAAGGATTGGTCAGTTTAACTCGGTATTTATAGCAGGGCCGGTGGGGGCTTGTGTGTGTGTGTCCGCCCTTGCCTGGGTGACGAGTCCACGACAGAAGAACGGTCTAGCTGAAGGACAGAGGGGTCATACCTGAATGGCCACAACACATCGACGGATCAAGAACATAAAGGAAGGTTTGGCTGACTGTAGCTGTCACTGTTTGCTCTCTCTTTCTCTCTCTCTCCAACGATTAAAACACAAGAACCAACAACTACCTCAGCACGTATGAACTGAACTGAACTGAACTTTATATTCACACATGACCATTCATTATCCCCTAGACATCGATAGCTTGTTTATTATTGATTATTATTATACCCACACTTTTAAGTTTATTATTGCTAACGTGTATTATCTATATATTTGCATTGTTGATATTGATTTGTATATTTTACTAATAAACACTGTTTGAAAATAGTATCACCTGACTCCAATGGATTCTTCTAACTTTGCTGGTCAGACACCCAGTTACAGGGTACGTAACAAATTGGGGGCTCGTCCAGGATTTGAGTACCAAATTGGGGGGCCAGTGAATCGGGCTATAAGTCCATTATTTGATCTGGTTGCGTGGGTAACCAGATGGGAAACCAGCAAGGATGGATATAGACAAATTTTTAGAAAGCCCGACTTTGAAGGCGCTAGAGGGTGCCAAAAAGACAGACTTGGTGAATATTGCGAAATGTTTAAATCTCACAGAGGTGAAGTCGTCAATGAAAAAGTGGGAGATAAAGAGGGCCATAGCCCAGTATTATATAGACAAGGATGTGTTTTCGGTTGGGGTATTGGATCTGTTCCCTGAAAAGAAACCAGTTGTTGGGGTGGTTCAGTTAGAGTTGGAAAAATTAAGGTTGGATGCGGAACAGATGAAAAGGGAGTATGAGCTCCAGCTAAAGGAGTTGGAGGTGAAAAGGGAGCGGGAAAGAGCTGCCTGGGAGGCGCAAAGGGAGAAGGAGAAAGCCGAAAGGGAGTTGGAGGAAAGGGAAAGGGAGAGAGATAGGCAGCATGCGCTGGACATGGAGAGGTTAAAGCAACAGGGAAAAGACCAGGTTGAAGGCACAGTTGAGAAGTTTAATGTTAGTTGGGAGTTTAGGTTATTACCTCCGTTCGAGGAGACAGATGTTGATAGTTACTTCTTGCATTTTGAAAAGGTGGCAGTGAATCAGAAGTGGCCCAGAGATCAGTGGGTGGCGTTATTACAAAGTGTATTAGCAGGGAAGGCTCAACGGGCATATGCGGCGTTGTCCGAGGGGGAATCTGAGGATTATGAGGAAGTAAAGCAGGCTATCCTTCAGGCCTACAAGTTGGTACCTGAAGTGTATAGACAAAAGTTCAGAGATTTAAAGAAACTGTGGAATCAGACGTATGCAGAGTTTGCCTATGAAAAGGGTGTGATCTTGGATCGATGGTGTGCTGCAGAAAAGGTGGAGGAGGATTTCCATCGTTTCAGAGAGTTAATTCTGATTGAGGAATTTAAAGGTTGTGTTTCAGATAATATCCGGATGTATCTGAACGAGACGAATAAGTCTATATTGGAATTTGCCAGGTTTGCAGATGAATATGCCCTAACCCACAAGACAAAGTTTTCCTCAGATAAGAGTTACCAGAAAGGCAGTAGGGACGGTAAAGAAAGTCCACCAGCTAGGGTAGAGAATAAGCTGGGAGCTAGTGGTAAAGGTAAGGAGGAGGACAAGCAGGCTGGCAGGAAGGTTCCTGGCTTGACCTGTTATAATTGTGGAAAGGTTGGTCATATTGCATCTAAGTGCTTTGCTCCGAAGAAGGAGACAGGAAAAGGGAAAACAGCAGTCCCTACAGGGTGTATTGAGTCGATCAGCAAATCAACGAGGAAGGCAAAGGTAGATAGAGTACGAGAGGGGCATGAGAAGTTTATTTCAGAAGGGACGGTGTCTATGAAAGAAGGAGAGACCCCAGTTCCAGTGAGAATCTGGAGAGATACTGGGGCTGATCAGTCATTGATCTGAAGTAAGGTGCTAGATTTTGGTCCTGAGACTGGAGAGGTAGTTTTGAGAGGCATAGGAAAAGGGACAGAAGCTGTACCTTTGCATGGGATCATTTTAAAATGTGACCTGGTATCTGGACCAGTTGAAGTAGGGGTGCGGTCAGAATTACCGAGAGATGGCGTTGACGTCCTTCTTGGTAATGATTTAGCAGGTGGCAACGTGTGTTCAGCAGTGAAATTGACAAGCAAGCCTGTGAGTGCTGAGGACCCGCCCCTGGATTCTAAGATCTATCCCACATGCGCAATCACTCGCAGCATGTCGAGAGAGGCGGCTGAGAAAGAGGACAGTTTAAATGAGTCGAGTGTTGATTTGGCTGAGACGTTTTTACCGACCCTGTACCAAGAGGGGTTAGGGGATGGTAAAGCGGAGAATAGGGAGGTGAAAGAGAGTAAAGGAGAGGAGGTAGACCTACCCTTAACTAGGAGGGAATTTATAGAGGCACAGAGTAAAGATGAGAAACAGATAAGGCAGTTAGAAGGTCTAGGGTTGGACATGGATGATATGTCTGGCTTGACAGAACTGTTTGAAGAAGTTGAAAAATTTAAATGTGTTCCCGATAATGATGTAAGGGCAATCCTAGATGAAAAGGATGCCGCTACCTTGAAGGAGTCTGCAGGGTTAGCAGATTAAGTTGTTTAAACCCACAGGGTTGAGTTTACTCCAGATGGGAGTTGCCCAGAGAGTAACTGGGAGGATCAGGGGAACTCAGAATTTGGAAAAGGGACTGGTATTGAAAGCCTGGAAGAGGTAGATGTCCCGTTTGAGTGTGTTCAGGGTGTGGAGTCACAGGGTACTGAACCTAGTATTGAAACTCAGGAAAAGTCTGAGGTATCTGATTTAGTTGAAAAGGAATGCAGTCCTTTTGGGTCAGATGGACTTGGTTCAGTGAAGAAAGGGTTAACCTTGGTACCAGTGGAAAGTGAGAATTCTCAGTTGTTTGTGTTAGAAGGTGTGTAAAAAGTTAGTGAGGAGATGAAGGGTGGTGATGTGAATATTATTGAAGGAGAAGGGAAAAGTATTGATCCTAGACTATTGAGTAAAGAAAATTTAAAGACTGGATTGGTTTTAGAAGCAGTAACCAGGGTGAAGGAACAATGGCTTGTTAACAAGGTGCCTGTGAATCAATTACAGTTTGTTTTGGAATTTAAAGGTAAACAACTTGCTGATGTTATTCAAGGAGGTGATTTGGAGGGACAGAAACAAAGGTATTGTTCTGACAAAGGGGGATCACTTGTAGATGTTAGACTGAAAACTAATAGAATGAAGGGTCCTGAAGATAAAATTAATGACTTGCTCAAAAATAAAGAATTGTGTGGAAGTTCAGAAAATGGGCTAAGTTTGGAAAACATTGGTGATAAGATAACTCCTATGAAAGGAGTCTGTGAAGGCCTATTCCACACTGGTGAGCAAGCTAACCACGTGAGAGTTGAGTGGAAAAGGGGCAAAGGTTGACAAAATGCTACTTTGAATAATAGGATCTGGTTTTGAGAGAATTCGACAAAGCATGTAAATAATAATAACAACACCATGGAAGATTGACTGTTAAGTTTGAAAGTAAAATAGAGATTAGTATTTGCACAAGCTTCTGTAATGTACCACAGTATAATTACACATGTATTGGTTCACATTTTGTAATATACACTTAAGCTAAGATCACAACCTTTTAGTTTTTTTTTGCTGATGAAAAGGGAAAAAATAGGAGGTTATTAAATTGGAGTCTGATGCTACAGGAATTTATTAAGATACAAGATATTAAGATATTACGATACAATATATTAAAGGGAGTGACAATGCAATCGCTGACTGTCTAGATGCTGAGTTGAGTGTATAATTGTATTATCTTTGTAGTTAAAAACACCTGTATTTTGTTAGATTCTGTAATTCTATAAGACGCTGTATTAGTTATTTTCCCTTTGGTGAAAATTCCTAGAAGGATGGGGGTGTTACGAAGGATGAACAGCTCTGATGGGCAGAAGGGTGCAGGGTTTCCCATGTCCCCCTCCCCTGGGAGAATTACAAACCGTTACTGTTGCCATGCTGCTAATGAGAGAGAAAGAGATGGAACAAAAACATGCCAGAACATCTGCTACTGATAAGAGAGGGGAGAGAGACTTGTTGTTCCACCACATTATGACTCCTGTAAGACTTGCGGCTTCTGAGAAGGATTGTTTACCTTATACTATTCTGTTCATTAAAATTCCTCAGTGGACAGCCGGAGTGGGCTGGTTTGATGGACTAAGCCATTCAAAACTGATTGACACCTGAGACCCCGTGAGTAGGGATAAAAGTGAGGTCCGGGGAGACGCCCCTCAGACACACCAGGAGATACACTAGTGAGCACTGCTTGAGTGTTGGAACCCACGAGAAGGTGTGGGGCATCGGGGACCGAACAAAGGATTGGTCAGTTTAACTCAGTGTTTATAGCAGGGCCGGTGGGGGCTTGTGTGTGTGTCCGCCCTTGCCTGGGTGACGAGTCCACGACAGAAGAACGGTCTAGCTGAAGGACAGAGGGGTCATACCTGAATGGCCACAACACATCGACGGATCAAGAACATAAAGGAAGGTTTGGCTGACTGTAGCTGTCGCTGTTTGCTCTCTCTTTCTCTCTCTCTCCAACGATTAAAACACAAGAACCAACAACTACCTCAGCACAGTATGAACTGAACTGAACTTTATATTCACATATGACCATTCATTATCCCCTAGACATCGATAGAGCTTATTTATTATTGATTATTATTATACCCACACTTTTAGGTTTAGTATTCAAAAATTCAAGGTGCAAATTGACCTGGGAGTCTTTGTGCAGGATTCCCTAAAAGATGATTTGCAGGTAAAATTGGTGTGATGTTAGCATTCATTTCAGGAGGACTAGAATATGGCCCTAACCCACCTGGACAAAAGACATGTACGTTGGAATGCTGTTCATAGACTTCAGTTCAGCATTCAACACAATCGTTCCTCAGAAACTGATTGGAAAGCTGAGCCTACCAGGCCTGAACACCTCCCTCTGCAACTGGATCCCAGACTTCCTGACTGGGAGACCTCAGGCAGTCCGGATCGGGAGCAGCATCTCCAACACCATCACGCTGAGCACGGGGGCCCCCCAGGGTTGCTTGCTCAGTCCACTGCTGTTCACTCTGCTGACCCACGACTGTGCTGCAACACACAGCTCGAACCACATCATCAAGTTCACTGATGACACGACCGTGGTGGGTCTCATCAGCAAGAACGACAAGTCAGCTTACAGAGAGGAGGTGCAGTGACTAACAGACTGGTGCAGAGCCAACAACCTGTCTCTGAATGTGAGCAAAACAAAAGAGATGGTTGTTGACTTCAGGAGGGCACGGAACGACCACTCTCCGCTGGACATCGATAGCTCCTCGGTAGAGATCATTAAGAAATTTCTTGGTGTTCACCTGGCGGAGAATCTCACCTGGTCCCTCAACACCAGCTCCATAGCAAAGAAAGCCCAGCAGTGTCTCTATTTTCTGCGAAGGCTGAGGAAAGTCCATCTCCCACCCCCCTCCCCCACCACCCCCCCCCCCACCATCCTCATCACATTCTACAGGGTTGTATTGAGAGCATCCTGAGCAGCTGCAGCACTGCCTAGTTCGGAAATTGCACCATCTCGGATCGCAAGACCCTGCAGTGGATAGTGAGGTCAGCTGAGAAGATCATCGGGATCTCTCTTCCTTCCATTACAGACATTTATACGACACGCTGCATCCACAAAACAAACAGCATTATGAAGGACCCCACGCACCCTTCCTACAGACTCTTCTTCCTCCTGCCATCTGGGAAAAGGCACCGAAGCATTTGGGCTCTCACGACCAGACTATGTAACAGTTTCTACCCCCCACCCCCCCGCAGCCATCAGACTCCTCAATACCCTGCGTCTGGACTGACACCAACTTACAGCCCTCTACTGTGCCTATTGTCTTGTCTATTATTTATTGTAATGCCTGCACTGTTCTGTGCACTTTATGCAGTCCTGGTTAGGTCTGTAGTCTAGTGTAGTTTTTTCTGTGTTGTTTTTACATAGTTCAGTGTAGGTTTTGTATTGCTTCATGTAGCACCATGGTCCTGAAAAACGCTGTCTCATTTTTACTGTGTACTGTACCAGCAGTTATGGTCGAGATGACAATAAAAAGTGACTTGACTTGACTTAAAAGCAAGAATGTAATGTTGATCCTTTATAAAGCACTGTTGTGAGCAGTTTTGAGCTCCTTATGTAAGAAAGGAGGTGCTGACGTTGTACAGCATTCAGAGGAAGTTCAGGAGAATGATTCTGGGAATGAAAGTGTTACCACATGAGGAACGATTAGTGGCCCTGGGCCTTTACTAATTGGAATTTGGAAAAATGAGGGGGGAATCTCATTGAAACTTATCAAATGTTGAAACACCTAGACAGAGTGGATGTGGAGAGTGATGGTGTCTAGTACCGGGGCCAGAGTCTCAGAATTCAGAGACCATCTACTTAGAATGGTGATGAGGAAGCTGTTTAGCTAGAGTGTAGTGAATCCGTGGAATTTGTTTACATAGGCGGCTGTAGAGGCCAGGTCATTTGGTGTACTTAAGTCAGAGATTGATAAGTTCTTGATTAGTCAGGGTGTGAAAATTTACAGGTAGAAGGCAGGAGAATGGGGTTGAGAGGGAAATGATGAAATGGTGGTGCAGACTCAATGGACTGAAAGGCCTATGTGTGCTCCTATGTCTTATGGTCTTATGGTGTAATAAATAAAACCCTAACTTTCCAGACTATCCATATAAGAAAAGGAACTCATCCCTGGAATTAGTTCAGTAAGCTTTTTTGTAGCTGAACTAGTAATTTACAAAGAATCGTCAATGTATTCTGCATGCTTGTTTTTCTTGTCATGATTTATAGAGCTCTACTTTGTGTCTACTTTTATTTTAACCATTTTCTAAAACTTGTGTACCACTTTTAATAAACTATGCACATTTTCCCCACCCATCTCGCTTCCTGTACCCCTTCTACAGTAAATTTCTTGTAATTTATATTTTCTTGTCTTTTGTTCCCTCCCAACATATATCTTTCTATTTCTCAGCATGAAGTTTCATCTGCCCCCCAGTCTGCTCATTTCACTAGTTTTCTCTACATACTTAAAATCTGCTGCTTTTCTCCTCATAGTTCACCACAAGTTTTCAAACAAGAAAAGCATTGTCCTAAGTACTGAATCCAGGCAATCCTACAGTACACTTGAATTGAATTGAATTAACTTTATTATTTACATCCTTTGTATAAACATTTTATGTTACGTCTCTGTTCAAATTTGCAGTTTATAGTTACTTATAAGTAGTATTAAGCTGGCTGGTGACACAGTGACATGGGGTGAGAGGTCCCGAGCTCCCTTGCACGCTCTCCATCCATGCCTCAGTTGAGTGTCGAGCTAGCAACTTGACTTCATAAAAAAACCTGGCAGGGGATGGGCTCCGCCAGGTTTCAGATGCCCGAGACACGCCAAAAAGATCGGTGCTAAAAGTTTGTCATGATGGCGCCCCGACGACTCCACCAGTAGTTAAGGGCCATTCCAGGCACAGATCCACGGACTTGCAAGACAAATGGATGCCACCATATGGAGGTCAGAAAGCAATAAAAAATGCTTATCTGAAATTTTTGTTCCTGAAAGTGTCAGGAGCCTTGGTGACAGATGCTTAAGCTAAAGGACAGGAGCAATTTCTTCAAACACACAGCTGTGAGGCTGTGGGATTTACCTCCAGGATGAATGATCTCATCAGAAGCTATGTTAAATAGGAAATTCAAGAAAAGGGAATGAAGTGATATAGGAAGGGGGTAGGTGAATTTGTCTAATGAGGCTGGGTTGAGCGAGTTATAGCTAAGCTTTTGGAGCGAAAGAGGATGAGCGGTGATTTGATAGAGGTGTACAAGTTGATAAGCGGCATACATAAAGTGGAGAACCAGAAACTTTTTCCTAAGGCAGAAATGGCTAATATGAGGCTGCATAATTTTAAGGTTTTTGGAAGAAAGTAGTGGGGATTGTCAGAGGTAAGTTTTTTTTACACAGAATGGTGAGAGTGCATGGAACCAGGATTGGTGGTAGTCAGTTACAACAGGGGCATGTAAAAAAACTCTTAGATAGACCCATGGGTGACAGAAAAATGGAGAACTATGTAGGAGTGAAGAGTGAGATTAATCTTAGAGTAAGTTAAGTAGTCAGCACAACATCGTCAATCGAAGGACCTGTACAGTGCTGTGATGTTCGTGTTCTATAAATTTGATTAAAATTATTCATTCATGAAAACATTAGATGACAAAATGAACTGTTTGGGCCAAATTGCCTCTTTCTGTACATTAATTTACTTAGTTATCTACTTTTCTGAACAATTACAACAGTGACATTGGGTTTGGGACAATGGTTAACTCTTATCAATTTGCTTATCACATTGATACAAACCCTAAGATATTTGCACTGAGGAAAAGTTATTAGAACTTTCTTCAAGACCTTGACAGATTTTGATTAGTTCTGTCCGGTATGCAATTCCTTGAAATCTTGAAAATTTAGGTTACATATTCAGCAATATTCATTTACATAGATCTCCTTTACCCTTTGGGAGTATGGTGACACTAAGCATGACTGGATTTGTACCAAATGTAACAAGAAAATGAATTCATATAACAAAACAGTGTGACATGAGCTATACTACAGCATGGAGAATGGAAACAGATGCTTCAGCCAACACTCATTTACACTAATCCCATTTCATTTTCATTCACATCAAATCTCAGCTGGGTTTCTTAGCATCTATTCACAAGCAGCAGTTTACAGCAGCTAACTAAGGAAACCAGAGCACCACAGATAAAGCACATAATAATAGAATGTGCAAGCTCCTCGCAGACAGCTCTGGAGGCTAGAATTGAACCTGCATTGCTCAAATTGTGAGGTAATAGTTGATAGGTGATGACTGTGCCACCAGTATGCCTCTCTGTTAATAGTCTGCTGATATCATTAAGGACTGATCCAAGTATGATTCAGCACTTGCAGAACATGCAATGTAATTAAATAAAATACAGGTTGCTGCTGATAATTGCATAAAAAGTAAATTATATAACAATTTGAATTAAAAGACACCAATAACAGTTAAAGCTGATAAATATAAATAGTTCAATTATCAGTTAATCTGAATCAAACAGTTTTGAGTAGAATCGACGTTTAATCATTTGCATTCATTGAATGTTTTCCCTTAACATTAAGCTCAATTAACAATGCTGGTCCACTAGCAAAACGTATTTTGATTAGATTTGTGGATTTCTATTAGCTCTGATTCAAGTAAAGCTAAATGCCACCTGCATATAGAGTAAAATGACGGAATGATTTTTCTCATTTTCTTATTCAGCAGTCCCCTAGGTCAAGGATAACTTGCTTCCACTTCATTGCTGTTGGTTCTGAGGTGGCTGATAAGGCCAATGCGAGATCACATTCTCTATCCAACATGGCAAGGCGCCCATTTAAATTGGAATTCTGTGTGCTTGCCCCTCAAGGTTCCCATTGTACTCAAAATGTAACTTCACCATTTTGAGTGGTGTCAGATCCTCACAAGTCAGTGAGGATGTTACACATTTTTAAAAAGGCTTTGACAACATCCTTGAATCATTTCTTCTATCCATCTGGAAATCTCTGTTCATGATGAAGAACAGAGAATTTCTTTCAGAAGTCTGGTTTTGGGTATGCAAATAATGTAACCTGCACATTGGAGCTGATGGAGTATAATTAGGGTTTCAGTGTAGTGCCTTTAATTGTGACTCTAAAACTGGGATAGATACAGTACATGAATGGGAGGAGTAAGGTCCAGGAGCAGATTGATGGAACTAGGCAGAATAATAGTTTGGCACAGGTAGGTGAACCAAAGGGCCTGTTTGTGTTCTGTCGTGTTCTATGACTCTGTGACTAGTTTGCTCTCCATCCAGGGGACTGGAGGATTTTACAGTGGTTGCATCTCTTCAGTACTGGTGTATTTTACTTGGATGATGAAAGTCATTCTGGAGCACAGAAGGCGATGGTGAATTTCAAAATGGATATTTGCCTTTTTGCACAGTAGCATCTGAGAAATGAAAAGCAGTCTTTCTTTTCAAGAAATGGAAGGTAGTCTTTCCTTTCAAGGGACTTCTTTGTTGAATCTTTTGTATAGTTGGACAAGTTAGTGTGAAGACCCTTGTTCCCTGATTGTTAAGTGTAGGCCTATCGTCTCATGTGCTTCAGTGAATAAGTTGATAATCACTTGGAGCTTAGCATCCAGATGTGTTACATATGCATGCAGCAAATATCCTGATATGAGGAATAATTTGGGTCTTGAGTGAAAGTGACTTAAGTTAAGTGGTCTTCTGTTTGTCCTGTGTAGCTCCACTCTGATAGAATGTGAGTTAGAGTGTTACAAACTTCAGCAAGAGAAGTAGGAATAAGATATTGGGTCCATTGAGCCTTCTGCAACTCATCAAGATCATGGCCAATCTCCCTGGGTGCCACTTTGCTCCGCTATCCGTATAATCCCTCGATTTCCTTAATTTTCAGAAACCTATCATTTTTGGTTTTGAATTAACTCATTAACTGAACTTCCAATAGGTCACCATCCTCTGAAAAAAAAATTCTGCTCATCTCAGTCCTAACTGGCTTCTTCCTTATTCCTGAGCCAAGAATAGATCCTTGGTGCATTCGTCCTGTTGAGCATTGTATTTCTGCGCCCATGAAGAAAGCCTTTTATTTCCCCCATCTTGTGGTCGAACCCAGGCTCATGAAACTCCCTGTTATGATCTGTTCTGCACAGATCACAATGTCTCAGAGCCTGGACAAGCAAACCATTGGCTGTGAGTTCAGTTTCTTCTTGTTGCCTCTGTTTCAGGTTACTGCACAGCTGCAACTCAACTACCTATGTAGTCATTTGAAATAGAATTCTTAAACTAATAAGCAATGATTGTAAAAACATGGAAATTAAAAACAGTGGAATAATAATAAGTCAGCAATTGCCCCAAATTAACTTTAAGTTTGTTAAGACTTTATAGCAATCCCATGAAGAACATGGAAAAATAGAAAAAGGAGTAAACATAAGAGATTCTGCAGATACTGAAAATCTTCAGGAACACATAATGTTGGAGGATCTCAGCAGATCAGGCAGCATCTACTGAGAGGAATAAACAGTTGACGTTTCAGGTCGAGACTCTTCATCAAGGCTGGAGAGGAAGGGGAAAGAGCCCGAATAAGAAGATGGAGGGAGGGGAGGTGAACAATCAGGTGTCTTAAAGGTGGAGTGGTGGGGGGGGGGGGATGAAGTAAGAAGCTGCAAGCTGATAGGTGGAAGAGGTAAAGGGATGAAGAAGAGCGAGTCTGAGAGGGGAGGACTGTGGACTATGGGGAAAAAGAGAAGGAGGAGGGATCCCAGAGTGAGGTAATGGGCAGGTGAGGAGAAGAAAAAGGGATAAGAGGGGTAACAGAATGAGGAATATAAAAAGAGAGAGGGGACGGGAGAAAAATTGTCAGAAGTTAGATAATTCTCCATAGATGCCACCCGACCTGCTGAGTCCCTCCAGAACTTGGTATGTGTTCCTCTAGAAGGAGTAGGCTCTTTGGCCCTTCAAATCTGCTCTACTCAGCATTGCAGTTCCTCTATCTCAATACGAAAATCATGCTCACCTTTCCCGCCCCCAACACTTCCCATACCTTTTGATAAATTTGTGTTCAGATAGTTTGTAAGTTCTCATGTAATACAGTGGATTCTGGTTAATCGGGACCAGTACATTTTGGCCCAATTAAGTAGCTGCCCCAATTAGCTAAAGTTTCAAAGAAATAGTTAAAAAATGTAAAAAGGACAAACTACCATTTAACCGAGTAACAAAGTATGTATTTAATTGATGCACCATCAATAACTCACACTGAGACGTAAGGCGAGATATCGGCTTTTATTGACTGGAAGAAGGAACCAGGAGTGAGTGTCCATCATACTATGTCTTGGAGACTGAGGCCGAGCGTCAGGCCTCAGATCGCCTTTATACAGGGGCCTGTGGGAGGAGCCACAGGAGCAGTCAGCAGGGGGCGTGTCCAGACAGGCACATAGTTCACCACATTAATTGAAAAACAGAACAAATTAGAACATGATCAACACTAATACAGTACTATAAAACCATTCCTATTAGTTATTGATGGAGGAATTAATCCATGTTGCTGTCATGTTCTTTCGATGGACTGTAAATGAACAAAATCAATGCAGACTCCTAGTTCAGATCATGGGCTGCCTTTATACAATCCTTACAATAAATGCATCCTCCAAATCTTTATTTTCATTGTAACTTTAAAGATGATGAAGTGAGAGTAAGCATTCGGCACGGACTAGAAGGGCTGAGATGGCCTGTTTCCATGCTGTAATTGTTATATTTATATGATAGTTAACACATTTAAATTCTTCAATGGTCCTAACTTGTTGAAGTGGTAAAATTGTTTCATTTTCATTTCTGGCATCTCCAAGCCTGAATGCTTGAAATCGCAGTCAGCAGAGCAGTTCCAAATTGTCTTACTGCTTATGTCTCGTCAACTATCAGTGACAAAAATCACTGCTTTATGAACTCAAACACATGCAACTGACGCTATTTAAAAACAGTTTGCTTTAAGCAATGTAATGCCCAGCAGCCAGGCAATTGTATGTAACTGATGCTGGTTAGATACTGTTCAGCAACAGTCCACCACTCCAATTAAACAGCATGCTGTTCCAAATAAATGAAGGGAATTCCAGCTATTTTCTCACCGTTAACCGTAATCCACTGTATATAATGTAACTGGATAAGAAGTAACATAATGAGATCATACATAAGATTACTAGAGATAGTAATTCAATCCTCAATCCTTGTTAGTTAAACTACAGACAACCCTCTTGGAATCTGCATACAAGATGAAACTTCGTGAGGATCTATTGGAGCCAGTGACTGAGCATCATGTCTTCAAGTGAAGTCTGCACCAGTTGTCTGAGTAAATGTTCTGGCTAATTTTTAACCACAGGTAAAATTTCATATTTCTTATCATGAAATTGACATTGGTATTATGTTTCCTGCTTCCTTCCAGGGAGGAAAAGACCTTATCAAGAACAGACATATACGAAGATGACTGTCAAGGAGTTCTCCTTCAGTCAAGACTGTCATCATTTAAAGACTGTCATCATTTAAAATTCTTCACCAAGAATGAAATTCTTAACACAAAAATAATTTGATGATGTCAGACATAGTGGAGTGTTAAGCAAACAGCAATGCATTTAGATAAAGTAAAATAAACAAATGAATTAGCAGGTGAGGATCACTTGATCCCTGAGCCTGCTTCACCATTCAACTTCTGTGCTGCTTTCCAGTGTACATACTATCCACAGCTTTCACCTCCCTGCTTATCAACAATCTATCTACTGTTTAAAGCCATTCAAAGGTGCTTCTTTTGCTACACTTTAAGGGAAGTAAATCTTTGAGGAGAAAATGTTTTCTCATGTCAATTACAAGTGGATGACCACTTATTTTTAATGTTCCCTAATTCTAGATTCTCTCCCAAGAGGAAACATTCACCTCGTTATTTTGGCTTCATCATTTATGTAACTAGCAAAAAATGCTGGAGGAAATCAGCAGACCGGGCAGCATCTGTGGAGAGGAATAAACAGTTGATGTTTTGGGCTGAGACCCTTTGCCAGAGTGGTCTGCTCTGTGATGAAGGGTCTCATCCCAAAATGTCATTGTTTATTCCTCTCCATGGATGCTGTCTGACCTCCAGCATTTTTTGTGTGGACAAACAGCATCTGCAGAATTTTCTGTGTTCATTAGTTATGTGCTTCAGTTCCTGTTTCTGTTGTTGCTTGAAGTCTCCTATAATTTATTAGGAAGCATTTTAGTTTTTAAATTGCAACCAATGGAAAGCTAGGAGGAATTCAGAGTCATGAGATTTCTATTTACTTCTATTCACTTCTATTTACTGTGAATTTTTATTTAAAAATTAAGCTCTATCTCCGAAATAGTCATCTAATTCTAAAAACATAAATATATTTCTATTTTTTAGATAGCATGACAGTGAAAAGATAAAAGGAAATGTTGCAGCCATATTGGACACCATCACCAGTCACACAGAAGCAAATCTTTCGAGGAACTGAAATGTGAGATCCTTTTGAAAATTGTGTATGCTGATAATTTGATTGTTCTCAGAAAGAAAACAGAAAAGTGAACTGTTTCCTTTAAATGAATCTGTTTCTATATATGATACTACTCCTTTAAAAATTATGGATTCCTTTAGATACCTAGGTGTTATAATCACTAAAAAAAAAAGGATCTTTTATTATTAAGCTAATTTTGTTCCCTTGGTAGATTCTATGAAGTATTTATTTAGCAGATGGAACCCTCTTACGTTTTCAATTGCTGGCCGTATCCATATAGTTAAAATGATGATTTTACCAGAATTTTTATATTTATTTCAGAATATCCCTGTTTTTTTGACTAAGAAGTTTTTTGATCGAATTGATTCTATTATCTCATCTTTTATTTGGAATGATAAAAGACCAAGAATTGGTAAATGTCACTTACAAAAATTGAAAAAAGTATGGAGGTCTTGCTTTGCCTAATTTAAGAATGTATCACTGGGCTGTTAATGTGCGATATATGTCCTTTTGGTTATACTGGGTTGATAAGAACGAGCGGCCAATTTGGGTAGATTTGGAATTGAAAGCTGTGAAACAGTTTTATTTAACCTCGTTATTGGGAGCTGCTCTACCTATGCAATTAGCTAAAGATGCTAATTTAAATTTATACCCTGTGATTAAGTATTCTTTACAAATTTGGCTCCAGTTCTGTAATTTTTTTAATCTTAAAAAATTTAAACTTGTAGTTTAATTTATCGAAACAATTTTTAAGCCTTCTTTGAGTGATCCAGTTTTTTTATTTTGGAAAAATAAAGGTATTAATTCTTCTTTGGATCTATTTAAAGAAGATAGACTGACATCTTTTGAACAATTAGTTGATAAATACACTCTTTCATGTTCACACTTCTTACAATACCTTCAAGTTAGAGATTACTTACAAAAAATATTTAAGTAATTTTCCTTGCATATTAGAGGCCGACCTGTAAGATACTATTATGAGTATGAACCCTTTGATGAAGGGTTCCATTGGAAGAATCTATAATTTATTATTACAATGGGATAAGCGCCCTTTCTTTAAGATTAAACAAGATTGGGAAAAGGAACTTAATTTGACTTTTATAACAGAGGACTGGATGTAGATCTTGAAGTTGGTTAACTCTTCCTCGGTTTGTGCTAGCCATTCATTGATTCAATTAAAAATTGTGCATCATTATTATTTGACGAAGGAGAGATTGTCTAAAATCTTTCCTAATGTTGATAGTTATTGTGATAGATGTAAAACTGAGACAGCTACACTAACACACATGTTTTGCTCCTGTTCTATACTGGAACAGTTTTGGAAGTCAGTTTTTTCTACAATTTCTAAAGCACTTAAAATTAATTTACAACCTAACAAATTAACTGTGCTCTTTGGAATAATACCTCAAAATATTCATGGTATTTCTCGTTTCTTTTTTTTCTTTTCAAATCTTTTTATTATTATTATTATTATTCAAAAATAACACAGGTACATTGAAGTAACAACACCTACAATGCCTCCAAAAAAAAAATTATCTTAAAGACTGAAAATTTTTGCAAATAAAGAAAACCCTACTAAGCAAGAAAAGTGAGAAAAAAAAAGAAACCTATTGGGGATACAAACCCGGAGCCATGCGTCATAGAGAAAGATTCTAAAAATAAACATCAAACCACCAACAAGAAAGAAAGATATATGAAAGAAAAATTTACATTTAGATCATGGAGGAAATCTATCAGTTAACTGAAATGATAATAACAAGCAAATGAGCCTCATCTCTTCTCAAAATCAAATAAAGGCTCAAAGGTTCGACTTCTAACTTTCTCCAAGCTAAGACACAACATCACTTGAGAGAACCATTCTGACAAAGTAGGAGCTGATATATCCTTCCATTTCAACAAGATGGCCCTCCTAGCTATCAATGTAACAAACGCAATAACATGTTGGTTAGACACAGAAATACCATGGATATTTTGAGGAATTATTCCAAAAAGCAGTCAATTAGGTTGTAAGTCGATTCTGAGTGCTTTAGAAATTGTCGAAAAGACTGACTTCCAAAACTATTTTAATATAGGACATGACCAGAACATATGTGTCAGTGTAGCTATCTCAGTTTTACAACTATCACAATACTTGTCAACATTGGGAAATATTTTAGAAAGTCTCTCCTTTGTCAAATGGCAATGATGTACAATTTTAAATTGAATCAGTGAATGACTAGCACAGATTGAAGAAGAGTTAACCAGCTTCAAAATCTGCGTCCAATCCTCCCATATAAAAGTCAAATTGAGTTCCTTCTCCCAATCCTTTTTAATCTTAAGTAAAGAACGCTTATACCATTGTAATAATAAATTATAAATTCTTCCAATAGAACCTTTCATCGAAGGGTTCATGTTCATAGTAGTATCTAACAAATCAACTTCCAATATGTAAGGAAAATTACTTAAATATTTTTGTTAAAAATGTCTAACTTGAAGGTATTGTAAAAAGTGTGAATATATGTAATGTTAAAATTGTACAAGGCGTTGGTAAGGCCAAATTTAGAATATTGTGTGCAGTTCTGGTCACCGAATTATAGGAAAGATATCAATAAATTAGAGAGAGTGCAGAGACGATTTACTAGGATGTTACCTGGGTTTCAGCACTTAAGTTACAGAGAAAGGTTGAACAAGTTAGGTCTCTATTCATTGGAGCGTAGAAGGTTGAGGGGGGATTTGAAAGAGGTATTTAAAATTTTGAGGGGGATAGATAGAGTTGACGTGAATAGGCTGTTTCCATTGAGAGTAGGGGAGATTCAAACGAGAGGACATGATTTGAGAGGGGGCAGAAGTTTAAGGGAAACACGAGGGGGTATTTCTTTACTCAGAGAGTGATAGCTGTGTGGAATGAGCTTCCTGTAGAAGTAGTAGAGGCCAGTTCAGTTGTGTCATTTAAGGTAAAATTGGATAGGTATATGGACAGGAAAGGAGTGGAGGGTTATGGGCTGAGTGCGGGTAGGTGGGACTAGGTGAGATTAAGAGTTCGGCATGGACTAGGAGGGCTGAGATGGCCTGTTTCCATGCTGTGATTGTTATATGGTTTAAAAAAAATATGAGAGAGAATATTTATCGACTAATTGTTCAAAAGACATCAATCTGCCTTCTTTAAATAAATCCAAAAAAGAATTAATACCTTTATTTTTCCAAAGTAAAAAAATTGGATCACTCCAGGAATGTTTAAAAAAAGTAATTACAATAAATTATACAACAAAGTTTACATTTTTTAAGATTAAAAAATTGCAGAATTGGAGCTAAATTTGTAAACAGTGCTTAACCGCAGGATATAGGTTTAAATTAGCAACTTTAGCTAATTGTATAGGTAGAGCAACTCCTAATAACGAAATTAAATAAAACTGTTTCACAGCTTTCAGTTCCAGGTCTACACAAATTGGCCAATCGTTTCTATTACTCCAATATAACCAAAAGGACATATATCGCAAATTAACAGCCCAATAATACATTCTTAAATTAGGCAAGGCGAGACCTCCATCCTTTTTCAACTTTTGTAAATGAAATTTACTAATTCTTGGTCTTTTATTATCCCAAATAAAAGATAGAATAATAGAATCAATCCGATCAAAAAACTTCCTAGTCAAAAAAACAGGAATATTTTGAAATAAATATAAAAATTTTGGTAAAATCATCATTTTAACTACATGAATATGACCAACAAATGAAAATGTAAGTGGGCTCCATCTACTAAATGAATACTTCATAGAGTCCACTAAAGGAGGAAAATTGGCTTTATAAAGTTCTTTATATATTTTAGTAATTATGATACCTAAATATCTAAAAGAATCCATAACTTTAAAAGGAATATTATCATATATAGAGACAGATTCATTTGAAGGAAGTAATTCACTTTTACTAAAATTTATTTTATATCCTGAAAAATCTCCAAATTTGTCAAATAATTTTAGCAAAGCAGGAATAGATGCTTCAGGTTTAGATATATATATTAATAAATCATCAATGTAAAGAGAGAACTTGTGCATGGTCTCATTCACAAAAATCCCATGAATATTTTTAGCTTCACGAAGAGCAATAGCAAGGGGTTCTAATATTAAATTAAATAACAAAGAATTTAATGGACAACCTTGTCTTGTCCCCCGTGATAGCTGAAAAAAAGACCTACAGTTATTAGTGACAACAGTAGTAATAGGAGCTGTATATATAATTTTAATCCAATTATTAAAATTAATACCAAACCAAATTTTTCTAAAACATTATATAAATATTTCCATTCGACTCGATCAAATGCTTTTTCAGTATCCAAAGATACAACGTATTGTGGAGTTTTAGAAGAGGGCAAATATATAATGTTAAATAGTCTCTGAACATTTGAAAAAGAATAATGACCCTTTATAAAGCCTGTTTGATCTTTAAAAATGATTTTACCCAAAATACTCTCCTACCGATTGGCCATTATCTTTGAGAGAATCTTAACATCAACATTCAATAATGAAGTAGGTTTGTATGAGGCACAATCAATAGGATCTTTATCCTTTTTGAGAATTAAAGAAATAGAAGCCTCATAAAAAGTAGAGGGTAAATCACTTTTCACAAAAGAATCTTTAAACATCTCCAACATATATGGAGAAAGCAATTTTCCAAATTTTTTAATAAAATTCAACAGGATAACCATCAAGTCCCTAGGCCTTACCAGATTGCATTGAAAAAATAGCTTTATGAATTTCGGATTCAGTAAGCTGGGCATCAAGAGTTTTTTGATTCTCAGTAGAAATTTTAGGAAAAGCAATCTTTCGTAAAAAAAAAACATTCATTTCAGAAGAAATGAATGGACATTGAGATTTATAAAGTTCAGTATAAACATCTTGAAAAATCTTAATAATTTCTTCATGTTCCTGAGCCAGGGTACCATCCTTTCTACGAATTTTCAAAATTTGCCTTTTGGCTCCAGCCGATCTTAATTGAGATGCAAGTAGTTTATTATTTTTATCTCCAAACATATAAAATTGGCTCGTTAACTTAAGTAGATAACCTTCAATTGGATGAGTTAATAATAGGTTAATATTGTGTTTGAAGTTCCATCCTTTTTTAAAATAAGTCAATATTAGGGGAAGTCGCATAAATATTATCTAAATCTTTAATTTGTTTTGAAATTTGATCTAATTCTGCTTTAGTCTGTTTTTTAAGTTTAGCTGAATAAGAAATAATCTGACCACGTAAAAATGCTTTAAATGTATTCTATATAATTAATTTGGACAGACCTCCTATATCATTAAAAAGAAAAATTTCTTTTATCTGGCTTTCAATAAAACTGATAAAATCAGAATTTTGCAATAAGGTCTGAGACACGTGCCATGGTGGAAGGGCAAAAATGAGATAATCAAATTCAAAGGACAAACTCAAAGGCACATGATCAGATATAGAAATGGCGTCATATTCACAGTTTTTATCATTAGGCAAAAGGCAGGAATCAATTATAATATAATCAATCCTTGAATATTTTTTACAGACATGTGAAAAAAAGGAATATTCTCTGTTATCAGGGTGCAAATGCCTCCATAATTCAATCAACCCAAAATCGGTCAAAAAGGAGTTAATAACTGATGCAGAACAATTTGGAAGTGCCTGATTAGTTGAGCTCTTGTCAATCATAGAATTTAAACAACAGTTAAAATCCCCACCGATTATCAACATATATTCATTTAAATCTGGCAATAAAGCAAATACTTTTTTAAAAAAAGAAGGATCATCTAAATTTACCATACAAATTGACCAAAACAACCTTTCTATTACAAATCACTCCTTTAACAATTAAAAATCTACCATTAGAATCTGATCCAATATCCTCTTGAGTAAATATATTAGATTTAATAAAGATAGATACGCCTTTAGTTTTACTCTAAGAAGTAGCATGGAGCTGTAATCCATTCCACCATCCAAAAAACCTATTTTGATCTCCCGCCCTCATATGCGTCTCCTGAGCAAAAGTTGTATCATTGGAATCGATTAATAAGTTAAAAAGTCTTTTTTCGTTTAATAGGATGATTCCAACCACGTACATTCCAACTTATTACATTAATCAATTTAACTGCCATACTATAATTTTATTCTAATTTACTTTATACATGAGCAGAGCATATACCAATACGGAATTATTAAAGATGGCGGTGATGAGGAATACAACCATATAAAAAACACGCATGTTCAGGAACCATCCAATGGGAAAAAACTCCTAACTCTAAACCCACCCACCCTCCCAAAAGCCCGAAAAAAAAGGCAAGCAAACTGAGATAGAATACAAAGCCGTGGGCTGCTCTGTCAGTCTCCTCTCTCCCTCCCCCCAGCCAGCACACAAAAAAATAAAATGACCTTGCAAGAAGGACAGTAACATCTCAACAAAGGAGAGTATTTACATTCCATCATGTATTAAACAAAAAAAGAAACAAAATAATATAATCACTTAGAGAGGAAAACCAGCGCCATCTTAAGTTTAGCTTTAAATTCCTAAGAAAACTTTAAATTTGGTTATAGAACACTATAATAAAACAGATAAAAAAGAGGTTAATAGTATATTTAACCGAACCAAATTTACCAAAATATTAATTAGTAATATAAGTAACTAAACCCTCCCGGAAATATATATATATATATATATATAAAAAGAAACCCTATTAGTAGGGAAAAAACTACCAATTAGTAAATTAAGAAACAACAAAAAGAAACATCAAACCAAATATTAGAAATAACAAATCCTTTTATCCTCTTTTCTCAGTCAAATATCTAATTAGCCATTTAAACAGTCAAACTCGAACCGTAAATCTTCTTTCTAAAAAAAAATCCAATAGGATGCAATAATGAGCAGGTTTTCTTATTTTCTTTTATTAATCTCTCACTCAATGAAATATCCAAATAACCTTCATATATCTTCTTTTCAAAATGTGAATAATATACAGATAATCAAACAGCTTTTCAGATAGTTCATTGGGTAGCAGCGTCAGTGACAGTGACAGGTATAGCCTGAACAAAATCCAGTGTGGCTTTTGGGTCAAAGAAAATGCGTGGAGAAGAATTAGGAGGAAAAACTTTCATTCTTGTCGGGTAACTCAAAGAGGGAAATAGTTTCTTATCATATGCTTGTTTCATTACCAAAGCAAATCTTTATCTTTGTTCTATTACTTCTTTCAGATAATCTTAATAAAAACGGAGCTCAGACTCGTTGAATCTGAAAACTCTGTTTTCTTGCTTGTAGCATTATTTAATCTTTAATTTTAAAGTGATGAAAACAAACCAGAATAAATCTTGGTATGCTTGAATCTTTAAATTTTGAAGTAAGCACTCTATGTGCTGTTTCAATAGCAGGCGGCTATGATAAAATAGTCGGAAATAGAGTATGAAAGAACTTACCAAAGTAAACAGTTAAGTCTCCATTTTCAGCTCCTTTTTGCAATCCACAATTCGTATATCTTTTTGGCAAGACCTAGTTTCTAGGTCTATAATCTTATTTTGCTATTTTTCCAAATGGATTGTGGTTTCAGGCCATTTTTGTTTAGTTACCTTCAATTCCTCTTCATGTTTAGTAACTTGTGTTTCCATATCTTTAAGTTTTCCCAGAAATAACTTCATTTCATTATTATTCTTTTCCAGTTGATCTTTCTTTGTCTGACCAATATGTTATTGCATTTGTTACATTCACAGCTAGGAGGGCCATTTTGTTGGAGTGGAAGGATGCGTCGGCTCCCACTCTGTCACAATGGTTCTCTCGAGTGATGTTATGTCTTAGTTTGGAGAAAATTAGAAGTCGAACCTTCAAACCTATGTTTGATTTTGAGAAAAGGTGGGGATCATTTGCTCGTTATTACCATTTGAGTTAATTGATTTTCTCCACGATCTAATTGTAAATTTTGGTATAATTTTTTTTTGCTGGCGGTTTGGTGTTTATCTTTAGAAGCTTTTTGTACTACACATGGCTCCGGGGTTCAACACCTAATGGGTCTTTTTCTTTCCTCACTGTTTTCTTGCTTTAGTAGGGTTTTTTTCCTTTTCCTCTCTCTTTTTGTGTCACCATATTTTTCAATCCTTAACATTGTTTTTATTTCTCTTTTGAGACATTGTAAATGTTACTTAAGTTGATGTACTCTTGTATTTTGGATAATAATAATAGTAAAAAGATTTGAAAAGAAAGAAAGAAAACAGAGGGTGAACAAACAGGTTGGAAAGATGGAGTCTCTATGGCTCCTTGCGAGGCTCCTTTAAGCTTCTTGAAAGCCAAAAGATATAACTAACTGAGTTTGCAAATTGGACAAATATTGTATGTCTTTCTATTTTTAACATTAAGCATATTCTATGCTGGGTAGTACTGGTAATTAAAACCAACACATCTTTGTCTCCTCCCTTCTAGCATCTTGGATGGCCCTGAGTTTCTTTGCTATGTTTGAACTAGTTAGGTTGTAAACTTTGGAATACCCTCTCCTGATCTCACTGTCTTTCTTTATTTCCTCAAGATGTTCTTTAAAACTTTTCAGTTTGACCAAGCTTTTTACAACATATTTCAAAGTGTCACAGTAACACATTTTGTTTGATAATGATTGTGAATTATCTTAGATGCTTTACTTTGTAAAGTAAAGAAAAGGCAAGTTGATTTGTAGAATAAATCTGTTGGATTAGTTAATGATATCAACATCTTTTTAACTGTATGAAATTACAGTGTAAAGAGTAGTTATGTTAGTAGTTATGTTAATAGCAGGCACATGAGTAGTTATGTTATGTTAGTAGTTATGTTAGTAGCAGGCATATCTCAATCTTTTTCTATTATTGTTATGATGCAATCATCAGCGTTTTTAAAAAAAAACTCAAAGCATGTAAATGCAACCATAATAAAACATGGGTCATATTCAGCGAGTTCACAGCCAGGAAGTTTTAACAATTAAAGTCTGTACCACCACTTTGAGGGTATCAGTGATGGAGCTGACCAGGTCAACAACCCTCTGCAGTCGTCTGTATTGGAGGCTCCTTACCAGGTTGTGAGCCAGAATGTGTTCCACTGGGCAGATGGAGTACAATGTTGGCAAATGTGAAGTCATACACTTTGGAAGGAAAGATGAAAGAGCAGATTATTATTTAAATAGTAAAAAATTGCAGCATGCTGCTGTGCAGAGGGACTTGGGAGTGTTAGTGCATGAATCACAAAAGGTTGATTTGCAGGTGCAGCAGGCCATCAAAAAGGCAAATGGGATGTTGGCCTTCATTGCTAGAGGGATTGAATTTAAGAGCAGGGAAGTTATGCTGCAACTATACAGGGTGCTGGTGAGGCTGCACCTGGAGCACTGGCTTTGGAGGTGGTGCAGAGGAAGTTCACCAGGTTGATTCCGGAGATGAGGAGGTTAGACTATGAGGAGAGATAGAGTCACCTGGGACTGTACTTGCTGGAATTCAGAATAATGAGAGGAGATCTTATAGAAGCATATAGAATTATGAAAGGGCTAGATAAGATAGAGGCAGAAAAGTTGTTTCCACTGGTAGATAAGACTAGAACTAGGGACATAGCCTCATGATTAGGGAGAGTAGATTTAGGACAGAGATGAGGAGGGATTACTTTTCCCAGAGTGTGGTGAATCTGTGGAATTCTCTGCCCAATGAAGCTGTGGAGGCTGCCTCAGTAAATATATTTAAGGCAAGGTAGGGGAATTAAAGGTTATGGGGAAAAGGCAGGTACAAGAAGATGAATCCATAGCCAGATCAGCCATGATCTTATTGCATGGTGGAGCAGGTTCAATGGGCTAGATGGCCTACTCCTGCTTCTACTTTTATGTTCTTATGTACACTATCAAAATTTGTAAGGATCTTTGGTGATGTACCAAATCTCCTCCAACTCCTAATGAAGTAGAGCTGCTGGTATGTCTTTTTTGTCATTGCATCAATGTGGTGGGTCCAGATTAGGTCCTCTGAGATGACAATGTTGAGGAATTAGAAGCTATTTAGCCTTTCCTTTGCTTATTCCTTAATATGAGCTGGTATGTGTTCCTCTGACTTCCTCTTCTTGAAGTCCACAATCAGCTGTTTGGTCTTGCTGATGTTGAATGCAAGATTATTGTTTAAATATCACTGAACCAGCCGAGCCTTTTCTCTCCTCTATGTCTCCTTGTGCCATTTACTTCACTGACATTCAACCAACAACAATGGCGTCATCAACAAATTTACGGATAACTTTTGAGTCATGAGTAATAAAGCCAATAGAACAGTGGGATAAGCATGCACACTTTTGGTGTGCCTTTGTTGAGAGTCAGCGAGGAGGAGATGTAATAATCAATCTGTGCTGACTGCAACAAAGAATGTGAAGATCCAGTTGCAGAGGCCCAGCTTTTTAAGATTGGTTATTAGCAATGAGGGAACGATGGTTTTGGATGCCAAAATGTAATTGATAAATTGTAGCCTGATATGTCTTGCTGTTGTCTAGGTGCTTCAAAGCAGTGTGGGGACCCAGTGAGATTAGGTTCACTCTAGACCTGTTGTAGTGTAGGTGAATTGTAGCAGGTCCAGGTCCTTGCTCAGGTAGGAGTTAATTCTAACCATAACCAACCTCTTGAAGCACGACATAATGATGGATATGAGTGCCACTGGTCATTGAGGCAGCTGCCCTTTTGGAGCAGGTTCAAAAGCTTTGACTGCAACAGTGAGAGATTTGAAGATGTCTTTGAACATCCTAGTCAGTTGGTCAGCATAGATTTTCAGTTCCCTGTCAGGTACTCCTTTGGGGCTTGATGCCTCGAGAGCATTCACCTTCTCAAAGGATGTCCTGATGCCAGCCTCCAAGACAGACATCACAGGATCACCAGATGCTTTGTGGAGTTGCACAGGTCTAGTGTTATTCTCCTTTTCAAAGAATGCTTATAGTCATTGTAATTTTCTAATATGCTGCTATTTAGATTAATGCACAGTATGGATCCATTTCTTTACATGCAAGTTTTGATGTGTTTTTTGTCAGTACTTAACCAGAACTGTGAATGATTTTGACAGATTAATGACAATAAATGCTGTAGGGCACAGCAAACCATACCTAAAGTTGGAACTTAATCACAAGCCAAACATGGACACAAGTGGCTAATTATTTATTTTGTCTCAGCTTCCTAAAACTAATGTGACTCAGAGGGTAGTTTTTTTCTGGATGACAAATCATAATATTCTCTTCCTCTTACATACTGAGTGTCTTTAACACAATAAGAAGGAGCATTCTTACTATGGTTGCAACAAACAAGTCAGCAAGTGAGGAACTTGACATTCATGTTCTTATTTCCTACACCTGGGAAAAGGAGAACGTGAAAGGAGCCCCAAGTGATGAGAGAATCGTAACTATCTAGAGGAAAGGAGACAAAGTCAACTACACTAACTGCAAGGAGAACACACAAAATGTAGGTCAGGCAGCATCTATGGAGGGAGATAAGTAGTTGACATTTTGGACCAATACCATTCATCAGGACTGGAAAGGAAGGGGGGCAGAAACCTAAACAAAAGATGGGGGGAGGGGTCTGCCCTACAACCATCCTAATACCTGATATGTTGAAAATAAAAACACCGACAGCATTAAGAAAATGGAAAATAATATAAAGTATTTAAAAACAAATAAAAATACATATTGAATTAAATATCCATAAAAACTTTAAAATACTGATTGTTCCACATTGCAGTCCATGAAGCAGAAGAACTAATCTGTTAAAATGTGTGCTCTCTAGAAAGCTCATGAGTGCATCGTTATCAACAAGTATTTTCAACAAATCTGAAAAGCCCTTCATCCCTTACCACAAAATATCCAAAATACAGTGGGTTCTGGTTAATTGGGACACATAGTGACTGTACACATTTTGGGCCAATTAAGCAGCTGTCCAATTAGCCAAAGTTTCATGGAAATAGTTGTTAAAATGGTATAGAAGACAGACTGAGTAGCAAGTTATGTATTTAAATGAAATAATGAAATAAGAACACTGTCAATAGCTCTGCAGTACTACAATGCTGCACATTAGTTTCTAACAGTTATCAATGGAGGAATTCATCCAGTGTACACAATGAACAAAATCAGCATAGACACCTAGTGCAGTCTTCATACAATGCTTTCCACTATTGTACTCTCCAAGTCATTTTCATTGTAACATTCAAGATGATTGTCGATACCTTCAAATTTTTCATAGTTCCTGGAGCAGTCAATATGTCTTATTTTCACTCCCGGCTGTTTCTGGAATCTCCAAATCGGAATGCTTGAAACCACTGTGAGCAAAACAGTTCTGAATTGTCTTGCTGCTTATTTCTCACCAACAATTTGTGATAAAGTCACTACTTCATGAACAAAAACACACATAACTGATGCTATTTAAAATCCGTTCACTGTAAGCATCCTGTTGTGTCTAACAGCCACAAAAGTGTGTGTGACTAACTGTAGTTATAACCTGTTCATCAATACTCTCCTGCCCCAATTAAGTGGCATGGTATCCCAAATAACGAAAGAGAATCTCAGCAATTTTCTTGATTAGTTTTTGTTCTTTAAGAGTTCCCAAATAAGTGGCTGCTCAAATTAACCAATGGCCCAATTAAGCTGAATTGACTGTATTTGATTTAGTTCAGGCAGACAGGGTAATATACCATCTAAGGCATGTAAAGGAAGAATTCATTTATAATGAAAATCCAAAATGCAGGGTATATCCAGCAAGTCAGTCAGCATCTGTGGGAAGAGAAACAGAGTTAGTGTATCAGGTCAAAGATCCTTTGTCAGAACTAGGATACATGGCAATGTTTGGGGCAGTATGGATAGGATAAAAGGAAAATGATAGTTTGAGCCACGTTTACTACAGGCATAGCTGTTAATGAAGTCATCTGGACAATGGGCTAATGGGAGCCACAAGGGAGAAAGGCAGGATCCTTTGTTTATTAAAGGTACTAAATGCAGATAATGAGAACACAGAGCAATGTAAATATTATGAAATACAAGGCCAAGAATGTGTGCTTAGCAGATCCAGTGGTAATAAGTGCAAACCCAAGTTAATATCTAACAATGAACTACCCATCCTGACACAGGGAAAGGAAGTTACCTGAAGTGGCAGAGTTTGATTACAGGGGTAGATATAAAGTGGAGTTCAGCACTGCTGAAATAATTACATTAATTCAGAGGTGTGTAAGCAAAGATATTAAATAGATCTGAAATATAATTGTTAAAATTGATAAATTGGTATTTAGAGGACCATACATATATTTATATAATGAGGTAGGAAACCATACTGAGATCTCTTGGGAAACAAACAATTGCACAAAAAACCTTAGTTAGATTTTGGCTGAAGGCAAAACTTTGAATGATATGACAATTTCTCACAGCATGTTTCTAATACTCTGTGATTGTTATTAGGGTCAGTTCATAACTGTGGCTAATAGTTATGTTACTGTTACAACAGCACAACAATAGCTGTGGGATCAAGGACAACATGGCTGGTGGCAGCTGTCCCAAGGACATTGGTAAGATGCACTGTTTTGCTAATTCTAACACCAACCATTCATATGTTTTCAGGACTCTCAAGAGGCTCGAGAACAACTGTAGCTGTGTAGATTTCAATAGCATCACCTAAAACAAAAACAGTAATCAGATCAATATTTTGCTGAGAAATGTTGTTTCAGGCGATGGTTTGATCAAGACAGCATTTGTACAGCTGACTAATCCAGTATATGTACTTACTAGATATGAACCAGGGAAATGCTTGTACCGGTTTGCATTCAATATATAGCTACTTATGTTATACTTTACACCAGAGTCTCCAGCTGGATCTACTTCCTGCCCCCTACAGTTATGAATGTACAAGTAGATTTGAACAACCAACGAGTTGGAATATATTGCTTCCTGCTTTTAAATGCAGTTAAGTGCTGGACACAACTCAATATTTGGTAGACAATCAGAATGAAGACACAGAAAGGACATACTTCAACTTTTCTATCCATCCTGTTGCCAGCGTATAGGAAAAGCAGTGTGCGTAGCCTGGGATTAGAATGCACCCCATGTGTGATGGGAAGCATTGTTCCGGTTAGGTTCAGTGGTTCCATTTCATGTCAGAGAGCTTATGCAGCATACAATCTGAACTCTGGCATTTCGCAGACATTCATCAAACCAGAAGAGAACCTCAAAGAATGAATGATGGTAAAACATTAGAACCCCAAATCCTCCTCTCCCTCCTTCCGCACACAAGCAGCAGCAGCAAAGCCTCAGCCTCCCCCTCTTATTCAGCAGGAAGCCTCAGCACCCACTACCCACCAAGCAGGCAACAGCAAAGCCCCAAAAAGAAAGATCATGATCTGCAATAAAACAAAAACTACTGCTGACCTGACAATTCAACATGTTACAAGCTCATTCTCTCGTCCTAACAAGGGACAGAGGGTGTTGCCCTTTTTCCACAGGAAAAGGGGAGACTAGCAAAACAAAACAACAAGTTGAATATGATCTGCCCTTTCACACTTCTATTCTGAGCTTCTGGACTCGAGAACCAGTAGCAAGCTCTCCCCCACAATTGAGAGAAAGACAGAGAGAGCGGTCACCTGAGCACAGAGACCTCGGTCAGCCGATCTGCTGTTCACAATGTTCCATTTCTCCCTGTGGCACCAGCTTGGAATTGGCTCATCCACAAGGCTGCAGGGCCTTACCCTGAAGGCACACATCTTCTGCCCTGCGTCAAAAAGCAGTAAGCTCCAGGAGTGGAAACTACCACCATAAAGAACCACACTTGGAGTGCAGCCAGAGATCTTGGAATCCGACATAACCCCATCCACCTTGGAAAGGAAGAAAGAGGCAAAGGGAGTAAATTAAGCTGTTTCACTGATGAGCTTGAAGAAAATGCCCTCTGGTGATATATTAGCTCCGCCTCCAGTTTCTGGGACAAAGTTAATTATCAAAGTACATTATGTCACCATGTACAACCCTGAGATTCATTTTCTTGAAGGCAGTAGAATGGACAAATACAACAGAATCTACACACTCTGAAACTAAACATAAACGAAGACTAACAAACAACCCATGTCGAAAAGAAGACTAACAGTCCAAATTTTTAAAAAAAGACACAGAATATGAGTTATATAGTCCTTCAAAGTTTAAAGTGAATTTATTATCAAAGTACATATATGTATATATAAGTACAGATACAAAAAGAAAAAACACTAATAATAAATTAGCAATAAATATCAAGAACACAAGAGGTACAGTAGAGTCCTTGAAATTGAGTCCATATGTTATGGAATGAGTTCACTGTTGGTTTGAATGAAGTTATCCCCTCTGGTTCAAGAGCCTCATGGTTGAGGGGTAATAACTGTTCCTGAACCTGATGGTGTGGGACTTGAGGCTCCTGTACCTAATTCGTGATGGCAGCAATGAGAAGAGACCGTGGTCTGGATGCTGCTTCTTGTGATAGTCCTCCATGTAGATGTACCCAGTGATGGGGAGGGCTTTACCTGTGACACTCCTCCATGTAGATGTACCCAGTGATGGGGAGGGCTTTACCTGTGACACTCCTCCATGTAGATGTACCCAGTGATGGGGAGGGCTTTACCTGTGACAGTCCTCTATGTAGATTCACCCAGTGATGGGGAGGGCTTTACCTGTGACACTCCTCCATGTAGATTCACCCAGTGATGGGAAGGGCTTTACCTGTGACTCTCCTCCATGTAGATGTACACAGTGATGTGGAGGGCTTTACCTGTGATGGACTGGGCCGTATCCACTACTTCTTGTAGGCTGTTTTGTTCAAGGGCATTGTTGTTCCCATACCAGTTTGTGATGCAACCAGTCAGTATACTCTCCACTGTGCATCAATAGAGGTTTGTCGATGTCTTAGATGACACACTGAATCTGTGCAAGTTTCTAAGAAAGTAGAGCAGCTTTTGTGCTTTCTTTGTAATGGCACTTGGTTGCTGGACCCAGGAACGATCCTCTGAAATGATAATACGGAGGAATTTAAACTTGTTGATCCTATCCATCTCTGATCTCTTGATAAGGACTGGCGCAAGGACCTCATGTTTCTTCCTCTTGCAGTCAATAATCAGCTCTTCGGTTTTGCGGATGCTGAGTGAGAGGCTGCTGTTGTGTCACCTTCCAGCCTGATTTTCAATTTCTTTCCTATATGCTGACTCGTCACCACCTTTGATTAGGCCAACAACAGTGGTGTTGCCAGCAAACTTAATTATGACATTGGAGCTGTGCTTACCCTCAGAATCATACAGTTTGTGAACCCTGTAGAATTTTCTCTATTTCTGCATTAATATGACCTAAAATTGAACAGATCTTCACATGTCCTAAAACTAGATAAAGAGAACCAATTAAATAAATAACACAAAACATTATACTTGTTCATTTATTTATTGAGAAAAATTATCCAATATTATATGTACTTGTTGGAAAAGTTAAGTGAACCTCTGGCATAATGATTTTTACAAAAGCTATTTGAAGCCAGGTATTCCAATCAATGAGGTGTGATTAAAGTGTGGGTTGTAGAGGTGCCCTGCTCTATAAAAAAGACACACTAAGCCAGGTTACTGATAGAACCTGTTCATGTCAAGAAAGATCTGTTTATGTGCACCATGCCTCAATCAAAGCAACGTTCAGAGGACCTTTAGAGGAGAATTGCAGAGATGCATGAAGCTGCAAAAGGCTACAAAAGCATTTCTAAAGACCTGAGTGTTCATCAGTCCACAGTAAGAGAAAATGTCTACAAATGGAGGAAGTTCAATGCTGTTGTTACTCTCCCTAGGATTGAGCAACTTGCAAAGATCACACCAAGAGCAAAATGTACAATGCTGAAGGAGGTGAAAAAGAACCCAAGGGTAACAGCAAAAGACCTGCAGAAATCTCTAGAACTTGCTAATGTCTTTACAGTCGGCCCTCCTTATCCGTGGGGGATTGGTTCCGGGACCCCTCGCGGATACCAAAATTCGCGGATGCGCAAGTCCCTTATTCAGCCTGTCTCAATCAGGTGGAACTTAGGACCCAGCAGAACCCCAGTCCTTATTTAACTTGTCTCAGAGCACTGGACATTAGAAGTCAGTGCCAGAGCTCTGAATGCGCAGTATTTCTGTTCACGAAAATAATCACTATCACGATTGAAAATAAAGTGGAAATAATAAAGCGATCGGAAAGAGGTGAAACACCATTGGTCATCGGAAAAGTGTTAGGCTGCGTCGGTCAACAATCAGAACAATTTTAAAGGATAAGGTGAGAAAGGCTCTGCCCCAATGAAAGCTACAATTATTACTAAACAACACAGTGGTTTAGTTACTAGGTTTTGGGGTTTTGAGTTTTTGATCCTCCACATCAACCAGGCATGGTGGAGAGCACACTAGGGAGCAATCTGTCCTGAGTCCTGAGAACTTCTGTTCCCGAGCCTGGAGCTGAAACATACGTTCTTAAGTGTTTTATGTGCATAGAAAGGTAAAATATATACTATATACTAAGGCAAACAATTGATTAACTGACGCTAAATAATACCGGATGTATCTGTTCTGATTTACTTAGGAAGAGAACTTGCAGCTTTTTTCGATTCCGATGCACGATAACCCATGCACATCCTCCCGTGTACTTTATATCATCTCTAGATTACTTATAATACCTAATACAATGTAAATGCTATGTAAAATGGTTGTTATACTGCATTGTTTAGGGAATAGTGACAAGAAAAAGAAGTCTTTACATGCTCAAACAAGAAGTGCTGGAAGAGCACTTCTGGGTTTTCGCGATTCACGGTTGGTTGAATTTGCGTATGTGGAATCCGCGGATAAGGAGGGCCGACTGTATTCATTTGTCCACTATAAGAAAAATGCTGAAAAAGAATGGTGTTCATGGAAGGACACCACTGCTGCAAGTTTCAAGATTGCAAAAGACCACCTGAATATTCTACAACACTTCTGAGACAATGTTCTGTGGACAGATGAGATAAAAGTTGAACTTTTTGGCTAAAATGCACATTGATATGTTTGGAGGAAAAAGGGCCCTGCACACCAACACCAAAACCACATCCCAACTGTGAAGCGTGGTGGAAGAAGCATCTTGGTTTGGGGCTGCTTTGCTGCCTCAGGGCCTGAACAGCTTGCAATTATTGAAGGAACAATGAACTCAAAATAGTATTAAGTAATTTTACAGGAGAATGCCAATCCATCACCTGAAGCTTTATACAACATGATAATGACCCAAAAGACAAGAGTAGATCAACAACAGAATGGTTTAAAAAGAAGGATGTTTGAGTTTTGGAATGGCCAAATCAAAGTCCTGACCTTAATCTTATAGAAATGTTGTGGAAGGACCTGAAGCAAGCAGTTCATGCAAGGAAGCCCACCAGCACCCCAGAGTTGAAGCAGTTTTTTAAGGAGGAATGGCCTAAAATTCCTCCTAGCTGATGTGCAGGACCATTCAATAGTTACTGGAAATGTTTGGTTAAAGTTATCGTTGCATGGGGCGGGGTGGGGGGGGGGGGGTGTGGTGAAGTCACACCAGTTACTGAAAGCAAAGGTTCACATACTTTTTCCATCGAATACATGTGATACTGGATCATATTTCTCAATAAGTAAATGAACAAGTATAATGTTTTCTGTGTTGCTTATTTAATTGGGTACTCTTTATCTAGTTTTAGGACTATTTGAAGATCTGATCACATTTTAGGTCATATATGCAGAAACAGATGATTCTACAGGGTTCACAAACTTTCTTGCACCACTGTAAGTATAAAGTGAGTAGAGCAGGGAGCTAAGCACACAGCCTAATGGTACACTTGTGCTGATTGTAACTGTGGAGGAAATGTTGCCAATCTGAACTGACTTGAAAATAAGTCCATAAGTTGTGGAATCAGTTCAGAGATGAGGTGAGTGAAGTTATCCATGATGGTTCAGGGACTTGATGATTGAAGGGTAATAACCGTTCATGAACCTGGTGGAGTGGGACCTAAGGCTCCTGTATCTCCTTTCTGATGGCAGCAATGAGCAGAGAGAATGGCCTTAGATAGTGGGGTTGTTGCTGACGGATGCTGCTTTCTTGAGGCAGTGCTCCTTGTGGATGCCTCTTCTTAGAAGCATTGTCATGCCTTCTTTGTGAACAGCTGTCAGGCAAATCAGCCAAAAGAATATGTTGCTCTCAAATCTGCAGAGAGAAACCTCTCATATGTTACAGTTTCAAAAAGTCAGTAGAATTATGACATTTTCCCCTCTGCCTGATTTAGATCTCATTGAGAATCCACTGTGTACTCATGTTTTAATTAGATTTTCTCTTTTGTTGACCCAGCTTCTGAGAAACAGGATGAATCCGTTCAGAGTCTGGAAAGGAACAGTTTGAAACAAAATTTCAAATCACAATGTAATGAAGCCAAAAAGACAAACAAGTCATCTGGTGAGAAAAGAAGTTAACTATACTGGGTCAGCTTTACTAAACTGGTATCTGTCATGCATCAAATTCTTAGCCATTTTGAGATTTACATTGTCATTCACACCACATATCTATTTCACTAACACTGCAACTTAAATGCATTGAACATAAATGATATTCCTAACAAGCTGCCTCACTGCTTCATTAAGAAAATGCACAATGGCAGACAGGAAGGTTCTGCACCAGGTAGTGAAAACAGCTCAACACATCACTGTCTCAAGACTACCCGTTATCAAGGACATACAATACAGTATATACGGAAAGGTGCCAGAAAACATCCAGTAACATCATGAAGGATTCCACACAATCTGTTCATGGACTGTTTGTCCCATTCCTATCAGGGAAGAAGCTACGTGGAATCTATGCCAAGACCATCAGGCTTAAAATAGTTACTTTCCCCAAGCAGTAAGGCTGATCAACACCTCCACCCACTAACTCCACCACTCCTTTATATTTCCTGCTAGCCACCTTATATATAGTCTAGTGCAATTTTTTTGGACATACAACCAATCTACTTAAATAATCTCTTATGTATTTATACTTATTGTGTGTTTTTAGTTATTGTGTTCTTTTTTGTGCAGCATCGTATCCTGAATAACAATTATTTTGTACTCCTTACACTGGAAATGACATTCAATAATCTTGAATATTCAAGTTTGTATCTTTAACATCTCAAGTATGTTTGCCTTTCATGTTACACATCTGTCATGTGTGCTTGCCAGAAGCCACTGTCACTCAAATTGTACATTCAGACCACTCACACATATACAGTAATTCTTGTACTGCATGTAAACAGCTCCACAGGGTATAGATCAATAAACAGGAACTCAGTTCGTCATGCAGCTCTAGTGGAAGGAAAAGGACAGAGCATATCTTGCATTGAGAATCTTCATCTGGACCCTTTTTCAATCCAAAATACCATCTGCCCCTTTACTTCTACCGATGCTCCTTGATCCACTGAGATCTGCCGGAATCTTGTTTGTTGTTCTAAATTCCAGCATCTTCAGTGTCTTGCATCCCTTTAAGATGTAGCTATGTTTAAAAAGAAACAAAGTACTGGAAATATTCAGTAGGTCAATCAGCATCTGTGGCGAGAAGAACAGAGTTAACACTTCAAGTCAATGACATTTCTTCAAAAATAATTTTGTGTTCATATATGTAGGTTAGAATACCTTTTGTTGTTGTTCTCATTGACTAACATCTACCTTTCTTCCATGCTGCCCATGAATTAATATACTGCTCAATTCGATGTCATATTTATACCAATATCATTCTCATATTGCACATTTTACATTTACTGTGCCTATCGGCAATCCCATTCACATTTAGATGATCTTTGCCCAGTAAATCTGTTATTGCAAAGTGTGTGTCTGCCATTAATAACCAGCAAACTCATCTGTGCAGTAGGCTCTCCTACTTTATCCTCACCTAGAGGTAAAGGTGAAGCGTGTCAGCAGTAAATTATAGGTGGTAGATTTATGAGGGCTAAAATATTTTGCTTTGAAATAGATATGTATTATTTTTGAAGTCCAGGTTTATTTGAGTCAATATTGTATCATGATAATGGAGCACCAATTAAGCACAGAGATGAGAATAAATTATCTTGGTACATTGGACGGTAAATCTTTAGATTTCTGTAATTCAGGGGATTTTAGATGCTAAATTGTTTTATGTATTTGAAGATATCAATAGATTTTAGGACATTCAGGCCATCAAAAAGTAGAGGGATTTATCAGGTAGATGGATACCATGCAAAATCAGCAATTTTTCCAATTGAATATTGGAGTAAGTTTGAGAGCCATTAGCTTTTAAAAAATTCTTAAGTGAAAATTTATAATTTTCACTTGCAATTGCACCTTTAACAATTCAATGTCCATTGGATATATCTCAGAGTAATATAACTTACTCCTTAAATCAGCTCAATATAGCTGTTATCATAAATTAAGAAATATTTTTCAGTACATGTGGTTATTTATGATTACTCATTCCCTAACAGAGGTGATTGTATAACTGACTTTAATTCTACAACCTGCCAACACAATTGGAAACAAGTAAGTCTTTGGAGTTTCTTTATTTAATTCCAGAGTCATGGATGACAAAAGAGGTAAAACTCTACAAGTCTCAAAGGATTGCACCGGAGATAAATTGCAATCGAGTGAAAAATTGCAAACTCCTTGTGGAGAAAGCAATTAAGGTAAAAATATTTATCAGAAATTTAATTCAGAGTGCTGTTCCTGTCAGCTCAAGAATGAAGGACTAGAATCAGAACATATGCAGCTTACATTCTTTCAGATGCACACATGCAATTGACCTTCAATTTTCTATTTTGTTCCAGTCTTATAACTGCAAGATAAATCCGGAACCTCATTTCAGTATGAACCTGGCAAGCAGTGTTAGGCTCCTTTTGAAGGCGTAGTCTTACAACACTTGGGATTGACATAGCATAGCAAATAACCAATCTGAAATAATATTTGAATCAGCTATACTTCCTGAGAATGCTTTAGATAAACATACAATTCATCTAAATGATTAACTCATGTGAACAACACAATATATAATCTTTAAAGCATTTTCATCTCTAAGAAAATTTTCTTTGGAAGTAAAGGCATAGTCAGTGTTTTGGGTTATGAATCTGCATCTGGACTGAAGCTATCCAGTATAAAGAGGTGAGAGGATGGAAGGGTGAGACAGGAGTTGGTAGGTGATAAGTGGAAACAAGTGATTTAGGGTATAATGGGCATCAGTACCATCGGGGCATTTGGAGTCATGATTGAGGTTTGTTCTATGATAGTGCAGTTTTCCATTGCACTTGCTGAAATGTTAAAAGTAATTTCACTAAATAATTGAACACCATTCTTAATCCTTAGCTGAAAAAGATATTTACCATCTTTGGGCCATATCCAGTGATCAGACAATGTCTGCGAAGCAGGGGCTGGCTAGAGAAGAGGATGCCCAAGCCACCAAAGAGCCTTCAGAAAAAGGAGAGGATAATCTTTATGGAAAATGATGTAGATGATGGAGTTGGTGACTCTGATGGGTGTGATTCTGATGGTAAGCATTCGGGCTGTCACAACCAGACTATGTAACAGTTTCTTCCCCCAAGCCATCAGGCTCCTCAATACCCAGAGACTGAACTGACACCAACTTACGGCCACTACTGTGCCTATTGTCTTGTTTATTATTTATTGTAATGCCTGCAGTGTTTTGTGCAGTTTATGCAGTCCTGGGTAGGTCTGTACTCTAGTGTAGTTTTTTTTTCTGTGTTGTTTTTAGGTAGTTCAGTGTAGTTTTTGTATTGTTTCATGTAGCACCATGGTCCTGAAAAACGCTGTCTCATTTTTACTGTGTACTGTACCAGCAGTTAAGGTCGAAATGACAATAAGGAGTGACTTGACTTGATATTTTTATTCCAAAGCTGTTTAAACATGCCCATGTAGATTCAGCAAATTATAGTGATGTTACTTTAAGCATTTTTCCTTTAATGTTGGTTAACATGGCTTTCAGATAGTTTTAGAAACATAGAAAACCTACAGCACAATACAGGTCCCACTAAGTTGTGCCGAACATGTCCCTACCTAAGAAATTACTAGGCTTACCCATAGCCCTCTGTTTTTCTAAGCTCCATGTACCTATCCAAAAGTCTCTTAATAGACCCTATCGTATCCACCTCCTCCACCGTTTTCTGTACACAAACCACATTGGTAACAAAAAAAATCCACACACACCTTGTGCAAACAGAGCAAAGGTCATGTCCTTACTTCAAACTCATTTATAGGCTGTTGTGTGACCATGTTAAGTCTGAAACAGATTTTCTAAACACAGGATGATATGTCTTAATGCATGATTTAGCATACAATATCATGTGATAGTTGTTCGTCATGTCTGATGATGTCTGATGATGTCTTTTTAAAGTGGAAAAGCTGTTGCATTCGGACTGTCCCACTCTCTCAACCTCAATGTCCAGGTACAGTGGTATGAACAAGCATCACTTTTGAGGTCTTCCTTGGTTGCAGAGGATGACCGTGACGTCTTCTGTGCCTTATAATGGCCTTTGCCATTCACAGAGTGTTGCAGTACCACCTTCCTTGTCATTAGATCTTGCTGTAGATCTCATCCACCCAGTTTGCCAGAGCTGACTTTGTGTGCTATGACAGGCATATCCCTATCTCACCGGGGTATGAGATCTGCCAGCTACCCTCACCTGGTTTAACCCTCCTGTTGAAGTGGTGTACTGGGGTGTAGCTGCTGTCGCATGCAAGCAGATACTTGGAGCTGCAGGTGAGAGTTGAGTGTCTGGTGTGGACCAGAGGTGATTGAGCTGCCCTGGAATGGACATTACGAGTCACTTCACCAGAGGTACTACCCCTCCCTGGACACCCCATACAACCCACAATATCATGTAAGCACAGTGCAAAACCACAAGGAATGGATTTAGAGTATAATGCCTCATGCAGAGCTACACAGACTGATGGGGAGAATAGGCTTAGGTTGGAAAACCAAGAAGTTTATCCTCAAGGTCTGGGAATCATGGTTGTTGATAGAAAGAAATGGTTAAGCAGTTTAAGGCTGAAGTTTAAAATATCCATTGATATTTTAAAATGCCAAATTGAATTCTGATGGCTACTAATCCTTCCCTGTTAAATCAATGGATTCCTAGCATTTGCAGGTCTTAACCTCCTTTTATTCTACCCTGAACTCACCATTTAAAAATTTTTATTCTATATTTTACATGCTGATACAGAGTGATTTCTATTTTTAGACAAGTTTCTCAATGGACCAAGTAATTCTTCTCTTTTCTTCTTAAGGCTTTATACCCTATTGATGTCCTCAACTTAATTATAAAAATGGGTGATACTTGTGTGAATAATGCTGGCAAGTGTTAGAAAGCTGATTATTGTCCTCGTTCAGTTTTCACATGTACCCACAATCTTTGTTGGATTGGTGATTAGGAATCCTGTCTAATTTTCAATTCCCTCACCCAAAGGCAATAAGGCAACCAAAAAAGAGACCAGCAACTACTGGACATGCTCCCAGAACCACTTATCGATCCTGTAAGCTTATCCATGCTAATAACATCCTTGGATTTACAGAAAATAATTTGGCTTTATTTGACATTAAGTGTAGTTCTCAACATGGAGGTTAAATCCTGATATACCTGACACTGAATATTATACCATGTATCTGAAGCTCATTTCAATAGATAGATTCCTATAAAGCCATGTCAGTTGATTTGTTCAAAATTGTAAAGTGTAAATGGGATTGACATTAAGCTGTGATGTTCTGTTTTACAATGCAGACAAAACGAGTGATGAAAAAGACCTCTCTGATGATCCAGATAACATTCATGACATTGTGGTTAGTGTTGTATAATTTTTGATACATTAATCATTTCTGTCAATCGCACTTACTTTGATAAAACAGCATCTGGATAAAGTTGGTAACGTAGCGGTTCATTTCAGAGTGACCGAGTAGCTTAACACAGATATTTTTGGCAGCATGCACATAAAACCAAGAGATATTCCCTTTTCAACAATGACTGCATGGTTGGAATGAGCTACCAAAGGCATACAGTTTATCATTGGAGGTATCCATCTGGGAATGGCAAAACTTCAAGTTGGAATTTTAAGTAAATGGCCATGTGTTTAATTTCATCTTGGTTTGGTGTTATGGTTAACTGTGAGAACATTTTGTGATAGTAAATTATTATTGAAGTGGAATAGTGGATTGATTTTGGGACATAAAAATCCCGAATATGGAGGTAAAAGACAAATAATGTAAAGAATATAAAACATAGACACGTTACAGTGGAGATACACCTAGATTTCACCAGTGCTAGAATCTGGATGGTTGATAAGATTTTATCAATAAATTGAAAAGATTTTCAAGGAGGCTTCTATTCAAAGACTAAAAGAATGAGTGCTCTACTCAACCCTGAGATTCATCTTCCCACAGACAGCCACAAAACAAAGAACCACCATTAAACCCATTCAAAGAAAGCATCAAACACCCAATGCACAAAAAAAGAACAAATTATGCAAACGGCAAAAAAAGTGAATAACACACAGAATATTAAACATCAAAGTGCAGAGTCCTTGAAACCGTCTTGGAATGTTCAGTTTAATTCAGTTCAGTTCAATTTATTGCTGTATTGTTCATTGGTCTGCCCCGATCAAAATAACGCAAAAATTGCAATAGAAAAAGGAGAAACCAGAAACGCGTATAACATAGACTGTAGAATCCTCTAAAGATGAGTCCAATCCACAAACTACGTCAATCAAACCGTGCCCAAGACCAAGACTCCCGCATCTTCCTCCGGCAGGAGTGAGCAAGAGGGAGGGGGAGACAGATCAAATGCAGGCAGACGGAAGTTCAAAGATTCAGATGAACACCCGCTCGGCTTCCACTCTCATCTTGTTAATTTCAATTTTGCTCGACACTTTAGTTGATGAATTGGTCAAAACCCCCCCCCCCCAATTAGACACACTCCGTTCTCAGCCTTGCTCTCAACCACGCTGAATTCCCTCAGAGACAGCAAAAGCACCAGATTTCTCAGTCAGCCGGAAACACATTATCAAAATGTAAATTTCAGGCTCCAATCACACACAGATTAGTAGTAGAAATATATTTAAAAGAAAAAAGGAATTTGTTTCATGAGCTTTCTGCTGGACGTCTCAATTAGGTGCATTAACCATTGGCACTATCATGCTTTATTCCACTAGAATTAGGAAGATTAATAGTAAGGTGATAGAGGAACAGAATGATCTTAAACTATTTTAAATAGTTATAATTAATTACATTGGAGAGATTAGAGCGTGGGTGGAATTTGAAAATTTTGTTGGAAAATCATTGAATTCTTTTAAAAGGAAGTAAATAGTTTGTTGAAGTTAAAGGAACTTGCCAGTTCCTCAAGGATTTTGTGTGTGTTGCTTAGGAGCTGTAAGTTACTGTGGAGATATTTGTAGACTTATGCACCAGATGGCCTGTTTCTGTACTGCAACGTCTATGACTGCTTTTAAGCTGAAAGAGACAGCAGAAGGGAAAAAAACACATTATTTTGCTGTGATAATTTTATGTCATGAATGTATGTTTTGTATATACTGTAAAGAAATTGTATGAGATCAGTTAAATTTGTTAATTTATTTTAAATATATTTAATTTTATGTTGCAGTCTCGACTATTGAAAAATGAAATGCCATGTTTTCTCTGGACAAATGGAGTTGATGGGTATAACCTGCAAAAAGATCAGATTTTCAACCATTTTTCAGGGGCTGGTTCCTTCACTACAAAGGTAGGTTATATCTCAGCAGACTGAATCTTTCCTCACAAGGTCTACTCTCTATACCTGGCACCTGATGTTCTATGTCTGGCAGAAATTCCATTACACTGCAGACTCTTTCATCACAAATGCAAGATCTCAGTTAAACTGCTAATTCTTCACCAAAATTGTCAATTATAATAAAGGCTTGAAAGATAACGCTCCCTGTTATTTTACCTTTCACACCTTGGATCTCTCCTCGACTGTACATAGCCTGTTGCATTATTAATAAAGCTAAGATCTGCTAAAGTGTCACATGCATGGAACAACATTTATGATACAAACAATTGACTATGGCTCAATCAATAAATGGATGAATTTTGCTTGCATCATACACCAGGGTGCTCTCTTCAGTTACCCAGTGAGGTAACTGTATGCTTTGGTCAGGAGCAGATGTCGTCAGATGGTGCTTAACCATTACACTCTCCAGTTGGCAGGTCATTGGAGGCCAAGCCACTGCAAATCTGCTCCTCTCACCTGCTTCATATCCAGCAAGAAGCTCTTTCTGCTCCCCAACCCATCCTGCAAGCTGCTTGGTTCTTGCTGTTTTTCAACAAGGCCCAGCGCAGACAGCAACCTCCATGTTGACCTTGTCGTTGAACCTTCTACAACCAATCTCCAAATGGGAATAGTCACATCTGCCAATCCTTTGTCCGTGCATTCCTGGACTAAGGACTGGTTCTTAAGGGCATTCCTCTCATAAGCCTCCTCACCTCCTTCCTCCCATGGTACTGTGAGCTCCACCAGGATGATTTTCTTGTCTTTGCTGGATCAAGGCACAGCGTCTGGTTGAAGTGTAGTTTGCACCACCTCCTCACATCAGCCCTCATGATCTGGATTTAGACCTCTTTGATATCACTTGCATGGCCCTCTCCTTGATGAAAATGACTGCCTGTTTGCCTCTTTTTACACCTCTCCCACTCCAGTGCATCAGCAAGGGACAGCAGAAGCTTGTTGTGGCACCACCTATACTGTCCTTGTGTTAAAGCTGTTTTGCATCCTGACAGTATGTGTGTCAGTGAACCCCGCTGACCACAAAGCTTGCAGTTAGGGTCCTCCATCAGTCCCCAAGTATGCAGCCATGATGGTATAGGGAGACTATCATACACGGACTGCAGGAAGAAAGAAATACAAAGTGCTCAGTCTCCAAAGCCCTGCCTGTGTGACGTTGTGCTTGGGAGATCCCATTTCATCCAAGCATCCTGTGACCTCAAATCCACTGCCTTCGAAAACTGCTTTCTGTCCTCACAGTTCCGTACCTCTACTTCGACCATGTCACATCTATCCCTTGCGCTTGCACTCCCCCATCATTGGAAGTGTGCAGAGTCAAGGCCTTGCTGTCCCAGGCATGGGTTACCAATGATATCTCTCAATTGCAGGGAGCTCACTGACTGGTCTATAGCCAAGTTGATGGCCCACTTTTGTCCTGATCTAGTTGTGACTCCTATTAGCTTGTCATCCAAGCCCCTCAATGTTAACATGACTCTACACTTTGTCACAGGTCCTCCACAGGTGCTTGTTTACTTTCCTGTCAATGCCTTCTACAGAGGTCATGGGGAGCTCATACACCATGAAAAGCCAGAGTAGCCTTGGTAAAAGACCATGTTGGTACAACCATGTCTTAATTTTACAAGGGAGTCTGGTTTTGTCGATTTTGTTCAGCTACTCTTCAGTCTGCTTTACAGTGTCAGTGATGTTGGCTCTATCTGTCATTGCTGCATCAAACCACTTTCCAAGATTGTTAACTGGGTTGTCCTCTATGGATGGAATGGCTTCCCCCTGTACTTGAAGACTGAATATGTTAGTAACCTTGTCCTTCTTGATCACCATGCATCTGGACTTCTTAGCCTTGAAGATCATCCTAGCCCAGGTAGCTACATTGTCCAGGGTTTCTAATACCCAACTTGCCCATACATGGATTACAGTGGTTACAGTGATGTCATCTATGAATCCTTGTATTGCAAGTTGTTGGATGCCAGACTACAGTACTGGGCCTTGAGTTACGTCTGCTGCTGCTGATATGAGGAGGTTCATACCTATGACAAACAAGATGACGGAGATGGTACATCCAGTTGGAATCCTTTTCTGGAGGTCTTGCCAACTGGTTGTAAAGTGAGCTGAAGTTAAGTGTAGCTTGAATCGACTTAGGTAGCTGGTGATCATGTCTCGTGTTACTGGTGGGATATGGTAGTGGTCCAGAGCAACCAAGATGAGTATGTGTGGAATTTATTCATAGGCGTTGGCTACGTCTAACTAGATGAATGTTAGATCGGCTTTTTTCTACCTGGCCTTGCAGATCAATTAGCTGATTATTGAGGTGTGGTCAAGGCACCCAGAAAAACCCAGGGTGCCACCTTTCTGGATGAATGTGTTGATGTAGTGGTTTTCCATTAGGTAAGAGGTCAGCCTTCTCACAAGTACTGAGAAGAATATCTTGCACTCCATGCTAAGGAGGGAGGTTGTCCGAAACTGGATGATTGTAGAGGAATCTTCTTTCTTGGGAGCAAAGCACCTTTCAGCCATTTTCCAATTGGTCCACTTCTTCATTATCTTCCACAACCTCTGGAGGAGTTTTAGACATTTCTTATATACCTTGTAGGGTATACCACTTGGTCCTGAGGTGGCAGCTGACTTTGCTCTCTTGATGATATCCTGGACCTCCTGCCATGTGGGCTCTGCAATGTTCAACTCAGTTGCTGAGTTTCATCCAAAACTATTTCATCCAAATAGATGAAAGAGAAGTCCAGGTCGTGTCCCACCACATCCATTAACCGCTGAAACGTCTGTGCAGCATTCTTTAGGTCGAACGGCATGTGGAGGAACTCGAAAAGGCCAAACGGGGTGATGAGTGCCGTTTTGGGGACGTTGTCTGGATGCATCGGGATTTGATGGTATCCCCGGACGAGGTCTACCTTGGAGAAGATCCGTGTGCCATGCAGGTTTGCTGCAAAGCCCTGAATGTGTGGCACAGGGTAGCAGTCCAGTGTTGTAGCCTCATTCAGCCTGTGGTAGTTGCCACATGGTCTCCAGCCCCCTGTTGCTTCAGGCACCATGTGCAGGGGGGAGGCCCATGGGCTGTCGGACTGCCGTATGATCCCCAATTCCTCCATCCTCTTCAACTCCTCCTTTGCCAGTCGGAGCTTGTCCAGGGGAAGCCTTCGAGCACGGGCGTGGAGGGGTGGTCCTTGTGTCGGGATGTGGTGCTGTACGCCATGTCTGGGCATGGCTTCTGTGAACTGCAGCGCCAGAACCAATGGGAAATCTGCCAGGACTCTGGTGAGGTCGTTGTCGGACAGCGTGATGGAGTCCAGATGTGGGGCCGGCAACTGGGCTTCACCCAGGGAGAACGTTTGAAAGGTCTCAGCGTGGACCGGTCTCTTCCTTGGCAGCTCACAAAAAATATGCTCCCAGGAGTGGTTGGGCTACGGCGGCCAGTGTGAAGTCCCACGTGAGCCGGCTGGAGCTGAACTGTAGCTGCACCGTACGGGTGCTGTAGGTCCTTACTGTGCTGCCGTTCGTGGCCCTCGGTGGGAGCCGGTTCTCTGTTGTGGGTGTCGTAACTTGTCGGAGGTAAGATGCTAATCTCGGCTCCGGTGTCAACCAAAAAGCGGCGTCCCAACTGCATGTCCCAGACATACAGGAGGCTATCCCGATGGCCAGCTGCCGTAGCCATCAGCAGCGGCTGGCCCTGGTGTTTCAGCATTCAGAAGGGCGGGCTACAGTGGCGGGCTTCTGCGCCCCACTGCTGGTGGTAGAAGCACCATTGTTCATTGGTCTCCTCACCCCTGCTTCTGGGGTTAGTGGGCTCTGCGGCTGGGCCTGGTCTGGTCTGCTGCTGGGAGCGTTGCCTGGCGATCTGTGCGACAGAAGCCCCACTCTCCTTCTTGGCTTTCTGCAGCACGTCCGCCTGGGCCGCCACCTTCCGGGGGTCACTGAAATCTGCGTCGGACAGCAGCAGGCGTATGTCCTTGAGCAGCTGCTCCAGGAACACCTGCTCAAACATGAGGAAGGGCGTGTGTCCCTCAGCCAGGGACAGCATCTTGTTCATCAAAGCCGATGGTGGCCTGTCCCCCAAACCATCCAGGTGCAGTAAGCGGGCAGCTCACTCGTGCCGTGAGAGTCCAAAAGTCCTTATGAGCAGGGCTTTGAATTCTGTGAATTTGCCGTCCTCTGGGGGCAACTGTATGAACTCCTCAACCTGGGCAGCTGTCTCCTGGTCAAGGGAGCTCACCATGTAGTAGTAACGTGTGGCATCCGAGGTTATCTGCTAAATGTGGAATTGGGCTTCTGCTTGTTGGAACCATAGGTGAGGTTGCAGCGTCCAGAAGCTTGGCAGTTTTAATGAAACTACATGAACAGATGAGGCGTTGTTCATCTTCGGTCCAAATATCATTTGGGCCGTCGGGGTCACCAATTGTAGCGGTGTGCTACATGCAGTGCTGAAATAACGACAGGTAGTCGGTGAGCTGCAGTTGCAAAAGAGGTTTGTTCAAACTTTGTGGCCTCACTTTAAAGCCTTCCTGTTCCTTCGCTCCCCGGTTCTCCGCGCTTCACAGTCCCGTCCCACGCACGGGCTTTTCCCCTTGCTGGTGAAGCAGGCTAGGTGCCCTCTTTGGAACTGGCCAGCATGCGCCACTTTGTGAGCCGGTTCGAGTGCGCTGGGAAGTGGGTCACCACAGCCCCTCAATTTTGAGGCTGTGCCCTCTAGTTCAGGATACCCCCAGCAGAAGAAACATCCTCTTCACATCCACCTTATCTAGTTCTTTCAGCATTCAGTAGGCATCTCCCCCACATTCTTCTAAATTCCAGTGAATACAGGCCCATAGCTGCCAAACGTTCCTCATATGTTAACCTGTTCATTTCAGGAAACATCCTCAATCTCCTCTGGACTCTCTCCAATGACAGTACATCCTTTCTGAGATATGGGGCCCAAAACTGTTGACAATACTCTTAAGTCCGGCCTGACTAGTGTCTTATAAATCTTCAGCTTTATCTCCTTACTTTTTATATTCTACTCCACTTGAAATAAATGCCAACATTGCATTTGCCTTCTTTACCACAGACTCAACCTGTGAATTCACCTTCTGGGAGTCCTGCACCAGGACTCCTATGTCCCCTTGCATGTCTGATGTTTCCCCTCTTAGATAATAGTCCACTCTATTGTTCCTTTTACCAAAATGCATTATCGTATATTTCCCAACACTGTATTCCATCTGCCACATTTTTGCCTATTCTTCCAAAATTTGTCTAAGTCCTTCTGCAATCGCATTGCCTCCTCAGCACTACTTATCCCTCCACCTATCCTTGTATCATCCACAGACTTTGCCACAAAGCTATTGATTCCGCTATCTAAACCATTGACAAACAATGTGAAAAGTTGCGATCTCAATACTAACCCCTGAGGAACACCACTAAACGTTGGCAGCCTACCACAAAAGGTTCCCTTTAGTCCTAGGCATCTTCAGCTTTTCAGTTCCATTAATTTCTCCAGTACTAATTTTTTTAAGCAATGCTAATTTATTTACATCAACATTCAGTCTAGACTATCCATTTCTTTTGAGAGTTTTTAAATATCTTCTTCTATGAAGACAAACACAAAAATTATTTAATTTCTTTATCACTTCTATTTCCTCCAATATCATTTGTCAATTTGGCTAATTGTTTCCTTTTTATATTTTTGTAACAACCTTTATTTTTGTATTTTTATGTTTCTTTGTAGCCTATATATGAATTCTACTCTCCCTTTGCTCAACAATGTCATTCTCCCAATGTTAGCAATTGTTAGTCTATTGTCATAGATTTACTGTAGTCTCACTATCTTCCAAAACCAATTCACATTTCATAGTTTCCTTTATTTACATTTGAGACACTAGTGTGAAATTGAACTAAATCAGTTCAATGTTTATATTAAATCCACTATCATACTGTGGCTACTGTAATCTAAAGGACTCCTCACAAGGAGATCCTCAGATAATCCTTTGTGCTATTCTAGATCTAAAACAGCCTTTGCCCTCATAGCAACACATACACAATTTTGGAAGAACTCAGCAGGCCAGGCAGCATCAATGGAAAAAAGTACAGTGGCCGCATTGCTTGGATTACCATCTGCAGATTTTCTCTCGTTTGTGATTCGTTTGCCCTCATACGTCCATCAACATATTAATCTTAAACACCATATCTAATATATTGCATAAATTCACCACATTATTATTCCCCTTTGGTTTGCATACTCTACATGCAGATTAAAGCCCATTACTATTGCATTACCTGTCTTGCATGCACTTCCAAATTCCTTACTCACACCATGCCATTGTACAGGAGGCAGCTTACAACCTCCACCACTATATCCTGTTGTTTTTGTTAACTCCACTCAAACTAATTTTACATGATTTTCTGAGCTAAGTCTACAGTAACCCGCAGACCAATGGCCTGACATGTGGTTTCATTGCTCCTTAAAGGCTGCACTGAAGGCCTCCCTGACGGACAAATGTTGGCATGATCATCTCCCATGGGACCAGCTGGGCTTAGAATAGTTTCATAAAGGACCTGCCGTCCTCTGCAGCTGAGTTGGTGTATGGACAATTGCTACGGGTGCCGGGTATTGTATTTGATATTGAGGGATAGTGCAGAACACACCAAGATACCAGCATGCAGGATATTCAACTAAACTTTATTGATAACTGTGCTTGTACAGGATGTGAACTCATCCCATGTGGGAGTGGTTAACTGAGGAGCATAGGAATAACCTGCTAACTACCACAACATCTCTTTTTGAAAAAAGAAGAAAAACTAGGTGATATACTTCTTGTCTATAGAACTGCATTGAAATTATAGTTACTGAAATTGAATGATTCAGTTCACTTTATCCATAGCACATAACTTGGACTCCCTACACAAACATAAAAAAGAATTGCCAATATTAAAACTGTCTTTCTCTTTGTATTCCTCCTTTTTTCATCAGTACCTTTCTTTTTAAAGAGGTCTCATTTTGTGAAATGTTTTTAACATTAGAACTCTATATAAAAAACACTGAATCTAATGGAGGTCAGGGTAGACTACCTGTCTACTCCAGCAAGGTGAAAGGATTATTTTGTCTCTTTACTCACTTGCCCTGGAGAGTTTCTCTGTGGTGAGACAAATAAATGACCCAATCTGGTATAGGTTCCTGGAAGTGTTGGAGTGGATGGAGGTTCTTGAACAGGTGTGTCCACCTCAAGTAAATGGTCCTTGTCATAAGGATCAAGCTACTTTTCTCAACCTTTCGTGGACTTTGGAGGTGCGTGAGTACACGCTTGCTCCACCTGATTTTACCTTGTGATGTTCTGATCACAAATGATCGTGCGGCATGCTGCCAGACTATTGCTCCTTTAGTGAAATGGTCTGAAACTCAAACAGCTTCACCACTCCTGAGTGATGTCAAAGGTTTTTGTTCTGTGTCTGAGATCGTGTGTGCTCTGTTTTCTCACGCTGTGTGTCTCAGAGTTTCTCACTTTGTCTAAGTGAGGTTGGAGACAGGAAGGAAGAACAGGCAGGCTTGTTCTCAGTCTCTGGCCCATTGACAGCTCTGATGGACTGTAGCCATCAGCAAGAGATGTGCAGTGATAACCTGGCAGTGCTTTGTAGGGGTCTTTTGCCTACAGTTTGCACTGCTCTTTCTGTTTCTCCATTTGCCTGTGGGGTCTGTGGACTGCTCGTTTGGTGTTTGATCTCATATTCTAGACAGCTCTCTATGTTTAGCAATCCACAGGGAGATGTTTGTCTCTCTTCAGCTCGAAAATCTCTGTGCCTGCAATTTGCTATGAAAAATCTGGGAGCTCTGTGGGATAGAGAGGTCAGCATGATTTTTGAGGAGTTTTCTGCATGCTTCACACTGATTTACATTATCTCCCAGCTGCGTGCTCGAACCAGGCCACCACACAGATTGCCTAGCTATTAGGTGACATTTTTCGATGCCTTGATGTCCTTGGTGGATTTGACTGATGATTTTGGTGTGTACAGAAGCAGGAATGACAAGTCCGGATCCCTTTAACAGCAAACCATCCAGAATGGTGAGTATGTCTCTTTCAAGCCAGTAAAGTCTGAGTTGGTGAGCTCCCTTTGAAACAGCTGGCCATCCATGCTCACAGTATTGCATAACCTTGCTGCAGATTTGATCTTTTTTCAACTCAGCATGAATTTCGTCCAGTTTACTCTATGATGCAGGAAAGCTTTCACATACCTTAGCTAAGTAGATGTTGATGTCTTCCATGAAGGTGGAGTCAGCTCTGCCCACTCACTTTTGCATGGCATCCTCGACAGAGTATCTGGCATTGTGAAATATTTTCCAGGGACATGTTCAATGTTATCACAGTATTGCATAAGCCTCATTTTGAATCTTTGCAGACATGGAGGTAAGTCATCCAAGTGTTTTGAGCTGAGGAGGCTGACAAGTGGCTTGTGGTCTGTTTCAGGTAGTAATTTACTGCCTATCTAGTAGCAGCTGTGGTGTTCACAAGCCCACAGAAGAGCCAGCATCTCCCTTTCAATTTGTATGGATTGTGTTCAGTAGGAGTCAGTGTTCTTGATGCATTCATCACCAGTTTCCATTCCCCACTGCAGTGTTGTATAATCATTTACTCAAGGCCAAAGGTAGAGACATCTGCTGAGACTTGGTTGATTTGTTCAGATCAATGAATGCCAATGTTGGCAAGAGAGATAAGCTCTACTTTAGGTGACAATGACTTCTCAAGTGGTGCATCCCAGGTCCTTGCTTGCATCATACACCGGGGTGCTCTCTTCAGTTTCCTGATGAGGTAACCATAGTCTTTGTCCACCACGCAGATTGAGAAATAAGGACACATAGTGGCTGTCCTTTGTCTGCCAAATCCGGAATGTCTTTCCCAGTTGGTTTAACATGCCAAGGAAACTGCAGATCTTGGATACATTTGTGGGTTGTTCCATGTTCTGAACTCGTGTCAGTTTATCTGAATCTATTTGCACTCCCTCTGAGGACAGTTGGTGGCCAAAGAACTTCACTTCCAATTTTGCAATTCTTTTTGTTCAGGGTGATTCCAGTCTATTTCAGTTTCTCCAAGGGAGCTTCCGCTCTTTTGCCATGTTCCTCACTTGAGCCTCCAAAGATGAGTATGTTATCCATATGGTAAACTATTCCTTCCTGTCCCTCCAAAGTTTGGTTCATTCTATCTGAAAGAGTTCAGGGTCTGATCAGATGTTAAAAAGGTGTCCTTTGAAGATGTAGTGTTCATATGGTGTGATAAAGGTTGTGAGCTTCTGTGACGCAGGAGCCATAACCATTAGTTTGTATCTAGTTTTATGAAGAACTTTGCTCCACCCAGCATATCAAATGAGGACAGAATAACTTCTGCCTCGCTGCATTATTCCATTTTGTTTGATTGACACAAATCCTCACTGTGCCATCTGGCTTGAGCAGGAACAATGCCTGTACACCATCAGTAGGTCCATTCACTATAATCATGATGTCAAGTACTGCCATTTTCTCATATTCAGCTTTGACTTTGATCATCATGGGACTGGTGTATGCCTCGCTGTGGTCAAAGAGCACGGTGTTATTCTTGGCCTCAGTTGGATAAAGTACTCTTCTTTCAGTACCACCATGCCTGTGAACAACTCCAGGTACTTCTGCCACTGAATATTGTTTAGTGAATTTAACCTGGCAATGAAGTTCAGCTACTCAGTGGCATGTCATCCCAGTGGTGGTGAGAAGAGATTCTGAACAACATTGACATACTCTCTTATCTGCTTCTCATTTTTACAGATAGAAGTAGTAAGCATTCCTTTCACCCTGAGCCTATGTTTCCCTGGCACCATGGGCACTTTCTTTGTTGGGTTTAGCTTAATGCCTGTTTTCTTTGCCAGCTTTGTGAACAGACTTTCAGGGACGGCTGTGACATCTGCCCCGGTGTCCATTTTGAACGTCACTGCCTCATTTTGCAACTGAACCATAGTGCACCAGCCTTGTCTGTTTGAATCTAAAGCCCCAAGGAAAGCTCTTTCTTAATCTGAATCATAGTCTTCTTTGACTCCCTGAAGAACTGCTTTTGAGTGTCACTGGCTTTTACAATGGTAAATTCTGTTGCATTGGTAGCATTTCACTTCTTTTGCTGGCCAAAGCTCTTTGACATGGAATGGACTTGTCACATCTCCTGTAGTTGGATATTTTACCTGCTGTTTGTTTAGCTTGTCTGTTTTGTTTGAGCTGAGCTCTACTGTTGTTTCTTTCTGTAGTCTTTCTGATTGTATGTTGTTTCCTCATATTTCACATTTCGTTTTCTTGTGAAATATTCTTTGAATTTGTCCCGCACTGTTTTGTATTCCTTTTCCTGAGCCTCTGTCAGTCCTAATCCACCCATGATGTCATCTGCTTTGTCCCCCAAGCAGTATTTCAGTGTGCCTACTTGATGCTATTCTGAAGCCTGAGTGAGATTGCTTGCAACCTAAAATTTCTCAAAGCATCTGAGCCATCTCTCAAAGTTCCCTTATTTAGAGAAATCGGGAAGCTTTATTAGGTAAGTAATGCAGGTACTGCAGGCATTTGCTCCATTTTCCTGATTGTTTATTTATTAATTATTTGGACCACAAAAGTCTTCTTTTGTCTCCCTGAGAGTTTGACTGACTTCTCTGACTTCTCAGCTGTGTCTCTGTCGCTGTGCATTTCCCCAGGCTAGTTGCCCACAGATTATTACACGATATACCATTTCAGATGCATTCTTAAAGTGTTGCCTAGCCAGTTCTCAGCTAGGCAGTGTATACAATTAGCAACTAGGTTGATAAGAATCTGTATATTTTTCATATACAGATTCTTACTGTAAATTCATTCTTATTGGGCATCTTATTTGGTCTGTAGCACCAACTCATTGATGCTCAACCATTTCTGACACCATATTGTGTTTGATATTGAGGGATAGTGCAGATCCTGTAAGATATTCAACTGAATTTTATTGGTAAATCTTCTTGTACAATATGTAAACTTCTTCCATGTGGGAGTGGCTAACCAATTGGCATAGGAATACCACTATTGACTAACACTACATGGGTGATTTTATTCCTGATGCCATGACTGCCTGGTTAGTGCCTCAGCAGCTTTCCCCCTGCCTCAGTAGACTTAATCCTTCTATACCTATTCCTACCTCCTATCATGGCATACTGTTCTAGCTGACCTCTGCTCTACCTCATTCATTCCTGTCCACCATGGTGCACATCAGCACCCCTTTTAGCCCCCTTACGATGGCTCATTTCATGCTTTGGAGCAGGGCTATGAGACTTTTATTGTAAATAGGAACAGTAAACCTGAATGTATTTCTGAGATCATATTAAACCAGCTCACTAAAACTGGATGGTTCCAACACCATACGCCTTGCATCACAACATTGCAACATACTGCCACCATACAACCATAAGACATTGAAGCAGAATTAGGTCATTTGGCCCATCGAGCCTGCTTCACCATTCCATCATGGCTGCTTTATTGTCCCTCTCAATCTAATTCTCCTGCCTTCTTCATATAACCTATGATGCCCTGATTAATAAAGAACCTACCAACCGCCATCTTAAATACACCCAGTGAACTGGACCAATAGTCTGTGACAATGAATTTTTGATTCACCACCCTCTGGCTAAAGAAAATTTTCCTCATGTCTGTTCTAAATGGAGATCCCTTAATTCAAGACAGTGCCCTCTTGTCTTACAATCTCCCACAACAGAAAACATCCTCTCCATATTCACTCTATCTAGGCCTTTCAATATTTTTGGTAAGTTTCAATGAGATCACCCCTTGTTCTGAACTCCAATGAATACAGGCCCAGAGCCATCAAATGCTCCTTGTATGTAAATCCTTTTATTCCCGGGAACATATTTGTGTACCTTCTCTGCACCCTCTCCGAAGCCAACATGTATTTTCTTAGATATGAGGCCCAAAACTACTCAAAATACTCCAAGTGGGGTCAACCAATGCTTTATAAAGCCTCAGCATTATATCCTTGGATTTGTATTCTAGTCCTCTCAAAATGAATGCTAACATTACATTTGCCTTCCTTACCACCGACTTAACTTGCAAGTTAACCTTTAGGGAATTCTGTACAAGGACTCTAAATTCTCCTTGTACATCTGATTTTATGAAGTTTTTTTCCTGTTTAGAAAATAGTCGATTCCTTTATTCCTTCTGCCAAAATCTTGCACTTTCCTGCACTATATTCTGTCTGCCACTTCTTTGCCCATTCTCCTAATCTGTCTATATAAATATAGTCATATAGGCCAAAGTACTCCCTCTCTACCTCCTCTGTTATTTGCCTTGTTCCATAAGAGGAGATCCAATATAGCATCCTCCTTCTTAGAGACAAAATCATGCTGGCAACACTCATCAACATTTTGCAGGCTGCTGACAAAACATATAGATATATCTCTTCTGATTACTATTGCAGCAATCTGCAGCCTGTATTTTCCTTTTAAGTAACATACCAACAGCAACCGCTGCAGAACACCACTAGTCACTGGCAGCTGACAAGAAAAGGATCCTTTTATTCCTACTTACTTCCTCCTATCAATCAGCCAATACTCTACCCATGCCTGTAACTTTCCTGTAATACCATGGGCCCTTAACTTGGTAACCGGCCTCATGTGTGGCACCTTGTCAAAGGCTTTCGGAAAGTCTAAATATACAACATCCTCTACATCCCCTTTATCTATCCTACTTGAAATCTCAAAGAATTCCAACAGGTTTCTCAGGCAAGATTTTCCCTTAAGAAAACCATACTAACTTAGTCCTATCTTGTCCTGTGTCACCAAGTACTCCATAACCTCATCCTTAACAATCGAATCCAATGTTGATCTTCCCAACCACGGAAGCCAGGTTAACAGTTCTATAATTTTCTTTCTGCTGCCTTTCTCTTTTCTTAAAAAATGGAGTGACATTTGCAATTTTCCAGTCCTCTGGCTCTGTGGCAGAATCCAATGATTTTTGAAAAATCATTGCTAATGCCTCCATAATCTCTACCACTAACCCTTTCAGAACCCTGGGGTGCAGTTCATCTGGTCCAGGTGACTTATGTACCCTTAGGTCTTCCAGATTTTTGAGCAACTTCTCCCTTGTAATAGTAACTGCACTCACTTCTCTTCCCTCACACCCTTCAACACCTGGCACACTGCTAGTGTCTTCCACAGTGAAGACTGATGCAAAATACTCATTCAGTTCATCTGCCATCCCTTTGTCCCCATCATTATTTTCCCAGCCTCATTTTCTAGTGGTCCTATATCCATACTCATCTGTCTTTTATTTTTTACATGCTTGGAAAAAAGCTTTTTTGATATTGCTTGCTTGCTTGTTTTCATATTTCAACTTTTCCCTCTTAATGATTCTCTTGGTTGCTCTTTGTAGGTGTTGAAAAGTTTCCCAATCCTCTGTCTTCCCACTCATTTTTGCTTTGTTGTATGCCCCCTATGTTGCTTTTGCTTGGCTTTTACATTAGCTTTGACTTCTCTTGTCAGCTACAGTTGTACTATTTTGCCACTTGAGTGTTTCTTTGTTTTTGGAATACATCTGTCCTGCATCTTCCTCATTTCTCCCAGAAACTCACTCCATTGCTGCTCTGTTGTCATCCCTGCCAGCATCTCCTTCCAATTTTTTGGCCAACTCCTCTCTCATACCACTGTACTTTCCTTTGTTTGCCTCCTGAATGTTTTTTTTTACCTTAAGCTCCCTAATCACCTCCAGTTTATTGCATAACACCCAATCCAGTATAGCTGATCCCCTAGTAGGCTTAATGACAATCTGCTCTAAAAAGCTATCTCATAAGCATTCAAGAAATTCATTCTCTCAAGATCCATTACCAATTTGATTTTCCCAATTGACCTGCATGTTGAAATCTCCCATGACTATCATAACTTTGTCCTTTTGACATGCCTTTTCTGTTTCCCCTTGTTATCTGTAGTCCACGTCCTAGCTACTGTTGGGAGGCCTGTATATTACTGCCGTGAGGGTCATAGAAACATAGAAAACCAACTGCACAAGTTGGGCCCTTTGACCCACAATGCTGTGCCAAACATCTACTTACTTTGGAAATTACCTAGGACTACCCATTGCCCTCTATTTTTTAAGCTCCATGTACCTATCCAGGAGTCTCTTAAAAGACCCTATCATGTCTGCCTCCACCACCATTGCCAGCAGCCCATTCCACACGCTCACCACTCTCTGCTTAAAAAACTTACTCCCTGACATCTCCTCTGTACCTACTTCCAAGCACCTTAAACCTGTGCCCTCTTGCGTTAGCCATTTCAGCCTTGGGAAAAAGCCTCTGACTATCCACACAATCAATGCCTTTCATCATCTTATACACATCGATCAGGTCACCTCTCATCCTCCGCCACTCCACGGAGAAAAGTCCGAGTTCACTCAACCTATTCTCATAAGATCTGCTCCCCAGTCTGGGCAACATTCTTGTAAATCTCCTCTGCACCCTTTCTATAGTTTCCACATCCTTCCTGTAGTGAGGTGACCAGAACTGAGCACAGTACTCCAAGTGGGGTCTGACCAGGGTCCTATATAGCTGCAACATTACCTCTCTGCTCTGAAACTCAATCCCACGATTGATGAAGGCCAATGCACTGTATTGCCTTCTTAAACATAGAGTCAACCTGTGCAGCAGCTTTGAGTGTCCCATGGATTTGGACCACAAGATCCCTTAAAACAAAGAGAGTTCTCCTCCGTGATCCTCACACAGTTTACTTACCATCAATGGCTGATGTTAAACAAGCACTAGATGCATTGAGTGCTGCAATCAGTGAACAAGAAGTGAACTATGCTGATGCCTTTCAAATCATTGCTGGGATTTCAATCAGGCTTGTTTGAAGACATCTCTGTGCAATTATCTTCAACATATCACATGCAGCACCTGGGGTCCCAATGTACTCAACCACTGCTATGCTACCATAAAGAATGCAAACCATTCCATCCCTAGATGGATCTGAGCGGGCAGCTAGTATGAGCTCCAGACAGACTCAGCATGCCAGTTTTGGTGAATTCTGGGGTGGGGGTGCTGTGTGGGATATTATAATGGGTGAAAGATGAAATATATTGTCCATAATAGAAACTATAATTCACAAACACCACCACTGAGTTGTGTTCTCTTTAAGAGACATACTGACATCAGTAAGGGTCTCGGCCAGAAACGTTGACAGTGCTTCTTCCTATAGATGCTGCCTGGCCTGCTGCGTTCCACCAGAATTTTGTGTGTGTTGCTTGAATTTCCAGTATCTGCAGATTTGCTCATATTTACTGACATCAGTGTAAAGTGACTGTTTTTGGTTTGATCATAATGGAAGTAAAGGGCTGCAGCTTTTGTTAAACACATAAAATAATTCATATGTTTTATTCACAAAATCCTACAGATCCCTCCCATGGCATATGTTATATAGGTTCTTATCTGTGCTGTGGCATGTTAGCTCTCCTGTTTCAAATATCATCCATATTGTATACTCAAACAATCCATTTCAGTTTTTCAACTGGTGTTGATAACTTCATTCTTGTTTTGGCTTTAACTTAGCCAGCTCTGTCATATTTACTGGCCTTCCTAGCACTGAGGACATCTTCAAAAAGTGATGCCTCTAAAAGGTGACATCTGTCATCAAGGACCCCATCATTCAGGAATGTCCTCTTCTCATCGTTACCATCAGGGAGGAGGTACAGGAGCCCAAAAACACACACTCAACATTTTAGGAATAGCTTTTTCCCCACCACCATCAGATTTTTGAATGGACAAAAAAACCATGTAAACTACCCCTGGCCTTCCCTTTCTTGGTCAATGGGCATGGCCCAATTGCTCCACTCAGCCTTGGAGAGAATTCTGGACACCTCCAAACTCTGAAGTTCAGCTGCCACTTTAGGACCTAGTGCATAAGGCACTGGATGCACTTTGCGGAGTCTTGGTGTTGTTGTATCATCCTGTTCAGTTCTGGCCTCGTGCCTTTGAGTTCACCAATCCCCTTCTCAAACATCTTATCATTAGTGTGCCCATCTCTGGTTTGTGCTACCATTGGGACTGCTGTTTCCTGTTGATTCCACAGTGAGAGCTTTAAGTAAATGCCGGTCCAGTTGGATTTTTCTCAACCATTCATGTCCGAAAAGTACTGGCCCTCCACTTTTCAATAAATAAAGCTCTAACTGGTGTGTTTGGCCTCTGTACATCACAGTCACCTTCAGTTTGCCTTTGTGAGACACTTTTTCACCTGTGTAGGTCCTTAGTATCACTGAGGTCTTCTCTAATGGTAGCTTTGAAAGCAGTCTGTTGTAGTTCGCCTCTGAAATTGTAGATAAATTTGACCCTGTATCCAACTCCTTTTCAGTTTTATACCAGATATATTTATTGTGATCCATATAATTTTGTGATTTGCTTCAGTAATACTATGTAGTTCTAAGCATGACAGTACACCTTTGTCAAACTCTGTTATCTGATTCTGTTTCACATTTGGTCACTTTATGCATTTGCTTAGCTTTGTGGTTGACTCGCTTGTGCTTTTTATCTGCAATCTTGTCTGTGACACTTTCTGCAAACTTTCATTTGCATCCTAGGAGGATTTACCACATCGATAAAATATATGGTTTTTTGCACCATTCGGGGACATTTTGTGCATTTCACATTCTAACTTTTTCTGTAGTTATGCTGCATCCTTAGCTGCAGCCTGTCACAATATTGCAAAGCTCAATGCCTGTTCTAAGGTTTGATCTCTTTGTGTCAGTAGCCTCTTTAGAGCACATTGACTGTGCATGCCACATACAAGTCTGTCCCTTAATGCATCAGAAAGTCCATCTCAAAAGTCCCAGTACTGGGAAAGTTTTGCTCCTCAATGCTGTTCATGTTACAATACAATTCCACCCTCTCGAAGTATGACTCCCAGCCTTCATTAGTGCTATCAGATTTGTCAATTTTCCCGACTGAAGCCATCGTCACACTATTTTCACTTTAACTTTGCTAGTGGCACATCTTTCACTGTGTATGATGCTGTATTCATGCGTCTGTTTGTTAGTGTCCGTGATCGTTTTACTCTTTCCTGTTGCTGTCTTGTCCCATAACTGTCATGGCAGTTCATAATATTTTCTGACATTCAGATTCCATCATCATTCCCAATTTGTTGTGTCTTTCTAACTATTGCGTATCAATTGAAGATACACACACAAGAGATAGCTTTAACGGGTGTATTCACACTGGAGGGAGGGAGGGAGGAAGAGAGAGATGCATACATAGACAACAGATCATACATACTGCTAAGTTGAGTCATTGCTCTAAAAGAAATAGGTCCATACATTACAAATACCTGTCTGCAACTGAACTTGAGCCACAGTTATCAGAACTGTAGGAACTTCCTTGAAATAAAAGATCTCTTTCGGGGATGGTTCAGGAGCTGTAACAGTAAAGGAAGTCTGTGTAGTGCATTAACATTCACACACTTCAACCTGTCATTGCCTGTACAGAGCCAAACGGATGCTTGGACCTCCTGTGCTTTATATTGTGCTAATGTGCAGACTGTAACAAAGCCAAACATTGCATTCGACTAGCAGCTGGGGAAGGAAAGCCTGCATGTGGACCAAAAGTTAACATAAAGGGGCAATGTTCTGTCAGTAATGTAAATTGTTGACCAAAGAGGAATTGATGGAATTTCTTAACTCCCAAGACATTTGTGAGTGCTTCCCACGCAATCTGGCCATAGAGGCTTTCTGCCTTGCTTAATGTCCTTGTTGTGAAAGTGATTGGACACACTTCATCTGGCAACTGCACTGCTCCAAAGAGCGCTATATGAGGACATTAGGCTCTAAAATGAGTCAACCTATAACCAGGGAAGTGATGATCCCCTGCTGTTAGACTGTTTGTGGTAACATAAATTTTATTTTTCCTACTTTTCTTCTAATATTTATATCTGTGCACTTGTAATGCTGCCATGACACTGTAAATTCCTTTGGGATCAGTAAAGTATCTATCTATTTATCACCCCTGCCATAACATGTAGCTCCAGGTGAGACCCTTCATCTTGACCGTGTAGCCAGGTGACTTTGTGCGGATCTTCTAACACTACGGTGAGCAGTTTAGAGAGAACCACAACACGAGATCCACACATCAGCGTTGTTTGACATGCCAACAGTTGATCTCATCTGGCTAAGATCTCTGGAAATGTAAGGTTACCATCCTTGCATGGTGATTTCTTAGACTTTTGACAATGTCGGATCATTCCTTGTTTCCCTTTGTATTTCGGAATTTGTTACCAACAACTGATCCACCAATGCAGTGTGGAACACTTATGCCTTGTCATAGTATGAAGTATTTTCTTCTTCAGTTGCCAATAGTGGAAGACATGACAAGCCATCAGCACTGCTGTGTACCCTTGAACTCTGTGTCAGAAAAGTGGGCTCCAAGGAAAAATGTTCAACATAGTAACCTAGCAGCAGTCATCACTGGAATTCCCTTCCTGGGATTGAAGCTGAACGCAAGAGGCTGGTGATCTGTCACTAGCGTAAACTTTTGTCTGTAGAGGTAGTGGTGAAACTTATTTATTCCCCATGTTAGACTAAGGGTCTCTCAGTCGATCTGTGCGTAGTTGTGTTCTGCGTTTGCCAGTGATCTTGAACAAATGCAATCGAACAGTTGGATCCATCTTCATAATGGGTGTCAAAATGGCTCCAATGCCATAAGGGGACACATTGCTTGCCAGTCTGATGGGCAGTGATGAGTCAAAATCAGACGTTATTAGTCTCATTGTTTCCTTGAATGCTCTTTCACATCTTTCTGACCAATCCTACTTTGCTCCTGTCTGTAACAGTGCATTCAATAGGTGCAGCACTGTAGCAATGTTTGGGAGAAACCAGTGGTAGCAGTTCACAAGGCCCAAGTTGTCCTGAGTTGTGGCATATTTTTCAGTTTAGGTGTCTGTAGAACTGCTTCAATCTTCTCTTGTAACTTATGTAAGCCGTGCTTGTCAATGACATGTCCACAATATGAGATGTAATTCTTGAAAAACTCATTTCTCTCTCCTTGCGCACAGACACTACTCACTCAGCCTGGTAAGCACCACACCAAGATTCTGGAGGTGCTCGACATCATTCTTGCCAGTCAGGATGATGTCATCAAGATAATATTGTGTTCCTGGGATATCTTGGAGCACCAGGTCCATTGCTCTTTGCCAAATTGCTGGGGCTGATGCGACACCAAAGACGAGGCAATTTTACTGTTGTCTGATCCTGTTTTACATGTGGTAAACATACACACCCTATTCGTTGCTCCCCGTCACCTAGACCACCCAAAAGTGAGGATTTTCAATGAAAATTGTGCAATGCACTATTCCATTTGTAACTTAGTTAGCCAAACAGTTGTGTCCACAGTCCGATTTAATCTGAGTCTATTCCATTTTACATTATGACTTTACTTCTTCAATCCTGTTGTAAACATCTACAGCTCCGGAAAGTGTACACTCTCCAGAAGCTAAGTCATTGAGTATATGGTACTTAAAGTGGAGGTTGATAGGTTCTTGATTAGTCATGGTGCCAAAGGTTATAGGGAGGAAAAAGGAGAATGAGGTTGAGAGGGATAATAAATCAGCACGATAGATTAGTGGAACAGACTTAATGAGCCAAATGTCTTACGTTATCTCTGGCTGCTTGTATAGGTTCTTTGTAAAGAAATGAATTATAACAACCCAAACTGTATAGTTTGTGTCATTTTGTGGATAATGTGTTCTATTTCTTTCCAGGCTGGACTTTGTGTAAATCTCAGGAACTTTCAGTGGTTTAGTGGGGTGAATCCAAACAGTTTTTTCCCAAGATGTTACAGAATTGCAGTGGAAGAGGAGAAGCAATCTTTCATTGGTATGTTACTTAGTCAATTGTCTCCAGTACAGTATGTTTCCGTAATCAGTTTTATTTTTAAGGAACAAGAAGTTTTTGAGATTTGATAAGGTCAGCTTATAGAACATAGAACACCAAAACACAGTACAGACCTTTTTGCCCACAATGTGCCGACCATATAACTCATCCTTCATACATGGCCCTCCATTTTTCTATCATCCATATTGCACCATGGTGGTGTAGCAGTTTGCACAATGCTATTACAGCTCACGGTGTTCCAGAGCTCAGAGTCTGAATCTGGTGCCATTGTTTACCAAGCCTCTGTACGTCCTCCAAGTGAGATGCATGGGTTTTCTCTGGGTCCTCCCGTTTCCTCCCTCACGTCCAAAGACGTTTCAGGTAGGTTAATTGGTTATTTCTAAAGTGTTCTGTGATTAAGTTAAGGTTAACCGGCGGCTGTTGGAGTGGCATGCTCAAAGGGGCTGGAAGGGCTTACTCCACAATGTATCACTAAATAAGTAAATAAGCATACTAAGCATTTCTTAAATATCGCTAATATATCTGCCTGTATCACTATCCCGGTGTTACATTCCATGCACTCATAACTCTCTGTATGAAAGGTTTACCTCTAACATTCCCCCAATACTTTCATCCACCCACATTAAAGATTATGCATTCTCCTTAATTGTCCTTATGATTAAATGAACATTTGATAGCTGTTTATGTCATTATTAATAAGGTAATATGGCAATTGGAACATTATTCATTCATTGATGAACCAGCCTTGAGGGCAGAAATTCCAACAGTCTCTTCCTTTTCCATATTGTCTCATCCCCTTCTAGTGACACATGTCATGAAACTCCTGAACACATGATTTTGACTGACTGTGTAGCTAAGCATAGCTCGAATGCCAGCTGTTGTTGATAGAACCTCCAATGGCAATGAGGAGGCATACAGATGTGAAATAAATCAGCTAGCTGAGTGGTATTGTAACAACCTGGCACTGAAGGAGAAGTCAGGAGAACACACACCAGTCCTCTTTGAAGGGTCAGTGGTAGACAGAGTGAGCAGCTTCAAGTTCCTGGATGTTAACATTTCACCCCGCCCCAACACGTTGACGCAATCGTGAGGAAGGCTTGACTTCATTAAGAGTTTACCAAAGACTTACATTTCTTGTTATTCCTTTTTTTCACTATTTATTTATTTTTTAAAATCATTCATAAGTGACTTTTATAGCTACTGCAGAACAGCATGTCTTATAAGTCAATGATAATATTCTGATTCTGATTGAATAGATTTATGCTTATATTTCCATTGATCACTGACAATAATTTGACCTTAAGTCTAAAATTTTGCAGATCAGAATGATTCCTTTACCAAAATTGGACAGATTGCCTGGATAAATTTTGTCAATTGCTTTTATCATCTTGAAAATTAATGTTATGATTAGGAGGAAAGTATATTTCTGATATCAGTATTTAAAAAACATAAGGTTAACAGACTACGTCTTGAACTTTAATATGGGCTAGGTGAAGAGAGACCCTTTTGGACTGGGAATAGTTTATCTGTGCCTTATTATCGAGGTAACTTTAATCAAGTTATCCACCGGTTTCCTAAAATTCAAGGAAATCAAGTTTTATTTTTTGTAACAATTTTTCATGGTTTTACAGTATGTTTTATAGGAATTATTCTGGCAACTCTTTTTTGTGTGCGTTCCTCTGAAGTCAGTCTATTTTTCCTGAGATATGATGTCCAGTACCTTAGGTGTGACTTGACCAGGGGTTTATATTATTGTAACAATCTAGATATTACGGGGTTCATTTTGAAGCTGAGTAGTCCATTCCATCCTCCATTATTGACCCATCTTTTACCACCACACCATTTCCCTGCACATTATCATTAATAATAGTTATTAACAATTACTGTAGTTGTACATGATCTCCCACAGTCCAAAGACATACCCAAAGAGGGAAATTGGGTTTCATTACAGCGGCACCAAGAATAGTGTAGAAATATAGCAATATAAAGCCATAAATAATTAAATAATAATGTTATTCATGCCAAGTGGAAATAAGTCCAGGATCAGCCTATTGGCTCAGGGTGTCTGACACTCCGAGGGAGGAGTTGTAAAGTTTGATGGCCACAGGTAGGAATGACTTCCTATGTCGCTCAGTGTTACATCTCGGTGGAATGAGTCTCTGGCTGAATGTACTCCTGTGCCTAACCAGTACATTATAGAGTGGATGAGAGTCATTGTCCAAGATGGCATGCAACTTGGACAGCATCCTCTTTTCAGACACCACTGTCAGAGAGTCCAGTTCCACTACCACAACATCACTGGCCTTACGAATGAGTTTGTTGACTCTGTTGGTGTCTGCTACCCTCAGCCTGCTGCCCCAGCACACAACAGCAAACATGATAGCACTGGCCACCACAGACTCGTAAAACATCCTCAGCATCGTCCGGTAGATGTTAAAGGACCTCAGTCCCCTCAGGAAATAGAGACGGCTCTGCCACTTCTTGTAGACAGCCTCAGTGTTCTTTGACCAGTCCAGTTTATTGTTCATTCGTATCCCTAGGTATTTGTAATCCTCCCACCATGTCCTCACTGACCCCTTGGATGGAAACAGGGTCACTGGTGCCTTAGCCCTCCTCAGGTCCACCACCAGCTCCTTAGTCTTTTTCACATTAAGCTGCAGATGATTCTGCTCACACCATGTGACAAAGTTTCCCACCGTAGCTCTGTACTCACCTCATCTCCCTTGCTGATGCATCCAACTATGGCAGAGTTATCAGAAAACTTCTGAAGATAGCAAGACTCTGTGTTGTAGTTGAAGTCCGAGGTGTAGATGGTGAAGAGAAAGGGAGACAGGACAGTCCCCTGTGGAGCCCCAGTGCTGCTGACCACTCTGTCTGACACACAGTGTTGCAAGCGCACGTACTGTGGTCTGCCAGTCAGGTAATCAATAATCCATGACACCAGGGAAGCATCCACCTGCATCACTGTCAGCTTCTCACCCAGCAAAGCAGGGCGGATGGTGTTGAACGCACTGGAGAAGTCAAAAAACGTGTCCCTCACAGTGCTCGCTGGGTTGTCCAGGTGGGCATAGACACGGTTCAGCAGGTAGACGATGGCATCCTCAACTCCTAGTCGGGGCTGATAGGCGAACTGAAGGGGGTCTAAGTGTAGCCTAACCATAGGCCGGAGCTGCTCTAGAACGAGTCTCTCCAGGGTCTTCATGATGTGGGAGGTCAATGCCACTAGTCTGTAGTCATTGGAGCCACTGGGGCGCGGCGTCTTCGGTACAGGAACAAGGCAGGATGTCTTCCACAGCACAGGAACCCTCTGGAGACTCAGGCTCAGGTTGAAGACATGGTGAAGTACTGCATATAGCTGGGGGTCACAGGCTTTGAGCACCCTGGGGTTGATACCATCCGGGCCTGCAGCCTTGCTTAGGTGGAGACGATTCAGCTGTCTTCTCACCTGCTCAACTGCGAAGCCCACCATGGTGGTTTCAGTTGTGGGAGGGGTGTAGTCACAAGAGCAGGGTGGGGGCTGTGAAGAGGGGTAAGAGGGGAGAGTGGAGTATGTGTTGGTTGGGGGCCGACAATAGATGAATCATGTGGGGGATGGGCAGGGGCCACAGTGTCAAATCTGTTCAAAAACAGGTTAAGTTCGTTGGCCCTGTCCACACTGCCTTCAGCTCCTCTGATGCTAGTTTGCCGGAACCCAGTGATGGTCCTCATCCCACTCCAGACCTCTCTCATGTTGTTCTGCTGGAGTTTCCACTCAAGCTTCCTCCTATACCTGTCTTTAGCCTCCCTGAACTTGGCTTTCAGGTCCCTCTGTATTGTCCTCAGCTTCTCCCTATTTCCATCTCTAAACACCCTCTTTTTAGCGTTCAGGATGTCCTTAATGTCCTTTGTTACCCATGGCTTGTTATTTGAATAACAAAGGACAGTTCTTGCCGGAACATTGCAGTCCACAAATAGGAAGGGCCTATTCTGTATTGTATTTTATAACTAAAATTAAATAAAATAAGAGTTTATCACGATTGCTGTACATTACCTCATGACAAATAAAAAAAAATTCACTCTCCAGAAATAATCCAAGAGAAATCTGACAATCTCAATGCAGATTCCCCAGTTTACAGTCTTCCCACACGTTCACTAATAATCTGACAATCTCAATGCAGTTTCCTCAATTTAGTCTTCTCATACGTTCACTAATAATTTGACAATCTCAGCAGTTTCCTCAGTTTTCAGTCTTCTCACACATTCACTAATAATCTGACAATCTCAACGCAGTTTCCTCAGTTTAGTCTTCTCACACATTCACTGATAATCTGGATTTTTTTCATTTGTGCAAATCAGAACTATTCAGGTCTTTTCAGAAGCAACATAAACCATCTTGAAATACTTAATTGGAATTTTGAGATCCACATGCAAATTGCCCTTAATGCAATAACATTCTGTTTCCTAATAAACACTTGCTTGATTTTCTATCAGGAAAAGTAACTTCAACTGCTCCCATTTCCTAGATTGCAGAGCTAATTGATCTGTTAAAAAGTAAAAAAACAAAATTGTTACATTGATACTTTGGTTGAGTGGTGTTTCAAAAACAACCTTGCACTCAACGTCAGTAAAACCAAGGAATTGATATTGTGGATTTCTAAAACCAAGGAATTGATATTGTGGATTTCAGGAAGGTGTAGTCGAGGGAGCATGCAGTCCTCTTTGAAAGATCAGCAGTGGAAATGGTGAGCAGTTTCTAGTTCCTGAGTGTAAACATCTCTGATGATCTCATGATCTCTGGGTCCAACATATTAATGCAATTACAAAGAGGGTCCTTCTATGGCTATATTTCAGCAAGAGTTTGAAGAGAATTACAAAAATTCAGAAGAATGAGGGGTGACCTAATTGAAACCTATTGAATGGTGAAAGGCCTTGACAGAATGGACGTGGAAAGGATGTTTCCAATGGTGAAGAGTCTATTGTTGTTGTTGTTCGTCCTTTGGAGTCGAAGACGACCACAACTTCTGTCAGGTGGAGGGATTGTGACTGTGGGTCCAGAGGTGACTGGTGAGGCCAATCTGGGCCCTGAAAGCTCGCCCACATGTGGGACACATGAGGGTAGGTGCTGCAGTGGAAGTAGAGGTAGCTTGAGCCTTGCGCGTGGTGCGTTTCCTCTGAGCCTCTGAGGTGTGTCTGATTTCTGCTGCATACGCTCCTTTAGTGGTCCTGCTCCACCAGGTTAGGCGGTCCAGAGCAAGTGATTGATGTTGAGGTCTTTGAGGGACACTTTGAGGCAGTCTTTGAAACGTTTCTTCTGCCCTCCAACTGAGCGCTTGACCTGGCTCAGCTCTCCATACAGCAGCTGTTTTGGTAGTCGACTGTCAGACATCCTGACGACATGGCCAGCCCATCTGGCTTGGGCTTTCTGTAGGAGGGTGTAGATGCTGTGGGTGCTAGCCTGCTCCAGGACCTCCATGTCTGGGACTTTGTCCTGCCATCGTATGTGGAGAAGTCTGCGGAGGCAGCTCAAGTGGAAGTGGTTGAGCTGTTTCGCGTGTCTGCTGTAGATAGTCCAGTCTCGCTGGCATAGAGGAGGGTGGTGAGAACCACTGCTCAGTAGACCTTTAGCTTGGTCCTCAGAGGACTCAGCCTTACCACCAAGAGGAAGAGTCTAAGACCAGAGGACACAGCCTCAGAATAGAGGGGCGTCCTTTTACAGGCAGCTGTGGAGGCCAAATCTTTATGTATATTTAAGGCAGAGGTTGATAGATGCTTGATCGATCAGGGGTCAGGGCGTGAAGATTACGGGGGTGGGGGAGACAGGAGATTGGGGCTCAGATCAATCATGATGAAATGGTGGAGCACACTTGATGGGCCAAATGGCCTAACTCTGTTCCTCTATCTTATGGTCTTATAGAGAATTGGTATGGAAATTGAGAGTCTGTCAAGCAGCCTGAAGACACACACTCAAAGTTTCAGGAACTGCTTCCTCTCTGCTATCAGATTTCTGATTATTATTAATATACTGCTGCAGCAAAGCAATAAATTTAACAACATATGCCAGTGATATTAAATCTGATTCTGAGCTCTTGAGTTGTGTTGACAAAGAGCAGCTACAGATTGCATTGTATTTTGGACAGCTGGGGTGATTTAATCCAGGAATGTTGAGAGAAAAGCAGATCAACTCTTCATTGTTGCAGCAGCTGTAGAGCAGGCAGCCTTACTCATCATTTTTCAAATGCTTGACCAGTATTATTCATTAATAAGAAATAAAATACAAATAAAACATCTTACAATCTCAGGACGCAAACACAAGGAAATCTGGAAGTGCTGGAAATTCAAGAAACACACACAAATGCTGGTGGAACGCAGTAGGCCAGGTAGCATCTACCGGAAGAAGTACAGTCGACGTTTCAGGCCGAGACCCTTCGTCGGGACTAACTGAAAGAAGAGGTAGTAAGAGATTTGAAAGTAAGAGGGGGAGATCCGAAATGATAGGAGAAGACAGGAGGGGGAGGGATGAAGCTAAGAGCTGGGAAGTTGATTGGCAAAAGGGATACGGAGCTAGAGAAGGGAAAGGACCATGGGACGGGAGGCCTCGGGAGAAAGAAAGGGGGAGGGGAGCACCAGAGGGAGATGGAAAGTGGGCAAGAAGTGATTGTGAGAGGGACAGAGAGAGAAAAGAGAAAAAAAAGGGAAAATAAATAAATAAATAGATAAATAAATAAGGGATGGGGTAAGAAGGGACCACTTCTCCTTCTTACCCCATCCCTTATCTATCTATCTATCTATTTTTTTATCTATTTATTTATTTATTTCCCCCTTTTTTTCTCTTTTCTCTCTCTTTTTTTCTCTCTGTCCCTCTCACAATCATTCACTCCTTGCTTGCTCTCCGTCTCTCTCTGGTGCTCCCCTCTTCCTTTCTTTCTCCCTAGGCCTCCCGTCCCATGGTCCTTTCCCTTCTCCAACTGTGTATCCCTTTTGCCAATCACCCTTCCAGCTCTTGGCTTCACCCCTCCCCCTCCTGTCATCTCCTATCATTTTGGATCTTCCCCTCCCCCTCCCACTTACAAATTTCTTACTATCTTTTCTTTCAGTTAGTCCTGATGAAGGGTCTCAGCCCAAAACGTCGACTGTACTTCTTCCAATAGGTACTGCGTGGCCTGCTACATTCCACCAGCATTTTGTGTGTTACAATCTTAGGATCTCATAAAGTACTGTACAGCCAATAAATATTTTTTAAAGTACTATCATTGCTTTAATTAAAAAGCACAGCAGCTAGTTTGCAAACATGAAAAATGGTCAGGAATTCCATCTTAGAGGTGTTTTTTCCATTTTTTGTAAATTTCAAATACATAATACAGAATAGTGAAATGTTGCCATTCACCACACAAGACACACCATTCCAATTGCTTACAAGATTTATACAATCTCAGCTTGATACCTATATTTCCTTTTTATATTTTCTACAAACGATGTCTAGGAAGTATTTACACAGGTTCCATCCCTGAATATATTAATCTATGGCTTTTCCCCATATAAGTGTTGTAGTAGGTTTCAGTGTGTCTCTTAGCGTACAGTTCCAGACTATGGCAGTCCACAAAGTTTCATTGCGGATACCTCCTTAAACTGGAAGATCAGCAAAGTTTCGTCAGTTAAAAGTGCAATTTTTACTGATTTGAAAATATGACAGCAGTCAAGTTGTGAAAGTTTCTAGGATATACTTCTCTGGTATCCTCTGAAATTTTCCAATGTGTCCTTTCGTCCACTGTAAGAGTCAGAGTTAAACCTCCTCAGAGATTGCAGCTTTGACAGTACTTTCAGCCTAGGTTTTGTGTTCGACTCTATAGATTAGAACATATTCCACAAACTTCTGACCTCGCCATTATATTACATCTTAAAATAATGTATGTATTTTTTTATTTAGAGATATAGCCCTTCTTTTTTATTTTTTTATTTAGAGATTTGGCCCTTCTGACCCTTAAAGCTGCACCACTCAGCAATCCCAAATTTAACCATACCCTAATCATGGGACAATTTACAATGAGTAACTAACCTTCTAACTGGTACATTTCTACTGTGGTAGGAAACCAGCATGGTCATAAGGAGAACGTACAAACACCTTACAGCCAGCAAAGGGTATTGAGCCCGAGTCTCTCATACTGTAAAGGGTGCTAACCACTGTGTGATCATGAGACCCACGGTGTCTTTTATGCACTGTGGTGGACACCTTTATGTTATACTTACAGCTTTATGTTTTTATGTACAAAATGCTGCTTTATGGCAATATAGTGTGATGCAAGGTGACACTTTTGTCCTTTTTTACACTTACTTTAGTTACTTTTGTTACTTTAGTAATTCCCCTTCAATTTCTTCAGAGGATTTCAGATTGACTGCAGCCCGAAGTATTCTGAAGTGGGTTGTACAGCTGAAGAAAGCAAATCATTGTTTGCAAAGGGACCAAGAAAACAGAGAGGTGTCTTCTGCAAAAGAAGGTAGCAAAGATTTAGTGTACTAAGTATTGTCCTTTATGTTCATGCTGAATGCAGATGAGAAGTAAAACTCCAAAGTTCACCCTTCTATAAAGCTAAGAAAAATGTCTAAGAAACAAGATTACAGAGCAGAGTTCTTTTATGAACCAAAAATGCCAAAATACAATTTTTCGACACATAGCTTCAGGGTGGCAAAATTAAAAGATTTTGTCCATTCCATTCTCTGTTATAAATGTCACAGTGTAAGCCATAATGTTTCTGACTGAATAACCTCAATCTGTTTTCTTTGGGCTAAGTCCAAAGCACGGAGCCTATACGTAATTCGGCTACAACCTGGACTCTTTTGAATTAGTGGTGGAGGGGAGGTCACTAAACAAACTGTTATCCATTATGGACAATCTGGCACATCCTCTCCATGACTGACTGAATAAGCAGCTGAGCTCCCTTTCGAACAGACTCCTTCAGCTCCTCTATCACAAGGATTGTTACAGAAAATCTTCCCTACCAAATGCAATAATCATATACAATATTTCATCTCTGTGTGACAGGAGAACACACATCATAGTCTTGTTTTATACATAGTACTTAGTACAATAATCTTTGTTAGGAAACTGGAGCAGCATCTCGATGACCTTCGGCTTGTTAGGGAAAGTGAAGCAGTGCTAGACAGGAGCTACAGGGAGGTAGTCACCCCAAAGCTATGGGAGACAGATAAATGGGTAACTGTCAGGAGAGTGAAGGGAGAACATCATATAGTGAAGAATACCCCTATGGCTGTCCCCCTCAACAATAACTACTCCATTTGGAACACTTTTGGGGGGGGGACCTACTTGGGGAAGCAACAATGGCTGTTCCTCTGGCACTGAGTCTGACCCTGTGGCTCAGAAGGATAGGGAACTGACGGGGATGGTGTGGTAAACTATGTATACCTGTCTGGACACGCCCCTCTGCTGACTGCTCCTGTGGCTCTTCCCACAGACCCCTGGATAAAGGCGATTGGAGGCTCTGCTCCTCCCTCAGTCTCTGAGATGCCGTGCTCTCTTTTGCTGCTAATAAAAGCCTATCGTTCACCTCCCGTCTCCGAGAGTTATTGTTGGTGCATCAGATGGTAGCAGTAATAGGGGACTCTATAGTCAGGGAGACAGATAGGCAATTCTGTGGACATGAAAAGGAAATGCAGATGGCAGTCTGCCAGGGTCCGAGGTGTTTCTGGATGCATCCACGATATTCTGATAAGGGAGGGAGAGCAGCCAAGTCATGGTACATATTGGTACCAACAACAGAGGAAGAAAAAAGGAGTGGGTCCTGGAAAAAAGAATACAGGGAGTTAGGAAGGAAGCTGAGAAGCAGGACTTCAAAGGTAAAAATCTCAGGATTGCTGCCTGTAACAGTGAAGATAGGAATAGAATAAGGTGGTAGATAAGTGTGTGGCTAAAGAATTGGAACAGGAGGCATGGATTCAGAGTTCTGGGTAATTGGGACCTTTTCTGGGGCAGGTGGGACTTGTACAAAAGGCCGGGTTACACCTGAATCCAAGAGGGGACAAATGTTCTTTCAGTCAGATATACTAGAGCTGTTGGGAGTGGTTTAAACTAATAGAGCAGGGGGATGGAACCAGTATGATAGAGCTGAGGGTGAGCCAGCAGGTTTACAAGTAGATGACGGGTGGAACGTGAAGGTAAGGAGGACAAACCAATGATTGGATACAAATGCAGACAGAACTAAGAGTTAAATTGTACCACAGAGGCAAAATTCAAAAGAGCGAAGAATGCAGGACTGAAGGTGCTATATTTAAATGTGTGTGGCATTCAGAATAAGGTGAATGAACTCATGGCACAATTAGAGATTGGTCGGTGTGACGTTGAGAGCATCACTGAGTCATGGCTGAAAGAAGGCCATAGTTGAAAGTTTAACATCCAAGGGTATACTTAGTATCAAAAGGACAGGCCAGAACGCATAGGCAGTGGTGTAGCTCTGTTGGTAAGAGATGGAATTGCATCTTTAGAAAGAGGTGATAAAGGGTCAGAGGTGAATCTTTGTGAGTGGAGTTAAGAGATTACAAGAGTGAAAAAACTATTATGGGAATCATATATCAGCCTCCAAATAATAGCTAAGATGTGGGGTTGAGATTGCAAAGGAAGCTGGAAAAAGCGCGTAATAAGGGTAATCACACAATTGTAATGGGGACTTCGATATGCAAGGGGATTGGGAAAATAAGGTTGGTGTCAGATTTGAAGAGAAAGAATTTGTTGATTGCCTACAAGATGGCTTTTTAGAGCAGCTTGTGCTTGAGCCTGCTCGGGGAAAGGCCATCTTAGATTGGGTGTTGTGTAATAATGCAGATCTTATTAAGGAGTTTAATGTAAAAGGAACCCTTAGGAGGCAGTGATCATCATATGATTGAATTCATACTGCAATTTGAGAGGGAGAAGCTTAAAACACATGTTTCAATATTGCAATGGAATAAAAGCAATTACAGAGGCATGAGAGAGGAGCTTATTCAGGTGGATTGGAGGAGGATACTGGTGGGGATGACAGCAGAGCAGAGATGGCTGAAGTTTCTGGGAATCATTCACAAGGTCCATAGATGAAGTTCTCAAGTGGCAGGGGTAAGCAACTATAGCTGACAGAGGAAGTTAAGAACTGCATAAAAGCCAAGGAAAGAGCATATAAGGTAGAAAAAGTGAGTGGGAAGTTGGATGATTGGGAAGCTTTTAAAATCCAACAAAAGGCAATTAAAAAGCTACCAGAAAGGAAAAGGTGAATTATGAGGGCAGCCTAGCCAATAATATAAAGCTGGATACTAACAGTTTTTTCAGTTATATAAAGAGTAAAAGGAAGGTGAGAGTTGATATTGGACCACCGGAAAATGATGCTGGTGAGGTAGTAATGGGGACAAAGAAATGGCAAATAAACATATGGGTACTTTGCATCTGTCTTCACTGTGGAAGACACTAGCAGTGTGCCAGAGGTCTGTGAGTGTCAGGGAGCAGGAGTGAGTGCCATTGCTGTTACAAAGGAAAAAGTGCGAGGCAGACTCAAAGGTCTTAAAGTGGATAAGTCAACTGGACCAGATGGACCACATCCCAGAGTCCTGAGAGAGGTTGCTAAATAGATAATGGATGCATTAGTCATGATCTTTCAAGAATCACTTGATTCTGGAATGGTCCTGGAGAACTGGAAGATTGTAAATGTCACTCCACTCTTTGAGAAGGGAGGAAGGCAAAAGGAAGGAAATTATAGGCTAGTTAGCCTGACCTCAGTGGTTGGGAAAGTGTTGGAGTCAACCATTAAGGATGAGATTTCAAGGTACTTGGAGGCTAATGAGAAAATAAGTCAAAGTCAGCATGGTTTTTGTAAAGGGAAATCTTGCCTGACAAATCTGTTACAGTACTTTGAGTAAGTAACAATCAGGGTGGGCAAAGGGGGAAGCAGTCGATGCCATTTACTTGGATTTTCAGAAGGCATTTGATAATGTGCCACACATAAGGCAGCTTAACAAGGTAAAATCCTATGGCGTTACAGGAAAGATACTGGCATGGATAGAGGAATGACTGACAGGCAGGAGGCAGCGAGTGGGAATAAAAGGGGCCTTTTCTGTTTGGCTGCCGGTGACTAGTGGTGTTTCTCAGAGATCAATATTGGGACCACTACTTTGCATACTGTTTGTCAGTGATTTAGATAATGGAATGGATGGCTTTGTGGCAAAGTTTGCAGATGACTTAAAGATAGGTGGAGGGGTCGGAGATGCTGAGGAAACAACACAATTGCACCAGGGTTTAGACAACTTGGAAGAATGGGCAAAAAAGTGGCAGATGGAATGCAGTGTTGAGAACAATACAATAATGCATTTTGGTAAAAGGAACAATAGTGCAGACTATTATCTAAATGGGGAGAAGATTCAAACAATAAAGGTGCAGAGGGACTTCAGAGTCCTTGTGTAAGACTCCCAGAAGGTTGATTTACAGATTTAGTCTGTGGTAAAGAAGGCAAATACAAATGTAGCGTTCTCGCTCGGGTGTAATGAAACGCCGAATTAAACGCCGAGATAAACTGCAGTCAATGAAACAAGGTCGCAGTAAGATTAACCATTTACTGTTCACTCTTCACATTAACATATGGTGAAAACTGTTGATAAAACAATACAAGATTGATACAGTATTTGTTCCCTTCTTGATATCACATTTACATTGTAAGTACTTGTAAAAGTAACTATAACTACATTACATTAAAGTGCAGCATACAGGCAGAATTTACCTACGCCATTGACTGCTTTAAATACGCTTCAATGCAAACTATCCGCAACTCTTTAACTAACGAAAACATAAACATTATCGACCGTCGTTACTTTTAACAGGATCGGTGTTAACATTTTAATTCAACATATCGATTATCTATTAACTTACAGCGTTGCTCTCACTGTGATTTCTAATGCTTACAAACAACTTCTTGCTTGGGTCTGCCTCGTGCGAGCCCCCACCCTCGTGTTGATTCCAAACCGGTATTTTCCCACAAGACGCGGCGAAACCGGATGTGACGTCATCACATGCCGTTATATTTTACAGGCAATGAATATACTTTAAACAATTCTAATTCTAACTAGAAAATACTAACAAATGAATTACTAAGCGAAAATATTATAAACTAAATCACTGCCATAAAGGCAACACAACAATGTTGGCATTTATTTCAAGGGGAATAGAATATAAAAGCAAGGCGATAATGCTGAGGCTTTATAAGACATTAGTCAGGCCACACTTGGAGTATTGTCAACAGTTTTGGGCCTCATATCTCAGAAAGGATATTGTCATTGGAGAGAATCCAGAGGAGATTCACGAGGATGATTCAGTGAACAAAGGGCAGCTTTGGGTCTGTACTCACTGGAATTTAGAAATATGTGTGAAGTTCTTATTGAAACTGAATGTTGAAAGGACTAGACAGGGCGGATGTTTCCTCTGGGGGCAGTTTCCAAAAATAGAGGGCACAGCCTCAAAATTGAGGGGTGACCATTTAGAACAGAGATAAGAAGGAATTTCTTTATCCGGAAAGTAGTAAATCCATGGAATGCTCTGCCACAGACTACGGTAAGGCCAGGTTTGTGCGTATATTTAAGGCAGAAGTTGATTGTTTTCTGATTGGCCAGGGTTTCAAAGGATATGACGAGAAGGCAGGTGTATGGGGTTGAGTGGGATCAGCTGTAATCGAGTGGTGGAACAGACTCAATGGGCTGAATGGCCTAATTCTGATCCTATGTCTAATTATGGTACAATTTCCATCGCTGCCTGTAAGCAGTTTATATGTTCTCTTTGTGACCGCATGGGTTATCTCTGGGTGCCATGGCTTCCTCCCTTAGCCCAAAGATGTACCGTTTAACAGGTTAGTTGGTCATTGTAAATTGTCCCGTGATCTGGCTTGGGCTAACTCAGGGGTTGCTGAGCGGTGTGGCTTGACGGGTTGGAAGGGTCTGTTCTGCGCTGTATCCCAATAAATAAAAAAAAATCAAACCCTGCCATTTTTTTCTCACGAAATGTCAGAATTTGTTTCCAGTAATCGATCATGCTGTATATTGAAAATTCTAACTACTTTGTGTGCAAAAAGGATTTTAATATCATTTTCAGTTCTTTTGCCAATCACCTTTAATCTGTGTCCCCTATTTCTGCTCCTGGCAATAATTTCTCTCCATCAATTCTAATAACACCTCCTGTGATTTTAATTACCCTTTTTAGAACCCCTCTTACCCTCACTGCTATAAGGAAAGCTAAAGCATAATCACCAATCTATCCACGTAACTATCCTCATCCCTTTAATTAATTCTCTTCTGCACCCTCTCTAAGGTTTTCACATTCTTTCACAAAATGTGATCCCCAGAAATAGGATAAAACACCACCAGTGTCTGATCCAGTCATTTATAAAGGTTCCTGTGACCTCATTGCACTTGTACTCCAAACTTCAATTTATAAACCTCAGAATTCCTTAAGATACCTTTACCACTTTGTCAACCTTCCCAACCATCGTGAGAAATATATGTACACAAAACATGAAACCTTTACGTTTCTGTATTTTCATTAGAACTGTATTTTCTAAATTACATTGCCTCTCCATGTATTATTTTCTGTCCCAATGTGATTTATATCTGCTAGTCTGTCATGCACCTGTGTTCTGTGTCTGTCTTTTACAGGTCCTACCGTCTCGTGAACTGGTGCCATTGATTCAGGAATTTAAGGTTCTCCCTCCTGCTGTGCATTCACTCACACTCTCCTATCTCTGTACTTGTGACACCAGGATTAATTTGGAGTTTAAACCTTTGAAGTCCTTTCAAAACTCTATCCTAATTCCTTGAAATCTGCCATTATGATTTTGTTCTTGCTCTCTGATTTTGATACTGATATACTATAACTTATAGCTTACTATCGTGACCCTCAACAGAGTACTCTGAGTTGCCTCTGTGATTTCCTTTATCCTGATGATAGAGATCCAGTACACTGATGGTGATAGGAACACCCACATGCCCCACTTACAATGTAGTCCTCGATGACAGAGGTTCCCAACCTGGCGTCAGTGGATCCCTTGGTTAACAGTAGGGGTCTATGGCATATAAAAAAAATAGAGAACTCCTGCTCTTTGACCGTTATATTTCTGTGCTTTGCCCCTCTACTGTGTGTAAGGTTTGATCATGATGCATTGTTCTGGATTGCCCTATTTCAGAGAGTTATTGCCTCCACAGTCTTTTATGCTGAGTATAAGGTTTCAGATGGCTGCTCTCTTAGTATCCTAAACTCTCTCTGCCTGTGAGGTGGCCTCCTTCTGGAACGTACAATCCAAGACATTAGGCTTTCCTTACACTCTTTAATAACTTCTGTAGCACCACAAGCTCGGTCACTTAGAGGCATTTCCACCAGACATGGTCCTCCAATCTTCTGAAGTTTTCTCATGACTCCAGAATCATAGACAGTAAGTCTCGTATTCATGAGCGTTATATTTCTCCTCTGCTTTCATTTTTGTGTATATTATTTTTACTCTGTATAGAATATTCCTTCTGCAGATAACCCTTTATTTAGTGATTAAATAATTGCCTTTTTCTAATTAATTTGATGCTTTTTTTTGAAAAATCAAGCAGTAGCCCTCCATCTTCCTCAGGTTTTCCTGAGCCCACGCTTCACACTGTAATTGCACACTGTAGAAACTGCATTCTTTCAGAACCATCCGAAAGATTCTTCATAACAAAGGGAGCTGCTGTTCTAAGACATTTTTGAAAAGGCTGTATACTGTTTTACTTTGACTCTAACCTACACAGCTTCTAATATAGGAATGCTTGATTTTGACATGTAGTTCAAAAATATTTATTCTTTTACCTGGTACTGATGAGGAAAAGCTGTTAAATTGTATTTAAGGGTGTTGGAACAGTTGAAATATTTAGAGGAAAATAACAGAACTATGATGCAGCAGCTATGATAATGTTAAATTCCATTAAATTTATGCCCATGATCGTAACTTTTCATTTTTACCTCTATTTTCTAAAAACCAAAGGTAGTGGTAGCAGTAAAGGCATGGGACAGCAAAGTAGCATAGTGCTTAGCATAATATTATTACAGCACCAGGAACCACTGTTCAATTCTTGTTGCTATCTGTAAGGAGTTTGTACGTTCTCTCCATGACCATGTGGATTTCTTGCAGGTGCTCCGGTTTCCTCCAATATTCCAAAGATGGATGGATTAATAGGTTAATTGGTCACATTGGTGTGATTGAGCAGCATGGGCTCAATGAACCAGAAGGTCCTATTACCATGCAACATCTCTAAATAAACATAAAAAAATACAAACTGAAGGAGAGGTTATCCTTCTATTAAGATTTGCACCAAGATTTAATGCTAGATTAGATACGGACCAAATGTTCCTTCAACAGAATTTGTGGACTGTTTGAGAAGATAATCTCACATGTGTATATCTTTTTAAAACTAAGTTTTAGTCATCCAGAAATAAATGGGTACTCATTCAGAGACACTTCATTTTGTCTAGCAGTTTGTATAATCCACACTAAACTTGCAAAAATTGTAATGAAGTAGCAAGGTCAATAATATTTATTTAGGATTAAATCTGGCTTGGTGATGAGTATGAAAGGAAAAAAGAAATACAGTTGTTAAAAACTGTCTTTACTCTGACTTGAGATACTTAAATATTGTCTAAAATTCATTGAGGAAAATATCATTAAAACCCTAACATTCCAAGGTTCCTACTTTATATACAATATATATAAAGTAGACAGAACAGCGATGAGCAGCCACAGACCAACATCTGGAAGTTCCCTTATAAGGATGTTAGGAAATCCAAGCAAAATGCTGGAGGAACTCAGCAGGCAGCATCTTAAAAAAGAGTACAAAGCAGAGGCAACACGAGTGAATCTGCAGATGCTGGAAATAAATAAAAACACAAAATGCTGACAGAACTCAGCAGGCCAGACAGCATCTATGGGAGGAGGTAGTGACGACATTTCCTGATGAAGGGTTTCAGCCCGAAATGTCGTCACTACCTCCTCCCATAGATGCTGTCTGGCCTGCTGAGTTCTGCCAGCATTTTGTGTTTTTACAAAGCAGAGGACTGGTTCAGCAGTGATAACTATGTCAGAATAATAACTTCAGAATGTTAACTGTATAGAATAGTTAGTATAATAAAGTATTTATTACATGGCTTTAGTGCCTATGAAACAATTTCCCAACATGAATAAAACAGGATTTTGAAATTGGGTGTTAAAATAGGAAAGAAAGTAGCACTATTCTTAGGTAAATATAATTCTCAAACTAGCGGCTAATATTGCACATGGATGTTTTAACTTTATTTTTCTCTCAGCTTTTCAAAGACAGGTTCATAATAAAGGTGGAGTTGTTTCTGTTAAGCTTATTGAGACAGCACTCCGTGCCTGTGAAGAGTATTTAAATACCATGGATCACAAAGATATTGATGTGAGTCTAGACACACCTCCAGCAGTAACAGAAAAGTGCTGGGAAGATACTATCCAGCAGTACTACCAGGTCATTCAGTAAGTATAATTCATTAATTTAGCAGTGACATAGTGCTGGAAGTAGCATGCCACATAAATTATCAAATCAATGTTAATATAATTGTTAGGTGATTTCACATTAATTTTGGAAATTGATGTTGCTTCCATTGAGATGGGGTATGAACATGTTGGCAGCAAATAATTGCAATACTGTATTGCAAACTTGTCATAAAAATGTAGATTGAATTTCAGTGCACTACATCATTGCTACCAACCCTGGTGGAATAATCTATCTCATCACACTGTTGATTCAAACATTACAGTACGTCTGTAATGTACTGCAGGTGCTTCTCAACTTCTCAATAAATCATATAATCAATGACCGATGGCCATTTGAGAAAGAGGGGAGGACTGACAGAGTTGAAATATTTGCATTATTTTAAGGACTAGGAAATATATGAGATGTGGAAACCATAGAAAGGGTGCAGAGGAGATTTACAAGGATGTTGCCTGGATTGGGGAGCATGCCTTATGAGAATAGGTTAAGTGAACTTGGCCTTTTCTCCTTGGAGTGACGGAGGATGAGAGGTGACTTGATAGAGGTGTATAAGATGATGAGAGGCGTTGATCGCATGGATTGTCAGAGGCTTTTTCCCAGGGCTGTAATAGTTACCACAAGAGGACACAGGTTTAAGGTGCTGGTTAGTAGGTACAGAGGAGATGTCAGGGGTAAGTTTTTTACTCAGAGAGTGGTGAGTGCGTAGAATGGGCTGCCGGCAACAGTGGTGGACATGGGTACGATAGTGTCTTTTAAGAGACTTTTAGATAGGTACATGGAGCTTAGAAAAATAGAGGGCTATAGGTAAGCCTAGTAAATTCTAAGGTAGGGACATGTTCGGCACAACTTTGTTCGGACTCACATTCAAGGACTCCTTATCTCATGTTCTCGAGATTTATTGCTTATTTTTTTCTCTGTACTTTTGTATTTGCACAGTTTGCTGTTTTTTGCACGTTCTTTGTCCGTCCTGCTTGGTCTGGTCTTTCATTGATTCTATTGTGTTTCTTGTACTTGCTGTAAATGCCCACAAGAAAAAGAATCTCAGGATTGTATTTGGTGACATATATGTACTTTGATAAATAAGTTAACTTTGAACTTTGATAAACTTAATGGATTTAGGATTTAAATAAGAATATTTAGAACTAACTTCACTTTATCAATTATATGTAAAATAAACTCTAACATACACTTCTCACGGATTAACTCAAAGTTCCAAGTATATACCATCTATTTTCAGGAAAAGATGATTTTCCAAAAGTTAGTGCATATTAAGTCATCAAAACATACAATTAAAAAGGTTTCATTTTCAATCTTGCATATAAGATTTGCAGAATGAGAGAATGGCTACAGTTCACAAGAGGCGAGTTTAACCATGACATCTGTACTGGCTCCATATAAGTACAAACCAGTTTGTCCCACTTCTCCACCTTCTTTCTGCCCATAGTGCTTAATGTTCTTTAGTGTCCATTACTTAACCAGCACCCTTCTGAATGGTGCCACCCCAGTGGCAATGCATCCCAGACCCTAATCACTCTTGTGCTTAAGAAAATGCTTAACCATTGATTTGGGTCCGCTGTCTCGCCTCAGTTCTGCCACATCAAGTTGCCTCCACGTCAAAAGGGAAGTTACAGGCTATTGTTAGTGGTGAGAGGTTACCAGAAAAAGTGATATTAATGAATTTAGTGTTTCTTTCATTTTGTTTGCCACTGATAAGTGGTCACTGAGTATCACGAGTGCCATCTGAAAAAGTCCACTTTGTCGTGATGGAGCGCACTGGTAGTTGTACTTTTGTATTACGTTCTCATGTGTCTTTGTCCTTGCCTAGTGAGGGAGCAACTATTCAAAATTGGAATATTTATGCCGCGTTGTGTGAAAATATGCTGCAGCAACTACAGAAGGTGAATGCACAGCTGCAAATTGAAGGAATGCGTAATATCTGGATAGTGAAACCTGGAGCTCAGTCTCGTGGCAGAGGTATGGGAACAGAGTCAGAGATCTAAAGTGACTTGAAGAGCTCGAATCAAAGCTAATCTAACTCATCTATAATCTATTCAAAGATAATGTAGCTAATCTAATCTATTTTACTGTGCTTTCTATTAAAACTTTGAAAATGATTACAAAATAAATTAGTTTAAAAATGAATCACTACATGGTTATCACTGTACTTCAAGCACACATTCCAGGAGGAAATGGATATTGGTCCCATACCCGTTGCAGCCACTTCAAGACAGCGTGCTGGGACTCATGCTGTGTATGAAGCATCTGATATGGAGGGTCCCCCCATCTCCAGTCAGGAAAGGTCTTTGTGCTTGTTTGAAAGTCCTGGTAGAGAGACCTTCATAAGTGTACTGACAGTCTGTTCATCTGACAGAATCCACCAGCTTCTTTCCCTGCAAGCAATTGCCTGATTGACTGCTCAACTTTTCTACGAGTGACAATTACCGTGGCACAATCCAACTGAAGTGATTGTTTCATGAAGAAGAATGAGTTTTGAGAATATAAACTTTAATGATGCAATGATAAGGCAGTGCAGCAAGAGAAAGACCAGAATCAGAGTCAGGTTTAATATCACTGGTAGATGATGTGAAATTTGCTGTTTTGTAGCAGCAATACATTGGAATATCTAATCATAAAATCTATAAATTACAAGAAATATGTATAAAATTAAACTAAACAAGTAGTGTAAAAAGAGAGGGAAAAAAAATAAAATTACTGAGGTAGTATTCATGGGTTGATTGTCCATCCAGAAATCTGAATGCAGAGGGGAAGAAGCTGTTCTTGAAACATTGTGTGTGTCTTTAGTCTCCTGTATCTCTGCCCTAATGGTAGCAATGAGAAGAGTGTGTACATAAACAAAACCCTGATAGTGGCAGTAAGGTTGTGTGAGAAAAGATATAAATAGCTCTTTATATAAAGACCTTATGTGCAAAAGCAAAGGCGTTATGCTAATTGCTTCTAGGCACTGGTTAATTTAGGTGACTAGTTTAGAGATAGAAAGGCTGGTTCAAGGTTAGGGAACCATTGAGAACAAGTGAACTTAGTTGCAGGAAATTGGTAACTCTGCTTCTTAGCAGGTAGATAGTACCAGATTAGTCATGAGGTAGAATGGAGACCAGAAGAGCCTGAGGAAAGAGATATGAAGACTTGATGGAGGAGTTAAGAATTTTTGAGAGACTGGAAGGATTGGAGGCAGTACCTTACAGTGACAGATGGTATAGTAGGAAATTGGGACCTGATGACTATATGAATAGGAATTTACTTCCATGGGTCCTCACCTCCTGTGGTGAACTACATATGCCTGTCTGGACACTCCCCCTGCTGACTGCTCCTGTGGCTCCTCCCACAGACCCCTGTATAAAGGCGATCAAGGCCTGAACCCGGCCTCTCAGTCTCCAGGATGTAGTATGGTGGTCACTCACTGTTTGTTCCTACTTCCAGTCAATAAAAGCTGATATCTCGCCTTACGTCTCAGAGTGAGTTATTGATGGTGCATCACCTCCTTTAGCTGACAAGAATCCTGATAACTGGGAAATTTAGCCATCATGATTAGAATCAAAATAGTGATTAAGTTTGAGGTCCACTGTTTTTTTTAATAATATTTAAATGACTAACCAACCATTTACAAATGGGAAGGTTGGCTTCTTCCAATTCACATCCTTTAAGACTGAGATTAAAACCGACTTGCTTATAGTATAATATGCTGCAATGCTCTTATTTGGAGATTAAAATGCTTCCATTTGTCGTGTTCAATATTATTAAAACAACAAATCCTTAATGAAAAGTCAGAAGAGGTTTTACTAGTACGGCATGAGAAAGCGGAGGGCCTTGACATTAAACTTACAAAAGCAGAGATTAAGGAAAAAGATAAGAGGAGCTCAAATGGATATGTTGACAGAGGGAATGAAAATACGTTGTTTCCTGTGGTAGAAAGCCTATTAATCTGAAGGCATAAAGTTATGACAGGAAAATGAACCAGAGGCAGCATGAGTTCAAGATCAAGTTTAATTGTCATTCAACCATACATGTAAACCCATGATTACAGCCAAACAAGATAGCATTACTCCTGGGCCAAGGTGCAAAAACAGAGCACCAACAGTCATACATAGTGCAAGGTACATATAGCACATACGAGGCAGCAAACATTTATAAGATATCAGTAAAATAGAGTCACACAAAAAATATATATATTCAAGGAACCTGAGTCCATGAATGTTACAGCAATCTGCAGTTAAAATCAATATGGCTTGCCTTCTGACAAGCAAACATAGGGAGAGGGGTGGCACCGACTCCATCTGAAACATTGTGCCACACTGCCTGCAGCGGAGTACCAACTCCAACGCCTCTCTCCTGCAAACAGGACACCACGGCGCAAGGCCTGGTCCTCACTACAGCCGAGGACAAGCGGCTCCCCTACCATCCACCAATACATCAATGAGTCAGACCTGCAGTATTTCACATTAAAGGACCATGCAGCTCCACAACCATCCACCAATAAGTCAGTGAGTCAGACTTGCAGCATTTCACATTAAAAGGGCCTTGTCATCATAAAAAAAGAGAAAAGTTTACTTACTTTTAATACAATTTATTGGATCTGGAATACCAGAAGTGGTAGTAAAAACAGTTTCAGTAATAAATTATAAATAAATAATTTCATCAATAATTATTTAAAAAGAAAATAATTTACAGGGCTACAGGTGAGGAACAGGGGAGTAGGAATAATGGAACTATAATGTATCCAGCATAGACACAATGGCACAAATGGCTGCTGTTGTGTTACAGATATTATGAATATCTTACAGCATGTTCTTCAAGTTTGTATTAATAGTCGACTCCTCAGTGTATTTCATCTTACTGTGACACGAAGGTTTTCTGATTCTTGGTAACAGTAAGATGGAATGACAGATTATTCTTTGCCTATCTCTGCAGGGATCACTTGCATGGACCGATTGGAGCAGATCATGAAACTAGTTTACGGCCAGCCAACTTTCATTGCAGATGGCAAATGGGTAGTGCAGAAATACATTGAACACCCATTGCTTATTTATGGGACAAAATTTGACATGCGCCAGTGGTTCCTAGTAACAGACTGGAATCCTGTGACTATCTGGTTCTACAAGGACTGTTACCTGCGCTTTTCAACCCAAGCATTCTCCTTGGAGAATCTGGACACGTATGTATATGTTACATTATAGCATGCATTTTGAATAATAAATCACCTTAGAATGTTATTTTGACTGCAAAAGAATGGATTATGAGTTGATCCTTTAGTCAAATTGGATGCAAGATATGAATAACATTTCTCTTTCTTCCAAAGGCATATAATCACTAGATGGAAACATAAGACTTAACAACACAAAAGACCTGAAGACCATGAGATGTAGGAGCAGAATTAGGCCATTTGGTCCATCGAGTCTGCTCTGCCATTTCATCACAGCAGATCCATTTTTCCTCTCAGCCCCAATCTCTTGCCCCTCATAATCCTTCATACCCTGACAGATCAAGAATCTATCAACCTCTGCCTTAAATATATATAAAGACTTGTCCTCCACAGCTGTCTGGCAATGAGTTCCACAGATTCACCACTCTCTGCTAAGGAAATTCCTCCTCATTTCCATTCTAAAAGGGCATCCCTCTATTCTGAAGCTGTGTCTCTGAGACTCCCTCACCACAGGAATCATCCTCTTCACATCCACTTTATCAAGGCCTTTCACTATTCGATTAGTTTCAATGAAGTCAGTCCTCATTCTTATAAATTCTAGTGAATACAGGCCCAGAGCCATCAGACACTCTTCACATGATAAGACATTCAATCCTGGAACCATTTTTTGAACGTCCTTTGAACTCCCTGCAGTTTCACCACATCCTTTCTAAGATATGTGTCCAAAACTGCTCACAATACACCAAGCAAGGCCCAATCAGTGATTAATAAAGTTTCAACATTACATCCTTGCTTTTATATTCTAGTCCTCTTGAAATGAGTGCTAATGTCCCATTTGCCTTCTGCACCACAGACTCAATCTGCAAATTAACCTTTAGGGAATCCTGCACAGGAACTCCCAAGTCCCCTTGTGCCTCAGATTCTTCGACCAAAGTGCGTGACCTTATACTTCCCGACACTTTTTTCCAACTGCCAATTCTTTGCCCATTCAAGTAGTTCTGTAGCCTCTCTACTTCCTTAAAACTACCTGCCCCAGAAAACTTTGCAACATAGTTGTCAATTCCATCATCCAAATCATTGACATATAGTGTAAAAAGAATTGGTCCCAACACAGACCTCTGTAGACCACTAGTCACTGGCAGCCAGCCAGAAAAGACTCCTTTTATTCACACATTTTGCCTCCTGCCAATCAGTCACTGCTTTACCCATGATAGAGTTTTCATGTAGCTTGTTAGGCAGCTTCATGTGTGGCACCTTGTCAGAAGTCTTCTGAAAATCCAAGTACACAACATCAACTGATTCTCCTTTGTCTATCTTGCTTGTTATTTCTTCAAAGAATTTCAACGATTGGTCAAGCAAGATTTTCCCTTGAGGAAACCATGCTGACTCTGGCCTATTTTATTATCTATCTCCAGGTGCCCCGAAACCACATCCTTTACAATTGACTCTGACATCTGCCCAGGTCAGACTAACTAGCCTATGATTTCTTTTCTTCTGCCTGTCTTCCATGGACACATAGGGTGACATTTGACAAACAGACAGACAGACATACTTTATTGATCCCGAGGGAAACTGGGTTTTGTTACAGCCGCACCAACCAAGAATAGTGAATAAATATAGCAATATAAAACCATAAATAATTAAATAATAATAAGTCAATCATGCCAAGTGGAAGTAAGTCCAGGACCAGCCTATTGGCTCAGGGTGTCTGGCACTCCTAGGGAGGAGTTGTAAAGTTTGATGGCCACAGGTAGGAATGACGTTCAGTGTTACATCTCGGTGGAATGAGTCTCTGGCTGAATGTACTCCTGTGCCTAACCAGTACATTATGGAGTGGATGGGAGACATTTTCCAAGATGGCATGCAACTTGGACAGCATCCTCTTTTCAGACACCACCGTCAGAGAGTCCAGTTCCACCCCCACAACATCACTGGCCTTACGAATTTGCAATTTTCCAGTCTTCCAGAATCTAGTGAGTGATTGCTTCTAAAGGTTCCATGGTTCTGGTTATTATCCGAGAATGTGGACAGTATGCAACCTGAAATACTCGGTTTTCACAGGCATCCACCAAAAACAGAACACCAAAACATCAGAACCCCAAAGCCCCAAATCCCTCCCCTGCGCAAGCAGCAGAAACCATCAACCTCCGTTTCAGCAAAAAACTTCAGCATCCACCACCCAACAAGCCATAGCAAAGTCCCCAAAGAGAGACTGTGATCTGCAGTCAACAAAAACTATTGCTCACCCAACAGTTCGACATGTCACAGGCTGTCTCTCTCACTGACGGGACAGAGAACACACACAAAGCGCTGGAGACCAGGCAGCATAGTGGAAAAGGGGACTGTCGATGTTTCGGGCCAAAATCCTTTGGCAATGTGTGTAGCTTGTAATTCCAGCATCTGCAGATTTTCTCTTGTTTGCGACAGAAGTATTACCATTTCACAGTGAAAGGGGAGACTAACAAACAGTTGCTGTTACAACATTACAGTCTGCTGCATCGCGTTTTATCCCGAGCTTCTCTGACTCAAGAACCAGTAGCAAAGTCTCCCCACCAGAGAGAGAGAGAAAGGTATATAGTTAGGTATCTTTCAACTACAGAAACCTCCATCCGCAGCATCCGCCGCTGCAAAACCCTGATGTTCCTTCTCCCATGGTGCCACCAGCCTGGAAACGTTTGTCCTCAGGATTACACTGCACACCTTCCATGCAGGTTTGACTGCCATTGCAGATCAGGGGCCTCAATAGAACCCCAGCTACTTTGAGGAAAAAGGAAAAAAAGAAAGAGAGGAATGTAAGCTGTTTATGCAGATGAACTTGAAGAGGCCGCCATTTGGTGCCATCTTAACTCCACAATCTCTTCAGCCATTTCTTTCAGAACCCTGGGGTCTTCACTATCTGGTCCAGATGATTTATCTACCTTCAGACCTTTCAGTTTCCAAAGAACCTTCTCCATAGTAATGGTAACTTCACACACTTCATCACCCCTAACACCTGGAACTTCTACCATACTACTAGTGTCTTCCACAGTGAAGACTAATGCAAAATACTTATTTAGTTTGTCTGCCATTTCCTAGTCCCTCAAAGGAAGCCTATTACATCCATTTTAGCCAAAAATTGATCTGAGGTTAACCTGACTTACCTGCTTTTAATCCACAGTCTGAGAGATCATAGCAATTCATGTGTTCATTGGATTCATTCCTAAAAATACTGACAAACAAAAAAAAGGCATACAGTACTGTGGAAAAGTCTTGGAGATGTATGGCTAGGGTGCCTAAGATTTTTCTACAGTACTGTAAGCTGTTTTTTTATATCATTTCCTGCGTGGGTTAATTTTGCTTTGTTGTGAGACACATGATAGGAAAATAAACACCTGTACCCTCTCTTTATTTGCCCTTGAAACAGCAATACCTGTGAGTCTTAAGTTTTGTTAATATTGGTAAACATTTAGTTGCTGTGAAAAAAATCTAACCATACAATTATTTGGCAATACAAATCATTGCATTGTTACCCTCCATATCATACTACTAAAAATATGCCTTGGCTTTAATATGCTGTTAATATTGATAGTGAGGCTTACTTCTTCTTACCTGACCAAGTTTGATTGACGGCAATTTTAAATTGAAATGGTGTAACTATCTGGTCCAGCTCACTGGGATACTTTGTAAATCACCAGATATGGTTCATTGATCACAATCGTTAAAATACCAGAAATTTCCTAGCTGCCTTGTGGGCTAAGAGAGAGTTATCTCGGGTATCAGATGGAAGACTAAGGCTTCCTCTGCCCTGGGTTTACCCAGACTGCCATCAATCTCGGGCTGAGGTTTGTACCCCTGGAGCCTCCCAGTTGTCACCTCTTGTCACTGAGTTTTAATGGTAACATACAATACTGTGCAAAAGTTTTAGGCACATTAGATTTGTTTTATATGGTTTTGGATGGTATGGCCTCTATGGAGCCCTGATCTCAGGATTATTGATGAATCCCAATCCATTATCGGGATTACCTGGAGAAACAGAATAATACAAGACCACCAAAGTCTGCAGAAGAAGTGTATCAAGTTCTTCAAGATGCTTGGAACAACCTACCAGCTGATTTTCTTATAAAACTGACTTGCAGTGTACCAAAGAGAATTGATACAGTTTTAAAAGCAAAGAAGGGTGCACACACCAAATATTAATTTGATTTAGTTTACTTTTTATAGTAATTTTTCAAATATTTAGAAACTTCAATTCACTTGTGAATGCATCTTAACTTTGCAGAGTTTTTTGACATGCAGCTAAGATTTTTGCACAGTACTGTAGCCGCTTCCTCATGAGTCCCAACTATTTTGACTGAGAAGTTCTTGTTTCGTAACCATGTCAAAAGTTATGAGAAGGCAGGAGAATGCGGTTGAAAAGGATAATAAATCAAACATGATGGAATGGCAGAGCTGTTGTGATGAGCCAAATCACCTAATTCCACTCCTATGTCTTATGGGCTTATGTTGGTAACTGGTATACTAATGAGAGGTGGCATTACCTCTCTCTGTAGAAACACCATGTGCTTTGTCACATACCACAGCCGGACTTAAAATCAAGCTCTATACTCTAGAAAGAGGGGCTTCTCTGTTTGGGACACCTCACATGCCCTTCATTACTTGGACAATCTCCAAAACTTCACCTTCATAATGGTCCTTATATACCTCTAGCATGCATCAGGAAGGTTTAAAAGCCCTCCACTTCTTTCTACAACAAAGACCTAACCAGCTTTACTTCACCAACACTCTTATCTGCCAGTCTGAACTTGTTCTTACTTTAATCACCTTCTCTGTTGACTCTTCTCACTTTCTACAAATCAAAGGTGTACCTATTGGCATCCTCATTGGAACTATACCCATCTTTTAGAACAGTCCCTTTTCCAAACCTTCTCTGGTACCACTTTCCTAATCTGCATGTGCAGAATTCATTCATTTTATCACCTTTGCCTCCAACTTCTACCCTGTTCTTAAATTCAAAAGTTTCAAAGTAAATTTATTAACAAAGTACGTAAGTGACGTGGACCATACCTGACACTTCTGTTCCTTCTCTAAATCTCACTGTCTCCTTGAAAGGAGACAAACTATCCATGATATTTACTGTAAACCCACTGACCCCCATAGCTACTTGGACTACAACTCCATCTCTTCCCACCCTGTAAGGATGCAATTCCTTTCTCTCAGTTTCCCCATTGCTGCTGATTTTCCTCTCAAGATGAGTTTTTTCTGTACCAGAACATCTGAAATGTCTTCTTTTTCAGTAAGTGTGCTTCCTTTGGGTTGTGGTTGATAGAACCTGATGTCACATCTCCTCTGCTTCCTATACTTCTGCTCTCACTACACCTTCTCCCAGAGATTCCCTGGCTCTTGTCTTTCATCCTATGAATCTCCACATCCCTCGTCATTTCTGCTAGCTTCAGCGTGATCCCAGCACTATCCATATCTTCTCCTCCCCATCCGTTTCTGTCTTCTGCAGGGACCACTCCTTCTATGGCTCCCCGTTCTGCTCATTACTCCTCACCCTGGCCACTGGCACGTCCCACTGCTCTCGTAGCAGATGTAGCAGATCTTGTCCTAGCACCTCCTCCTTTATTCAAGATTCTTTAATGTAATTTCCTGAACACAAGTATAAAGCAGAATGAAATAATTGTTACTCTGGCTCTGATGGAACACAAAAACCCCCCCACAAAAGATAAAGAAAACAATAATAATAAATAACAATAAAGATAAATACATAAGATAGCTTATATACATTGATTGTACATCCATAATGTGTCACTAGGCACTAGTCAGTCATATGATGATTGGTGACTAGTGTCACCTTATGGTTATAAGATGACTTTACGTCACTTTATGGACATACAGTCAATCCATGTATATAAGCTATCTTATGTATTTATATTTATTGAAGACTTATTACAAGATGACTGACAGAGTAGTGGCTGGGTTGGTGGACGGAGGTGTGATCAGCCTTACTGCTTGGGGAAAGTAACTGCCCTGGTGTGGATACTACGAAGACTCATCCCTGACGGGAGTGGAACAAACACTCCACGAATGGGGTGGGTTGGATCCTTCGTGAGGTTACTGGCCCTTTTTCAGCTCCTTTCTGTATACATGTCCTTGATAATGGGTAGGCTGGTGCTGGTGATGCATTGGGAAGTTTTGACTACCATAGTAATGTCTTTTTGATCAACACAGTGCTCTTTCTCTACCATGCAGTGCTACAGCCTGTCAGGATGCTCTCTACTGGGCATCTGTAGACAGACATGAGTATCGATGACGTGTAAAGTCCAGCTCTCTTCAGCCTCCTCAGAAAACAGAGGCATTGACAAGCTTTCTTCACTGTGTAGAATGTGTTCTGAGATGATGAGAGATTTTGTGTTATGTACACTCACAGGACTTTGAAATTGCTTGCAATTTCCACAGCTGTGTTGCCACTGTAAATGGGGGTGTGAGTGGTGCAAGGCTTATTGACATTAGAAAAGAAGTTATTTGCCTTGCACCGGGCTTTGAGTTCTTCCACCTCCTCTCTGTAGGATGTCTCATCGTTGTTGGTGATGAGCCCCACCACTATCATGTAATCGGCAATCTTGATAATGCGATTATTCGAGTTTATGTCCTTGGTTGAAATTGCTCATCATCATCCAGGGACTTAAATCGTCCTTCTAGGTGAGGCAAAGGTTGACATGTATTTCCTTCAACCCTGTGGCCTCCTGTACACATTGACAATTTTCCTCCTTCCACCAATGCTGAGTTCTTCCAGCAGTTTCTATATTACTCAAGTTGTCAACATGTGCAAAAATTAGTCCAGTGGTACAATTTCTATTTCTTATTTATCCATTTTGAAGAAGCTTGTTAAATATCTTTCATATTTGCCAAATGATTTGGTCAATTTTACGGTTATGTAAATTGATGTTGGTCTCAAGGATTCTGTAGTGAAAAGTTCTCGGGAAGTATTAACATATTTTATGATCTATTATAAAGAAATTACATTTTGCTCTTTGACAGTGTACATGTGTGCAAAATGGATTGTCCTGTTTTCAGCTGTCAAAATGTTTTGGATTCAGAATTAAAATAAGGTTTATTACCACTGAAATATGTTGTCATTTTGCAGCAGAGCATTGCAATGCATAAAATAGACTGTAAGTTACAAACAGAAACCTATATAACAAATAACTAAGTGCAAAATGAGGACAAGAATCATGAGGTAATGTTCATTTTTTCATTTTCTGTTCACAAGTCTGATGGCAGAGGTGAAGAAGCTGTTCCTGAAATGTTGAGTGTGTTTCTTCAGGCTCCTGTATTTCCTTATTGATGGTTGTAATGAGATAGCAATAATTAATCTCTTCAATTTTGCTTCATATTGAAATGATCTGTTCAGTATCACCTGTCTATAAATTACCTAAAATCTTAAGCATTCAACAGGGGTTCCAACCAATTTAAGGTAAATATATTAATAATTTACTAAGGACCAGCAAAGATCATATGATAAACTGTTATGTGATTCCCTTTAGATAACAGCATGCAAATAACTCCAATCCATCTCATAGCAACTAACATATTTCTCTTTGTATCCTTTAGATCGATTCACTTGTGTAATAACTCAATCCAAAAACATTATGTGGCCTCCTCCAGTCGCCACCCTTTAGTTCCTAAAGATAATATATGGTCCAGTAACCAGTTCAAGGAATACTTGAATCAATGTGGTTTTACAAATACCTGGGAGGATATCATCTCCCCTGGCATGAAGAAGGCAATTATAAATACCATGCAGATAATGCAGGACATTGTGAAACCTCGGAAAAACAGTTTCGAATTGTATGGAGCTGATTTCCTGTTAGGGGAGGACTTCAACCCATGGCTGATTGAAATTAATTGTAGCCCCACCATGTCGCCCTCAACGCCAGTGACAGCGGCATTGTGCAGCAGTGTCCAAGAGGACACTATTAAAGTTGTTATCGATCGCAAGCTTGAGAAGACATGTGGCACAGGACAGTTTGAGCTGTTGTATAAACAGGTAATGTAAAATATGCAGCAAAACATGACCTAGAGGCAAAAGATGCTGGAAATCTGGAATGTGGCCAACCATTTTCATTCCAATTCCCATTCCTGTTACATTAGTCCATGGCCTCCTTTTCAGTCATGTTGAGGCCACTCTTAGGTTGGAGAAGCAACACCTCATATTGTCTAGGCAGCCTCTAACCTGATGGCATGAACATTGATTTCTCCAACTTCCTGTGATGTTTTCCCTTCCCATTCCCTCTTGAAGAAGAATTTCCCCATTCTGGCTTCTTACAGCTTTTCTACACCTGCCTATCACCTTCCCTGGTGTCCCTCCCCCCTTCCTTTCTCCTATGGTTCACTCTCCTATCGGATTCCTTATTTTCCAGTCCTTTACCATTCCCACCCACCTGGCTTCACCTATCACCTTCTAGCTATCCTTCCCCTCCCCGCACTTTTTTTATTTAGGCATCTCCCCTCTTCCTTTCCAGTCTTCATGAAGGGACTCAGCCCAAAACATTAACTGTTTATTCATTTCCATAGATGCTGCCCAACCTGCTGAATTCCAGCATTTTGTGTGTGTTGCTTTAGATTTCCAGCATCTGCAGAATCTCTTGTGTTTAAAAAATGCTGGAAATAGGTCAGACAACATCAGTGGAGAGAGGAGTGTCACATTTCAGCAAAAAAAAATCTGATTACGATTTGAGCTCCAATGTTGTATGCACATTTATACTAGTTTAATTGTAATGAGCTCTTTTCTTTTTCCTATTAACTGTTTGATAAATCTGATATTGATAAATATACTTTCTTTATAATTCTGTACAGTGCACGATCTATTATTTCTTGCCGATCAATAATCAATATGAGTAGTATTTACTCAAATTGAGGTTCCTTAAATTGGAATTCCTAATGTTCCCCAAATCATATTTACTATATACTAGACATATATTGTTTATGAAAGGTAGCTTTCTCACCTGAGTCACATGGCTGTTAACAGAGATTGCTAATTAGCGGAGTGTGTTTATGTGCCCTGGTGAGAGGGTTACATTTTGTGGTGGTTTTCAGATGCTGTGTGGATGCTGTTTTAGGATCGATTAAGCAATTTGTGTGTTCAAACCAGTTGTTAAACTAGTGTTGAGGTAAGTGATCAAGATAATTTATCATGGATGCCGCAGGGATTAGGGTTTGGTGCGATTCATGGTGGTTATTCTCAAATAATGCTTGTGTTCTGAGCAGGGTGGGTATTTGAAGCCTCAAAGAACTGTAACTTGGAGGGCTGAGTTCTGTAGAAGTATTGGGACAAGTTGCACTGGTTTACAGTGTTTTGATCAATCAACTGGTAGGGATGCTGTGTTAGTCCAGACTAGCAGTGACGTAACTGAAGTTGTGCTGCCCAATACATTAGGAGAACCCAGAGAGGTGAGGCAAGAGCAGTCTATATTATTAGAGAAGGCGGGGGGGGGGGGGTGAGAATGTAGCTGAGGGTGAAGACCTTAAAAACAAGTTGTTCTTGTTTCTGTGAAGTGAGGGAAAGGAGTGGTCTGATGTGAAATGTCAAGTAGGTCATTCGGCGGTTGATGGAAACTCTGAGTTGGCTTTAGCAATTATATCACTGGTCAATAAATGCCAAGGTGTAACTGCAGAATACCAAAGTTATTATAGACCGGGAGTGTTCTCTGGAGTCAAGCCCACACCCGATGGGGAAGAAGAGTGAGACCTGGGAAGAGCAGACATCTCAGTTACTGCATCAGTGGCTGTGTTCAGACGATATGAAAAGAACAGTGACTGGTAGAGAGTCTAGAAGGTCCAGTGAGGTGCCCAAAGGCAGAAAACCCATCATTCATGTCCATGGGCTACATACAAACATTAAAAAATGTTTTTGGCACAACGGACAGCCCAGCAGCACTTATGATGAGGTTTAGTCATAGATTCCAGGAGAAGGAGGAGCCTAAATTCTCAGGCTGGAGAGACTGCTGCTTTGCTTGCAGTGTAAAGCGGCCATTCAATTGGCTGAGATAAATAAATTAAGAATGGAACAGGGTATGTGGTCACGTAATATGATTGCTTTGAGCATTCAAATAACACATAAGATATGTTCCCCTCCCTCGTTTGTTGAGCTGATCAGAGAAGTCAGAGAGGAGGAAAATACGAAGGAGAAGTGGGAGGCCTCCTCATCAGGGCAAAGTCCTCAGTAGTAGCCTCTGTTGCTGAAGCTACCCCTGATGCCACATGAGTGGGGTTTGCAGGATGCAGTGGCAAACCTGTACACCAGGGTATCTTGGTTGATGTCGGCTAGTGCTGCCACCATGCATGACAAGGCCAATAGGAAGCTGGACCCACTGATAGGACAGAGGTCTCTTGATGAAGGAAGCAACCAGTATTTTCTGTTACAATTGTGGTGAGGATGGACATTTCAAGCAGGAGTGTGAGGGACAGGAAAACCTTTGGAAAGTAACCCGACGGTTACTTAAACAGAAAAGGAAGTCAGGAAACTTCAGAGAGACTGAGTAAGGGAACGGCCTGTCATTTCAAGGGGAACATATTCCAATCAATGTATCAAGGAAAACACAAAAGTGCAACACTCTATTCTTGAAGGCATTGTGGGACAAGCTCAGGTGTATCCATATGCATCAAGGATATATGCACCGTATGCAAGAACCATGCTCTATACAGCTTCTCAGGTTACTCTACTCCACAGATCCTTTTACAACTGGTATTTGACACGTTTACCATTGACAGCACTTAGTGCCCTAGAAATCTGTGGCCTTAGTACTGATGATTACCCATAGGATGGTTACTTGTCATTGAAACTGGAGTTTTTGGAAGCAGATATTGGAGTAGCTGACACCTTGATACATTATTGTTGCTGTGTCCTGATCTAGTTGGAAAAGGGAAGCTTCCATTATTGTGGGAACAAATTTTCCCATTGTGGGAAGACTCATGGGAGCATGCAAAGAGAAATGGAGAGAATTTTTTGAAAACCTTCTCCATTCACTTGGTGTTCAGAGCTGCTTTTGAAAAGGTGCAAGCAGAAATGAGGGACTGTGTGGTACACCCAGCCCAAACCATCCTGTTACATCCTGAGGAAGTAGCTCGAGTGAAGGGAAACACCAAATTCCCCAAATGCCCAATTCCAAGGCCCTCCTGAGGATCATGGAGAACAGTCACGCTTACCTGCTGGAATACTGGTGAGACATGAACTGCAGAAACCTCAGCTGTCCATGCAATCAGGATGACTGTGATCCTCAGAGAGAAAGGTCACCCTCATACATGGGATGCCAATGGCACATCTTTTTCAAGTGACTGTAATGTCTTGTTTTCAGGTGAGAAAACTGGGAGAGAGACAGTGTCCTGGATTGGGAAAGTTAACAGCAAAGTCGTTTAATTTTGGTAACTCCCTGGTACACAAGGAATGGAGAAGGAAACTAACGGAGAAGATGTTCAAGCTTGAATGCCTTTTCTACTGACGAGTTCGATGTGGGCTACTCCAAGGTGACAGAAGATACTCCTGTCAAAGAGAGGTCTCGATGGTTACCATCAGTGGAGGTGGATGATGCTTGGCTACATCTGCTGAAACTGAAGCTGGAATTATCACTGAGTCGAAGACTCCCTATTCATCACCCATAGTGAGGAAGAAGAATGGGAAGGTATGAATGTGTGTTGATTATTGGACACTGAACAGACATACAGTCTCTGACCTACAGACCGTTCCACAGATTGAGGAAACTCTGGCCTGTTTGAGTGTCTTGGATCTAAGGAGTGGATATCAGATACCCATGAGTGAAGCTGATAAAGAGAAGATCGAATTTATATTTACACTTAGATTCTTTCAGTTTGAAAAGATTATTTCAGTTGGAAAGGATTCTCTTGCCATATCAGGAGCACCAGCTACTTTTCAACATGTAATGGAGAAGATTGTTGGGGACATGAATTTGCTTGAGGTACTGGGATGAACTCACTGGAGGATCATGAGATGAGGCCACTGAACGTGCTAGATTGCCTGAAAGCTGGAGGGTTAAAACCGTCACTAGACAAGTGCCGGTTGTGTAAGTTATCAGTCAACTATATTGGACACACAGTCTCACAGGATGGAGTAACTATGAATCTATCCAAGATAGAGGCAGTGACTACATGCCCGTGGCCCAAGAATATGAGTGTTCTACACTCATTCCTTGGATTCTGCGGGTACTATCGGAGGTTCATGAAGGACTACTCCAGAGTAAGCCACCCCTTGAATCAGCTTCTGTCTGGTTACCCTCCCTTGGGGAAGAAAGGGAGGATAATGAAGGGAGAAAGCAAGGTTTATCTTACCCTTTGGAACCTTTTGGAGAACGATGGAATGTGTGAAGAAGCATTTCATCTACTGAAAGATTTGCTGACTAAAGCACCTGGGCTGGCCTTTGCAAACTTATAGTTGTTGTATGTACAGTATACCAATGCTAGCCATGAGGGTTTTGCAGCTGTTCTATATCAGGGCCAAGGTAAAGGGTAGAGACTTGTTGCTTTCATTAGGCGGAGTCTGTAAAACCCTCTGAACAAAACTACCCTATGCACAAATTGGAGTTTCTGGCATTGAAATGGGACATGGTGGATAAGTTAAGTGACTATCTATATGGTGTCAAGTTCAAGGTAACAAATAAAAACAATCCACAGACTTACATTTTGACCTTTGCAAAGTTGGATGCCAACAGATAGTCGTCGCTGGTTGACGGGGTTGTATGCTTATGATTTTGGCCTTAAAGATTGGCCCAGCGGGTGGGGGGGGGAGGTGTTTAGAACATTAATGCAAATGCATTGTCCAGATGTTTGCAAGAGCTGCAGGAAATGGACAGAGAGTGGCAGGATGTTCCTGTCACTGGTGTTACAGCAATGTGGTAGTTTTCTGCAGTGGGGATTTGAGAGGTAAGGCTATGGCCTGAAAGAACTTTGAATCATTTGGAAGCTTCTAGTTGTGCCATTTCACAAGTATATTGAAATTTGACCTTTCTGGATTCAAAGCAGTTGCCTGCCTTGAGCCCTGCAGAATTGGCAGCAGCCCAACAAGACAACCCTTGTATGCGTGCCATTTGATCATCTGTTTTCAAAGAAGATATGTCAAAGTTGAGAAGACAAAACACCCTTCGATATCTCTACTGATGAGGGAATGGGAAAAAATGAAGATGAGGAACAAAGTTTTATACAGGGTCACATCTCCTCCAAACAGACTTCGACATTCCCAGTTGGTTTTGCCTGAGAAGTATCAGAGGATAGTACTAAAGTCTCTTTATGATGATGCAGGTCACTTGGGGTTTGACAAGACCTATGGATTGGTTCGAGATCAGTTCTATTGGCCCCAAATGAAGCCTGAAGTTGAAGAGTACAGTAAATCATGCTTCCGATATATTTAGAGGAAGATCCTGCATACAAGAATTGTTCCACTGTCTCACTTAAAGACTACAGGACCATTTGATTTAGTGTGTATGGATTTCCTCTCCACAGAGACTGATTCCAGCATGCTGCAAAGGTCTTGATCATCACTGATCACTACACCAGATATGCTCAAGCCTTACCCACAAAAGATCAGAGAGTATCTATAGTTGCCAAAGTGTTATTTCATTATGGCCTCCCAAGAAGGATACACAGAGATCAGGGAAGGCGATTTGAGAGTCAGTCCATACACGAGTTACTGGACAAGCTCGGAGTCAAGAAGTCAAAGACCATGCCATTATCACCCTCAGGGTGATCCTCAGCCTGAAAGGTTCAACTAGGTGCTGCTGGACGTACTTGCAACCCTGGATGCCAAAAAAAGAACAACTGGAGCCAGTGTATTGGACATTTGGTCACTGCTACACTGTACACCAAATGCAGCTACTGTCCTGTAGATCTGTATTTTGGAGCCAGTGGTGACGACTTGCCACAGAAGAGGAACTTCACATAGCATCTGACATGAGGAAAAAACTGCAAAAAGATTATGAAATAGTAATAGTCTCTGCTACCAAACAAAACTAAGGAAATAAAGAGACATGATCAAAAAATTAGGTTCTCCACTGATGCCTAGAGAGAGGGTTTTAATTAGAAATTTGGGGCTACCAGGGAAGCACGAGTTGGCTGAGTGCTGGGTATCTATGCCTTACAGAGTGGAGAGACAGATGCCAAGTGTCCTAGTTTTCCGGGTGAAGCTGGAGGATAGAAATTGTCCTGAAAAAATTCTCCATTGGAATTGCCTCCTACTGTTAAGGGCAGGAAGTACGTGTTGACCCAGAGCCTGACATGGAACCTACACCCAGCAGGAGAACTCTGAGCAGGAGGAGAGGAACAGAAAGGCAACAAGCCGACAATAGTGTGATTTCAGTGGACAAACTTAAAGAGGGACCAACCACTGAGTTCTGTACAGGCTCAGCGAATGAGGAAATGGGAGTGTGTTATGCAAACTCCCCAAGAGTTGATGAAGAGATTTCTGAATCCCCCAGTCCTGACTCAGATGTAACAGGGAGTGAGAGGACTGCCAGTGGACAGGCAGACATGATAAAAGACAGTGAGGGGAAACTGAGCTACAGTACAACTGGGGATGAAGCTGAATTCAGTCAGGTGGCCAGGAGAGCCGAGTTGTCGGAAGGTATGAGTGATAAGCAGGGGGAGGCATCTCCAAGTGAACAGGAACAGTCACAACAAGTGCCTGAGACTGAAGAAGCTGATAACAAGACAAGGTCTCAGAGTCAGGAAGCTCCCCCAGATAGGCTGGCATATGATGCACCTGGGACACAGAGTACTGCATCTATCCCAGTAGTGAGCTACGTTACCACCACTAACAAAATCGTTTGGGGGGGGGGGGGTTGGAAATCACAAAATTCATTTGAATACTGTGTTATTAAAATTGGTTTAATAAGTTTCAAACTCATGAGGACATGACTATTTTTGGTGGGGGTAGAATGTAATGCCCTGATTAAGATTTCTACTGCTATGCTGTTGATATTTCATTTTGATAGTTTTCTGTAAAAGCAGAGTGTCCTGATAGTAGAATGTTTCGGTTTTGGCTAAAGATAAGGAACTATGTTGCTCAACTTAGGAATGTTGTGTCACCCAATTATGATGGTGGGATCGGGAAAAGGTTTTTGAAGTTCTAGTTGGGCAGAGAGAGGTTTGTGACAGACAGTGGTTGGGTTTGTGTTTTTTTTGGTGGGAGGTGCAGAGAGGAGAGTATTCAGGAGAATGCCTGGGGGATTTGATCCAAAGGGGAGACCCTAATGCAAAGAGTTCTTCATGAGACAAAGGAGTCCATGAATGAAGTTCTACACGATTGGTGATGAGAATTCAGTGCTGTGAGTGAAGCGGTATACCCGACCACTAGACACAACATGAGCGCCAACATGTGCACATTTAGACTGGTTTAATTGTAATGGGCTCTTCTTTAAAACTTATTTTTCCTATTAACTGTTAGACAAAGCTGAAATTGATAAATATACTTCCTTTAAAATTTTATATGGCGCTCAACCTGTTATTTCTTGCTGACCAGTAATATGGGCAGTAGTTATGCCGCATTCGCTCAAATCATTCCTTAAATCAGAATTCCCAATGTTCCTGTTTGGTTGAACCCCAAATCATACTGACCCTAGACGTATATTGTTTATGAAAGCTGACCTTATCACCACTGAGTCAGGTGGCTCTTAGAAGGCTAATGAGCTGAGTTTTGTATACGAGTCCCGGGAAGAGGGTTACACATAGCATATTACAGTGCCAAAGGAGGATGACTTGTTTATCAAATTTTCACTATCTGTAAAGCAGAACAAGCATTTGATCCCTTTGCCTGCTCTTCTCTATAACCCTGTTATAATTTTCCTTCATTTACTTATCCATTTCATTTTCAAATGATACCATTGTATCTACTTCTAATTCCATTCTCAGGACTGCATTCCAGATTATCACCATGATAAAATGTTTTTACACCAATCATCTTAAGTCTCTGTCCTCTACTTAAAGCTCTTACTGCTTCTGAATTCTCTTTTCTTTGATGAACTATTTAATGTTCATAATTTTGGACAGATCCATACATTTTTATTTTATCTTTCTCTGTTCCAGGTGAATACTCCCCCATAATTCCTGGTACTATTTGAATAAATTTTTCTATCCTTCCCACAGCCTTGATTTGGTCATAAAATATGCAGTCCTGAATTCAACCTAGCATTGTAACTGATGCATAATTATTATTTTATAAAGGTTCAGCATAACTTCATATTTTTTTCATTTTGTCCTTTCTTTGATATAGTCAAGGATTCCACATACTATTTCAATTGCCTTCATATTCCAACTGTAAAGTTCATACACAAAAAAAAAAATGCTGATTTCTGGTACTTAAAGTTATGTGGTTGGCATCCTGTCATGTGTACTCATTCTTTTGGAGAAATTAAAAGCTTAATTTCTCTGCATTATTGACTTCCTATCCATAAGTGGATATAGCCACAAGCAGCTGAGGTTTTGTTATCAGAGTTTTCCTTCTCCTAGATGAGCTGCCAACCATAGCTGACAAGCTCCATCTGCCCACAGCAATTGGTTTTAAGACAGCAGTAACCCACCTTTGCACCTTCTGTCAGTAGAAACAGTTTTGCTAGGCTTAGTAACTAAGCTACACGTAAAGGTCAGGAGCTGGATGTGATTGTCAGAGGCTAACGTTATTGGGAGCATTTAATAAATAGTGGGACTACCTCCCTCAGCTATGACAACTTTAAGGAACATTTTGAAGAACTGTACTATATCCATTGGATGCATATGAATCAATACAGGGCAACATGGTATTATAGTGATTACTGCAATTGCTTCATAGCACCAGCGATCATCAATTGGGATTCAGTTCACAAACTGTCTGTAAGGAGTTTTTGTATGTTCTTCTTGTAACCCCATGGGTTTCCTCAAGGCACTCCTTTTCCTTCCACAGTCCAAAGTTGTACAGTTAGGGTCAGTGAGTTGTGGGCACTCTAGGTTGGTGACAGTTGTGGGCAGCCTCTGCACAATCATCACTGATTTGATTTGACAAAGACAGTGCATTTCACTGCATGTTTCAATGTACATGTGACTGATAATGATTAAGATTTTAAAAATTTGCTTTATCTAATGAGGTTAGTATTTTCTCGAAAAAAATAAAGTTTTGCCCAATGATATATTCATTTAAATAATTTACATTATCCGTGATAATGATATTAAATAAAATATGGCAAAAGCTGTACTAACTTGATTTAATCTGTTGTTTTATTTTCAGAATACAACAAACATCCCTCTGTACCTAGGAATAAATTTGCTGGTTGAAGGATCAGGCATCAAGAAACCACCGGTATTTACTCAGAGCTCTGGAATACACAACAACTTCCAGGTCTCCCAAGCTCTGCAAAAACCTAATACTGCCAAAGCACAGATCGGCCAAAATTCCATCAATTATGATGGAACCAGTTCAGCCAGTACTCGAAATGTCAAAAATAAAGATGATTCTAAAGTAGTCATCAATCCAAGCAAAACAAAATGTTCATTAACTGACCGAAAACATGAATTTTCAGATCATCCTATTGCTTCTAACGATTCCATGAATGCAAGGAATTCTTTTATTCTTTTCAATTCCGGCAATGGAAAAAATTCTATAAATCCCAATCATAACAATATTGCAAAAGTTCCACTGAAACTCACTCATTCCTGTGATGTAAAATACCCCAATAATTCCAATAGTGCAAACCATTGCATAATTCCCCAGAACCCCAACGATGCTAAAAATTTATCTCGCAAGAATTCCGGTGTTGCCAAACATACATCAAACTTTGTTAATTCTGACAATGCAGAGGATAATTTAAATACTAATTCCAGCAATACAAAAGATACAATAAATGTTACCAGTTCCAGTATCACAAATGATGAATTGAATTCCAAAAATTACACTACTGCAAACAGTTCTGCCAATACTAATACTTCCAGAATTGCAGGAAAAGCATCAAATTCCACTGATCGTGCTGATATGGACAGTCAGTTACAAGCCATTAACCCAAGCATTACAAACAATTCTCCATTTCCCACTCAGACCAGCAAAACCAAATACCTTATTAATTCTAATAATTCAAGTCATGCAGGTAATATAGCTCCCAAACATATTAATTCAAAGATGTCCAACACTTCTCAGGATTCCAACAATATCCTCCAAGACTGCAGCAGACCCAATCATAATAGCAAAGGGAAAACTCACAACAATTCCAAACACAATGGTAAGACAAAGAATTTGCATGTTTCCAAATATTTCTGCAAAACAAGAAATAATGTTAGTTACAATAAGATGGCAAGTGTTTTAAGCAATTATAGTGTTCTGAGCTCAAGTGTTGCCAAGGCTTGGGATGACTTGGAGGAAGTGAGAAATAACATTGTCGACGCAACTCAGGGTGGTAAAACTGAAAACATTACCAAACTTCACTTTGTTGACAAAGTGGAACAGCAATACGAAATGCCAAAGCTGAGCAAGACAGGACGAAACAGGGGAACTGAAAAGCACCATTTGCCAACAAAGACCACATTCTCACAAGTGAGCACATCTGTGAACCATTCCCTCTTTCCTGGTCAACAGTTACTCAGAAACCCCCTCCAGGTAAAGTTGAAATATTTAAGCTTAGACCTGTTGGACCTGAAAGATAAGAAACATTCGAGAGCTTCAACTACTGTAGATGCAAACAAAATCAGAGCTCTCCATGAAAAGTCTATTCCTTTGCGTTACTCGTACAATACATCACGGTCACAATCAGAGGACACTAATATTCCACAGCTTCATATTACTGGTTTACAGACTCAGTTTAAAGCTTCAAGTGACAACAGCAAAAAGTACATTGAGACCCAGCATAATGCAACCATCAATCTAATGAACAGGCATCTGCTAACAAGTTATTTTCCACTCTTTCAGTAACTATTGCTGTGCTGGTCTATCCTGTCCAGAACAAGTATGGGGCTCCTTTATTCATCTAAGTACTTGTCCTTTCCGGTGCTTCCAATCACTCAAGGTCCATTCCAACAAACCTTTTGCACTGCTTCCATTAAAGGAGGACTTTGCTGATGGATCCTTGCCAAATCATTCACCAGAACAAGGGCAATGCATTCTGCAAATTCCCATAGAAAATGATTCTCCTTGGAATATATTTATTTTTACTTAGCTTTAAGAATGTTAATCTTATTGAACATTGACATTATTAGTAGTTGTTTTTGAAAAGCCATTTTGTGTTTTTTGAAAAATAGTGTTTTGTAATAGTTTAAAAGATAACTGCTCATCTCAGGTGACGTATTTGTATCTGTGCATTTGAAAGTCTTTGTAATAATGAATGAATCAGACATTATTATAGACTAAAGTTTTTTTATTAATTTAAAATTCTACCTCTGCATTTAGCAAACCACCAGATAAATTGAATATTTTAGAAATATACTGAACTGTCCAAAAATAAATAACATAATGTATAAAGGATAAGGTTTGTTAGAGACAGAATGTAACAGGTAAGAAGTATGATAATGCATTTTGGTACAAGCAACAATAGTGTGGACTATTATCTAAATGGGGAGAAGGTTCAAACATCAGAGGTGAAGAGGGACTCAAGAGTCCTTACACAAGACTCCTAGAGGGTTAATTTACAGGTTGAGTGTGGTAAAGAAGGCAAATGCAATTTTGGCATTTATATCAAGGGGAATTGAATATAAAGGCAAGGAGATAATTCTTGACAAGAGAAAATCTGCAGATGCTGGAAATCCAAGCAACACACACAAAATGCTAGAGGAACTCAGCAGGCCAGGAAGCATCCATGGGGATAAAAGGCACTGTTGACATTTCGGGCTGAAACCTTTTGGCAGGACTGGAGAAAAATAGCTGAGGAGTAGATTTGAAATGTGGGGGGAGGAGAGAAGAAAAACACCAGGCAAAGGGGGTGGGTAGGAGCACCAGAGGGAGGTGATGGACAGGCAAGGAGATAACATAAGAGGGAGAAATGGTGAAGGGGGGGGGCATTACTGGAAGTTTGAGAAAACAATGTTCACGCCATCGGGTTGGAGGCTACCCAAACAGAATATAAGGAGTTGTTCGTCAAACTCAAGTGTGGCCTCATCGTGACCGTGGAGGAGGCCATGGAGATCCTCGATGCTGGAGACGTAGTCAAATATGTATAGTTATGACACCAACTATTAAGCTTACCCTTTGTCTGATTTCTGAGCCTCAAATCATGTTGATTAGTTCCTGTCATAATTTTTTTCAACATTCCCCATAGTAAAACAATATGACCACAGATATAAGAAAATGAGACTAATATGCTCTTAATCATAGAATCATGTGTTTCAGCAAACATTATGACATTAGGTAGCATAGTGGTTAGCACAATGCTTTACAGTACAGGCAACAAGGGTTCAATTCCCATGGCTGCCTGTAAGGAGTTTGTACATTTTCCCCATGATGCTTGGGTTTCCTCTGGGTGCTCCGGTTTCCTCCCACAGTCCAAAGGTGCACCAGATGGTAGGCTATTTGGTCATTGCAAATTGTCCTGCGATTAGGTTAGGGCTAAACTGGAGGGAATACTGGGTGGCATGGCTCAAAGCCCAAAAGAGCCCACTCTATGCTGTATCTCACTAAATAAAAATACGTAAATATCCATCATCATCCCTAGGCTTGTCCTGCTGACTGGCAGGAGTACTCAATGTTGTCTCTGGGCCTCATCGAGTTTCACCGCATTTCAACAAACACAAAAATTCTCCAACTGATTGCCATCTATAGCCTACAAATCCCTGTGTTTCCATGTTCAACAAGGTTAAGAAGATGCACTGGAATCTCCCACCCAGTGTACATCACCAAAAGTGCTCTTAGTAACACCATTGCTGGCTAAGCTGATCAAGACCTAAGTTATAACTGCCATTATCATCTTGCAACAGTTGGTCAGGGAGCCACACAAGGGAGAACCAACTTGGTTCATCATTCTGTCAGTCACTAATGCATTTCTCTATGACAGTGTCAACAAGAATGGTTAACACACTCTTTGTATGATCAAATTCCCTTTGTCAAAATAAGGATCCACTTATGTTGGCAAAAGAGACTGATTCAGTGTGATCTAGTAACTCAATGGTTCGTACGAGAAGTCATTTGCAGTGGAATCCATTGCCATAAAGAAAGAAGACCAGTGCTACTTCAGTAACAAGTATGGAACAGCATTCCAGAATCAACATTTAGAATACCTTGAAATATTGGATTAGTTTGGTGGAGCTAGAACCCAGAACCAGATGCCAATTAAAAAGCAGCAGCAATAAACAGTTGAATAGTCTCATTTACCAACCAACTTCCTTCTTATCCAGTCATAAGTGGTGGATAATGAACCCCTCAATAATTGAGGGGGTTTGGTTAGTTGGGGGAGGGTTTTAAATAATTTGGCTGAGGATGGGGCAGTGGGTATACAAGAAGATGCAGTGTGTAGTCCAACTATGAGGAAGGACAGACAGATGATGGAAAAATTGCAGTCCATGGGATGAGTTGAAGTGTAACATGGAGGCAAGATCAAAAAAGGTGATGAATACAGGACTGAAAGTGTTATATTTGAATGCAAGCAATATATGGAATAAGGTAGATGATCTTGTAACACTTAGAGATTGGCAGGTATGACATTGGGGACATCACTGAGTCATGGCTGAAAGATCACAGCTGGGAGTTTAACATCCAAGGATACTCATTGTAATCAAAGGACAGGCAGGTGGGCAGAGGTGGTGGGGCATCTCCATTGGTAAAAATTTAAATCAAATCCTTAGAAAGAGGTGACACAGGATTGGAAAATGTAGAATCCTTGTTGGTAGAGTTAAGAAACTGCAAGTGTAAAATAACCCTGACAGGAGTAATGTACAGGTCTCCAAATAATAGCCAGGATGTGGGATGCAAATTACAATGGGAGATAGAAAAGGCATGTAAAAAGGGCAAATTTATGATAGTGATAAGGGATTTCAATATGCATTTAAACTGGAAAATTAGGTTGATGCTGGATCTCAAGACGGAATTTGTACAATGCTTATGAGGTCACTTTTTAGAGCAGCTTGTGGTTGAGCCCATTTGGGGTAAGCCAATTCTGGATTGGGTGTTGTGTAATGAACCAGATTTGATTAGGGAGCTTAAGGTAAGAGAGCTAATAACATGATAGAATTCACTCTGCAGTTTGAGAGAGGGAAGATAAAGTCAGATGCATCAATATTACAGTGGAGTAAAAGAAATTACCAAGGCACGAGAGGTGCTGGCCAAAATTGATTGGAATGGGACACCAGCAGGGATGACAGCAGAATAGCATTAGCTTGTGTTTCTAGGGGAAGTTTGGAAAGCACAGGATAGCTACATTCCAAAGATGAAGAGTATTCTAAAGGGAGGATGATGCAACCATGGCTACCTTGTACCTGGGACCTGGGTTAACCTCCAGGTTGAGTCGGTGATGAAGAAGGCGAATGCAATGTTGGCATTCATTTCTAGAGGTATAGAGTATAACAGTAGGGATGTGATGTTGAGGCTGTATACTCATCAGACCATGTGGAGTTTGTGTGCAGTTTTGGGCTCCTTATTTTAGAAGGGATATACTCACATTGGAGGGGGTTCAGAGAAGATTCACAAGAAGGATTCCAGGAATGAAAGGGTTACTGTATGAGGAATGTCTGGCAACTCTTGGGCTGTATTCCCTGGAGTTCAAGAGAATGAAGGGGGATTTCATAGAAACATTCCAAATGTTAAAAGGCCTGAACAGATTAGATATGGAAAAGTTATTTCCCATGGGAGTTAAGTCTAGGACAAGAGGGCATGACTTCAGGATTGAAGGATGTCCATTCAGAACAGAGATGCAGAGAAGTTACTATAATCAAAGGGTGGTAAATCTGTGGTATTTGTTGCCATGAGAGGCGTAGAGGTGAAGTAATTGGGTGTATTTAGGACAGAGGTAGATAGGTTCTTGATTAGCCAGAGCATCAAAGGGATAGGGAAAAGGCACGGGATTGGGGACGCCAGAAGAATTGTATCAGCCTATGATTTAATGGTGGAGTAGACTCGATGGGCTGAATGGCCTACTTCCGCTTTTATATCTTATGGTCTTAAGAGCGGATATCAGACCACTGGAAAATGATGCTGGAGAGGTAGTAATGGGGGGCAAAGAAACAGTGGAAGAAATGAACTTAAGTATTTTGCATCAATCTTCATTGGGGTATCGACTAGTGGTATGCCCAATATTTGAGAGTGACAGGGGGCAGAAGTGAGTACAATTGCTCTTACCAAGGAGAAAGTGCTTGGGACACTGGAAGGTCTTAAGATAGATAGGTCATCTGAACCAGCTGAACTGCTCCCTGAGTTCTGAAAGAGATAGATGAAGTGGAGGCATGTAGTATTTCAAAGATAACTAGTTTCTGGAATGGCTCCAGAGGACCGGAACATCGCAAATATAACTCCACTCTTTAAGAATGGAGGGAAGCAGAAGAAAGGAAATGATAGGCCAGCAAGCCTGACTTCTCTGGTTGTGAAGGTGTTGTAGTCAATTGACAAGGATGAGATTTCAGGTACTTGGAGACCCATGATAAAATAGGCCAAAGTCAGTATGGTTTTCTTAAGGGGAAATCTTGCCTGACATATCTGTTGGAATTCTTTGAGGAAATAATAGGCAGAATAGGCAAAGGAGAGTTAGTGGATGTTGTGTACTTAGATTTTCAGGCATTTTACAATGTGCTGCACATGAAGCTGCTTAAAAGGATATAAGCCCTGATATTACAGGAAAGATACTAGCATAGATAGAAGATTGGCTGACTAGTAGGAGGCAAAGAGTGGGAAGAAATGGGGCCTTTTCTGATTGGCTGCTGTTGACTAGCGGTATTCCACAATGGTTGGTGTTGAGATTGCTTCTTTTCATGTTGTATATCAATGACTTGGATGACAGAATGGAAGGCTTTGTGACCAAGTTTGCAGTTTACAAAGGTGTAGAGTATTTTCTAAACCAGGAGAAAATTTAAAAAATCAGAGATGCAAAGGGACTTAGGAGTCCTTGTACAGGTTCCCTAAAGGTTAACTTGCAGGTTGAATCAGTGGTGAGGAAGGCAAATGCAATGTTAGCATTCATTTTGAGGATTAGAATATAAATGCAAGGATGTAAGTTTTTTAAGTCACTGGTCAGATTGTAATTGAAGTGAGCAGTTTTATGCCCCTTATCTCAAAAACGATGTGTTGGTATTGGAGAAGGTCCAGAGGAGGTCCATGGTAATGTTTCTGAGAATGCAAGGGTTAACATATGAGGAACATTTGATGGCTCTGGGCCCTTAAGTCACTGGAGTTTAGAAAAATGAAGGCAGAATCTCACTGAAACCTATCAAATATTGAAAGATCTGGATAGGGTGAACATGAGGAGAATGTTTCCGACAGTGGGATCAGAGGATATTCATTTAAAACAGAAATGAGGATGAATTTCTTTCACCAGAGGGTAGTGAATCTGTGGAATTCATTGCTACTAACAGCTATGAAGCCCAAGTCATTGAGTATATTTAAAGCAGAGGTACATAGGTTCTTGATTAGACAGGACTTCAAAGGTTACAGGGAGAAAAGAGGAGAATGGGAATGAGAGGGATAATAATCAGCCATGATGGAATGATGGAGCAGACTCAATGGGCTGATTGGCCTGATTTTGTCCCTATGTCTTATGGTCACAATGATGGTGGTAGAAGCAACTTGAGAAAAAGCCTTCAATCACAAGCAATAATCCACCTTAATTTCTTTCCAGTGTCCCTAACATTTTAGATGCAAAATTTCAATTCAATCCATGTATGATAAATAGATAGATAGATAGATACTTTATTAGTGAAACATGGTTGCAGGAAGGGTGTGATTGGCAACTAAATATTCCTGGATTTAGTTGCTTCAGGTGTGATAGAGTAGGAGGGACCAGAGGAGGAGGTGTTGCATTGCTTGTCCGAGAAAATCTTATGGCGGTGCTTTGGAAGGATAGATTAGAGAGCTCCTCTAGGGAGACTATTTGGGTGGAGTTGAGGAATGGGAAAGGTGTAGGAACACTGATAGGAGTGTATTATAGGCCACCTAATGGGGAGCGTGAGTTGGAAGAGCAAATGTGTAAGGAGATAGCAGATATTTGTAGTAAACACAAGGTGGTGATTGTGGGAGATTTTAATTTTCCACACGTAGACTGGAAAGCTCATTCTGTAAAAGGGCTGGATGGTTTAGAGTTTGTGAAATGTGTGCAAGATAGTTTTTTGCAACAATACATAGAAGTACCGACTAGAGATGGGGCAGTGTTGGATCTCCTGTTAGGGAATGCAATAGGTCAGCTGACAGATGTATGTGTTGGGGAGCACTTCGGGTCCCGTGATCACAATAGCATTAGCTTCAATATAATTAGGGAGAAGGACAGGACAGGACCGAGAGTTGAGATTTTTGCTTGGAGAAAGGCTAACTTTGAGGAAATGCGAAGGGATTTAGAGAGAGTGGATTGGGTCAAGTTGTTTTATGGGAAGGATGTAATAGAGAAATGGAGGTCATTTAAGGGTGAAATTATGAGGGTACAGAATCTTTATGTTCCTGTTAGGTTGAAAGGAAAGGTTAAAGGTTTGAAAGCACCATGGTTTTCAAGGGATATTAGAAATTTGGTTTGGAAAAAGAGGGATGTCTACAATAGATATAGGCGGCATGGAGTAAAGGAATTGCTCGAGGAATATAAAGAATGTAAAAGGAATCTTAAGAAAGAGATTAGAAAAGCTAAAAGAAGATACGAGGTTGGTTTGGCAAATAAGGTGAAAGTAAATCCGAAAGGTTTCTACAGTTATATTAAAAGCAAGAGGATAGTGAGGGATAAAATTGGCCCCTTAGGGAATCAGAGTGGTCAGCTATGTGTGGAGCCGAGGGAGATGGGAGAGATTTTGAACGATCTCTTCGGTATTCACTAAGGAGAAGGATATTGAATTGTGTAAGGTGTGGGAAACAAGTAAGGAAGTTATGGAACCTATGACAATTAAAGAGGTGGAAGTACTGGCGCTTTTAAGAAATTTAAAAGTGGATAAATCTCCGGGTCCTGACAGGATATTCCCCAGGACCTTGAGGGAAGTTTGTGTAGAAATAGCAGGAGCTCTGACAGAGATCTTTAAGATGTCATTAGAAACGAGGATTGTGCTGGAGGATTGGCATATTGCTCATGTGGTTCCATTGTTTAAAAAGGGTTCTAGAAGTAAGCCTAGCAATTATAGACCTGTCAGTTTGACATCAGTGGTGGGTAAATTAATGGAAAGTATTCTTAGAGATAGTATTAATAATTATCTGGATAGACAGGATCTGATTAGGAGTAGCCAGCATGGATTTGTGCGTGGAAGGTCATGTTTGACAAACCTTATTGAATTTTTTGAAGAAGTTACGAGGAATGTTGACAAGGGTAAGGCAGTGGATGTAGTCTATATGGACTTCAGCAAAGCCTTTGACAAAGTTCCACATGGAAGGTTAGTTAAGAAGGTTCAGTCATTAGGTATTAATGCTGGAGTAATAAAACGGATTCAACAGTGGCTAGGTGGGAGATGCCAGAGAGTAGTGCTGGATAATTGTTTATCAGGATGGAGGCCGGTGACTAGCGGGGTGCCTCAGGGATCTGTTTTGGGCCCAATGTTGTTTGTAATATACATAAATGATCTGGATGATGGGGTGGTAAATTGGATTAGTAAGTATGCCGATGATACTAAGGTAGGAGGTGTTGTGGATAATGAGGTGGGTTTTCAAAGCTTGCAGGGAGATTTATGCCTGTTAGAAGAATGGGCTGAACATTGGCAGATGGAGTTTAATGCTGAGAAGTGTGAGGTTCTACATTTTGGCAGGAATAATTCAAATAGAACATACAGGGTAAATGGTAGGGCATTGAGGAATGCAGAGGAACAGAGAGATCTAGGAATAACAGTGCATAGTTCCCTGAAGGTGGAGTCTCATGTAGATAGGGTGGTGAAGAAGGCTTTTGGAATGCTGGCCTTTATAAATCAAAGCATTGAGTACAGAAGTTGGGATGTAATGTTAAAATTGTACAAGGCATTGGTCAGGCCAAATTTGGAATATTGTGTGCAGTTCTGGTCACCGAATTATAGGAAAGATATCAATAAATTAGAGAGAGTGCAGAGACGATTTACTAGGATGTTACCTGGGTTTCAGCACTTAAGTTACAGAGAAAGGTTGAACAAGTTAGGTCTCTATTCATTGGAGCGTAGAAGGCTGAGGGGGGATTTGATCGAGGTATTTAAAATTTTGAGAGGGATAGATAGAGTTGACATGAATAGGCTGTTTCCATTGAGAGTAGGGGAGATTCAAATGAGAGGACATGATTTGAGAGTTAGGGGGCAGAAGTTTAAGGGAAACACGAGGGGGTATTTCTTTACTCAGAGAGTGATAGCTGTGTGGAATGAGCTTCCTGTAGAAGTAGTAGCGGCCAGTTCAGTTGTGTCACTTAAGGTAAAATTGGATAGGTATATGGACAGGAAAGGAGTGGAGGGTTATGGGCTGAGTGCGGGTAGGTGGGACTAGGTGAGATTAAGAGTTCGGCACGGACTAGGAGGGCCGAGATGGCCTGTTTCCGTGCTGTGATTGTTATATGGTTATATGTTATATGGTTATCCCCAAGGGGGAAATTCAAACATTTTCCCAGTGTCCCATACACTTATTGTAGCAAAACTAATTACCTACAAATAAATGGCAGAGTGCACTAGTTACAAGAAAGAATACACGTCTAACAACAACCCAACCAATAGAGGAAGCCAGTATAACGATAATGCAAGTACAAATGGAAAAATTATATTCAAATATGCCCATTCCCCAAATAATCAACAAACCTAAATTAACCAATGAAGGCCAATCAGTTTGCACTCTTATGTGCTATTTGGGTCTGTCAGAATCTTTTGCCTTAAGGTTTCTATGTAGCCTGAAATGTAGAAATATAAGTGAATGCTCTTTCCACTGACGTAAGTTTTCACCCTGAGTGGACAAAAGCAGCCTGGTAGGAAAAGGGGAACAAGAAACCCAGAAATTGGCTGAAGTTGTACCCTGCACAAAATGGTTGTTGTCACTGAAGGCCAATAACCTCAGCCTTCTCTTTAGACAGTTCAAGGTCACCTGCTTCCTTTTCCAAGGTGACTGATAAAATTAAACAAGATAAATTAACTCTTGCACAGGTACAGCTGAAGCCACTTAGTAGCTTGGGGTGAGTTATGCTCTCTCCGCCCCTTTTTACCTGGCCTCTGTGCTCTCACCAAAGGCACTTGGAATCTTCTTGGATGCAGCTGGCTCCATATTGAGCAGTCTTCGACCCGGGATTCCAATCAATGAACAAGTTATACCTTTCTCAGGGACATCCTCGAAACTTTTTCTGTGCCTTCCCAAAAAAATGATGTGACAGAGCCCAGAGAAAAGTCCATGTTTCGATACATACAAAAATACAACCCAGGTGCAGGAAGGAGTTGGCTACTTGGAAGCAAGCCTTCTCGGTCATTTAATATCATGGGTGATTTGATTGTAATCTCAACTTCATATTCCCACCAGCCTACAGTAACCTTTTTATCTTCCCTATCAAGCATTCATCTGTTTCTGACTTAAAATACCCAGAAACTCCTTTGACACAGCTCTTTGAGGAAGAGAACTCCAAAGAGATATGAGAATCTGGTGTCAGGTCAAAACTTCGCATTGGGAGATCTCAGTCCTGATGCAGGGTTTGGAGCTGAAACATTGACATTTCCTTGCCTCCTTCAGATCCTGCTCATTCTGGCAGATTCCAGCATCTGTGGTCTCCTGTGTCTTGATGTGAATCATATTGCCCACCTATAGAACCAGCTGAGTTAATTAGAGCATCACACACAAAATGCTGGAGGAACTCAGCAGGCCAGGCAGCATCTATGGAAAAGAGTAAACAGTCAACGTTTTGGGCGGAGCCCCTCATCAGAGTTTTGTGTGTTGCTTGGATTTCCAGCCTCTGCAGATTTTCTGGTCTGAGTGTAATTAGAGCTCTGATAGTGGGGGTGTTACCCTGGGAAAGGAAGGTGGACAGTGGTTCAGTTGCCATGCTAATGGATTGCGCTATACAGGATTGAAGGATCAACCAGCTTTCTAGTGTCTTTGGCAATAGTGTGTGTCTTCAAATAGAAGGGCAGAATTTCTGCTGCCCAATAGGCTATTACCAGAATGGAATGCCTTGCACCAGTCCTGGGGGCCAGATTTCTGAACACTTTTCCTTGGCTAGCTGAACGCAATGCTGGAGGTGTTGGTGAATGTCATCACTAGTGCCTGTCAACACTTAAAAGAGCTCCTAAGTTGTGAAAATTATTTTTTAAACAAAGTCTTGATATGGATCTGTAATGTTAGTGACAGGACATGTTAGCCCATTCGACTTTCATTAAGAGTAAGGCCAATTCTTTCATTCATTTCAGTAAATGAGACAATAATTTGAAGCTCAGACTCCGAAGTATTTATATATTTCACTTAATGGTGAAGTAGAGGTGATTAAGGCAGAACAGTTTCCTCTACATTGTGTCCATTACCTCCATTCCAGGGGAGCGTGTCAGAGGTGAGGTGCAATATAGCAGCAAGGAAGACTGAGAAACTCCCTGACCCATGTCTGGTTTTGGTCTGCAGTTGACCTATTGATTAGAATCATGGCTACCATGTCTTTCCAGAGCAGACATGGAATTGAGTTGCATTTCTTCATCGACCATACTTCCAGAAAATTCACCACTGCCTCTCTCCATTGTAGGAGTGAGCTTTCAACTTACGAACTCAGAAAGAGAAAATATTATCGTGGATTAAATTACAGGAATTTCATCATGTTTCTTGTGCCATTGTTAAACCTTCCCCATTCTCTTTTCAGTAATGGTCCCAACTTAGAGTCTGGCTATATAAACCCGAGGCAAGGATTCAGGTGGATACTAAGGCATTCTAAGGCATGGAGACACTAGAGACCTCAGATGTTAGAATCTGGAGCAAAAATTAAAAAAAAACTGTTGGAGGAACTCAGTGGGTCAGGGAGGAAAATGGACGGTTGATGCATTGGGTTGAGACCCTTCATCTGGAGGACCGACTGAAGTCCTCCAGCAGTTTGTTTTTGCTACAGTTCTAAAGGCATGTAGCATCAGAATATGCAGCTTACAGTTCATCAGGACAATCCTGCTGAAAGAACTTCTGCTGTTACACGGATAGGTACATTCGTGGGATGGAAGCTCAGAGACTATGGGCTGAGCACAGGAAATTGGGTCTAGTTGGGTCGACTCTGCTCAGCACGGACTGATTGAGCAGAAGGGTCTGTACTGCTCTATGCTGGTGTGTCTTGACACCGTCCAGATATTTACCTGGAGTTTATGGCTCTTTTAATGCTTCACATTCAGACTCTCACTGTTCTGCTCTTTCTCATCATTCCTTCACTGTGCTATTTTGAATTCCTTTTCACCTGTTGTTGTTCAGATACTTAGTTCCTTGTACTCAAATCCACACAGTGCATTACAACCCCGAGTTTCTCTCTCTCTCTCCCAGATTGTTTTTGAAGGAATTATGTCCTTTTATAAAGGGGGATCTTTTTCAGTTAGTTACAAAGAACAATATTGTCTTCTTCCTTATTCATTAAGAAAGACATCTCTTTCACAACCAAGTGGCAAACATCAAAATCTTGCTTTAAAGTACAGACTCATAAATGAAATCATACATTTCCATAAATACCTGATCCAGTTTTAGAGTCAGAATTCCACCAGTTATATTATGACTCATTTGATATTACAGATTGGACAATCCACAATGACCATCTGGATATAATAACACAGGATAGACAAGAACAACTTGCTTAATAGATACAGCCATTCCAAACACACACAATAGACAGAAATCAACAAGTGAAAGGCACCAGAAATAAGCTGGATTAAAAGAGGAAATTGAAAGACTTTGGAACATGAACAGGGTATATACATTGTCCCAATAGTAATATTTGCCACTGGTGTCATCCCAATGTCACTTAGGGCTACACAGTAATATCTATGTAAATCTTCAGAAAGCCACAATACTAAACACCACTAGAATAGTCTGAAAGTTCCTAGCAATTGAGAAATGGGTGTGCTCGGCTATGCCCGTACCTCAGGTTTTACCAGCCTGAGCTGAGAAAAAACACATTTCTATAATAATAAATAAGCAATAAAATAACGAGAACGTTAGATGCAGAATCCTTTAAAGTGATTCTACAGGTTGTGGGAAAAGTCAACTGTCAGAAACATCAGAGGATAGTCTTTCTCGTTGACAGGTGAATTACATGTTGCTACTATATACGGACATGATTTTTCAAACTTGAATTATGAAATAGATTCGGGTACTGTATCCCTTTGTCTTTTATTTGATCCTAATCGATTAGCCATCTCTTCATGCAGTTTTCCATGTCTGTGCCTTGTTTCCGACACAAGGAAATATTTGAATAAAGATCATTCTGTAATTGAACGCCACGGGGCCCATTGGACTCTGCGCTGTGAAGAACAAGGCGAGGGTCTGCTGAGCAGAGGAACTCATCTTCGGGCCTGGGTTTCCGATCGGAGCCCGGGTGCTGCACCGGGACGAGCTGGCCGCCGGTCCCGCGGAGAGACGGGAGAGCCTGGAAGCTGCTGGCAGGGGTCGCCCCGATGACTGAGCCCAGCCCTCGAGCAACCTCATCACCCCTCCTCCTGCCGCAGGTCATGTCCTAGTTCCCATACATTTCATAGCTTTTCGGTAAACGCACTTTTTACGGCAGCTTAATATTGTAGAAGTAATTGTTCCGATTTTTTTTTTGAAAATGTATTGCTTCAGACTTTACCAAAATTACATTTGCTGAAAATCTGAAATAAAACGGGGATCGCTTGAAACATTCGGCAGGTCAGACAGCGTGTGCAAAGAGAGAAACCGCGTTGCCCTTTCAAGTTTGCGAGCCTCCTGCCAGTACAAAAGGTAATAGTCTGGAAACCCAAGTATTTTGAGCATTCAGCAGGCCAGGCAGCGTCTGTGGAGGAGAGTGAACAGTCGATCTTTCAGCCCGAAACACTTCTTCGGGACTGGAAAAGGGAGGAAAGATGTCAGAGCAAGAAGGTGGGGGAGGAGAGGAAGATGTACAAGGTGATAGGGGAAGGGGTGAAGTAATAAGCTGGGACGTTGGTTGGGGAAGGAGATGGAAGACCAGGAATCTGATTGGAGAGGTTAGAAGACAATTAAGAAAAGGAAGAGGAGGAACACCTGAGGGAGGAGATGGGCAGATAAGGAGATAAGATAAGGGAGGAAAACAGGAATAGGGAACGGTGAAGGGGCGCAATTACCTGAAGTTTGAGAAATTGATGTTCATGCCATGGAATACAAGGTGTTGGACCTAGAACATGAGCGTAGCCTCATCGCAGCAGGAGATGAGGCCATGAACGACATGTTGGAATGGGAATGCCAAGTAAAATTGAAATGGGTGGCTACAGGGAGATCTCACTTTTTCTGGCTTATGCAGTGTAGGTGCTTGCCGAAGTGGGCTCCCACTTTATGTCGGGACCAATATTCTCGTGGGAAGGCTTGTTAGAGCTGTTGGGGAGGGTTTAAACTAATTTGGCAGGGTGTAGGAACCAGAGTGAAGGGATTCAGGATTGGACAAAAGGTAATAAAGAAGGGCAGGCGGGTGATGGGACTGGGTTGCAACCAACAGGCTGAGTATCAAAACATGAGGGATGCAGAATCAGAAAGGACAGCAAATACGATACTCAAGGTGTTGTATCTAAAAGCATGTAGTATTAGAAATAAGGTGGATGATCTTGTTGCAATATTACAGATTGCCAGGTATGATGTTGTGGCCATCAATGAATCGTGACTGAAGGATGGTTGTAATTGGGAGCTGAATGTCCAAGGTTACACATTATATTGGAAGGACAGGAAGGTAGGCAGAGGGGGTGGTGTGACTCTACTGGTAAAGAATGGCACCAAATCAGTAGAAAGATGTGACATAGGATCTGATGATGTTGAATCCTTATGGGTTGAGTTAAGAAACTGCAAGGGTAAAAGGACATTGATGGCGGTTATATACAGGTCTCCTAACAGTGGCTGAAAGGTGGACCACAGGTTATTGCACAAATGAAAAAAGGCAAGTCAAAAGGGGCAATGTTATGATAGTCATGGGAGAATGTAACATGCAGGTTAATTGGGAAAATCAGGTTGGTAATGGATCTTGAGAGTGTTTGTTGCATGCCTAAGAGATAGCTTTTTAGAGTAGTTTATCGTTGTGCCTCCCAGGGGATCAGCTATATTGGATTGGCTGTTATGTAATGAACAGAGGCAATTAGGGAGCTTAAGGTAAAAGGAACCAGTGATCACAGTATGATTGAGTTCAACTTGAAATTTGACAGGGAGAAAGTAAAGTCTGATGTCGCAGTATTTCAGTGGAGTAAGGGAAATTACAGAGGTATGAGAGAGGAGTTGGCCAAAGTAAATTGGAAGGAGATGCTGGTGGGGATGTCAGCAGAGCAGCAATGACATGTGTTTCTGGGAAAAATGAGGAAGGTGCAGGACGTGCATATTCCAAAAATGAAGAAATACATTAATGGTAAAATAGTACAATTGTGGCTGACAGGAGAAGTCAAAGCTATTGTAAAAACAAAAGAAAGGGCACACAAAGCAAAAATTAGTGGGAAGATCGAGGATTGGGAAGTTTTTAAAAACCTACAGAGAGCAACTAAGAAGATCATTAGAAGGGAAAAGATGAAATATGAAAGCAAGCTAGCAAATAATATCAAAGTGAGTAGTAACAGTTTTTTCAAGTATGTTAAAAATAAAAGAGAGAGTGGATATAGGACCACTAGAAAATGAAGCAGGAGAAATAACAATGGGGGGGACAAGGAGATGGCTGATGAACTAGATGAATATTTTGCATCAGTCTTCACTGTGGAAGACACTAGCAGTGTGCCTGATGTTGTAGTGTGTAAGGGAAGAGAAGTGGGTGTAGTTACTACTACAAAAGAGAAGGTGCTCAAAAAGCTGAAAGACTTAAAGGTATGTAAGTCACCCAGACCAGATGAACTGCATCTTAGGGTCCTGAAAGAGGTAGCTTTAGAGATTGTGGTGGCATTAGAAATGATCTTTCAGAAATCATTGAACTCTGGCACGGTGCCAGAGGACTGGAAAATCGCAAATGTCACTCCACTCTTTAAGAAAGGAGGAAAGCAGCAGAAAGGAAATTATAGACCAGTTAGTCTGACCTCAATGATTGGGAAGGTGTTGGAGTCAATTGTTACGGATTAGGTGATGGAGTACTTGTTGACACAGGACAAGATAGGACAACATCATCATGGTTTCCTTCAGGGAAAATCTTGCCTGATGAACCTGTTGGAATTCTTTGAGGAGATCACAAGTAGGATAGATAGAGGCGATGCAGTGGATGTTTTATATTTGGACTTTCAGAAGGCTTTTGACAAGGTGCCACACATGAGGCTGCTTAGCAAGTTAAGAGCCCATGTTATTACAGGAAAGTTACTGGCATGGTTAGAGCATTGGCTGATGGGTAGGAGGCAGCCAGTGGGAATAAAAGGATCCTTTTCTGGTTGGCTGCCAGTGACTAGTGGTGTTCTGCAGGGTTTGGTGTTGGGACCACATTTTCTATGCTGTATGTAAGTGATTTAGATGATGGAATAGATGGCTTTGTTGCTAAGTTTGCAGATGATACGAAGATTGGTGGAGGGGCAGGTAGTGTTGGAGTAGGATACAGAAAGACTTAAACAGATTAGGAGAATGAGCAAGAAAATGGCAAATGAAATACAATGTTGGAAAATGCATGGTCGTGCACTTTGATAGTAGAAATAAATGTGCAGACTATTTTCTAAACAGGGAGAAAATCCAAAAATCTGAGATGCAGAGGGACTTGGGAGTCCTTGTGCAGAACACCCTAAAGGTTAACTTGCAGATTGAGTCGGTGACAAGGAAGACAAATGCCATGTTGGCATTCATTTCAAGAGGTCTAGAATACAAGAGCAAGGATGTGATGCTGAAACTTTATAAGGGACTGGTGAGGCCTCACCTTGAGTATTGTGAACAGTTTTGGGCTCCTCATTGTAGAAAAAATGTGCTGGCATTGGAGAGGGTCCAGGGGAGGTTCACAAGGATGATTCCAGGGATGAAAGGGTTATCATAGGAGGAACATTTGATGGTTCTGGGTCTGTACCCACTGAAATTCAGAAGGATGAGGGAGGATCTCATAGAAACCTTTTGAATGTTGAAAGGTCTAGACAGAGTAGATGTAGAAAGGATGTTTCCCATGGTGGGAGAGTCTAGGACCAGAGGGCACAGCCTCATGATAGTGAGGTGCCCTTTCAAACAGTGATGCGGAGAAATTTCTTCAGCCAGAGGGTGGTGAATTTCTGGAATTTGTTGCCACATGCAGCTGTGGAGATCAGGTCATTGGGTGTACTTAAGGCCAACATTGATAGGTTTTTGATTGGACACGGCATCAAAGGTTACAGGGAGAAAGCTGGGAACTGGGGTTGAGGAAGAGGAAAATAAGGATCAGCCATGATTGAATGGCGGAGCAGACTGAAGGGCCAGATGGCCTAATTCTGCTCCTATGTCTTATGGTCTATACAGGAGGCCACACCGGGTGAACTTCTTACAATAGATGACCCCAACAGATTTGCAGTTGAAGTGTCGCCTCCCTTGGAATGTCTATGAGGGGCCCTGAATGGTAGTGAAGGAGGAGGTTTAGGGGCAGCTGTGGAGCTTGTTCTACTGCAAGGGTAAGAACCAGGACGTAGATCAATGGGGAGGGACAAGTGGACAAGGGAGTCGCGTAGGAAAGTTGGGAGGGGAGGGAAGATGTGCTTGGTTGTGGGATCTGCTTGAAGAAAGTGTAACTTGGGGAGAGTTATGTGCTGTTGGGGTCATCTACTATATCCAGTGCTTCCAGGTAGGCCTCGTGTATGTTGGCGTGACCTGACGTAGATTGGAAGACTGCTTTGCCGAGCACCTACACCCTGTCCACCAAAAAAAAATGGATTCTCCCTGTGGCCACCCATTTCAATTCTACTTCCCATTCTGACATGTCAGTCCATGGCCTCCTCTACTGTCTCAGTGAGGCCACTCTCAGGTTGGAGGAGCAACACCTTGTATTCTGTCTGGGTAGCCTCCAACTTGATGGCATTAACTTCGATTTCTCCAACTTCTGGTAATTATTTTACCTTCCCACTTCTTTCTTCATTCTCCCATTCTGGCCTCTTGCCCTTTCTCCTCACCTGCCTATCACGTCATCACCTCCTCCTTCCCTACCTCCCATAATCCAACCAGATTCCTTTTTCTCCAGCCTTTGCTTTTTCAGATACTGTACCACCTCCCAACTTTTTACCTCATCCCTCCCCCCACCCCCCCCCCACTGTCCTGGCTTCACCCATCACCTCCTCTCTCTCCTACCCCTTATTCTGGCATCTTCTCCCTTACTTTCCAGCCCCGATGGAGGGTCTCAAGACGTCAGCTGTTTACAGATGCTGCCTGATATGCTGAGTCCTCCAGCAATCTGTGTGTGTTGCTCTGGATTCTCAGCATCTGCAAGATCTCTTATGTTTACCCATTAGGTAGATCTGTTTCATAATGAAGGAAGGTGGGGCTAGTGGATGTCAGTCAAATTTACTAAACATTATTTGCATATTATCACAAATTGCTTGCTGCTCTGGTGTCTGCATTATTTCAAAGACTAATAAAAGTTAGAGATAAAGTACTTTGGACACTAATTATAACTGGGAGTCATTTTGATTGCATTTATTAGCATTTACTAACTGTATATTCCTGTATTGTTTCACAGACATTACACATTGCCAACCCAGTTATATTAGGTTCGCATACGTTGAATGCAACCAGCAATCTATGATATTGAAAGGATTTTTTTAAATGACGTTTAAATGGCTCTCCCATACGTTTGAGCTGGTGCCATACATTTTGAAGTTTAGTTCCCCTTTTGTAGAAATAAGTATTCAATCTATGTACAGCCAGTGATCTGTTTAGTGATACTGGTCGAAGAATAAAGTTGGATCCGACAGTAACCTCTGAGGTACACTTTGCCCAGTAAAAAATATGCCCAATAACCGTATCCATTTGTTTCCTCTCCACACTGGCAATCCTGAAAGCACAAATTAGCTTTTTTTTGTAATAAAACTTAAAAACTAATCCCGAAAAATCAGAATGTAAGTTGTATGTTCCATGTTCAGTTATTTACAAGAAAACTTTTATATGGACTCCTCTTGATTTACTCTTGTTTTTATATGCACTGGTTCAATACTCAGTTTTATAGCTGGGTGGGTTTTCCTTACAAGTACATGTATCTGTTTATCCTGTCTTGAACAGAATTGTAAACTTCGTCACAGTGGATCCTCTATTAGTCTGTACATTTAAGGACTAAAGTTGGAGCATCTGCTATTTCTTGTCAGACTTGCATTCAAATAGTACATACCTCCATCATCTGGAGAAAATTATTTTCTGCATCCATTGTTATTCTATGCATCAAGGACATAACACATACACAGTTAAACATGCTTCTAATTAAAAGATTGCATTCAAATCACTGCCAAGGAATTGCTGATGAGATTAATGTAGTTTGGTCTATTGATAGATATTGATAAGTGAGAATCAAAGACATAATCAGCACCTCTTGCTGAATTGTGATACAGATACTCTCAGAGTTCATTGTGTCATCAGCTTTTTTTTTGTTTCTGAAAAACAATTACATCTTGTATGAGAACAGAATGTAATTTTTTTTAAATAATTAATTGTTTTATAATACAACAGGCAGAATAGTCCAACAGAGTTGGAGGCCATTTGTCAATACAGATTTTTTACTAAAGCTATTAAGTTAGTTATTATCAGCTATTTACGCAGTGACAAAGTTTAATTGATTTCTGTGAATTCCAACAGAATACTTTGGAGTGTTTGTGTCATCCTCTGAGCTCCTCCAACTTTGACCATCATCGGTGTTTATGTTTTACTCTAGGATAAACCACATGGGAACAAACCTACATAGGAAGTGTGATGTTGACCACTGCCATGCAGAGACAGTCCTTTTTCAGTGTTCGAAGACTTGTAGCCAACTCGGCATCATGTCTCCCTGGTACTGCGTGCAGGTGAGTACTTTTGTATATTGAGGCATGAATACATAACAGTGTTGGCACGTGGAATGAGCATAGTTTCAGCTGTACCTTTAGATAAGAGCTTCTTCCCCTCTGCCATTAGATTTCTGAACACCATTAACATTACCTTGCTATTTCCTTTTTTGCACTTCTTTTATTGTAACTTTTAATAATTTTTTTATGCCTGACATTACAGTGCTGCCACAAAACAACAAATTTCATGATGTATGTCACTAATCTGTTTCTGAAAACTTACTATGTTTTTAATAGAACCCTTTGATTTTCTATTTATTGGTGGGATTTGGGCACTGAGATCATGTGACCAATTGTGTTGGCCATTTCTAATTGTCTGAAATTAGTGGCTTTCTAGGACATTTTAGAGTCTCCTGCAACGTGGCTAACTATAGTAGTGTAGCAGTTAGTGCAGCAGTATTACAGTTTGAGGCATCAAAGATCGGAGTTCAATGCCAGTGTCCTCTGTAAGGAGTTAGTATGTTCTTCCTGTGACCATGTAGATTTTCTCCTGTTGCTCCAGCTTCCTTCAGGATCCTTGGACTTGTACACTGTCCAAGGATCCTGAAGTCCCCAGTGATGTCCCCATTGCTTAATGATATTGGTCCATGGCATAAAAAAAGGTGGGAACCCCTGTGACTCTGTCAGCCATTGCATATCCTTAGTGGTCCTCCTAAAGTGCATCACCTCATGTTTATCAGGATTAAATATCACCTGCCATTTCACTCCTTTTTTACCACCTGATAAAAATTCTTCCGAGAGCTTGAGCCTATCTTCCTTAGTATCACAGCAGCAACTCAGTAAAAAAATTAAAAGTAAATTTATTATCAAAATAGAGATATGTCACCATATACAACCCTGAGATTGACTTTCTTGCAGGCAAGCACAGTAAGTACAGGAAACACAATAGAATATATGGAAGATCACACCCAACAGGACAGACAAACAAGCAATGTGTAAAAAAAAAAAGCACCAAGCAACTGTGCAAATACAGAAAGAGAGGAAACAAACAAATATTGAGAACGTCAGATGAAGAGCTCTTGAAAGTGAGTCCAGTTCAGCGATGAGTGAGTGAAGTAATCAGCAGCCTGATGGTTGAGGGGTAGTAACTGTTCCTGAACCTGGTGGTGTGAGTCCTGAGGCTCCTGTACCTCCTTCCTGATGGTTGAGGGGTAGTAACTGTTCCTGAACCTGGTGGTGTGAGTCCTGAGGCTCCTGTGCCTTCTTCCTGATGGTTGAGGGGTAGTAACTGTTCCTGAACCTGGTGGTGTGAGTCCTGAGGCTCCTGTACCTCCTTCCTGATGGTTGAGGGGTAGTAACTGTTCCTGAACCTGGTGGTGTGAGTCCTGAGGTTCCTGTGCCTTCTTCCTGATGGTTGAGGGGTAGTAACTGTTCCTGAACCTGGTGGTATGAGGCTCCCGTACCTCCTTCCTGATGGTTGAGGGGTAGTAACTGTTCCTGAACCTGGTGGTGTGAGTCCTGAGGCTCCTGTACCTCCTTCCTGATGGTTGAGGGGTAGTAACTGTTCCTGAACCTGGTGGTGTGAGTCTTGAGGTTCCTGTGCCTTCTTCCTGATGGTTGAGGGGTAGTAACTGTTCCTGAACCTGGTGGTGTGAGTCCTGAGGCTCCTGTACCTCCTTCCTGATGGTTGAGGGGTAGTAACTGTTCCTGACCCTGGTGGTGTGAGTCCTGAGGCTCCTGTACCTCCTTCCTGATGGTTGAGGGGTAGTAACTGTTCCTGAACCTGGTGGTGTGAGTCCTGAGGTTCCTGTACCTCCTTCCTGATGGTTGAGGGGTAGTAACTGTTCCTGAACCTGGTGGTGTGAGTCCTGAGGTTCCTGTGCCTTCTTCCTGATAGCGGCAGCAAAAAGAGAGTATGATCTGGATGGTGGGGGTCCCGGATGATGGATGTGGCTTTCGTGCAACAACACTTAAAGTAGCTGTGCTCAATGGGTGGGAGGGCTTTACCTGTGATGGACTGGTTTTTGTGTCATCGTCAGACTTGTCTTGCCCTTCCTCCCTCATATGCCATCCCTGTGGCCGCACATTCATCTGACCTATCCTCTATGCTATTCTCATGAGCTGTATTATACTCCTTTGAGACCCTGCTCTTGAATCTGTGACCTGGCTCCCTAGCTTCAGTTTGCAGGACTTCATCCCTGTTTTTACCCATGTCAAAGTCAGTGAGTCATTCAGCACTGAAACAGGCCCTTCCTTTGTACCAGTGCGAACCATGATCTTTGGCTATTTATCCTCGTGTTTCAGATGGTCCTGAGACATCCTTGCTCTCCTTGACACCATTGAGGAACCTCATTGAGCTCAAAGAAACATCTAGCTTCTCCCCTTGCATTGGAATCCCCTGTCTGTATTGCACACTTGAACTTTTTTGTTCTCTTCCTCTGAACAGTAGAACCATTTGTGTTATTGCAATGTTGGCTGCTGCTACTTTCACTTGAAAGGGCCATAAGATCATACAACATAGGAGCAGAATTAGGCCATTCAGCTCATCATGGCTGATTTATTATCCCTCTCAATCCCATTCTCCTGCCTTCTTCCTATAACCTTTGATGTGCTTTCTAATTGAGAACCTATAACCTTTCCTTTAAATACTGTATAACCAGTGACTTGGCCTTTTCAGGCATCTGTGGCAGTAAATTCAACAGATTTGTCACCATCTGGCTAAAGGAATTCCTTCTCATCTCTACCAAGGGGCATCCTTGCATTCTGATGTTTGAAACTCCCCTACTATAAGAAACATCCCCTCCACGTTCACTCTGTATAGGCCTTTCAGTATGCAATAGGTTCCAATGCGATCACCATTCATTCTTCTATACTCTAGCAAGTACAGGCCCAACATCCCTCCACTTTCCTAGCTGTATATACTTAGTATATATTTTACCTTTCTATGTATATAAAACACTTAAGAAACGTTATGTATTTCAATAGTTAAACCACAGCGTACCCAGTGTACAGGCATTCCCTAAGTTATGAATGTCCAACTTACGAACAACTCATACTTACAAATGGAGGGAGGAGAACAGCGTCTGCCATTTTAAGTTGGATCACGACGTCGTCCACCATTTTAAGTCATTGCCGTTGCCATTAACACTGTGTTGAGTGTGTAACTTTGTATTTGACTTAAATATTTCTTAGGAAGATTCACCCTGACCCCACCTTTTCCAGTCAGCACTTGTCCCATTTAACCTGTCTCAGTGAGGGTGGACTTTAGGGCCCGGAGCAGCACAAGACCCGCTGCCCACGGCTGCTGCTGTATTTTTTTATTAAGTGCGATCGTGAACAATAGCCAGATCAGAAATGCTGATCAAGTCAACTAGATCCTAAAGAGAACTCTGATAGGCCAATCAGATGGTTCACTGCTGCTCTGCGATAGACCATAAAATCTGCAGTTCTCTGTTCCGTTGACGGAAAACGATAGCAAATGAAAATAAAGTGGAAATAATAAAGCGATTGGAAAGAGGTGAAACACCATCGGTCATTGGAAAAGCGTTAGGCTACAGTCGGTCAATGATCAGAACAACTTTAAAGGATACGGATAAAGGATAAAAGTGAGAATAATGGAGCATGTGAAAGGTCCTGCCCCAATGTAAGCTACAATTATTACTAAGCAACGCTGTGGTTTAACTATTGAAATACATACGTTTCTTAAGTGTTTTATATACATAGAAAGGTAAAATATATTCTAAGTATATATACTATATACTAAGACAAACATTTGACTAACTGACGCTAAATAATACCGGATGTACCTGTTCTGACTTATGTACAAATCCAACTTAAAGATAGACTCAGGAATGGAACTTCTTCGTAGCCCGGGGACTGCCTGCATCTGTCTGCGAGGGGCTGGATGGCCTGTTGTACTACCCAGCCATGCATACTGCTCTTCCTGCTGGTTACTCATTAACTTTTCTACTTGTGCAGGCATTAATTATGGAATGAGCAGCTTACTAAACGTGCTGTTACACAATGTCCTTAACATCAGATGCCTGAAGGCATACATTCAACGATTTAGGAACAGCTTCTTCCCCTCTGCCATCCCATTCCTAAATAGACATTGAATCCTTGGACGCTACCTCACTTTTTTTAATATACTGTATTTCTGTTTTTTTGCATGTTTTCTTAAATCTATTCAATATACATATACTGTAATTGATTTACTTGTTTATTTATTATTTTTTAAATTTTATTTTATTTTTCTCTTCTTGAGCTACTGCTGCTAAGTTAACAAATTTCACATCACATGCCGGTGATAATAAACCTGATTCTGATTCTGATCGGGATCAGAATTAGGTTTAGTATCACTGGCATACATTGTAAAATCTGTTAATGTTGCGGCAGCAGAACAATGCAGTACATGGTAAATATAGAGAAAAAACTGAATTACATTAAGCATATGTATATTAAATTGTTACATTAAAATAAGTAGTGCAAAAACAGAAAAAAAAAAGTAGTGAGGTAGTGTTAATGGGTTCAACGTCCATTTAGGAATCAGATGTCAGAGGGGAAGAAGCTGTTCTTGAATCACTGAGTGTGTGCCTTCAGGCTCCTGTACCTCCTTCCTGATGGCAGAGGGGAAGAAGCTGTTCTTGAATCATTGAGTGTGTGCCTTCAGGCTCCTGTACTTCCTTCCTGATGGCAGAGGGGAAGAAGCTGTTCTTGAATCGCTGAGTGTGTGTCTTCAGGCTCCTGTACCTCCTCCCTGATGGCGGAGGGGAAGAAGCTGTTCTTGAATCACTGAGTGTGTGTCTTCAGGCTCCTGTACCTCCTCCCTGATGGCGGAGGGGAAGAAGCTGTTCTTGAATCACTGAGTGTGTGCCTTCAGGCTCCTGTACCTCCTTCCTGATGGCGGAGGGGAAGAAGCTGTTCTTGAATCGCTGAGTGTGTGTCTTCAGGCTCCTGTACCTCCTCCCTGATGGTGGAGGGGAAGAAGCTGTTCTTGAATCACTGAGTGTGTGTCTTCAGGCTCCTGTACCTCCTCCCTGATGGCGGAGGGGAAGAAGCTGTTCTTGAATCATTGAGTGTGTGCCTTCAGGCTCCTGTACCTCCTCCCTGATGGCAGAGGGGAAGAAGCTGTTCTTGAATCGCTGAGTGTGTGTCTTCAGGCTCCTGTACCTCCTCCCTGATGGCGGAGGGGAAGAAGCTGTTCTTGAATCACTGAGTGTGTGTCTTCAGGCTCCTGTACCTCCTCCCTGATGGCGGAGGGGAAGAAGCTGTTCTTGAATCACTGAGTGTGTGCCTTCAGGCTCCTGTACCTCCTTCCTGATGGCGGAGGGGAAGAAGCTGTTCTTGAATCGCTGAGTGTGTGTCTTCAGGCTCCTGTACCTCCTCCCTGATGGTGGAGGGGAAGAAGCTGTTCTTGAATCACTGAGTGTGTGTCTTCAGGCTCCTGTACCTCCTCCCTGATGGCGGAGGGGAAGAAGCTGTTCTTGAATCACTGAGTGTGTGTCTTCAGGCTCCTGTACCTCCTCCCTGATGGCGGAGGGGAAGAAGCTGTTCTTGAATCACTGAGTGTGTGTCTTCAGGCTCCTGTACCTCCTCCCTGATGGCGGAGGGGAAGAAGCTGTGTGTCTTCAGGCTCCTGTACCTCCTCCTTGATGGCGGAGGGGAAGAAGCTGTTCTTGAATCACTGAGTGTGTGTCTTCAGGCTCCTGTACTTCCTTCCTGATGGCAGAGGGGAAGAAGCTGTTCCTGAATCACTGAGTGTGTGCCTTCAGGCTCCTGTACCTCCTCCCTGATGGCGGAGGGGAAGAAGCTGTTCCTGAATCACTGAGTGTGTGCCTTCAGGCTCCTGTACCTCCTCCCTGATGGCAGAGAGGAAGAAGCTGTTCTTGAATCACTGAGTGTGTGTCTTCAGGCTCCTGTACCTCCTCCCTGATGGTAAGATCATCATGTAAAATCAGGGTTTCTGGGCTGATGGATCAGGAAGTACCATGAAGCCTGCAAGAGAGTGGCTTAAACCATTCTTCTGCCAACAATAATATATTTAGGACATTTTTGAAGATTGTAATGGTATTGTGAATGGAAGGAGTGAAGGTATTGGGATTGACATTGCAATGCTATGTGTAGTTCTGGACTGGGAATTTAGAGAAAGCAATGATATTGAGGCTAGTTTTCTTTTTCTCTTCATTGTCAGCCTTCCATCTATGTTTCAGGTCCGATGAAAAGTCAAAGCCACAGAAACACACACAGAAGCAGCATGTGAAAAGAGGCAGTGCTGTTAGTATCCTCCAGGATCCTGGTATCCCAGTGCTGGGAAAGATGAGCAGACAAGAGCTTGTCGAACTGATTGCAACCAGTGTGGTATACCAAGAATGTGAGTGTTCACTTCAGTCAAATCAGCTCCGTGATATGGGGTTTAAGTGGTAAATACATAAGGGTTTTGAGATGGGGATTCCATCTACAAACTTATACCTCATGTTAAGCACAGATTTGTTCTCTACACGTTTATGTGCCAAACTGGTCAGTGTCCCATTTTGGATTTTTCAAGTTCAAATTTTATTGAAATCCAACCATACCCATGTATACCGCCAATCGAGACAACATTCATCTGGACCAAGGTGCACAACACAGTACATGTAACACACACATAACACATAAAGTATATTACCACAAATAAATTCACAAATAATAAGGTGCATAATTACAAAGTAAGCAGTATAATGCTACTGGCGCTCCATACATGATGAGACCTGGGTGGTGGCAGGGAGTTCAGCAGTCTTACCGTCTGGAGGAAGAAGCTGTTTTCCATTCTAGTAATTCTTGTCCTAATGCTACAGTACCTCCTGTCTGATAGTAGGGGGTCAAAGAGTTTGCTGGACAGGTGGGAGGAATCATTGACAATGATAAGGGCCCTGCCTACGCAGTGCTTCTGATAAATATCTCCGATGGGTGCAAGAGAGATCCTGATGATCCTGTCAGTAGTTCTCACAATCCTTTGTAAGGACTTGAGGCCAGATGTCTTGCAAATATGAACGTATATATAGATAGGGTGCCGAAGACTTTTGCACAGTACTGTAATAATTTTATGTATTGCACTGTACTACTGTAAAAAACAAATTTCATGACATATGATAAACCTGATTCTGATATGAGTCTCTATTGTGGACTGAGAGTGGGAAGGGGACAGGGAGAGAGGAATCATTATTGGAAAAGTGGAAGGGAGAGGGGAGAGAGCGGAAAGCACTGAGAGACATTCTGTAATGATCAGTTAAGCAATTGTTTGGAATCAGATGATCTTACCTGGTGTCTGAGGACTGGGTATGTCTGCACCTGTACCACTCCTTGTCCCAGCACTCCTTCTCTGCCACCTGTCCCGTGGCACCCCACCCTCTCCCTTCCCAACACCCTTTGCTCCCCTCACATTTACAAACTCGCTCTCCACTCCACACTGACAAATACAGTACTGTGCAAAAGTCTTTGGCACCCTGTCTATATATATACCTAAGACTTTTGCAAAGTACTATATCTATAAACATGGACACAAAGAGGAAGCAGTCATTGTCTCTATAGGCAACACGAGTGAATCTGCAGATGCTGGAAATAAATAAAAACACAAAATGCTGGCAGAACTCAGCAGGCCAGACAGCATCTATGGGAGGAGGTAGTGACGAGGTTTCGGGCCGAAACCCTTCATCAGGAGAGACATTGTCTCTATAGGTACAGTTTCCAGATGGCTTGTGTCAAGTGACTCCCTGCTACACACTGCTGTAATCAAGAGCAAGCTTTTATTCAATACATTCAATGCAAGGCTTTTTTAGCTAATGTCATTTCTTTTTATGTATTTAAATATCTTAATAGAGTCATAGCACAGAAACAGGCCCTTGTGCCTATCTATTCTGTGCAGAACCATTAACCTGCCTCCTCCCGTTGACCTGCAGCCGAACCATGGCCCTCCATAGGCCTCCCATCCATATACCAATTGAAATCAAACCCATATCCACCACTTCTGCTGGCAGCTCACTCCACAATCTCACCACCCACTGAATGATGAAGCTCCCCCTCATGTTCTCTTTAAACATTTCACCTTTCACCCTTAACCTATAACCTCTAGTTCTAGTCTCACTCAACCTCAGTGGAAATGGACTGCTTGCATTTAGACCATAAGATGCAGATGCAGAATTAAGCCATTTGGCTCATCGAGTCTGCTCCGCCATTCCATTTCAGCTGATTTATTATCCCTCTCAACCCCATTCTCCTGCCTTCTTCCCATAACTTTTGACACCCTGACTAATCAAGAACCTATCAACCTCTATTTTAAATATACCCAATGGCTTGACCTGCACAGCAATCCTTGGCAATAAATTGCACAGATTCACTACCCTCTGGCTAAAGAAATTCTTCTCATCTCTGTTCTAAATGGACGTCACTCTATTCTAAGGCTGTGCCTTCAGGTCCTAGACTCCCACACCATAGGAAACATCTTCCCCACATCCGGTGTATTCAGACCTTTAAATATCCAATGATTTTCAATGAGATCCCCCCACATTCTTCTAAACTCCAGCATGTACAGGCCCAGAGCTTCTAATTCATTAACTCTTTCTTTCTCGGAATCATTCTTGTGAACCTCCTGTGGAGCTTTTCCAATACTAGCACATTATTTCATTGATGAGGAGCCCAAAACTGTTCACATACTCCAAGTGCAGACTGACCAGTGCTTTATAAAGCCTCAGCATTATATTCTTGCTCTTATATTCTAGTCCTCTTGAAAAAATATATTAACATTGCATTTGCCTTTTTTTTTTTACCACCGACTCAAGCTGCAAGTTAACCTTTAGGGAATCCTGCTTAAGGATTCCCAACTCCCTTTTCACCACCGAATTTTGAATTTTCTCACTGTTTAGAAAATAGTCTATGCCTTTACTCCTTCTACAAATGTCCATGATAATACACTTTCCTACACTATATTCCATCTGCCACTTCTTTGCCCATTCTCTCAATAGGTCTAAGTCCTTCTGCAAACTCCCTGCTTCCTCAACACTTACTCCTCCACCTATCTTTGTATCGTCTGCAATCTTGCCCACAAAGCTAATAATTCCATCATCCAGATCATTGACATATAACATGAAAAGAAGCAATACCAACACTGACCAGCAGCCAACCAGAAAAGGCTCTGTTTATTCCCAGTGTTTGCCTCCTGCCAGCCAATTAATCTTCTATCCATGCTAGGAGCTTTCCTGTAATACCATGGGCTCTTATCTTGTTACTTAGCCTCATGTGCAGCACCTTGTCAAGACCTGGTGAAAAACCAAGTAAACAACATCCACTGACTCTCCTTTGCCTGTCCTGCCTTTTATTTCCTCAAATAATTCTACCAGGTCTGTTCAGGCAAGAATCTCCCCCTAAGGAATCATACTGACTTAGGCCTGTTTTATCAGGTGCCTTCAAGTACCCCCAAACCTCATCCTTTATAATGGATTCCACTATCTTCCCAATCACTGAAGACTGGCTGTCGTATCATGATCACTTGTTCCTAAGGATTCCTTTACCTTAAGCTCCCTAATAAAATCTGGTTCATTATACAACACCAGTCCAGAATTTCCTTTCCCCTAGTGGACTCAACCACAAGCTGTTCTAAAAAGCCATCTTGTAGACATTCTACAAATTCCCACTCTTGGGATCCAGCACCAACCTGATTTTCCCAGTCTACCTGCATTTTGAAATTCCCCCATTACTATCATAACATTGCCCTTTTTATGTGCCTTTTTCCTCTCCTGGTTGTAATTTGTATCCCACATCCTGGCTCCTATTTGGGCCTGTATATAATTCCCATCAGGATCATTTTACCCTTGCTGTTTCTAAACTCTATCCACAAGGATTCTTCATCTTCCAATCTCACTGTATGTCACCTCTTTTTAAGGATTTGATTTCATTTTTATCAACAAGAGCTACCCCACCTCTTCCCCTTACCTGCCTGTCCTTTCAATACAATGTCTGTCCTTGGATGTTAAGCTCCCAACTATGATCTTCTTTCAGCCATGACTCAGTAATGTCCACAATGTCGTACCTGCCATTCTCTAATTGTACTACATGATCAGTTACCTTATTCTGTATACTGCATGCATTCAAGTCTTCTATTCGAAGAGCCGAATGGCCTACTCCAGCACCTATTTTCTATGTTTCTATGTATTCATCACCCTTTGCATCATCTGCCTCTCCTTCCTCACCATCTCACTATATGCTGCATCTACTGTATACCAACTCAGCCCTATCATTCCGGTTCTCACCCCCCTACCAAATTATTAGACCTTCCCCAGCAGCTCGAGCAAACCTGCCCACATGAATAGTGGCCCCCGGGTTCAGGGTTAATCCGTCCTTCTTGAGTAAGTCATACATTCCCCAGAAGAGATCCCAGTTATCCCGAAACCTGAAACCCTGCTTCCTATGCCAATTGTCAGTGAGGTAGAGATGTTAATACCAATCCCCACAGATTCCTCAATTTCTCAGCCAAATCATCCTACTTTTACTCTCTCTGGCACGTGGCACAGGCAGCAAACCAGAGATTATTATTCAGGAGGTCCTGCTTTTCAGCTTTCTGCCGAACTCCCTATATTCTCTCCTCAGGAACTCTTCCCATGTTCTACTATGTTGTTGATACCACTGTGTACCACAGCTTCAGGCTGTCCCCTTTAGAATGTTGTGAACCTGATCCGAGACATCCTGACCCTGGTACCTGGGAGGTAAAATACTGTCCAGTTGTCTGTTTCACATCCACAGAGTCTCCACAGAATACAAATTTCTGTTTTCAATTAGTTTTACAAGAAGATATTATTTCCACTTGGCGTTGCTGCCTGCCACACCTCCATCCGCCGGGGACCGCTTCCTTAGCTCGGGTACGTCTCCTAGAGGCAGAGCAGTGGTAGGGACATCTCCCTGCTTCCAGTGGGGTTGATCAGATCCCGATTTCTGTCCAGCCACAGCCAAAAGCTAATTTCTGTCTCTTCAGCAAACCCTCTGGTGGCCCTCCTGAGCCTTGATCCAATCTCTGCCACATCATGGAGTAATGTTGTTGCCATAGATAGAGTTTATCTGATCTGTGCCCCTCATAATTTTGTATCCCTCTATCAAATCTCCCCTCATCCCCTTACCTTAATGTATTGATTCATATGTCTGAATGCTTTTTGAACATTACAGGGCATACTTATGTTTCTTTTAGAGGTCTGTTAGGTACATAGGAGTTAACAGTGGTATCTGTTCTTTATTATTAGTAGGGTGTTTCTGCCTTTAACCCACACAGAAAGCATATCAGGAACAGTTTCTTCCCCTCTGCCATCAGATTTCTGAATGGACAGTGAACCCATGAACATTACCTCACTATTTTCTCTCCCTTTTCGCACTACTTATTTAATTTTTATATATATATATATATATATATATATACACTGTATACTTATTGTAATTTATATTTTTGTTATGTTTTGCAATGTACTGCTGCCACAAAACATTAAATTACACAGCTCTGATTCTGAGTTAAAATTATGTAATTTACTCTATTAGTTTGTGAGCCAGTAGGGTTGGTCGGTACCATCTGAGGGGAATAATGCTCATAGTGATTTTTGGCAAGGTATACATCTCTAGAGTTGGAAAATATGTGATAGCATTGCAGCAGTAGTAGCTCTCTTGTGGCACAGGCAGCATGGAGAAGTAGGCGGCCATCTGCTTCTTCATGTTGACACTGAGGAGCTGACACCTCCTCACTGCTGTGAGATGTGATTTTGTAACATTTGTCATTCACAGTTGCATACAGAATCTTCTCCTGTAGCTTTTCTCTGTACTCTGCCTTCTTCCATTCATGGACTCTGAAGCTAATGAGACTGTTTTTGTTACTAACTTTGGTCAGGACGCTCCTCCACTGCCTCACCATCTGTGTACATGTGATACTTTGCAACTCATGACCAGTCTCTTCACTCCATAGAGATCTTCCACTATTCTTGATAGAGTTCTCCTTGTATGTGTCAAACACAACATCTATTCTGCTACTCTGACTGCCTTCCCTCAGAGCCAATTGTTGTGGCAACATCTCTGAAAGTAACTTGATCACCTTTCGCTCTTTGGACCAAGTTCATTCCATCAACTACTGCAGCAGAGTTTCCTGGGAGTTGCTCTTCCACTGCTACATCTTCCTGTAAGGTTGTGGCGAAAGTAGCTTTATTTGTCTTTCTCAGCAATCCTTCTGGTGTGGACAGGACCCAGGGCAATGGTCCAAGGGGATGAGAAAGGATATCCTCCATACGTAGACTGCGCCCTTGTGCCATCACAATGATGCGTCCAAACAAAGACCTGTCTGCTTTCAAGATGATCGCCCTCCCATTTGATTTCACTTCTCTCCTCTTACACACATCACTGAATGTTTTCAGCTTTTTGGTTTTCATTGGGTCATGGAATTTCTTTGCTGGTGGGTCTTCCTCTAGTCTCTCATCCTTGAAGGTTGCATAGCATTGCTCACCAATCTCATATACCTTCATCAGGTCAGGCGCAATGTCCTTGGGGGCTGCCTTTGCCAAAGAGATGCCAATGAGGTCCCACTTCTCTGCAAATGGGTTGATCCATTCATGTACGAGGCTAACCACAGCTGAAACTGCTTCCTCATCTTTCTGGATTCTTGGCCGCTGTAGCTCCGCATGACAAAGCTCTGATTTGTTGCCTTGCACCATCTCCCTTAACTGTCCCAGGAATGCACCGCGGTGCTCAGCCGTTATGTAGTAATGCTTGATAGCTCCAGCATTCAGGCTGAACAGTGATGTGCCTCCAGGAGTCTGTGTGTGTTTGTTCACTGTGGCTTCGATAGCCTGGCCCACAGGGATCTGCCTGAGAGCTGACCTGGTTACTTGACAGCTGCACTGAGAATTGGCCTGTCTTGAAGGCCTCCTGTACAGAAGGATTCTTCTGTGGGAGGGTCATCATTTGAGCAAAGTAAGGGGACAGGTACCTTGCATAATTCATCTTATCATGGGCAAAGCACCATGGGATCATGGTTCTTATGGCATGGAGGTGTAACTCCCAGTCCCCCTCACGAGAGGCGTGCAGAAGCCCAGGAACGATGTTCTCTACCATGTCAATGTATGATATCCAGAATGCGGATAGCTCTCCATTGTGACGGAGGTGTTCCAGAAAGTCTGTCCACAGCGTTATCAGCTCAGCTAAAAGTGGACTTTGCAGCAGATTCTTCGACTTCTGTTGGTTCAAGTCACTGGCCATGTCGTTCACATGGTCTAAGAATGATTTGATCATCCCACTCCTCTCTGGAATGTTATCCTCAATCCACGGTGTGAACTCTGCCCATGTGAGTCTCATCAGTGCTTCGTAGATGTACTTGCGGACCCTGACAGCACGATTGTAGTGTTTACCATCAAGGACTCCATTGATGGACCCCTCTGCGACAATTCCAGCCTCCATGCATACATCCTTCATACCAGCATCCCGAGATCACTTTCCTAGGATGGCTAAGGCATTACTTATCGTATGGAATGTCTCGGTCCTGAGAAGAATGTTGGAGAAGCGCTCTTTGTGCTTCCAGGCAATTTCAATGGCTTTTGCATAGAGTGCTTGATCCATGACTACCACAGTTGTTTCTAGATGAAACAATTGTTCTGGATGAATTTGTAAGATAGGGACATTTTTGGCACAACTTTGTGCTGTAGGTTTTCTATGTTTCTGTGAAGTTCCTTCCCAATTAGCTCTGATTGGTTCAGGATTTCAAATACTATGGTCAACTCTGTGGCTGGTGAGTTGATGGTTGGCAGATACCCAAAAATATCTTGTGAGATTGGTTCTTAGTCCCTGGTGCTAATATTAAAACCAGTCCAGCTTGGAATTGTCTGATTCTCCGGATCTGCTTGCCTTGCTAGTGTCCACACCAGGGTCTTCCTGCAGGCAAGAGAGCTACCACCGCTGCAATGCCATCACATAGTTTCTAGCACTGGGGTGTATACCTTGCCAAAAATCACTGTAAGAATTATTGCCCCCAGATGGTACCAGTGGCCCAAATTTGGGGTGGGTCCTGGCTCACGGATTATAACGGACAAATGATGTGCCCAAAGGTAGGCTCAGGGTGGTCAATCCCACATACGAAAGCTATGGGTAAAAATATGTAAATCTCACATTTAATTAATTCACCTTTCTTTTGGAGTTTTACAAGAAAGTAGAAGTTGTAATGCAGGAAATGCAATATATGGAACAATCTCCTACTAGTACAGTAGCTCTGTAATAATTGGTGTTAATTGATAGGTTTATGTGAGTTAAGAGAATGTGAGATCTTCCTTTTACATTTCAGTGTAAAGCTTGTGGGTAATAATACCAAAGGATGGATAAATAATGGCCAGACCTTGGGGATAGTTCCCCACAGATCTTCAAAGTAATGTCATGGACACTGCATTACATCCACCAGAGGGTGCAAATGGGGCTTCTGAAAGTTGACAGGCTCTAAATAGCAGCACTCTCTTAAACCCTTAATGGAGAGACAGCCTAAATTGTTATGAGAGTCGAACTTAAACCTGCAAACTTCTTGATCAGAGGAAAGATGCTAGCAGCTAGGCTACTGCTGAAATGTAATTCAGGCACATTCAGGCATAAAGGCACATTCTAGGATTGATCCACTTTAACTGACCATTATATAATCACTGACTGTGGAAGCAAGTTAGAGGCCACATGTTGAGAGGAATGGTTCACGTTCTGAATACCCAAAGCTTTTTCATGACATACAGGAGTGTGACAGAATATTCTGCACGTGTCTGCACAGGATCAGCCAGGACATCATTCAAGACAAACCAGTCTTTTAAGCCAATAAATCAACATTCCTCCAATCCACCATGTTGTAGATCCAATATATACCACCTCACCGAAGCTTTTTCAACAGCATCTCCAAAGCCAATGACCCTTACTACGTAAAAAGCCTGGAGCTGTAGGTCAACGACACTATCAAAGTTGGAAGTAAATTTATTATCAAAATACATAGATGTCACCATGTACAATCCTGAGATTCACTTTCTTGTAAGCATTCACAGTAAATAACAAAGTGTAGTGACCCTCTTCCTAGCGCACGCGAACCGGTTCATAAATAGCCAGCGTGCCAGCACAAAGGCCAGTCCCAAAAGGGCGCCAGGTCTGCTTCACTAACAAACGGAAAAGCTCGCGCGGGACTGTGAATACGTGCCCCCTACAGCATCCACGCCCGGGGAGTGTGGGATCAGGGAGGCTTTAAAGCGAAGCTGCGAAGTTCGAATAAAATCTTCTTTAACTGCAGTTTACCGACTCTGTGTAGTTATTTTAGCGCTGCGTGTAGCACACTGCTACAATTGGTGACCCGACAGTCCAAACAATATTTGGACCGGAGATGAATGACGCCGCATCTGTTCATGCAGTTTCGTTAAAACTGCCAATCTTCTGGACGCTGCGACCTCACCTATGGTTCCAGCAAGCAGAAGCCCAATTCCACATTCGGCAGATACCCTCAGAGGACACACGTTACTACCACGTGGTGAGCTCCCTAACCAGGAGACAGCCGTCCAGGTTGAGGAATTCATACAGTCGCCCCCGGAGGATGGCAAGTACACAGAATTCAAAGCCCTGCTCATAAGGACGTTCGGACTCTCACGTGGTGAGCGGGCTGCCCGCTTACTGCACCTGGATGGTTTAGGGGACAGAGCTCCATCGGCTTTAATGAATGAGATGTTGTCTCTGGCCGGCGGACACAAGCCCTGCCTCATGTTTGAGCAGGCATTCCTGGAGCAGCTGCCCGAGGACATACGCCTGCTGCTGTCCGACGCGGATTTCAGTGACCCCCGGAAGGTGGCAGCCCGGGCAGACATGCTGTGGAACGCCGTGAAGGTGAGTGGGGCGTCCGTCGCACAGATCACCAGGCCATGCTCCCAGCAGCAAACCAGACCAGCCTGCTAACCCCAGAGGCAGGGGTGGGGAGCCCAACGAACAATGGTGCTTCTACCACCAGCGGTGGGACGCAGAAGCCCGCCGCTGTAGCCCGCCCTGCAAGTTCCCAGGAAACACCAGGGCCAGCCGCCACTGATGGCTATGGCGGCTGGACATTGGGATAGCCTCCTGTATGTGTGGGACAAGCGGTCAGGACGCTGTTTTTTGGTCGACACCGGTGCCGAGATCAGCGTCTTACCTCCGACGAGTTACGACACCCACAACAGGGCACCGGGTCCCTCCCGAGGGCCGTGAACGGCAGCACAGTAAGGACCTACGGCACCCGTACGGTGCAGCTACAGTTCGGCTCCAGCCGGTTCACGTGGGACTTCACATTGGCCACCGTAGCCCAACCACTTCTGGGTGCGGATTTTTTGCGGGCTCACAGCCTGCTGGTCGACCTGCCGAGGCAGAGACTGGTCCACGCTGAGACCTTCTAGACGTTCTCCCTGGGTGCAGCCCAGTTGCCAGCCCCTCACCTCGACTCCATCACACTGTCCGACAACGACGGCATACAGCACCACATCCCGACCCAGGGACCACCCCTCCACGCCCGTGCTCAAAGGCTTCCCCCGGACAAGCTCCGACTGGCGAAGGAGGAGTTCAAGAGGATGGAAGAATTGGGGATCATACGGAGGTCCGACAGCCCATGGGCCTCCCCCCTGCACATGGTGCCCAAAGCAGCTGGGGGCTGGAGACCATGCGGTGACTATCGCAGGCGGAACGAGGCTACAACACCGGACCGCTACCCTTTGCCGCACATTCAGGATTTTGCAGCAAACCTGCACGGCGCATGGATCTTCTCCAAGGTAGACCTCGTCCGGGAATACCATCAAATCCCGATGCATCCGGACGACGTCCCCAAAATGGCACTCATCACTCCGTTCGGCCTTTTCGAGTTCCTCCGCATGCCGTTCGGCCTGAAGAATGCCGCACAGACGTTCCAGCGGTTAATGGATGCGGTGGGATGCGACCTGGACTTCGTTTTCATCTATTTGGACGACATCCTCATAGCCAGCAGCAGTCGTCAGGAGCATCTGTCCCACCTCCGTCAACTCTATGCCCGACTGAGTGAATACAGTCTAACAATCAACCCGGCCAAATGCCAGTTCAGGCTCAACACCATCGACTTCCTGGGAACACAGGATTACTAAAGACGGGGCAACCGCTCTGCCCGCTAAGGTAGACGCAGTCCGCCATTTTCCCCGACCCACCACAGTCAAAGGCCTTCAGGAATTCGTGGGTATGATAAATGTCTACCACCGCTTCCTCCCTTCAGCAGCCCGAATCACGCACCCCCTGTTCGCCCTGATGTCGGGTCCGGGCAAGGATAGTACCTGGGACGAGGAGTCCGGGGCCGCTTTCATTAAAACGAAAGAAGCCTTGACAAATGCCTCGATGCTAGTACACCCCAGGATGGACGTCCCTACCGCCCTCACAGTGGACACATCTAACACGGCAGTCAGTGGGGTACTGGAGCAGCTCATCGCAGGTCGCTGGCAACCCCTGGCATTTTTCAGCAAACACCTGCGACCACCCGAGCTCAAATACAGTGCTTTCGACCGGGAACTGTTGGCGCTCTACCTGGCAATCCGGCATTTCAGGTACTTCTTAGAAGGTAGGCCCTTCACCGCGTTCACAGACCACAAGCCGCTTACCTTTACGTTCACGAAAGTGTCTGACTCCTGGTCGTCCCGCCAGCAGCGCCATCTGTCCTACATCTCTGAATACACGACAGATGTCCGGCACGTCTCGGGTAAGGACAATGTCGTGGCGGACACACTCTCTCGCCCTAACATTCATGCCCTTTCCCAAGGGGTAGACTTTGAGGCGCTGGCAGAGGCGCAGCAGGCAGACGAGGGGATCCCTAGTTACAGAACCGCAGTCTCTGGTTTGCAGCTCCAGGACCTCCCCGTAGGCCCAGGTGAGAGGACCCTACTCTGTGACGTCACCACCGGCCAACCCCGTCCCGTTGTCCCGGCAAACTGGTGGCGCCGCGTTTTCGACTCCATTCATAACTTAGTGCACCCCTCCATCAGGACAGCCGTCCGGATGGTCGCCAGCAGGTTTGTTTGGCACGGACTCCGCAAGCAGGACAGTGAATGGGCCAAAACGTGCATGCACTGCCAGATGGCCAAGGTGCAGCGGCACACCAAAGCTCTGCCGCAGCAGTTCCACCCCACCCACCGGCGTTTTGACCACATTCATATGGATATCGTGGGCCCCCTGCCAATGTCGCGAGGAGCGTGGCACCTCCTCACTATCGTGGACCAGTTCACCAGATGGCCAGAGGCGGTCCCGCTCACCGACACCACCTCCGAATCTTGCGCCCAGGCACTGATCACCACCTGGGTGTCCTGCTTTGGTGTACTGGCCCACATTACCTCTGACAGAGGCGCCCAGTTCACCTCCAGCCTGTGGTCAGCTATGGCCAGCCTTTTGGGGACACAGCTGCACCACACAACTGCCTACCACCCACAGTCGAACAGCCTGGTGGAGCGTTTCCACCGTCACCTAAAGTCGGCTCTCATGGCCCGCCTGCGAGGAGCTAACTGGGTGGACGAGCTTCCCTGGGTCCTAGTCGGCATCCGCACGGCACCCAAAGACGATCAGCACACCTCGTCGGCCGAGTTGGTGTATGGCGTACCCCTGGTCGTCCCCGGGGAGTTCATACCAGCCCCAAGGGGGCACGACGAAGAACCCATAGCAGTCCTGGGCAGACTACGCGAGAGGCTCGGCAACCTGGCCCCCATACCCCCTTCGCAGCATGGGCAGAACCCGACTTGTGTACCCAAAGACCTGCAGAACTGTAAGTTTGTGTTTGTACGAAGGGGCGGGCATTGGCCACCACTGCAACAGCCCTACGAGGGGCCGTTTACAGTGCTCAGGAACAACGGGTCCTCGTTTGTGCTGGACGTTGGGGGGAGAGAGGAGGTTTTCACGGTGGACCGACTCAAACCGGCCCATGTGGACGTGGCGCAACCGGTCGAGTTCCCGGCACCGCGGTGCAGGGGTCGACCTCCCAAACAGGGTCCGGCCCAGACTGTGGACATTGGGGGGGTGTATCGCCAGTTCTGGGGGTGGGGGTTATGTGGCGACCCACTTCCTAGCACACTCGAATTGGCTCACAAATAGCCAGTGCGCCGGCATAGAGGCCAGTCCCAAAAGGGTGCCAGGTCTGCTTCACTAACAAAGGGAAAAGCCCACACAGGACTGTGAATACGTGCCTCCTACAGCATCCGTGCCCGGGGTGGGAGGGATCAGGGAGGCTTTAAAGCAAGGCAGCGAAATTCGAATAAAATCTTCTTTAATTGCAGTTTACCGACTCCGTGTCATTATTTTAGCGCTGCGTGTAGCACACCGCTACAAAAGCAGCACAACAGAATTAGTGAAAACGTACAGCACAAATACAGTTAAACAGCCAATGGGCAAAAGGCGAAAAGAGAGAAAAAGTGATCATCATCATAAATAAATAATATCGAGAACATGAGTTGTAGAGTCCTTAAAAGTGAGTCCATAGGTTGTCCATAGGTAGTAGAATTAGTTTACTGTTGGGATGAGTGAAGTTGAGTGAGATTATCCCCTTTGATTCAAGAGCCTGATGGTTGAGGGGTAATAACTGTTCCTAAACCTGGTGGTGTGGGATTTGAGGCCCCTGTACCTCCTTCCTGATGGCATTAGTGAGAAGAGAGCATGGTCCGGATTGTGGGATCCTTGATAATGGATGCTGCTTTCCTGCGGCAGGGCCCATTGTGAATGTGCTCAGTGGCGGAGAGGATTTTGTCTACGATGGACTGGGCTATATGCACTACTTTTTGTATGCTTTTTTCTCAGCAAGTTCCACACTATTCTGACTTGGCAATGTAATGCCATTATATCATTACACCTGGAATTTCTTAACTAAAAGCACTATGGCTGTTATTTCATCTCACTGGGCAGCAGTTGTACAAGAAACAGTTCACTTCCACCCTCTGAAGGCAGTTAGGTAGGGCTAGATAATAATTACAGATTCTATAAATGAAAAGAATTTGCTGGGATTGTTTAGTTCTTGAATGTTAAAATGTATTGTTTAAATATTATTCATATAATTCCTGAACAATGGACAACTTTAATTATTTAGTCTAGTTCAAAGCAATGAATATCTCTGAGATATTTCTTTGCCCTGCTGATAGTTCGTTTATGTGCACATTACTCATATTACCATTCATGACCAATAGAGGAGGGCTGTTTTTTTGAGACATATTGTTCTGGGTATGTGAGCATTTCAAGGAACTTAAAATATGAATTTTGAGTGTCTTGAAGCATTCCTGTTGTGTGTCTTGTGAATAATCTGGTTCTTAAATTATGGTCTTATCTGTTTCTCAACCAGATCCTCTAATTGGCATTAATAAACCTCCAGGATTTTCCATCACAGGTAATGGTGTGTATGTATTCTCGACCTGAAGTTACTTTCATCTTTCCATTAATGTGCTTGAAGCAGTACAAGTAAATGTGCCATTGATGCTATAATATTATTTTCAATGTATTGTGCTCCCAGCAGTAGTATAGTGTTAACCTCAGCATTGGGGTGCCATGGTAGCATAATGGTTATTGCAACTCTGTTACAGCTTAGGGCTTCAGAGTACGGAGTTCAAACGCGGTGTCCTTTGTCAGGAGTCTGTACATCCTCCCCATTGAATGTGTGGGTTTTCTCCAGGTCCTCCAGTTTAATCTCACTGTCCAAAGATGTACCAGGTAGTAGGTTAATAGGTCATTGTAAATTGTCCTGTGATTAGGCTAGTGTTAAATTGGGGGTCGCTGGGCAGCACAGCTCGGTGGGCTGGAAGAGCTTATTCTGTACTGTATCTCTAAATCTCTAAATACATACATACGTGTATACATTCTTGTCTTGCATATTTGAATCTAAGCCAAGGAGAGTAAAACCTCAAAACCCAAATAGTGAACATTTGTTGGGAAATGTACTTGTAGGATCCTCAGCATTGTGAAACTCTACCCAAGAATATGTTAATGCCTTTAAGAGAATTAAGAAATAGGTTTGGCATGAGAGCTTCGCCAGCTGTAAGATCAGGGTTCAAGTCTTGCCACTATCTGTAAGGAGTTTGTCCACTCTCCCTGTGACCACATAGCTTTCCTCTGGGTGCCCCAGTTGCCTCCCACTTTCCAGAGATGTATGATTAGGGGTATGCTGTGGTGCTATGGAAGAGTGGTGACCACCACAATTCTGGCTGATTTGATTTGACGCAAACGATGCATTTCACTGCATGTTTCAATGTACATGTGGCAATTAATACTAATCTTCAAGATACTTAATCTTTCAGTTCTAAAATTTGCCCTACTATTTTATTGATGGTACAAAATCCTGAGCTTATGATCTAGTTATCAGCTCCAAATTGAAATAAGGAAGATCTTGTTTAGAAAATGTAGAACTCGATGCCACTAGGAGTATTTGAAGCAAGAAGGAATATTCTAGAAGAATCATAGTGTAATGCCCTGGTTAAGATTTTTACTGCTACACTGTAGGTATTTCATTTTAGCAGTTCTGTAAGAGCAGTCTGTTATGCTTTAGGCATGTTTGGGTTTGAGCTAAAGATAAAAGGTTGTGATGTTCATGCTTAGGAATGTAGTGTCATTCAGTCAGGATGGTGGAATTGTGATAAGGTTCTAGAGAACATTGGGCAGAGAGGATTTTGTGATGGACACTGGTGTGGGTTGATGTCTTTTTGGCGGGAGCTGGGAGAAGACAGGAGGGAAGATGGGGTCAAAACATCCCGGCTCTCCCAGACTGGGACTAAGTCATATCGACCCTAGACGTACGGAATTCAACAAAGGTGATTTTCTCACCATTCAGTCCATTAGCTTGTTAGTCAGGGACAAACCACATATCTCTAGAGAATCCCAGTAAAAGGGGCTTCATTGTGGGGGCTATCGTCTGGGATTGGATTTGCTGAATACTGTATAATTGTTCTAAGAATTGATTAAGTGGCTTTGTGCTTAAGCCTGTGTTAAACTATTGTCCGGGAAAGTTTTTAAGCTACATGGTTATGGACGCTGCAGGGATCAAGCGTTGGTACAATTCAAAGAGACTACACATAATTAGGTCTTGATTCTGAGTGGGATGGATATCCGCAGCCCAGAATTATTGATTAGGGTTTTAAGTAATGTTACAGTATTCAGGAAAGTTACGATCATGGAATGGCAGTTTGACCAAACGTTGGGCAAAGATGTTGTTTTGGTTCAGACGAGCAATGACGTCATGGCAGTGGATCTGCCTAGTACGCATGGGATACCTGGAGAGGGCCATCTATACTTTTAGAGAAGATGGGAGAGTAGGCGAGGGTGCCTAATTGTAAACCAAGTTTCCTGTAGCGGAGGGTGGAGACTTTAAAGGCAAGCCGATGTCATTCCTGCAGAGTGAGGGGAAGGAATTGCCTGATGTGAAAGGCCTAATGAGTTCTTCAGTGGTTGATTTTAAATTCTGAGCTTGTTTGGCTATTACATCACTGGTTGATAAATGCAGAGGTATATCTGCGGAGAGCTGAAGTTATTGTCAGCTGGGAGTGTTCCCTGGAGTTAAGGTCACACCTGATGGGGATGAAGAATATGAGGCATGGGCTGAGCAGCCACCTCAGTTACTGGATGAGTGGCAGTGCCCAGATAATATGAGACTGGTAGTGTGCTTAAAGGGCCAGGCGGCTGATATAGTGAGGTTCCTCAAGGCAGGCAATCCATTAGCCGTGTCAGCTAATTATCTGCAAGCTGTGGAAAATGCTTTTGGCACTGTACAAGGTGCAACTGATGTTAGGATGAAGCTTAGGCACACATTTCAGGAGGAAGGAGAGATGTTTTCAGGTTGGAGGAGCCGCTGCACTGTTTGTGCCACAAAGGGAGCATTTAACTCTTTGAGAGAAATTGAGGATGGAGCAAGTTGTGAAGGGCGTGCTGTCACATGAGGTGATTGCTCTATGTATTTGAATGACCCACAAGATGCACCCTCCTCATCTTTTACCGAGTCACTCTGAGAAGTTAGAGAGGAGGAAAATGTGATGGAGGAGTGGGAGGCCTCTGTCATCTTCGGTAGTAACCTCTGTTACTAAAGCAACCCCTGGAGCCACACCAGTGGGGGTTTTGCAGGATGTCATGAAAGATCTGAGGGCTGAGCTTTTTTGGATGATAATTGGTTGGTGCTGCCATTAAGCATGACAATGTTGTAAACTTCTTTCGATCTACCCGATGCAAAGACACCACATACTATGGTGAATGGAACTTTAACTCTTTATTAGCAAGCTACCTCCTTAAGCACTCTCTTGGAGGCTGCATCAGATGTCTGTCTAGTTCTAAGGCAAATACAGCTTTTTAATACACATGTAGTCATGTACACCGGCTACATGTGGGTTCAACCCCCGCGGTTTTCTGTACAGATGATTATTGTTAACTTATCAGCCATAAATTGTTCATGTAACAGCTTAACTGCCCCTATGTCTGGATACAGCCAGACACAAGCTTACCACTCCGAGCCTCCTACCCTTGAAACAGGCATTCCTTTTAATGCTTATCTTGCAAGTGCTATAGTAAGTACAAAGCAGGGTATGTCTCTTACAGCAATTAATCAAGCAATGATACAAGTTGCTTCTAAGCAGGAACTGAAGTTAAACACAGGTCACATACCAAGAATAATATCACCCGCTCAGCTTATCTTGTAAAACACAGTTGTGCTTCTATACTTTTTGCAAAGTCTTAGCTGCTATGACCCTTACAGAATAGCCAGGGTCACAGGAGGCTAATGAGATGCTAACTCCTTAACATCTCAACAAGGCCAATAGGAGGACAGACTCACTGGTGAGATGTACAAAGGCGACGGCTGCTACTGAGTGGGGTCCCTTGACCAGTGAAGTGGCTGGTAGTTTCTGTTACAACTGTGGAGAAGATAGACGTTTCAAACGGGAGTGTGAAGGACAGGAATTTCTTCGGAAAGTAGATCAGCAGTTGGTCAAGGATAAGTTCCTATCAGTGTATCAAGGGAGATTACTAAAGCACAAAACACTATTCCTTAAGGTTTAGTGGGAACAAGCTCTGATGAATCCATATGGATTGAAGGTGTTTGTGCTAGAGCCATATTTGACACAGGTTCTCAAATCAATACTGTGCTATATGACATCAAGATTACAATGCTTGTTTTCCTTTGTTCCCAGAAGCTCTGGTGTCATTCATACTGGAGTGAAGCACTGCTTCATACTGTGATGGCAAGAAGCAGAGTCTGTGCTGGAGAACAGATGATTAAATATTTTATTTTAGCGATACAGCTCAGAATAGGTCATAGAAACATAGAAAAGCTACAGTACAATACAGATCCTTCAGCTCTCAATGTCATCCCGAACATGTACTTTAGAAACTACCTAGGGTTACCCATAGCCCTCTATTTTTCTAAGCTCCATGTACCTATCTAGGAATCTCTTAAAAGACCCTATTGTATCTACCTCCACCATCGTCACCGGCAGCCCATTCCACGCACTCACCACTTTCTGCGTAAAAACAAAAAAAATTCCCTATCATCTCCTCAGTACCTAACTCCAAGCACCTTAAAACTGTCCCCTCTCGTGTTAGTCATTTCAGCCCTGGGAAAAAGCCTCTTGACTATCCACACGATCAATGCCCGTCATCATCTTCTACACCTCTGTCAGGTCCTCCGTTGCTCCAAGGGGAAAAGGCCGAGTTCTCTCAACCTATTCCCATAAGGCATGCTCCCCAATCCAGGCAACATCCTTGTAAATCTCCTCTGCACCCTTTCCATAGTTTCCACATCCTTCCTGTAGTGAGGTGACCAGAACTGAGCACAGTACTCCAAGTGGGGCCTGACCAGGGTCCTATATAGCTGTAACATTAACTCTCTGCTCTTGAACTCAATCCCACAGTTGATGAAGGCCAATACACTGTATGCCTTCTTAACCGCACAGTCAACCTGCGCAGCACTTTGATACCATTAATACTATATTCTATCATATTTGACCTACCGAAATGAACCGCTTCACACTTATCTGGGTTGAACTCCATCTGCCACTTCTCAGCTCAGTTGTGCATCCTATCGACGTCCTGTTGTAACCTTTGACAGCCCTCCACACAATCCACAACACCTCCCACCTTTGTGTCATCAGCAAATTTACTAACTCATCCAGGAGAAGTAGAGTCTGTGTGGATAAAATTGAGGAAGAGTAAGGGCAAAAGGACCCAAATGGGTGTTGTCTACAGGCCACCAAACAGTAGCATAGATATTGGGAGCAAGTTGAATAGGGAGTTAACATTGGCATGTGGCAAAGGTAATGTCGCAGTAGTTATGGGGGATTTCAACATGCAGGTGAACTGGGAGAATCAGGTTGGTGCTGGACCACAGGATAGGGAGTTTGTAGAGTGCCTACGGGATGCATTCTTGGAACAGCTTGTACGAGAGCCGACCAAGGACAAGACTATTCTGGATTTAGTGTTATGTAATGAACAGGATTTGATAAGCGATCTTGCAGCAAGAGAGCCATTAGGAGGTAGTGACCATAATATGATAAGTTTTTATCTGCAATTTGAGAAGGATAAGGGCAGCTCGGAGATGTCAGTGTTGCAGTTGAACAGGGGAAACTATGGAGCCATGAGGGAGGAGCTGGCCAAAGTTGACTGGACGGATAGCCTAGCAGAAAAGACAGTGGAACAGCAATGGCAGGTATTCTTGGGAATAATGCACAAGGTGCAAAATCAGTTCATCCCCCAGAGAAGGAAGAATTCAAAGGGGGGGGAAAGGGGCCACAGTGGTTGTCAAAGGAAGTCAGAGATTGCATAGCATTTAAAAAAAAAGGAAGTATGACAGAGCTAAGGTGAGTGGGAGGACAGATGATTGGGAAGTTTTTAAGGAACAACAGAACTTAACTAAAAAGACAATATGGGGAGAAAAAATGAGGTACGAACGCAAGCTAGCCAGGAATATAAAGGAAGATAGCAAAAGCTTTTTTAGGTATGTGAAGAGAAATAAGATAGTTAAGAACAATGTTGGGCCCTTGAAGAATGAATTGGGTGAAATTGTTATGGGAAACAGAGAACTGGCGGAAGAATTTAATGAGTACTTTAGATCTGTTTTCACTAAGGAAGACACAAGCAATCTCCCAGATGTATGGATGGGCCAAGGACATAAGGTAACAGAGGAAATGAAACAGATTGACATTAGGAAGGAAACGGTGATGAGAAGACTGATGGGACTGAAGGCTGAGAAATCCCCAGGTCCAGATGGTCTGCATCCTAGGGTACTAAAGGAGGTGGCCCTGGAAATTGCAAATGCATTGGTAATCATTTTCCAATGTTCCTTAGATTCAGGATTAGTTCCAGAGGATTGGAGAATGGTTAATGTTATCCCACTTTTTAAGAAAGGAGGGAGGGAGAAAACAGAGAACTATCGGCCTGTCAGCCTGACATCGGTGATGGGGAAGATGCTAGAGTCCATTATTAAGGATGAAATAGTGGCATATCTAGATAGCAGTGATAGGATTGGGCCGAGCCAGCATGGATTTACCAAGGGTAAATTGTGCTTGACTAATCTGTTGGAGTTTTTCGAGGATGTAACCAGGAAGTTAGACGGGGGAGATCCAGTGGATGTAGTGTACCTCAATTTTCAGAAGGCATTTAATAAGGTCCCACATAGGAGATTGGTGGGTAAAATCAAAGCTCAGGGCATTGGGGGGAAGACATTGACATGGATAGAAAACTGGTTGGCAGATAGAAAGCAAAGGGTAGCGGTGAATGGGTGTTTCTCGGAATGGCTGGTGGTGACTAGTGGGGTGCCACAAGGCTCAGTATTGGGGCCACAGCTGTTTACAATTTATGTCAACAATTTGGATGAAGGCATTAAAAATAACATCAGCAAATTTGCTGATGATACTAAGCTGGGTGGCAGTGTGACATGTGATGAGGATGTTAGGAGAATTCAGGGTGACTTGGATAGGCTGGGTGAGTGGGCAGATACTTGGCAGATGACGTTTAATGTGAATAAGTGTGAGGTTATCCACTTTGGGAGTAAGAACGGGAATTCAGATTATTATCTGAACGGTGTAGAGTTAGGTAAGGGAGAAATACAAAGAGATCTAGGAGTCCTTGTTCATCAGTCACTGAAGGTGAATGAGCAAGTGCAGCAGGCAGTGAAGAAGGCTAATGGAATGTTGGCCTTTATTACAAAGGGAATTGAGTACAAGAGCAAGGAAATCCTCTTGCATTTGTACAGAGCCCTGGTGAGACCACACCTGGAGTATTGTGTACAGTTTTGGTCTCCAGGGTTAAGGAAGGACATCCTGGCTGTAGAGGAAGTGCAGTGTAAATTCATGAGGTTAATTCCTGGGATGTCTGGACTGTCTTACGCAGAGAGGTTAGAGAGACTGGGCTTGTACACGCTGGAATTAAGGAGATTCAGAGGAGATCTGATTGAAACATATAAGATTATTAAGGGATTGGACAAGATAGAAGCCGGAAATATGTTCCAGATGCTGGGAGAGTCCAGTACCAGAGGGCATGGTTTGAGAATAAGTGGTAGGTCATTTAGGACAGAGTTAAGGAAAAACATCTTCTCCCAGAGAGCTGTGGGGGTCTGGAATGCACTGCCTCGGAAGGTAGTGGAGGCCAATTCTCTGGATGCTTTCAAGAAGGAGCTAGATAGGTATCTTATGGATAGGGGAATCAAGGGATATGGGGACAAGGCAGGAACCAGGTATTGATAGTAGTTGATCAGCCATGATCTCAAAATGGCGGTGCAGGCTCGAAGGGCTGAATGGTCTACTTCTGCACCTATTGTCTATTGTCTATCCCTCTACTTCCTCATCCAGGTGATTTATAAAACAAATCCCTGAGGCACACTGCTGGTCACTGGCCTCCATGCAGAATATGACTCATCTACAACCACACTTTGCCTTCTGTGGGCAAGCCAGTTCTGGATCCACAAAGCAATGTCCCCTGGATCCCATGTCTCCTAACTTGCTCAATAAGCCTTGCATGGGGTACCCTATCAAATGCCTTGATAAAATTCATATACACTACATCTATGGCTCTACCCTCATCAATGTGTTTAGTCACATCCTCAAATAATTAAATCAGGCTTGTAAGGCGCAACCTGCCTTTAACAAAGCCATGCTGACTATTCCTAATCATATTATGCCTCTCCAAATGTTCATAAATCCTGCCTGTCAGGATCTTCTCCATCAACTTACCAACCACTGAAGTAAGACTCACTGGTCTATAATTTCCTAGGCTATCCCCACTCCCTTTTTTGAACAATGGAACATCTGCAACCCTCCAATCCTCTGGAACCTCTCCTGTCCTCATTGATGAGGCAAAGATCATTGCCAGAGGCTCAGCAATCTTCTCCCTTGCTTCCAGCAGTAGCTGGGGTACATCCCATCCGGTCCCAGTGACTTATCCAATTTGACGCTTTCCAAAAGCTCCCGCACATCCTCTTCCTTAATATCTACATGCTCAAGCTTTTCAGTCTGCTGCAAGTCATCACTACAATTGCCAAGATCCTTTTCCATAGTGAATACTGAAGCAAAGTATTCATTAAGTACCTCTGTAATCTCCTTCAGTTCCATACACACTTTTCCACTGTCACACTTGATAGATTCTCTTCTTTCGAATCTTATCCTCTTGCACTTCACGTAGTTGTAGAATGCCTTGGGGTTTTCCTTAAGCTCCTTCCTGCTAGCCTTATAATCTTCTAGATTTCTATCATTACCTAGTTTTTTTGAACCTTTTGTAAGCTCTTATTCTTGACTAGACTTACAACAGCCTTTGTACACCATTGTTCCTGTACCCTACCATCCTTTCCCTGTCTCATTAGAACTAATTGGCTGCCCCAATTAACTGCCTACCCAGTGCACCAGAATGCACTGTACTTTAAAATATTCAAGACTCAGACAGATCACTGGAGCATCAGAAGCTGAGGGGTGATTTGATAGAAGTTCATAACATTCTGTGAGGCATAGATAGGTTAGATAGTGAGAGTCTTGTTCCCAGAGTGGAACTGATAAATACTAGAGGGCATAGGCTAAGGTGAATGGGGAAAGTTTAAAGGAGATTTGTGAGGTAAGTGCACAGAGTTGCAGGTGTCTGGAATTGTCAGTTGTGGTAAGTTGAAGTAGACATGATACCATTGCTTAAGAGACATTTTGACATGCATATGAACAGCAGGGAATGGGGGGGGATATGGACAATATGTTAGTAAATGGGATTAGTTTAAATTGGCAGCATGGTTATCTGGAGGGCCTATTCTGTATTCTGTGGATCCAGGTGCAATTCTTGGCCTTGGGGGTAGGGGTCAGGTCGGAACATTGAATTGAAAGATGATACCAGCCATGATATTTTCAATGGTAGAGAAGATTCAATGGACTGTTTGTCCTAATGATGTTTATAAAAAGATGAAACATGCCGTTTTCACTCCTCCATTGTACATCAGGTAGCGATCTTTGCTTGACGTCACTACTTCCAGATCTTCGGCAGCAGCTGCAGCTTTCTGAAGAGCTCCATATTGTAAAAGCAAGTCACAGGTGGGTCACTTTTTACTGGGAATATGACAGTTTTTTTTGATGCATCGTGCAGGATATTAAATAAGCTATCGATACATGAAATTTAGAAGTTGGGAAATGCATATGCAAAAACTGAAAATGAAGATTTTTATACAGGGTCAAATATATCAAGAAGAGCACAGACATGCAGACATGACTAAATTCAGGTAACTGTAGAAAACCAGGTTGTCTGCACATTTGGATGCATGTCCAGAATACAAACTGCAGTGGCATAAACATATATAGGAGCAAAATGCATTCACAGTTGAACAACTGTATTCTCATGTAGTAACACCATAGGCAACTCCAGCACCTTACCAACGCACTGTGAATAACATATAAGAGAGAAGAGAATGCTGAAATGATGCTGTTATGCGCAAGACCATAAGCTGTAGGAGCAGAATTAGACCATTCGGACCATCGAGTCTGCTCTGCCATTCCATCATGGCTTATTTATTATTCCTCTCAACTTAATTCTTCTGCCTTCAACATGTAACCTTGGACACCTTGACTTATGAAGAACCTATCAACCTCAGCTTTAAGTATTTTTAGAGATGCAGCATAGCAAAGGCCCTTCCAGCTCACTGAGCTATGTCACCCAGCAACCCACTGATTAACCCTCGTCTTCTCACAGGACAATTCACAATGATCAATTAACCTACTAACTGATAGGTCTTTCGACTGTGGGAGGAAACCAAATCATTTAGTGGAAGTCTACACACACGGGAAATACATACGAACTTTCTTACAGAGGACGCTGGAATTGAACTTGAGATTCTGATGTCCCGAGCTGTCATAGAGACACACTAACCACTACTCTACTTTGGTATATCCTTTGACTTTTCCTCCAGAGCTATCTATAGCAACGAATTCCAAAGGCGCTGTTCTAAAGGGATTGTCCCTCTATTCTTAGGCTGTGTCCTCTGGTCCCAGACTCCCCCCACTATAGGAAACATCCTCTCCACATCCACTCTCTCTAAGCCCTTCATTATTAGGCCTATAATTTGGACTATATAGTACCAGTGACATTGCATATTCTGGTTACACACCATATTTAGAAAGAAATGTAGACACCTCACTACTCAATATATCTCACTGAAATAGTCTACTACTGCATTAATCACATACGTATTTCTAAAGTATGTTGCAAATGAGTATATTATAATTTGAACTGTGACAAGTCCATTAACCTTCAATATCTGCCTTATTTACAGCTGACTTTTATGTTTTATTCACAGAGACTATTCTGGTCTGGTTCTGCTTTCAAATTGTCACCAAACCACCAAACTCATTGAGGATGCCTTTATCCAGGCTCGCAGAAAAAAGGAACCATTAATGACTTACTGGTAATGGCTGAATTAGTATGCAAATTTTAAATAACCCAAAAATAAAACCCTGTATATCAAATCCCAGGTTCTTGTCATAAATGTTGAATAAAGGAATAAATCTTTGTAACAGTAACTCTTAGTGGCTGTAATCCAATCAGCAATGTGACTGGGATAGGGAAGTTTGTAGAAATTGGTGTTGGTTTCAGTATTTTTCATTATGTCTGCATGACACAGAATCTCTTTCACAAAACTTTGTGTCTGATAAAGTGCTAAAAATGGGACAGTTAGAAATGAAACCACCACATAGAGGGGATAAAGGTACTGTTATGAATTGAATATTAATCAGTACAAGAAGTGACAGGGCTATTACTATTTGTATGTCAGTGAATATAGGGGATGACGTTGTTACAGCTTGAATGTACAGGAAATGACAGTTTTGGCTGCTTGAAATCTCTTGAGCACATAGAGTAACAGAATAGGACACTGAGGGGTGACCTTATAGATGTATATAAAATCATTAGGCGTATAGATAGTGTGCATACACTCCAGTCTTTCTCCTGGGGAAGGGAACACAAACTAGAGGTTTAAGTTGAGAGGGGGAAGTTTTAAATGGGACATGAGGGAAACTCCTTCATGGAGAGTGGTGTGTACATGCTGCCAGTGGAAGTAGTTGAGGCAGGTACAATAATAACATTTAAAAGACATTTGGACAGGCACATAGATTGGAAAGATATGGGTGAATTGGACTAGCTTTGTTGGGTGTCTTGGTCAGCATGGATGAGGTATGTCAAAGGGCTTGTTTTTGAACCGTTTTACTCTGTGACTCTTTAACACAGTTGTCACTAGTTGAAAATTAAAGGCAAGGTGTCACATGGCTATTGTTGGATTCTGATGTTTTTGATCCAAGGTTATTTCAGAAGACAAGAATGAGGTAAAAATACTTGTTGCTTCTTGATCATTTGCTCAGAGAACAAAGAGAGTCGCAAGAGCCTAGCAGTGAAGGCAGGACAGAACAAAGAAAGAACCAGAGCTACATGCTCTGCACCTCTTACATCATAGGTAACAGACATTCCATTCTAGCTGGTAGATCAGATAACCCCTATTCAAATAATGTGAAACCCAATGAACTTCCAGAATGATACAAAGAACTGTAACCACTACGCAACACAGTGAATAACTGCATATACACATGCAATTATAGAAAATACAAGAAGACATGAGAAAGTTCGAACTACAAAGAAGGTAGCAATTATAGAAGGTAATCTAACACTGTCATAAACTGAACATCAAGAAGGACCAGAGACTTACTATCTAAAGATCAAAACTATTTGTGTTAGGAGTAGCATGTGACAAGGTCCAACGTCAGTCCATGCTTCGTCTTGTGCCAAGGTGAGGTCACCCTCGGTGAAGGAGCAAACCTTATTTTCTGTCTGGGTGACTTTCAACCTGATGGCATGAGTATCGATTTCTCCTTCTGATAACGTTTTTCCCTCCCACTCTCTTCTTCTTCTTCTACTTCCCACTTTGGCCACTTACCTCTTCTCACCTGTCTATCACCTCCCCCGACTTCAGTCTTTCTTCCCATTCTCCTATCGTCCACTCTCCTCTCCTATAAGATTCCTTACTCTCCAGTACTTTACCTTTCCTACCCACCTGGTTTCATCTATCGCCTTTTAACTATTATCTTTCCCTCCCCCCACCCCCAACTTTTTATGCTGTTGTCTTCCTCCTTTCTTTCAACTCCTGAAGAAGGGCCTTGACTTGAAACATCAACTATTTTTTCGTTTCCATAGATGTTGCCTGACCTGCTGATTTGCTCCAGTATTTTGTGTGTGTTGCTGAGAATAGTTTAAGCCGGTTTCAAATATATTTACCATAATGTGCAACTAATCTACTTTTGAAAGAAAAGATCGTGCTGTGAATGGAATGGAGGAGGTTATTAAGTGCACTGATATAGATATGGGTGCAGTTAGACGTGGAGGAAGAACATGTGTGATCCCAGTGATATGAAAATGTAAACTGTTTTGCTAGGAAAAATGAAAGAGCTGTGCAGGAGGAGGTGTGTCAGTGGTTGGGGTGCAAACATGAGAAATTCTTCTTTACAGTGCAGGATTCTCTGAAGGATGAGGGCTTGCAGGTTGAGTTGGTGGTAAGGAAGGTAAATGCAATTCTAGCATTCATTTTCAGTGACTTAGAATATAAAAGCATTATGTAATGCTGAGGTTTAATAAGGTATTGGTCAAGCCACTGCTGGAATAATGTGAGCAGTTTTGGGCCTCCTGTCTAAAAAGGGTTGGTTTTTCATTGGAGATGGTCCAGAGGAGGTTTACAAGAATTATCCTGTGAATGAAAGGGTTAGTATATGAGAAGGTTTTGATAGCTCTGGACCTGTACTCACTGCAATTTAGAAAAATGTGGGGGATCTCATTAAAGTCTATCGAATATTGAAAGGCCTAGATAGAGAGGACGTGGAGAGGATGTTTCCAACAGTGGGAGAGTCTAGGACTAGAGGGCACAACCTCGGAATAGAAGGACACTGCTTTAGACAGAGATGAGGTGAAATTTCTTTAGCCAGAGGGTGGTGAATCTATAGAATTCATTGCAACATTTGGCTGTGGAGGCCAAGTCATTTGGTATATTTAAAGCAGAGGGCATTAAAGGATCAAAGCATAAGGAGAGAAGGTAGGAGAATGCAGTTGAGGGGGGACAAAAACAGCCATGATCAAATGGCAGAGCAGACTCAATGGCCCAATTCTGAACCTTTGTGTTATGGTCATAGTCATAGAACCATACAGCCCACTTATCCATACTGACCAAAATGCCCATTTAAATGAGTCTCATTGACCCGTATCCTCTCAATCGTTCCTATTCCTGTATCTGTCCAAGTGTGTTTAAAATGTTTATCTTACACCTGCCTTGGCCACTTACTTGACAGCTTGTTCCATATACATACCACTCTGTGTGGGGGAAAAAGTTACCATGCAGGTTTCTAAAAAATCTAATAATTTCTAATAAGTACTTACCCTCTCATCTTAAAGCCTGTGCCCTCTAGTTCTTGAATCCCTTTCCTTGAGTAAAAGACTATGGATTCACCCTATCTCTGCCCCTCATAATTTTATGCTCTATATGATCACCACCAAGATGTGGCCTCTCCAATGTCTTGTACAACTGCAACATAACATCAAAACTCACAAGGTCACAAGGAGAACGTGCAGGCTTCACGTGGACAGCACACATGGTCAGGATTGCAGCTGAGTCTCTGACGGCATGAAGCATTGGGCTTACTCATCGTGTTATTGTGCCGACCAAAAATGCTTTTCAACACCATCATTTGCATTTTCTCCCAATGTGTTTTGTAACTGTCTAACAATAATATTGCAACTGTTTAATTCCAAGTTCTAATTGCATAGTATGTGCAGGTGTTGTAAATCACTTAACCATTCCAACACTCTGTATCCCAGTGAATCCAATTCTCTAAGTATCTGTGTATTTACTGTAATTTTTTTCCCTAACAGTGCGGTGACAGTGGGAGTTCCAGAACCTGAAGAGGGTGAGATTAGCATTGCTCTGAAACAACAGAATATTGGCAAGCAGAAGCTGGTAGGTTTCTGTTCGATACACTTTTTGATTTTGATAACACAATAACCGGCACAGGGGAACAATTATTAAATTGTTAATAAGAGCAAAAATAAAAAAAAGACTGACTGTAAAGGGCACCACAGTTAGCTCAACAGCATAATGCTATTACAGCTCAGAGCGTCAGAGTTCAATTTCAGTGAGCCTTGATACTTCCTCCCCGTGGAATGCGTGTGTTTTCTCTGGGTCCTCCGGTTTCCTCCCATTCTCCAAAGGTGTACCAGGTAGGTTAATTGGTCATTTTCCCGTGTTTAGGTTAGGGTTAAATTGGGATTGTTGGGGGTTGCTGGGGGGTGTGGCACAAAGGGCTGGAAGGGCCTATTCCCCGCTGTGTCGCTAAATAAGTAAATCAAGTGATTTTCCATCACTGGAAAACTAGAGGAACAACAATTTTTCAACTCCAAAGTGACAGTAACATAGGTTACTTGGAGGCAGCTTACATGCAACAGGCTACTGATGTACTGGAACACATTGTTTATTTGTTTCTGCAATGTAACAGGTTTGTGACTTGGCAACCCCTAATTGCTCTTGTGAAAATGTTGAGCTGCCTTCTTAACCTACTGCAGTTCTTTTGGTGAAGAAATTCCCATTGCAGTTGGTTATCAAGTTCCAGGAATTGGTCTCTTCACTGTCAACAGAACAACAGTAGATCTCCAAGTCAGGACGTTGTAAGACTTAAAGTTCAAAAATTTAAAGTAAATTTATTATTAAAGCACTTATGTTGCTGTACACTTACCTTGAGATGTGTTTTCCTTTAGGCATTTACGGGAAAAAAGAAATACAATAGAATTTATGAAAAACTGATCAATAACAGAATGACAATCACTGTGCAGAAGAAAAACAAACTCTGCAAATAAAAAGTAAATAAATAATACTGAGTTGTAGCATCCATGAAAGTGAGTCCGTGGGTTGTAGAATCGGTTCAGTGTTGTGGTTATCCACGCTGGTTCAGGAGGCTGATGATTGAAGGGTAATAACTGTTCCTGAACCTGGTGGTGTGGGACACAAGGCTCCTGTACCTCCTTCCCAATGGTAGCAGCAACAAGAGAAAGTGGCCTAGATGGCGGGGGTCCTGGATGACAAAGCTCCTTGTAAATGTGCTCAATGAAGGATAATCTGCAGATGATGGCTGTCCAAGGCATTTGTGGGCAGTATAAGTGACCTGGGTTTTATCCTGATCTTCTGTGAGTTTGCATATTCTCCCTGTGAATTTCCTTGGGTTGCTCTAGATTCGTTCCACATCCCACATATGTTCAGGACGATAGGCCACTGTAAATTTCCCCATCTGTATAATTATATTTTCATAGGGTGGCTAAAAATGAAATTGTTTGTTATGTCGATAGGTAGTTCCTGTGTTTCACCCTACTCGTGGAACCCTTCAGCGGAAAGAAGCGAAGAAAGCAGTTACACAGTACAAAGTTCTGGATACTGCAGCTGGCTGTGCTTTAGTACAGCTTCAGCCTCTTACAAGTAAGTCTGTCAGGTATTAACTGTGAAAATGTTGCTAGTCCATTATAGAACATAGAAATTTACAGCACATTACAGGCCATTCAGCCCACATTGTTGTGCCGACCATGTAACCTACTCCTGAAACTGCCCAGAATTTCCCTAACGCACAGCCCTCCATTTCTCTAAGCTCCATGTACTTATCTAAAGAGGTTCTTAAAAGACCCTATTGATCCGCTTCCAGCACCGCCACTGGCTGTGCATTCCACACACCCACCACTCTCTATGTGAAAAACTTACCCCTGACATCCCCTCAGTGCCCATTTCCAAGCACCTTAAAACTGTGCCCCCTCGTGCTAGCCATTTCGTCCCTGGGAAAAAGCCTCTGACTATCTACGTGATCAGTGGCCCTCGTCGTTGAATAGCAAGGGTGGTAGGTTGAATCAGTATATATCTGTGGGTTCTGAAACTCTTACAGGCCAAAAAAAGTGTTCTGCTGATGAAGGCATCAGATGTCTTATGCATTAAATTATACCTGCCATATTCTAATGCATGCGACCTCATAATCTCACCTTTCAAGTTATAATGTTGAAGACCATAAGACGTAGGCACTGAATTAGGCCATTCAGTCCATCGAGTTTCCTCCATCATTCCATCATGTCTGATTTATTATCCCTCTCAACTGCATTCTCCTGCCTTCGCCCTGTAACCTTTTGACATCCTCGCTAATAAAGAAACTATTTAAATATACTTAATGACTTGGCCTCCACAGCCATCTGTGGTAATGTATTCCACAGATTCACCACCCTCTGGCTAAAGAAATTCCTCCTCATCTTTGCTCTAAAGCGATGTCCTTGTATACTGGGGCTGTGCCCTCTAGTTAAGGACTTCTCCAATAGAGGAAACATCCTCTCCCCATTCACCGAAAATAAAAGGGTAACGATGGAAGCCTGGGATTGGGTGTGGAATGTGGGAAGATGCATTTTCTTGTACGATCTCTCTTTAATGACCTTTAGACTGTTTCTGGCAAGATAGAATATAGAAAACTGACTTCTGTTCCAAGTACTAAAGTTTGAACATGATGAACCCATAATTACGTTAACTTACATTTAACATCACTGTCTTTACAGGACAGAATAGACCCCTCTAGCCATCTGCGCAATGCAGCCCAGCAATCCCAGATTTAACCCAAACATTCCACAGAGAGGACATACAAACTCCTTACAGAGGATGCTGGGATTAAATTCCGATGCCCTAAGCTGTAATAATGTCGTACTAACCGCTTTGCTACTGTGGCACCCTGGGGCAGTTTGTAAAACAAGAAATTTTAATTGTAAAGAAAGACTTCCTTAAGTGAATTCATTTTGAATGAAGGTAGGGACAAGTGGATATTATATTCTGGTTAAATAATTGTTTTCCATTTTTATATATCTTTCCTTCCAGCCTTTGAGAGCTTGTTGGAAGTTCATCTGAGTCTCAAACTCTGCAAAGTTCTTGGGGATCATGTATACTCTGCCCGGCTGGGCAAGGTTCTGGGAGTTCCCTTCTGTCTTCCTGTGGAATCAGCAATTCCTCAGACGCAGGTAATTGCAATAGAGATAAACTGCTGAAGGGTGACGGGGGTGTTGGGAAGGAGGAACCCAGAGCAGAGCGGGAGGTTACAAGAACAGAAATAAAATGACAAAAAAAATAAATAAATGACAAATACTGGAACAGAAACAGAAAATATCAGAAATACTCAGCTGGTCAGGATGCATCTCTGAGAAGACAAATAGAGTCAACTTTTCTGGTCGGAACAAGGGAAAGATCTGCTGGATCCAGACTCAACACACACAAGAGTAGAGTTGCATGTCTGTAACTTGCACAGTTTCAAAGTAAATCTACTATCAAAGTACATATGTCACCTAACACACATTCTGATTTTTGCCCCTATTCACCCCTTTAACCTTAGCATTTTAAATGATTTGTACTGATGATGTTCAAATCTTCTAAATAAGTAATCTATTTACATGGTAAATTCTCTGCTTGCACTGTCAGGTGGACAAACAGGTGTTAAAACTAGTTAACATTGTTCGACAGAATTTGCTAGAGAAATTCAATAATCAGAATCAGTTTTAATATCACCAGCATATGTCATTAAATTTGTTAACTTAGTGGCAGCAGTACAATGCAATGCTAATATAGAAAAATACATTAGCAAATCAATAACAGTAGGATAGGGAGTTTGTAGAGTGCCTATGGGATGCATTCTTGGAACAGCTTGTACGAGAGCCGACCAGGGACAAGGCTATTCTGGATTTAGTGTTAAGTAATGAACAGGATTTGATAAGCGATCTTGAAGTAAAGGAGCCATTAGGAGGTAGTGACCATAATATGATAAGTTTTTATCTGCAATTTGAGAAGGATAAGGGCAGATCGGAGTGTCAGTGTTGCAGTTGAACAGGGGAGACTATGGAGCCATGAGGGACGAGCTGGCCAAAGTTAACTGGACGGATATCCTAGCAGAAAAGACAGTGGAACAGCAATGGCAGGTATTCTTGGGAATAATGCACAAGGTGCAAAATCAGTTAATCCCCCGGAGAAGGAAGGATTCAAAGGGGGGAAAGAGGCCACAGTGGTTGACAAAGGAAGTCAGAGATTGCATAGTATTAAAAAAAAAAGGAAGTATGACAGAGCTAAGGTGAGTGGGAGGACAGATGATGGGGAAATTTTTAAGGAACAGAACTTAACTAAAAAGGCAATATGGAGAGAAAAAAATGAGGTACGAACGCAAGCTAGCCAGGAATATAAAGGAGGATAGCAAAAGCTTTTTTCGGTATGTGAAGAGAAAGAAGAAAGTTAAGAACAATGTTGGGCCCTTGAAGAATGAATTGAGTGTAATTGTTATGGGAAACAGAGAAATGGCAGAAGAATTTAATAAGTACTTTAGATCTGTCTTCACTAGGGAAGACACAAGCAATCTCCCAGATGTATGGATAGGCCAAGGACATAGGGTAACAGAGGAAATGAAACAGATTGACATTAGGAAGGAAACGGTGATGAGAAGACTGATGGGACTGAAGGCTGACAAATCCCCAGGTCCAGATGGTCTGCATCCTAGGGTACTAAAGGAAGTGGCCCTGGAAATTGCAGATGCATTGGTAATCATTTTCCAATGTTCCTTAGATTCAGGATCAGTTCCTGAGGATTGGAGAATGGCTAATGTTATCCCACTTTTTAAGAAAGGAGGGAGGGAGAAAACAAAGAACTATTGTCCTGTCAGCCTAACATCAGTCGTGGGGAAGATGCTAGAGTCCATTATTAAAGATGAAATAGTGGCATATCTAGATAGCAGTGATAGGATTGGGCCGAGCCAGCATGGATTTACCAAGGGCAAATCACGCTTGACTAATCTGTTGGAGTTTTTCGAGGATGTAACCAGGAAGTTAGACAAGGGAGATCCAGTGGATGTAGTGTACCTCGATTTTCAGAAGGCATTTGATAAGGTCCCACATAGGAGATTGGTGGGTAAAATCAGAGCTCATGGCATTGGGGGGGAAGATATTGACATGGATAGAAAACTGATTGGCAGATAGAAAGCAAAGGGTAACGGTGAATGGGTGTTTCTCGGAATGACGGGTGGTGATTAGTGGGGTGCCACAGGGCTCGGTATTGGGACCACAGCTGTTTAGCATTTACATCAACGATTTAGATGAAGGCATTGAGAATAACATCAGCAAGTTTGCTGATGATACTAAGCTGGGTGGCAGTGTGACATGTGATGAGGATGTTAGGAGAATTCAGGGTGACTTGGATAGGCTGAGTGAGTGGGCAGATACTTGGCAGATGACGTTTAATGTGAGTGAATAAGTGTGAGGTTATCCACTTTGGGAGTAAGAACAGGAAGGCAGATTATTATCTGAACTGTGTAGAGTTAGGTAAGGGAGAAATACAAAGAGATCAAGGAGTCCTTGTTCATCAGTCACTGAAGGTGAATGAGCAAGTGCAGCAGGCAGTGAAGAAGGCTAATGGAATGTTGGCCTTTATTACAAAGGGAATTGAGTACAAGAGCAAGGAAATCCTCTTGTACAGGGCCCTGGTGAGACCACACCTGGAGTATTGTGTACAGTTTTGTTCTCCAGGGTTAAGGAAGGACATCCTGGCTGTGGAGGAAGTGCAGCGTAGATTCACGAGGTTATTTCCTGGGATGTCTGGACTGTCTTACGCAGAGAGGTTAGAGAGACTGGGCTTGTACACGCTGGAATTAAGGAGATTAAGAGGGGATCTGATTGCAACATATAAGATTATTAAGGGATTGGACAAGATAGAGGCAGGAAATATGTTCCAGATGCTGGGAGAGTCCAGTACCAGAGGGCATGGTTTGAGAATAAGGGGTAGGTCATTTAGGACAGAGTTAAGGAAGAACTTCTTCTCCCAGAGAGTTGTGGGGGTCTGGAATGCACTGCCTCGGAAGGTAGTGGAGGCCAATTCTCTGGATGCTTTCAAGAAGGAGCTAGATAGGTATCTTATGGATAGGGGAATCAAGGGATATGGGGACAAGGCAAGAACCAGGTATTGATAGTAGATGATCAGCCATGATCTCAGAATGGCGGTGCAGGCTTGAAGGGCCGAATGGTCTACTTCTGCACCTATTGTATATTAAATATTTAAATTAAAATTAGTGCAAAAATGGAAATAATAAGGGTAGTGTTCATACATTTAATGTCCATTTAGGAATTGGATGGCAGAGGGGAAGGAGCTGTTCCTGAATTATTGCGTGTGCCTTCAGGCTTCTGTACCTCTTTCTTGGTGGTAACAATCAGAGGGCATGTCCTGGGTGATGGGAGCTCTTAATGGTGGACGTTGCCTTTCTGAGGCACCACTCCTTGAAGATATCTTGGATACTATGGGGACTAGTACCCAAGATGGAACTGTCTAGTTTTATAACTTTCTATGGATTCTTTAGATCCTGTGCAGCAGTTCCCCTCCCCCAACAAATACCGGACAGTGATGAAGCCTGACAGAATGCTATCCACAATACAGCTGTAGAAGTTTTAGTGTTTTAAGTGACAATCAAATCTCCTCCAACTCCTGCTGAAATATAGCTGCTGTCTTGCTTTCTTTATAGCTGCATTGATATGGTTAGATCCTCAGGGATCTTAACACCCAGGAACTTGAAACTGCTCACTCTCCACTTCTGATCCCTCTATGAGGATTGGTTTGTGCTTGGAAGTGGGGTCAGAGGAGATGTCAGGGTACGTTTCTTAAAAATGAAACATCGAGAGTGGTGAGTGTGTGGAATGGGCTGGCGACGGTGGAGGCGGAAACGGTAGGGTCTTTTAAGTGACTCCTGGATAGTTACATGGAGCTCAGGAAAATAGAGGTCTATGGGTAAAGCCTAGGTAGTTCTAAGATAGGGACATGTTCAGCACAGCTTTGTGGGCCGAACGGCCTGCATTGTGCTGTATGTTTTCTATGTTTCCTCATCCTACCTTTTCTGAAGTCCACGATCAGCTCTTTGGTCTTACTGACGTTGAGTGCAAGTTTGTTGCTGTGACACCACTCAACTAGCTGGACTATCTCGCTCCTGTACACCCTCTTGTCTCAGTCTGATATTCTGCCAGCAAGGGTTGTATCATCAGCAAATTTATAGATGGCATTTCAGCTATGCCTAGCCACACAGTCATGAGAATAGAGAGAGCATAGCAGTGGGCTAGTCGCACACCCCTGAGATGCACCAGTGTTGAACGTCAGCAAGGAGGATGTGTTATCACCGATCCACACAGATTGTGGTCTCCCGGTTAGTAGGTTGAGGATCCATTTGCAGAGGCCCAGATTTTGTAGCTTACTGAACAGGACTAGGGATGATGGTGTTAAACATTGAGCTAAGGTCAATGAAGAGCATCCTAATGTGAGTGTTTGTGTTGTCCCGGTGATCTGAGAGCCATTGAGATTGCAGCTGCCGTTGACTATTGTGGTGATAGGTAAATTGTAGTGAGTCCAGGTTCTTGCTGAGGCAGGAGTTGATTCTAGCCATGACCAACCTCTCAAATTAGGTCATCGCTGTAGATTGGGCGATAGTCACTAAGGCAGTCACTAGTCTTCTTCGGCACTGGTAAAATTGTTGCCCTTTTGAAGCGGGTGGGAACTTACAACTGTAGCAGAGGCTGAATATGCAATAAATACACCTACCAGTTGGTTGGCACAAGTTTTCAGAGCCTTACTGGGTACTCCATTGGGGTCTGCTGCCCTGATGAGGGTTCACCCTCCTGAAAGACAGCCTGATAATAACCTCCAAGACAGAGATGGAAGGTTCACTGGCTGCAGCAGAGATGCTCCCTTTCAAAACGAGCATAAAATGCATTGAGCTTGTCTGGAAGTGAAGTTTCACTTCCATTCATGCCAAGTGGAGTATCGCTGGAAGAAACGTGCTGTCAGTGTTGTGGGTTGACACCCTGCATTCAGACAATTCCTTTCTACAATCTACAATTCCTTTCCTTCCACAGATGCTGCTCAATTTGCAGTTTCTCCAGCAGATTGTAGATACCTGTACTAGAATCTGCAGCAACACTCCCTCTCCGGAATTGTTCAGTTTTGTTTTGATGTTGAATTACATTTTGCCTGTCCTATTATCAATATGATCCTTACTTAAATTGTATGCATTAATTTAGGTATCGTATAATGCTTCTTAATGCTGGATTTTCCTTATTTAGGTATTGGATGAATTCTTACTGAGGAAACTACATTTGAACCAAAAACAGATGTGGAAAGTACCAATTCACCTTCACTTACAAAGACTTACAATCCCACCATTGGAAGCTAAGAAGTCAGAGACAGTTATTACAGCTGCTCCCATGGCTTACTTTAGCAGGACTCTCGAGCTCTTGGGTTTAACTATGAATGAATCTGCTGAGGAAAGTACAAGGAAAAGGAGGAAACGAAGAATTACAGAACATGAAGGGGTTGTTTGAGCCACAGCTCTGAGATAAAAGGCAGACTTCTGTGTGGTTATAGCAAAATCCAAGTTTTACAGACTCAGTAAATCAGGATGTGATTGCAACACGTAGAGATGGTACAGATCTCCAGGACAATCATAACAATTATTGCTCAATTAAAATGAATTTAACAATAAATATTGTTTGGTATACCTTATTCTTACCGTCCTGGATTTAGGGGAATAAATTTGGGTTCCTAGTCTGACGGGTCATTGACCTAAAATTATCTTTTTCTCATCATCTCTCATTATCCCTCCCTTCCCACCCCCCCCCCACTAATGCTAGATGACCACCCGAGTTGTGCCAGCATTTCCTGTCTAGATTTCTAGGGTTTGCCAACTTCTGATTGTTAACTAATGACTGTAACTAACAGCATGCCTTTAGAGATATGTGCAATTACTTGATCAATTTTGATATGATACCCTTGTCATTTCGCTAGCCTTATGCCTGCACATTTCATTTTGCGTGGTAAAACTACAGGCACAAGTGGATTCTTATTCTGATAGACTAATTGGCAAATCCAGGAGAAATGAGTTAATAAGAGTATAAAGATTCAAACGGCTGGCTGCAATGCCAAGCTTCAGATTAATTTTAATTATCACATACCTTGAAAAGTAATGTTTGCATCAACAGCAGTCCTCCAACCCAGGACAGGTCACTTCTGCCCTCCAGCCTCCGGCAGATTCAGATTCACAGACGTGGGCTTGGTCCTCCCCAGCAGATTCTCAGCCTCAGGGTTCTGTCTATCAGGCCTCAACTTCCAGTCAAACCCAGAACTCGATGATGACAAATGAAGACCCTGACCACTAGGCCTTGACATGTTAGTGGAGCACTGTAACAATTTACAATATAGACAGGGGAGTCTGACTGGTTCTGTCTGATAATGCAAAAGATTGTTTATCCACTTATGTGTGGTCTCCATTCTGGCACTCAAACAAACCTCTGGCTGTAGACTGGGTTACAGATCACATCTGAAGCTGTATATACAAACAGAAGCAACTAATAAAGCAGGATCAAGAACAGGAGTGTAGCAGTTAGTGTGATGCTGTTACAGATTGGGCTGTCAAAATATTCCAACCTCATCTGTAAGGAGTTTGTACATTCTCCCTGTGGAATGTATGGGTTTTTTCCGGGTGCTCCAGTTCCCTCCCACAGTCCAAAGATGCACTGGTTAGTAGGTTAATTGGTCATTGTAAATTAGGCGAGGGTTAAACTGGGGTTGCTGGGTGGAAGCACCTGCTCCATGCCATACCTCTAAAATAACGAACCCCATAGCTTGAATTGCCAGTGCCTAATTACAAGTGGGTCAGAAGGTTTTTAGTTCATCTTTGAGGCTTTTAAAAGTATTAAACCCCTGCCTAGAATTTGTACACTGATTTACCACTCTTCAAAGTATACAGGGGGAAAAAATCAAGGGCTTTGGTATTGATCTCTTGCTGTGGGTTTCTCACCCATAAGTGCGCCAGTTCAAAGCCAGCTCATGCTTTTTAGTTTAACAAAAGTATCTGGAGCAACATTGTGCAAACTCAATTTCAGACGTGTAGGGTATCTGAAACCACATTGTAGATGTACAAATACTGTTAGAGTTGAGTTTTTGGGTCGATGTCATTTACACTTAAATGACTTTGGCCGCCAGTCTTCTGTTCTCTGACAAAGTGCTGTGGTTTGAGTTCATAATAATGCGTTTCCCAAAAGCTGTGAACCCAGTTCATTTGTAACAATGCTGTTCTTAAAAGCATTAAATAAAAGCTGTGAATACCGGAATACGGTAGTTTTGAAAACAGCCTTATCTATACTTTGTAAATATAACTTGTCCTCTATGTTAGCATGTAAAATACCAAATAAATGTATTGTGGATTTAACTTGCATTCCCAAATACCAGCCCAGGCATGTGGCCGTCAGGAGGAAAGGATGAAGTCAGAAGGTGTGATGTTTGTATGTAGCTTCAAAGGAAAGCATTGTTTATACTTTGTAAATAGGGACTGCCCTTTGTGTTTAGCAAATAAATATCGAGCCCACACTGGGCTAGCAGACCTTTTCCACCAAAGGGTCTCCATATGACGCTTGCTGTACCTTGTGTCGAATAAAGAAGCTGCTTTATACCTACCAGTAACTCGCTCTCCCGTGATTTCATCCATGCCACAACAAATCCCATTAATCCAGATCTTCAAAAGGAGTGAGAGACCCATTATCATTCAGACTGCTATTGAATGTAGACATAGCCAAAGCTATTGCTGAGATTCAGGATGTGATTACAAGCTCCAGTGATAACTGCATTTCTGAGAAAGATCTCAAGCATTGGAAATGATTTATATTTTTAAGATTTTCTTGTAGATATTTCTCCTGTCAGCTGATATTTTGCAGCATGGCCAGATTGAAAGGAATTGAGCAGGGTGGCAAGAGTGATAATGTTAACAAGGAGCAGAATCTGTCAAGAAGGAACAGTGCATGATTGGATTCAAAGTAGGGGAGAACCCAGAGAGGCAAAATAAAAGGCTTTGAATCAAAAACAGGAGATTCTGTAGATGCTGGAACACCAGAACACACAAAATGCTGAAGGAACTCACGTCAGGCAGCCCCTATGTGACTGAGACCCTTCATCTGGTAGAATGGCAGAAAGAGAAATGTACAAGTAGCCAAGGGGGAGAATTCAAGATTCCAGGATATCACTTTAAAAGTAGACTGGAAGCGGTGTAGTCCTGATACTAAAATGAAGATAATCAAATCGAAGGATCTTGACTAGTCAAACAAAAAACAGTTTGGCTGAAGCCAACAACAGCAAGGAGCAGAATACCTTGGTGCAGTTGAATACAGGCCCCTACACAATAGAGATAGTGCAGGGTACAGCACAAGACAGGAAACTGGAACTGCCAAGATAGTACAATCAGGAACTTTAGTAAACCTATTGTCATGGTCCGATCTGTGAAATCTGCTTTCTGGTTAACAGTCCGGTCCATGTTCCTTATTCCAGGTTTTCCAGTTTTCCCCAGTTTCTGTTGGCAGCTGATTCTCGTTTGGGCTGGCCTCATAAATAGCTTCAGGATTCAGCCTCCGGTGGCTGCTGGATTGTTCCTGTCTGTATCCCTTCCCTTCACCTTCCTCCTGGAGCCTCGTCTCGCTTTCACCACTGTCAAGTTCAACCACCGGAGCAAGATAAGGAACTGTCTTTCGTTGTTTTGAACTGTCTCTGTGTCCTCGCCTTCGCTAGGTAGGTCTGGCTGTTTGCTGCTACCTAGTGTTGGGAACCGTCTCATTGTATTCTGGATTCTGTGTATGAGAACCGGTCCTACGTTCTGTTTCCAAGGAGGGGTTCCTGGCTCTGTGTTCCATGATCCTGTCTCTCCCCCGACCAAGTCAAGGCTTCAGGGTTTTGTCCAGTCCTAACCACGTCCAAGAACCTTGTCCTGTCCTGTCCTGTTCGTGTCTTGTCCATGTGCCTCGCCCAGCCCGGTGCTGGGGTTCCCTCAGCCTGTCCAGGAGTCTCATGTCCAGTCCTGTTCCCTCTGCTCGTCATGTCCTCGCCTAGTTCCAGGGTCTGAGCCCGAGTCAAGACCCAGGTTCTGGGTCCTTGTCCAGTCTCCTAGCCCAAGGAGCCCAAGCTCCTAGTTCCCAGTTCCATGTCCTGGTTCTGCTGTCCTAGTCAAGTCCTAGCCCAGGCCCGGAATCCTTGTCTTGTCCAGGGCCTGTGTCATGCTCAGTGTCCTTTCTTCCCCACTCTCCTTGCTTCCTTCTCACGCCTAGTCCTGTTACTGGTAGTTCAGTGTCAGTGTCTTGCATTTGGGTCTGCTCCCAATGCCCCCACATTATGACACCTATAGTCTGAAAAAGCCAAGGACAAATTCAAAGGATCTTTTAAGTTCAGCATGTTGAGTCAGCAGTAAGGAAACAATCTAATTTAGATCCAAGGCATTAATAGGGTTACTTAAAGCCAAATGAGCAATATTAACTAGTAATGAGTATGATAGTAAACAAGCTGTAACCAACAGTAAAGATACTTAGCAGAAGTAACATCCTTTCAACACTACTATAAAAGCAGCAAGATGAGGGTTGGGAGAATTTCTAGAATTTAACAGCAATTGAGGCAAGACATTGCAAGGAGACACAAAGTACACTGCAGATGCTGTGGTCAAAGCAACACATAAACACGCTGGAGGAACTCGGCAGGTCGAGCAGCATCCGTGGAAAGATTGACTGCTCGTTTCCACAGCTGCTGCCCAACCTGCTGAGTTCCTCCAGCATGTTGTGTGCATAGCAAGGAGAGTAGCATATGGAAAAAGTGTGAGAACCACACGAGCTTCTGTAGACAAATCAGAAAGAAGGGAACAAGCAAATGAAAATCAAGTTTAATCTTCACAAAATGGAACCTCTTGGACATAGTAACAGGCTATGGAGTGAATAACAAAGAAATCAGGATTTGATTATTGTAACAAAGCACAGTGGAAAAACAAGTCATTGTAGCGATGTGCTACACACAGTCGTTTCGATTCTAGTTTATTCAAACTTCGCGGCGCTGGGATTTAATCCCACATGCGCCCGCCCTCTCCGGGCGGAAGTGACGTCAGAGGTGCAGTACCAAAGTCTAACCCTGTGCCCTGGCTATTTGTGAGCTGGTGCGCCTGCGCAGAAAGTCGGTCGCCACATCATATTGGAAAAATCGTCAGGAGTAAATGATAAATTCCTAGAGCTGGACACCTTCCACACAGTTTTTATGGTGCTTGCATAGATTGTCATCTTCTAGCATTTGCTTACATTCTTCCTCAGCATCAAGGCTAGGATGAGACTGCTCATAATTGGGGAGTTTAAAGCAAATGGAAAGCCGTACACCCAAATAGGGAGAACAAACTGATAAGGTCAAACAGGTTGTTTCAGAGAAAAGAAGCAACAGCACTTGGCACACCCAAATAGTTTTGGAACAACTAAAAAAAACTTACTGGTGTTATTTACTTAGTGTGGCTATATTTGTTTTTCAAGGCAGGAGCAATTTAAAAAAAAATCATTTACTGGATATAAACCCACAGTTAAGGTAACAAGAATTTGAAAGAAATAACTGCAGGAGACCTTCAGCAATGAAATGCTTGCAATTAGAATTACTACTCATTGTAGGTCAATTCAAGTATCAATAGCACCAGCAATACAAATTAATTTTTATTTAGTAATTGTGAAGTTTTAAACTAATTTGAAATGGATTAACATTTCGGATGGATTGAATTCCCAGAAGACTACAATCAAACATTTGCTACATACTGTATATGAAATGGAAGACGAACAGTGTATTCCAAACCTTCCGCCCCAGGGTTGAAATATCTGACACCAGAGGGCTTGCATTAAGGTGTGTGAGAGGAAAGTTTGTATTTACATGCAGAGAGTGGTGGGTGCTGAATGCGCTGCTTAGGGTGGTGGTGGAGACAGATGCATTTGGGACTTTCGGAGACCTGGTACGCACATGAATGTGAGGGAAATTGGAGAGTATGGACATTGTGTGGAGAGAAGGGATTTGTTTAGTTAGCCATTTAGTTAGTACAGCACAACACTTGCTGGCTAAAATTCTATGTTCTAACATAAGTTAGATATGCTCCGCATTTACAGAAAGTGAAACGGTCAATACTAACATCCCGGAACCTCCATCAAGTCTGATGAAGGGAATACAACTTAATTCAACTATCTTTTATCTACTTGAGCGATATTCTAGATTTTGTTCTTAATCATAAATGTATCAGTTTTGCAAAAGATGGAAACTGAGCTCATCACCTGTGGTTTTATTCATTCTTTTCTATGGATTTTGGAAGTGGATGGTCTGGTTTGCACTTGGAAAACTATCCAGATTTTGCCTGAACCGTATATCACTGAAGGTGAAGTAGAAGGATGAATTAGTACACCAAGATTAGATTTCAGATAAACATTCTATATTTACATAGAAGCAAACATACTAATGATCAATTAGAAGTATTAGATTTACAACTAAATTGCTTTTAATACATTTTTCCTGGTGAGGACTTGCTATTGTCACAGACAGACATGATTACATTACTTCATTGTCATTTTGATAGTTTTAGCTCTGTTAAAAGAATAAACTTACTACAGTAAATCCAGATTGCAAGTCAGCAAAGCTTGTGATCCTTCTAATAGAAATTCCCTTCCCATCTGAGCAGAAAGTAGTGTTATAAATAGTCAAATCCTAGATTATAAAGCATTATTGCAATTACTGATTTAAGTGAAACCTTGAATAAATAATCTTATGACAAGTGCAGATTTTTAGGTAAAACATGTTGATAGAGTGCATTTAGGTTTCCTATAAGTGGAAGCTAAAAGAAACCAACTGGGTTTGTGCACTACCCAAGTACATAAAGGGAAATAAAGCTCTAATAATCCAATTTCAAATTGATTATGTACATTGATATGAAAATTTCTAGTGCATAACAGGTGATTATTCCGTCAATGCATAATTATTCCATTAAACCGGTTCAGCCACTTATGTAGGAACAAATCTGTGCTAGCATGGTTCTGTGATCAGGGTTGACAGGTTTTTTTTGGAAAAAAAACTTTAGTAATTGAGCCACATCACTTAAGGTCTGATGACTGAGTTCCTCACGATTCTGGTATTCAGCATTAGAATACTTGGTTACATAAAGTGGGCCAAACATCAGGCTTGTATGAAAAAGTCATTAATGAATATACCAGGCAGGTGTCCTTCATTCAAGAAGGTGCACGCGTTTCCCTGCTACCCTTTGTTCCTCTTCATCCAAAAGCTGCTGGACATAGCTTGATGTACCAAGTAGAATGTGTCCTGTAGCTTGCATTGTTAACATTGTCAAACGCAAGGCTTCCCTAATAGGGAATAAAACAGATTAATAGATCATTGGTAACAGACAAATCTATGTTGTACTGAGAACTTCTGTTAGTACAATTACACCACAATCCATCCCCATTTTCAATACAATAACTACTTTACAGTTTGATAGAAACCAGATTTTCTCATTTCTGCATTCCCTCTTCCACCCTTTTCCTTTGTGGCATGTTAAAGGCAAATGGTTGTATAGTGTTACTTCTGCAACAGTAGTAGAAGAGCCAACAATGATATGTTGACCAATTGCAAACAAGAGAAAAACCTGCAGATACTGGAAATCCAAGCAACACAACATGCTGGAGGAACTCAGCAAGCCAGTCAGCATCTATGGAAAAGAGTAAACAGTCGACATTTTGGGCCTAGACACTTAAACAAAATAAAAAAGATGGAAGTCAGAGTAAGAAGTTTTTACTCTGCTCACTCCGACTTTTCATTTTTTTTTCTCTCTCCAGTCCTGATGAAGGGTCTTGGCCCGTGAATTTGACTGTTTGCTCTTTTCCATAGATGCTGGCTGGCCTGCTGAGTTCCTCCAGCATTTTGTGTACAACAATATGTGAAAATCCTAGAGCTGGGATTATCAAGAAGGTCACTGCTAAGTGGGCAGTTCAGTGGTGCTGCTATTTGCCTCAACTCAGCATCAACCCTGACCTTTAGTACTGTCTGAGAGAAGTTTGCACATTGTGTGGTCACTCAAGTTTCCCCTTAGATGCCCTGGTCTTCAGCTTCAATTTATTACATGTATATCAAAAGTGAAATGCATCATTTGTGTTAACAACACCCAAGGATGTACTGGGTCACCTCACATTTTGCCACCAACAAAGGAGGCCCACAATGTTCAGAACACCACAAGCTACAGCAAAGAACAAAACAAGCCCCTTATCCACCTCTCATACACCGATTCTTTAAATAAACAGGAGAGTTCAAATTAAAAATTATTATAGAATTACAGTATGAAGTGTCCAAGGCTGATACATCACCTATCAAGTTATAATGCCCACACAGACTTCAACTTAATGAGAATACAGATGACTGAACAAAATCTATAAGATGTTACAGTACCAAAACAGGCCATTCAGCCCATCTAGTCTATGCCAAACCATTGATCTGCTGGATGGGCAGTACGGTAGTATAATGGTTAGCATTACACTTCACAGTACCAGTGACCCAAGTTCAATTCCTGCTGCTGTCTGTAAGGAGTTCTTCTTGTGTTAGTGTAGGTTTCCTCCCACAGTTCAAAGACATACCAATTAGTAGGTTAATTGGTCATTGTAAATTACCACATATTAAGTCAGGGGTTGCTGCATGGCATGGTTTGAAGGACCTATTCTGTATCTCAATAAATAAAATCTGCCCAATTCTATCAACCTACAGACAGACCATAGCCCTGTATCCAACCCATCCATGTACCTATCCAAATGTCATGGTTCATTCCAAACTTCTGGGTTTGAAGTTGATTAGCCACTGCAAATTGCCCCTCTTGTACAAGTGGGTGTTGAATCTGGGGATAGGGGATGTGGACAAGATATGGGATTAATATAGGACTTCTGTAAATGACTGCTTGATGCTTGGTGCAGGCTTAATGGCCCAAAGGGTCTTATTGCTCCTTGAATACCAAGTTCAGAGGCAATGAAAGATAAAGTCATTGAGGGGATTCGGTCAGAATCCAAAATGATGGGAAGATCAACTATGCATTCAGTGATAAAAGACAGAGTCCATTGTGAGTTGAATGTTGATACAGAAGCAAGGTTGACCTAGAAGCGAAGTTCAAATGAAATTGAAGTTGATGAATGCAAAATACGTTTGGCAAGGGGCAATTTGGGAGAGATTTATGAAGTAGCATTGGGCGTGAGGAAAGATCTTGGAATTGGGGAGAGTCAAGTGGTTAAGGAAAAACTGAATTGGTGATTTGGGATTTTGCAAGTGGTGTATGAAGTATACCTGAATCTCTAATACACTAGGAAGGGGATCTACAAAGATTACTGGAAAAGGAATACTTTAGAAGAGTTCCATGGAAGCCCAAGAATGCTGTGATTTTCCTGATCATGTGGGAAAAGCTATTTGTTTCATACCGTATCTGAATGAAGAAAAAATATCCCACCCCAAAAACAAATTGGATTTTCATAACTCAAGGCTGTTGGGAAAACTATCTACATTAAGTACCCATGGGTGAACATGAATACATCACTGGAGCTAAAATAGTTAACATTTTCCTAAGCCACTTTGACTTAATGCTCAATTTTGTTAGAAAGCAGTTGGCAATAGGAAGTTAGTATCCTTAAAGGTCACCATGACACCAAGTCTCAATACAAATATTCAAATTTTAAAAACCTTCAAGAGTAATGAATTTCAGTAGTCCAAGTTGTTTTTTTTTAAATTAAATCTCAAAACTGCTCTTACCTCATTATTTTCTTTGCTCCCATACATTGAAGATCGTATGATAGGGAATAAGAGCCATAGAGGGTTACTTTTACATTCAGACCACCAATGAAATCATGTGGATTTTCTTTGTAGAGGTCAAAGGTTATTCTGGCAACATCTTTTCTTCTACACAATTTGTCAGGGAAACGCAGGTGAAAACCAATATTCTGTTAAAAGTAAACTTGGAATTATAATTCCGTGTCAGAAAACAATTTCCTATATGCATATCCTCTCTGGGATGATTTGGTTCACATTATTAAAATGAAGTTATGGAGAAAATATCTGTTTGGAATTCAGGACCAATGGAGCTATGAAATATTTGAAGATTTTTTAAAATAATGTGAACAGGTTTGAATAGTCAAGTTTCTGTAAATAACTCATGGCCATTTAAAGAATAAAGGATTTGCACTTGAAACTACTTCAAATCATGATTCAAAGTTACAGAATTCATTAATAAATAATACTAGTGCCCACACCTCTGCTGGTGTCCATTTTTGCCCTCTCTCAATGACCATAAAGAGGGTGTTGTCTAAAACAGTCTGAAAGAATTCTTCAGTTTCAATGAAGGTCCCATCCTCCTCCAGTAGAAGCGAGACACTGGATGTTGTATGAAGTGATTTTTGGACCTGAAAGTACAAAATAGAGTTAACAATACCAAACCTCACACTTGAAGTTAGTTTATTAAAACTTCATATGATAGGATTATTTTAAATAGTTCTCTTTGCACTCTATAGATTAAAAAAAAACTTTTCATAAACAAAGCTAATGGATTGTTATCAGTAATGTTCCCAGTTGATCCCAGAGCAGCTTTAGTCAAGAATGGTGCATTTCTACTGGTCCTCAAATTCCTACCAATGCTGACGCTGGAATATTGACATTGCACCCTTGAGTCAAGCTTCTTCACTAGCATGACATTGGCAACTCGTGGACCGTGACCTTTGAGGCTCTCCTTTGGTTGGGATTGACCGTGGATGTTGCATCTCAGTTGTCTAGTGATATACAAACCTGTATGCAAGCAGAACAATACAAGAGAAAGAGCAAGCAGGCTCGCTGATGAATCTGAAGGAGCAGCGGAGGCTGATACAGTCTGGCACTATGGCTTTACTAGTCAGCACTGAACTCAACATAGGACTCCAGCTCTGGACTTTTCCTCTGGGTTTACTCCCAAAGCCTTCCTAATGAGTGGGTATAGCCACAAGGCCGATGTTTGGGATCAGAGTTTTCCTTCTAGATGACCTGCCAATCATGGCTGGCAACCCCCATCTTCCCTAGCCTTTAACCACCAAGAATATTATGAAACTACTTAAACTGACAAGATCATACTGCAGATGTAGGACAAAATCCTATAACTCATCATCTTTTGAGGATGTGACTAAACACATTGATGAAGGAAGAGCAGTAGATGTAGTGTATATGGATTTCAGCAAGGCAATTGATAAGGTACCCCATGCAAGGCTTATTGAGAAAGTAAGGAGGCATGGGATCAAAGGGGACCTTGCTCTGTGGATCCAGAACTGGCTTGCCCACAGAAGGCAAAGAGCGATTGTAGACGGGTCATATTCTGCAAGGTCGGTCGCCAGTGTTGTGCCTCAGGGATCTGTTCTGGGACCCCTACTCTTTGTGATTTTTATAAATGACCTGGATGAGGAAGTGAAGGGATAGGTTAGTGAGTTTTCCGATGACACAAAGTTTGGGGGTGTTGTGGATAGTGGGGAGAGCTGTCAGAGGTTACAGCGGGACATTGATAGGATGCAAAACTGGGCTGAGAAGTGGCAGATGGAGTTCAACCCAGATAAGTGTGAGGCAGTTCATTTTGGTAGGTCAAATATAATGGCAGAATAAAGTATTAATGGTATATTCTTGGCCGTGTGAAGGATCAGAGGGATCTTGGGGTCCAAGTCCATAGGACACTCAAAGCAGCTGCACAGGTTGACTCTGTGGTTAAGAAGGCATATGGTGTATTGGCCTTCATCAATCGTGGAATTGAATTTAGGAGCCGAGAGGTAATATTACAGCTGTATAGGACCCTGGTCAGACTCCACTTGGAGTACTGTGCTCAGTTCTGGTCCCCTCACTACAGGAAGGATGTGGAAGCCATAGAAAGGGTGCAGAGGAGATTTACAAGGATGCTGCCTGGATTGGGGAACATGCCTTATGAGATTAGGTACAGTGAATTCAGCCTTTTCTCCTTGGAGCGAAGGAGAATGAGTGGTGACCTGATAGAGGTGTATAAGATGATGAGAGGCATTGATGGTGTGGATAGTCAGAGGCCTTTTCCCAGGGCTGAAATGGTTGCTACAAGAGGACACAGGTTTAAGGTGCTGGGGAGTAGGTACAGAGGAGATGTCAGGGGTAGGTTTTTTACTCAGAAAGTGGTAAGTGGGTGGAATGGGCTGCCAGCAACGGTGGTGGGGGCGGATACAATAGGGTCTTTTAAGGGACATTTGGATAGGTACATGGAGCTTAGAAAAATAAGAGGGCTACAGGTAAGCCTAGTAATTTCTAAGATAGGGACATGTTCAGCACAACTTTGTGGGCTGAAGGGCCTGTATTGTGTTGTAGGTTTTCTATGTTTCATCAGATGGAATACTGCAAATTAGCGCAAGGAATATAGCAGCTCAAAGTTCAACCATTCAGGAATATAGCCAAATGGAAGTGTTTCTCTGGGGCCAACATCATTTGATTATGATTTCAGAAAAATCTGCAGTCTAAAGAAAAAGTGATAGTTTTTTTTTTCATTTAGGATTTGCAATCAAATTGCTACTGCCAGTCCCATCCACAGTAAAAGTATCCCTTTCAATCAAATTGTACATATCCAAGCCAGATAAAAATCCAAATCTTAAAAACTGCATGAATTTGAAATTGATAATTGTACTCTCATCTTGGGGGATAAAGAATTTCTAGATCACTATCAAGAAAAGCCCATGGCTGGTTGTTCTTGTGTGAAGTGTCCAGCTTCCCAGATAGAACTTCCATGCCGAAACTTGTTCAAATGATACCCACCTTGTCCAGTAGATCATGAAGACCCCCGGCCATGATACCTTTCTTCAAACTCCGATCCCAGTTGCATACTCTGAATGGTCTTTGGTGTGGACCGCTGTTCAACAGGTGAGAAGTCACTGATGCACTGGCAGACACACACCTGAGAAAATGACACCTCAGATAGTCATTGGATTATTCAGTAAAGAGCAAACAAGATCTATACTACTACTGTAGTGAATTTTAAATTCACTCATCTTTTTCATAAAGTAAGCATTTTTGGAGCATCATGAGCTGTTTTGGGCCCCATATCAGAAACGATGTGGTGGCCTCGGTGGATGCAGACGAGTTGCATGAGAATGATCTTGGGGATGAAAGTGTTAATGCATAAAGAGCATTTGATGACTCTGGGCCTGTACTCACTGGAGTTAAGAATGAGGGGAATCTCACTGAAGCTTATTGAGTATTGAAAGGATGTTTCCTATAATGGGAGACTCTGGGACCAGTGGACAGCCCAAGAATAGAAGTATGTTCCTTTAGTGCAGAGATGAAGAGGAATTTCTTTAGCCAGAGGATGGCAAGTCTTTGGAATTCATTGACATTGATGGCTAGGGAGTCAAAGTCGTCGGCTTTATTTAAAGCAGAGCTTGATATGGTTCATGATTAGAAAAGCTTACAGGGGGAAGGCAGGAGAATGGGATTGGGAGGGACAATAAATCAGCCATGATGGAATGGCGGAGCCGACTCATTGGGCCAAAAGGCCTAATTCCGCTCCCATATCTTCTAATGGGCTCTCGACTGGAAGATTACATTCACAGTCCCCTTCTGATGGTCTAATGGCCACAACAAATTGAACTTGACCATACATTCATAACCTTTCACTATGGGATGATAATTACTGAGAAGGCTTGACAGTCAAAGAAAACAGTTCAAGTCAAAACAATAGTGGAGTGTAATAAGTCCTGGAGTGTCTTATTACAAAAAGCAAAAACACCAAGAAACCCATCTTTCTTGTTTCTATGAAAATCTGGCAAGTCACCACAGGGAACATCAACTCAGCTTGTCTGTAGATGTTTACTGATCTACTGGGAATGTCAGGCATTCGCTTACTGAAGATTGCTGCCAACTGCTGTATTCTGTTATGCATTACGTTCAATCAGTTCCTTTGTTTTATACGCAAATACAAGTATCAAAAAGTGATCACGTGATCTGAGCAATCTTAGTTACCCTTCCATTGGACACCCCTTTTTCTATTTCTTGAAGTAATTCAAACATTTGCACTGAAATGTTACTGAAGATGTACCCAAATAATGAGTTCTTACTTGCTAGTATACAAACTGGCACAAAGGAGAAATGTAGAGGAAAGCAATAGAATATGGAACAACTTTGGTTAATTAGTAGAAGTTGAAAGGTGTTTATATCTTGCACTAGAACAGAAAAGAATGTCAGTGCACAGCAGTGGGGTAAGTGGGCAATGCATAGCTGGTAGATGACAGGAGGAATCAAATGGGCAGTGTGGAACTAGGTGAAAATGTGATTCAAGGAAGTAGGTTGACAGATGTAAGTGAGGAGAGCCATCTTTGATGGGTGGCAGCAGAATAACACTATTCTCTTGCACTTCTGGTTAGATGCTATCTGCATTTCATTGGCTTTGTATCTGTACTCGGCACAATGACAATAAAGTTGAATCTAATCTAATCACCTTTCTGCTGGATTCATTTTCAAGTACTCGACAACTCATGTTCTTGAGATCTGTTGCTTGTTGATATTAATTTGTATTTTTTATTTCATATATTTGCAGTTTGTCATCTTTTGCACATTGGTTGTTTGTTCATCTTTGTTGTGTGTACTTTTTTCATTGATTCTATTGTTTTTCTTTGTATTTACTGTGAATGCCCACAAGAAATGAATCTCAGGGTAGATAATGGCGCCATATGTACTTTGATAATAAAATTATTTGAACTTTGATACCCGAATTGGAAAACTGAAATGTTCATACCATTGGGTTGTAAGCTCTCAAAGCAAAAGGAATGTTTCTTTTTGTGTTTTATCTCTCCATAAGCAAATGGGAGAATTAGATAGACAAGGTGATATGATTGAATTTGTTTTCTTCAAAATGCTCACCCATCCGTCTAGCCTCCTCATTTGTTCACCTATTGCACCACTCTCTAATACTTCTAGATCTTTCTTCTTCTCTCAGTCCTGATGCAGAGCATGACTAGATTCATTGAATTTTATATTTTTATCCCACAGACCATGGCTGGCCAGCCAAGTTGTTTCTCTTCCACATACCAGAATCTGATTCTCATTTGTCTTTAGAATTATTGTAGATTGTGTCTCTCTGAACAACTTGGAAGAAATATAAATCAGCATGTTGCTTCATATCCAAGAAAGTATTTTCCCCTAAACTGTCTGTCTGTCTGGGTACCATGTCCGATGCGGACATTGGTGACCATGGCTCTCCATACAGATCTAGCCCTTGTCCTTTGGATGACTTCCATTTCCTCCATGTGTAGCCCCTAAACTATTCACAGAAAAATTTGATTTACTTTGCCCCTCTAGCTTCCAGTAGATTTCAACTGCCCAAGAGTGAATAATTCGAGTCTAATCGCATAAAGGAAGATTGCAATACAAGATGCCTTGAAGGAGGGACAAATGAGAAAGAAACAGAACCAACAGTACAAATCTGAACCTTTAGCATTCATTGAAATACGCAGATCCAATGGTCACAACTCTGTGCACTGAAGGATCATTGCATCTGTGGAGGTGTTACCTGGAGATGGAACTAGAAGATAAGAAACTGAGAGACTTTTTCGCATATTCCATTTTCAGCCCTTACGGATGCCCAGCACACCTATTAAAACAATTTACAGAAGTTGACTATTAAAATTGTCAATCTGCCTAGATTTAAAGAGATTCTACGCCATACGATCTCATACTCAAAGCATTTATATGCCTCCTCACCACTCCAAAAAACGGGAGCATCTGCTTAGGATACAAAGGCAAACCCCTGCACCATACATGCTGTATAAAAGATGTATTTGTAGCAGGAGCCATACATTACCCATTTTCATGCTAAACATTGTGGGCATGCCATGTTGACACCAGAATGTGTGTTGACACTTGCAGGCTATCCCCAGCACGTCCTTAGGTTGTGGCGGTGGTTAACACAAATTTCATTGTATGTTTTAACACATGTTCAACAATCCAAATTCATCTAGTCAATAATTACATTTCCAAATATTGAAGGACTCACCATCTTCAGACAATACATCATGAATAATAGGAATTATATCCAAACCTTTACCAAGCATGAGCTCCAGCAGGGCAGACACACATTACACCATAAAGGAAGATTTCATTTCTGACTCACCTTATTCAGGTTGTTTGTACACTGACAGCAACAACACATAGGAACGTTCAGTGAATTGTGGAGAATGATTCAACCGAAGGGAACAGAAAGCAAATGAATTTGCACTGATTCAAAAAAAAAATTGCCAGATATCCTGGTGTCAAGCAGAATGTTTAGACAAGCAAAAATGTAATACTCAGTTTGGCTGATACTAAAACTCCCCTTTTCAAGTTTTAAGTTTCTCCTATTTGCCCACATTCTAGATTGTGACTGTAATTCCAAAGTTCACTGTTTCAGTAGTCATTGACTCAAATGGGTCAAAGTTCTGTCACTAAATTGGTGTTACTCCATAGTACCGCGTCAGCATAATAGAGAGAGTGCTGATCCGTGTTAGCAGCCTCACATTTTGAAAGGATGATTTTCTTCCAGCCTATCCTTAAGTGGAATGGATTTTAGCACATAACTGGATGGCTTCTGAAACAAATTGAGAATTCACAACTTCTTTAAAATCCCTGAATCAGTTACTTAGAGATACAGTGCAGAACAGGCCAAGTGAGCACACTGCACAGCAAAATACCTGTTTAACACTAGCATCATCACAGGACAGTTTACAATGAATAATGAACCTACTATCCAGTCGTTACGCCTGTGGACTGTGGGAGGGAACCAGAGCACCCGAAGGAAACAGACATGATCACTGGGAGAACGTACAAACTCCTTACAGACACAGCTTAACAAAGGCGATTAAAATCATCACGGTGATCAATTACAGTGCAGACTCTGGGGAGCCTGTTACAATTCAGGAACTCCGACCACTAGAAGTTGGGGCACTCTTCCCATTCAGTTTAGCATTGAACTGGTAGGAGAAAGGGATTTTTAAACAAAACAGCCATGATTCAATGGCAGAGCAGACATCATGAGCTGAATGGCCTCATTCTGTTGCTCTAATGAGCGGGTTAAGGCCACACCTCATTTCTGCAAATAAGACAGCTGATCAGAGATGTAGCAAAAATTCCAGTAAGCCTTGGTTAAAAAAAGTTTCAGAATGAACACAAAGGCGATATTACAAAGCACTCCGAGTCAAAGCAGCAGGAGTATACATTAGATTTTTCTTTTATGCAGATGTCAGAGTGAATCACCCTATTCAGCAACAAGAATTTACTGCAAAATCATTTCCCAGAGCTGACACTTGACCTAAATCAACAGTTGCATTACAAAGGAAACAGCTTGGCATATCTAGCATGTCACAAAACACGAGACAAAGTGTATGTGTATGAGTGATAGGGCATTTAAAACAGTAAAAGGTTCAAACAGATTCAGTTTAAGCCACATTGCCCAGGAGAACGAAGTCATTTAATTCCTTTCGTACAAGCTTTTCTCAATAACCCTACCATGGAAAATAACGATGAATTAAAAAGACAAAGGGGTAATGGGAATTAAAGGCCAATAACTTTTCATTGACCACTTCGCCACACCGGGGGAAAGTGAAATGCCAGCATCAAGGGTTCATCGGTTTGCAAGAGACAAATTCAGCAATGAGTGATGAGGGTTGAAAAGAGAAAAATGGATCAAGGGGGAAAATATTTCAATGGGTTAATGGACTTTGACTGAACTGGAAATCACTATTTCGAGATGCAGTACAAAACAGGCCCTTCTGGCCCAATGAGTGGCACTGCCCAGCAACCCACCCATTTAACACAAGGTAATCTACAATGACCAATTAACCATCTAACCAGTAGGTCTGTGGACTGTAGTAGGCCAGTGCACCCAGAGGAAACCCACGATGTTCAGATTGCATCAGAATGAAACTCTGGAATACCAAATGTTAAAGTGCCACCCTGACCACTGGCTACTCAGGCACCTATGAATACTTAAATCCTTGAATTACACGTTATGGAAATTGACTCAGTTTCCTGAGCTGGAATATTATCCAACATGCTTATGCAGAAAACAAACTGGAAGCAAGTCCCTCAGTCCAGCTGGTCCATGCTGACTGTGTCCTCTAACCCTCTCCTATCTAAGCGCTTAGCTAGATAACTTCCAATGACCCCAACCTCAAGCCCCATTTCTGGCAACTCATTCCAAATTGCACCACCCTTTACATGAAGCTGTCTTTGAGGTGATACAGAAGTACAGTATATAATGGGGCTTTCAACCCATCTAGTCCATGCCACAACCATTTAAGCTCCCTACTCTGAACGACCTGTACCAAGACCATAGCCCTCCACATCCCCATCATCCAACTCAAACATTGAAATCAAGCTTGCAGGCACCACTTGTGCTGGCATCTTATTCTATACTCTCACGACTCTGAGTGAAGAAGTTTCCCCTCATCTTCCCCTTAAACGTCCTTTTAAAATCTCTTACCTCTCATGTTAAATTTAAGTTTATTTGTGTCTTTCTCCTTCGGAGAAAGACTATTTAGATTGGAACATTTCTAGATGTTCCCAGGTAACTAAGCCTGCTGAGCCCCTCGTCCATCCCCATCTCCTCATCAGACCAGGCCTGGCAACAAGTTTTAGCTTCCAAACTGACTTACAATTTGTTTCTCAAGCACAGTTTGTATATCCTCCCCGGTTTTCCAGCAGCTGCTTCTATTTCCTTCGATCATCCCAAGGCATAACCAGTTAGTAGGTTAATTGGTCACTGTAAATTGTCCTGTGATCAGGCTAGGGTTAATTAGTGGGTTGCAGGGCAGCATGGCTTGAAGGGTCTGTTCCACTCTGTATCTCAATCAAAGGACCAATGTCAAAGTAGTTTAGCATTTAAATTAATTAATTACAAAGATAGCATGACTGGTTGCTTCTACTTTAAATTAAGTTGGTCACATTTTAGTTTTTAACCATTCTTAATTGAAGCCCAGAGTTTCACATCACACCGTTTGTAAAAAGCCAAGTTTCTACGGAAGGGTTGGGTTAGGTGTCCTCCCCACCCCCCCCCCCCCCCCCACGCCCTCAAATCTACTCCTCAGCTTTCAGTCCCGATGAAGGGTCTCAGCAGTCGTCTGTGAAAAGGATCATCCTATCCCAGCTTTACCAGAAGAGCACTGGAAGTGACTCTGGTCAGTGCAGATGAGCAGGGTCAACCGAACAGCAACCACAATCATGAAGTTTGTGGCAGGAGAAGTCATTTTACGATAACTAAAACCACGAGGACTACATAGACTGGATCATCTTTCAGGTATATTTAAAACATACTTGGACGAAAAATCCACTCACCGTTCACACAATATGAATGCATTAAGATAATCAAAATTTAGAATTTTTCTCTTAACATTTTACTGATAGTTGAGCAACGGATGACTGTTGGATGTTGAACCCGGAATACGTTCAATACAAATGCTACTTACTGTTGTTTTAAAAAGAGTCCAGATTTATGTTTCAGAAGCACAGCCCCAGCTCATATACACCTGTTGCACTGTTGGGCTCTGATAACATTTAACAATGATCTCAGTCACTAACGTCATTAACACTGAATCACCCAGTGGGTACACGCCCAGCAATAAAACCAGTGATTCAGGTGTTTGTCAGTAAGTGGATGCTGCAGATTCAGTTTTCATCAGAATTCATTTAATGAGAAGGTCCTCTATCAGAATTGGTTGCTCTAAATTGGAATATTTAGATAAATGCTAAGTAAAGTGTGTAAAAAATTATTATTACTATAGATTGTTAATTGGTTTATTATTACACTTATTGAGATGGAGTGAAAACCTTGGTTTTGAATGCTATCCAAGCAAATCATTCCCGATGGGGCAGTACAAAAGCAGAACCTTTGTATGCAGAATGAAGTATTAGAGTTACCCCAAAGTACAGTGCCAGTAGACAGATAATGGGCAGGGACCATCAGAAAGGTAGATGGTGAAATCTTTGTAATATCAAGAGATGCATTCAAGAGTCTTATAAATGTAGACATTTCGTTAAAAATAACAGTAGATTGTCAAATGCAAAATCCTTGTCACTCTCTAAGAGCTATTCGTGTTCTGCTCTGGTGGATTTGAGGATGTTGTTATAGATAAACTGGAGTGGTTGAAAGAAATTCCTCATCACCTATCATCTTGTATTCCTACTCTGATAGTATAGGATCTGGCAGAATGACCCATCGTGTCCCACGTAGTGCACCAGTGGTGGTGTGCTCCTGCTGAACGTGATCTAACAATTTTATTCGGTTAATTAAACAGTTGTCATATAGATTTAGATCGTACCCCGACAATATCTCGACTCAGAGACAATGAAGTTTTCTGAAATCTAGTCATGGCTATAATATGGGAAAACTAGCAGTCAACATATGCACAATGAGTTCCCTGAGGCAGTAATGTGAGAACAAAGAGACAATTTGCTTTTACTGACAATGTGAGGAATTCACAGGCCAAGGCATTAGAAATAAGACTTGTATTCTTCTATACAATGAATTATATCTTTCTGCATCACTTAAAATATGACAGAATATTTTTGATTGTTTTTTCCAACACTTCCAAATGGCCAATGTTCCCCATTACTGACTCAAGCCAGCTTAAGTTTTTATTTTTATTATTACTTAAGACTTTTGAACAGACGAATTCCAACCTCACAATCTACCTTATTATGATCTTGCACTTTATCATTTACTTCAGAATCGGGTATGTGTCATGAATTTGTTAACATAGCAGCAGCAGTACAATGCAATACACGATAATATAAAAAGAGAAAAAATAATTTAGTACATCAATTACAGTAGGTATTGATGCATCATCAATAACTCTCGGAGACGGGAGGTGAACAATAGGCTTTTATTAGCAGCAAAACGGAGCACAGCATCTCGGAGACTGAGGGAGGAGCAGTGCCTCCAATCGCCTTTATACAGGGGTCTGTGGGAAGAGCCACAGGAGCAGTCAGCAGAGGGGCGTGTCCAGATGGGTATACATAGTTTACCACAGCTATATATGTGTATATTAAATAAATGAAAAAATATTGAAAAAACAGAAGTAATATATATTTTTAAAAAGTGAGGTAGAGTTCTTGGGTTCAATGGCCATTTAGGAATTGGATGGCAGAGGGGGAGAAGCTGTTCCTGAATCACTGAGTGTCTGCCTTCAGGTTTCTGTACTTCCTTCTTGATGGTAACAATGAGAAGAGGGCATGTCCTGGTTGATGTGGGTCCTTAATAATGGACATCGCCTTGCACTACACTTTTTCAGTAGCTTTTACACTTCATTTTGCATTGTAATTGTTTTACCTTATTCTAACTTAAAACACTGTGTAATAATTTGATTTGTATCAACAATCTACAGAACAAGCTTGAAGTCAATACAAAATGACATTTCTGTGGTAGGTGAATCAAAATGCAGGAATAAGCCATATAGTATCTAGCCCTGATCCATCATTCAATAAGGTCCTAGATTATCTGATCTTGTCCCCATCTGGGTGCCATGGTAGCGTAGCGGTTAGTGTGACACCATTACTGCTCAGGGCAATTCCAACGTCATCTGTGAGTCCTCCCCACGGAATGTGTGATTTTTCTCTAGGTGCTTCCATTTCCTCCCACAGTCCAAAAACTACTGGTTAGTAAGTTAATTGATCACTGTAAATTGCCCTGTGATCAGGCTAGGGTTAATCAGTTGGTTGCTGGGTAATTTGGCTCAAAGGGCCAGAATGACCTGTTCCAATCTATATCACAATCAATTGATAGATAGATAAATAATCTCCATTTTGTTGCCTGTTTTCCTTAATTCCGGACTCTCCTGTACTGGAAGATCAGTACAATGCTACTCCCTGTAGATGCTGCCTGGCTTGCTGTGTTCCACCAGCATTTTGTGTGTGTTGTTGTTTGAATTTCCAGCATCTGCAGATTTCCTCGTAAATGCTCTTGTAGAGGTTCTGTGGGAATGGTCCGTACATCTTCTCCTCCCGCACCTGAGGCCCAGAAACTGCAGGCCCTTCTTTTCACTCATATGGATTGGTGAATCACTGATGTTAGTGTTTCCAGGTTGTAGGAAATACTCACACACTTCTGTATGTGGGGGGCACTAAATGTGAAGGAGGGTGTGGAGTTTAATAGTGCAGATGATTTAGGAGTGGGTGCTTGGGTCAGTATACAGAGAATAGCTAGGGAAACTGGGTTTCTTTAAGGGTCTAGACATTTTTGAACAAAAAAAAGGGACCAGAGTTTTTGAGCCAAAAGGAACTTTGGAGGAACTTGGTACGTTAAACAATATCTGTAGAAGCAAAGGATGTACTAGTCCTGCCTCTCAGGATGGTGTTGGTGTTGTGTTAGTATTGCAATTGCATCCCTTTGTTTTGTCGAATATCTATTGGTAAATTGGTAAATTGGTTTATTATTGTCACATATACTGAGCTAAGTTACAAATATATCTTGCATACCGTTCTACAGCTCAGTTGATTGAGTAGAGCAGGTAAACCAATAACAGAGTGCAGAATGAAGTGTGTTAGTACAGAAAAAGTGAAATGTAGGTAGACAGTAAGGTGGAAAGTCACAATGAATCAGAGTCAGGTTTATTATCACCGGCATGTGACGTGAAATCTGTTAACTTAGCACCAGTTCAATGCAATACATGATCTAGTAGAGAGAGAGATAAAATAAATAAAATAAAACATAATAATAAATCAACTCGTAAATCAATTTATGTATATTGAATAGATTATTAAAAATGTGCAAAAACTGAAATGCTGTATATTAAAAAAAGTGAGGTTGTGTCCAAAGCTTCAATGTCCATTCAGGAATCGGATGGCAGAGGGGAAGAAGCTGTTCCTGAATCACTGAGTGTGTGCCTTCAGGCTTCTGTATCTCCTACCTGATGGTAACAGGGAGAAAAGGACATGCCCTGGGTGCTGGAGGTCCTTAATAATGGATGCTGCCTTTCTGAGACACCGCTCCCTAAAGATGTCCTGGGTACTTTGTAGGCTAGTACCCAATATGGAGCTGACTAGAGTTACAACCTTCTTTCAGTCCTGTGCAGTAGCCCCTCCATACCAGACAGTGATACAGCCTGTCAGAATGCTCTCCACGGTACAACTATAGAAGTCTTTGAGTGTATTTGTTGACATGCCAAATCTCTTCGAACTTCTAATAAAGTATAACCGTTGTTTTACCTTCTTTATGATGACATTGATATGTTGGGACCAGGTTAGATCCTCAGAGATCTTGACACCCAGGAACTCGAAGCTGCTCACTCTCTCCACTTCTGATCCCTCTAAGGATTGGTATGTGTTCCTTCGTCTTACCCTTCTTGAAGTCCATAATCAGCCTTTTCATCTTACTGACTTTGAGTGGCAGGTTGTTGCTGTGGCACCATTCCACGAGTTGGCACATGTCACTCCTGTACACCCTCTCATCACCACCTGAGATACTGCCGACAATGGTTGTATCATTAGCAAATTTATAGATGATATTTGAGCTCTGCCTAGCCACACAGTCATGAGTATATAGAGAGTAGAGCAGTGAGCTAATCACACACCCAAGGTGCACCAGTGTTGATCATCAGCAAGGAGGAGATGTTATCACCAATCCGCACAGATAGAGTTCTTCTGATTAGGAAGTCGAGGATCCAATTGCAGAGGGAGGTACAGAGGCCCAGGTTCTGCAACGTCTCAATCAGGATTGTGGGAATGATGGTGTTAAATGCTTAGCTGAAGTCAATGAAAAGCATCCTGGCATAGGTGTTTGTGTTGTCCAGGTGGTCTAAAGCCATGTGGAGAGCCATTGAGAATGTGTCTGCTGTTGACCTATTGTGATGTAGGCAACTTGCAATGAGTCCAGGTCCTTGCTGAGGCAAGAGTTCAGTCTAGTCATGACCGATCTCTCAAAGCATTTCATCACTGTCAATGTGAGTGCTACTGGGAGATAGTCATTAAGGCAGCTCACATTTTTCTTCTTTGGCACTGGTATAATTGTTACCTTTTTGAAGCAAGTGGGAACTTCTGCCCTTAACAGTGAGAAGTTGAAAATGTTCTTGAAAACTCCCACTAGTTGGTTGGTTCAGGTTTTCAGAGCCTTACCAGGTACTCCATCGGGACCTTCTGCCTTGTGGGTTCACTCTCTTTAAAGACAGTCTAATATTGACCTCTGAGACAGAGATCACAGGGTCACCAGGTGCAGCAGGGATCTCCACAGCTGTAGTTGTGTTCTCCCTTTCAAAGCAGGCATAGAAGGCGTTGAGTTCATCTGGTAGTGAAGCATCGCTGCCATTCATGCTATTGGGTTTTGCTTTGTAGGAAGTAATGTTTTGCATTCCCTGCCAGAGTTGCCGTGCATCTGATATCGCCTCCAACCTCATTTGAAATTGTCCCTCCACACTTGAAATAGCCCTCTGCAAGTCATACCTGGTTTTCTGGCACAGGCCTGGGTCGCCAGACATGAATGCCACAGATCTAGTCTTCAGCAGATGAAGTACCTCCTGATTTATCCACGGTTTTGGTTTGGGAATGTACAGTAAGTCTTTGTGGGCACACAGTCATCCACAATGTGATAGATTCTACATTCAAGAGCCCATCTTATTGTACTAGGGAACCATTCAATAGTCTTATAACTGTGCGATGAACCTGTTCTCGAGCCATTAGAGCAGAAACAGGCCACTCGGCCCATTGAGTCTGTCTTCCATTCCATCATGACTGATCTACTATCATATTCAATCTCATTCTCCTGTCTTCTCCCTATAACCTTCGATTCCCAGACTAACCATGAAGATGGTAGTACTTGCTCGTAAACTTGCATCCTTTGTCTGATGGAAATGACGAAAAGACAGAACTCCTTGGGGATTGGTGAGATCTTGGATTGTGCTGGATGGCATACCAAGGCATTGGGAGGTGTAGACAGATTCCATAGAAGGGATGCGGGTTTCCGTTATTCTCTGCATTTTCTTGAGGCCACGGGCAGAACAGTTGCCACATCAAGATATGATGCATCTGGATAGGTTGTTTTCTATGGTGCGTCAATAAAAATTTGCCAGGGTCAAAGGGAACATGCCAAATTTCTTTAGCCTCTGAAGAAAGCTGAGGCATGAGTAAGTCTTCTTGGTCATTCTTTTAATGTGCTTGGATCAGGGCTTACGGTTGGCGGTCAAAGGCAGATAGACAACCTACGTGCAAATGATAACAAACTATGCAAATACAAATAGAGAAAAATAATAAAAATAGCAATAAATATACAGAACATGAATTTTAGAGTCCTTGAAGGTGAGTCCATAGGTTGTGAAATCGGTTCAGTAAAGGGGTGAGTGAAGTTATCCACTCAGGTTCATGAAGCACTGTCGTTAATTTGTGCCACGACCTTCCTCTCGATCACTGTCGTTAATCTGTGCCAGGACCATCCTCTCCATCACTGTGGTTAATCCTTGCCACGACCGTCCTCTCGATCACTGTCATTAATCTGTGCCACGACCATCCTCTCGATCACTGTGGTTAATCTGTGCCATGACCATCCTCTCGATCACTGTCGTTAATCTGTGCCACGACCAACCTCTCGATCACTGTCGTTAATCTGTGCCACGACCATCCTCTCGATCACTGTCGTTAATCTGTGCCACGACCAACCTCTCGATCACTGTCGTTAATCTGTGCCACGACCAACCTCTCGATCACTGTCGTTAATCTGTGCCACGACCATCCTCTCGATCACTGTCGTTAATCTGTGCCATGACCAACCTCTCGATCACTGTCGTTAATCTGTGCCACGACCATCCTCTCGATCACTGTCGTTAATCTGTGCCACGACCATCCTCTCGATCACTGTCGTTAATCTGTGCCATGACCAACCTCTCGATCACTGTCGTTAATCTGTGCCACGACCATCCTCTCGATCACTGTCGTTAATCTGTGCCACGACCATCCTCTCGATCACTGTCGTTAATCTGTGCCATGACCAACCTCTCGATCACTGTCGTTAATCTGTGCCACGACCATCCTCTCGATCACTGTCGTTAATCTGTCCCACGATCATCCTCTCAATAATTGTCGTTAATCTGTGCCACGACCATCCTCTCGATCACTGTCGTTAATCTGTGCCACGACCATCCTCTCGATCACTGTGGTTAATCTGTGCCACGACCATCCTCTCGATCACTGTCGTTAATCTGTGCCACGACCATCCTCTCGATCACTGTCGTTAATCTGTGCCACGACCATCCTCTCGATCACTGTCGTTAATCTGTCCCACGATCATCCTCTCAATAATTGTCGTTAATCTGTGCCACGACCATCCTCTCGATCACTGTCGTTAATCTGTGCCATGACCATCCTCTCGATAATTGTCGTTAATCTGTGCCACGACCATCCTCTCGATCACTGTCGTTAATCTGTGCCATGACCATCCTCTCGATCACTGTGGTTAATCTGTGCCACGACCATCCTCTCGATCACTGTCGTTAATCTGTGCCACGACCAACCTCTCGATCACTGTCGTTAATCTGTGCCACGACCATCCTCTCCATCACTGTCGTTAATCTGTGCCACGACCAACCTCTCGATCACTGTCGTTAATCTGTGCCACGACCAACCTCTCGATCACTGTCGTTAATCTGTGCCACGACCAACCTCTCGATCACTGTCGTTAATTTGTGCCACGACCATCCTCTCGATCACTGTCGTTAATCTGTGCCACAACCAACCTCTCGATCACTGTCATTAATCTGTGCCACAACCATCCTCTCCATCACTGTCGTTAATCTGTGCTTCGACCATCCTCTCGATGACTGTCATTAATCTGTGCCACAAACATCCTCTCCATCACTGTCATTAATCTGTGCCACGACCATCCTCTCCATCACTGTCGTTAATCTGTGCCATGACCATCCTCTCGATCACTGTCATTAATCTGTGTCAAGACCATCCTCTCGATCACTGTCGTTAATCTGTGTCAAGACCATCCTCTCGATCACTGTCGTTAATATGTGCCACAACCATCCTCTCGATCACTGTCGTTAATCTGTGTCACGACCATCCTCTCGATCACTCTCGTTAATCTGTGCCACGACCATCCTCTCGATCACTGTCGTTAATCTGTGCCACGACCATCCTCTCGATCACTGTCGTTAATCTGTGCCAAGACCATCCTGTCGATCACTGTCATTAATCTGTGCCACGACCATCCTCTCGATCACTGTCGTTAATCTGTGCCACGACCATCCTCTCGATCACTGTCGTTAATCTGTGCCAAGACCATCCTGTCGATCACTGTCATTAATCTGTGCCACGACCATCCTCTCGATCACTGTCGTTAATCTGTGCCACGACCATCCTCTCGATCACTGTCGTTAATCTGTGCCACGACCATCCTCTCGATCACTGTCGTTAATCTGTGCCAAGACCATCCTCTCGATCACTGTCGTTAATCTGTGCCACGACCATACTCTCGATCACTGTCATTAATCTGTGCCACGACCATCCTCTCGATCACTGTGGTTAATCTGTGCCACGACCAACCTCTTGATCACTGTCAATGATCTGTGCCACGACCATCCTCTCGATAACTGTTGTTAATCTGTGCCAAGACCATCCTCTCGATCACTGTCATTAATCTGTGCCACGACCATCCTCTCGATCACTGTCGTTAATCTGTGCCACGACCATCCTCTCGATCACTGTCGATGATCTGTGCCACGACCATCCTCTCGATCACTGTCGATGATCTGTGCCACGACCATCCTCTCGATCACTGTCGATGATCTGTGCCATGACCATCCTCTCGATCACTGTGGTTAATCTGTGCCACGACCATCCTCTCGATCACTGTCGTTAATCTGTGCCACGACCATCCTCTCGATAATTGTCGTTAATCTGTGCCACGACCATCCTCTCGATCACTGTCGTTAATCTGTGCCACGACCATCCTCTCGATCACTGTCATTAATCTGTGTCACGACCATCCTCTCGATCACTGTCATTAACCTGTGCCACGACCATTCTCTCGATCATTGTCGTTAATCTGTGTCACGACCACCCTCTCGATCACGGTCGTTAATCTGTGCCACGACCATCCTCTCGATCATTGTCGTTAATCTGTGTCACGACCATCCTCTCGATCACTGTCGTTAATCTGTGCCATGACCATCCTCTCGATAATTGTCGTTAATCTGTGCCACGACCATCCTCTCGATCACTGTCAATAATCTGTGTCACGACCATCCTCTCGATAACTGTCGTTAATATGTGCCAGGAACATCCTCTCGATCACTGTCGTTAATCTGTGCCACGACCATCCTCTCGATCACTGTGGTTAATCTGTGCCACGACCATCCTCTCGATCACTGTCGTTAATCTGTGCCACGACCATCCTCTCGATCACTGTCGTTAATCTGTGTCACGACCATCCTCTCGATCACTGTCATTAATCTGTGCCACGACCATCCTCTCGATCACTGTCTTTAATCTGTGCCACGACCATCCTCTCGATCATTGTCGTTAATCTGTGTCACGACCATCCTCTCGATCACTGTCGTTAATCTGTGCCACGACCATCCTCTCGATAATTGTCGTTAATCTGTGCCACGACCATCCTCTCGATCACTGTCATTAATCTGTGCCACGACCATCCTCTCGATCACTGTCGTTAATCTGTGCCATGACCATCCTCTCGATCACTGTCGTTAATCTGTGCCATGACCAACCTCTCGATCACTGTCGTTAATCTGTGTCACGACCATCCTCTCGATCACTGTTGTTAATCTGTGCCACGACCAACCTCTCGATCACTGTTGTTAATCTGTGCCACGACCATCCTCTCGATAACTGTCGTTAATCTGTGCCACGACCAACCTCTCGATCACTGTTGTTAATCTGTGCCACGACCAACCTCTCGATCACTGTCATTAATCTGTGTCACGACCATCCTCTCGATCACTGTCGTTAATCTGTGTCACGACCATCCTCTCGATCACTGTCTTTAATCTGTGCCACGACCATCCTCTCGATCACTGTGGTTAATCTGTGCCATGACCATCCTCTCGATCACTGTCGTTAATCTGTGCCATGACCAACCTCTCGATTACTGTCATTAATCTGTGTCACGACCATCCTCTCGATAACTGTCGTTAATCTGTGCCACGACCAACCTCTCGATCACTGTTGTTAATCTGTGCCACGACCATCCTCTCGATAACTGTCGTTAATCTGTGTCACGACCAACCTCTCGATCACTGTTGTTAATCTGTGCCACGACCAACCTCTCGATCACTGTCATTAATCTGTGTCACGACCATCCTCTCGATCACTGTCGTTAATCTGTGTCACGACCATCCTCTCGATCACTGTCTTTAATCTGTGCCACGACCATCCTCTCGATCACTGTGGTTAATCTGTGCCACGACCATCCTCTCGATCACTGTCGTTAATCTGTGCCACGACCATCCTCTCGATCACTGTCTTTAATCTGTGCCACGACCATCCTCTCGATCACTGTGGTTAATCTGTGCCACGACCATCCTCTCGATCACTGTCGTTAATCTGTGCCACGACCATCCTCTCGATCACTGTCGTTAATCTGTGTCACGACCATCCTCTCGATCACTGTCTTTAATCTGTGCCACGACCATCCTCTCGATCACTGTGGTTAATCTGTGCCACGACCATCCTCTCGATCACTGTCGTTAATCTGTGCCACGACCATCCTCTCCATCACTGTCGTTGATCTGTGCCAAGACCATCCTCTCGATCACTGTCATTAATCTGTGCCACGACCATCCTCTCGATCACTGTCGATGATCTGTGCCACGACCAAGCTCTCGATAACTGTTGTTAATCTGTGCCAAGACCATCCTCTCGATCACTGTCGTTAATCTGTGCCATGACCATCCTCTCGATCACTGTTGTTAATCTGTGCCACGACCATCCTCTCGATCACTGTCGTTAATCTGTGCCACGACCATCCGCTCGATCACTGTCGTTAATCTGTGCCACGACCATCCTCTCGATCACTGTCGTTAATCTGTGCCACGACCATCCTCTCGATCACTGTCGTTAATCTGTGCAACGACCATCCTCTCGATCACTGTCGTTAATCTGTGTCACGACCATCCTCTCGATCACTGTCGTTAATCTGTGCCACGACCATCCTCTCGATCACTGTCGTTAATCTGTGCCACGACCATCCTCTCGATCACTGTCATTAATCTGTGCCACGACCATCCTCTCCATCACTGTCGTTAATCTGTGCCACGACCAACCTCTCGATCACTGTCATTGATCTGTGCCACGACCATCCTCTCGATCACTGTCGTTAATCTGTGCCACGACCATCCTCTCGATCACTGTCGTTAATCTCTGCCACGATCATCCTCTCGATCACTGTGGTTAATCTGTGCCACGACCATCCTCTCGATCACTGTGGTTAATCTCTGCCACGACCATCCTCTCGATCACTGTGGTTAATCTGTGCCACGACCATCCTCTCGATCACTGTGGTTAATCTGTGCCACGACCATCCTCTCGATCACTGTGGTTAATCTGTGCCACGACCATCCTCTCGATCACTGTGGTTAATCTCTGCCACGACCATCCTCTCGATCACTGTGGTTAATCTGTGCCACGACCATCCTCTCGATCACTGTGGTTAATCTCTGCCACGACCATCCTCTCGATCACTGTGGTTAATCTGTGCCACGACCATCCTCTCGATCACTGTGGTTAATCTCTGCCACGACCATCCTCTCGATCACTGTTGTTAATCTGTGCCACGACCATCCTCTCGATCACTGTGGTTAATCTGTGCCACGACCATCCTCTCGATCACTGTCGTTAATCTGTGTCACGACCATCCTCTCGATCATTGTCGTTAATCTGTGTCACGACCATCCTCTCGATCACTGTCGTTAATCTGTGCCACGACCATCCTCTCGATCACTGTGGTTAATCTGTGCCACGACCATCCTTTCGATCACTGTCATTAATCTGTGCCACGACCAACCTCTCGATCACTGTCATTAATCTGTGTCACGACCATCCTCTCGATCACTGTTGTTAATCTGTGTCACGACCATCCTCTCGATCACTGTCGTTAATCTGTGCCACGACCATCCTCTCGAACACTGTCATTAATCTGTGCCACGACCATCCTCTCGATCACTGTCATTAATCTGTGCCACGACCATCCTCTCGATCACTGTCGTTAATCTCTGCCACGATCATCCTCTCGATCACTGTCATTAATCTGTGCCACGACCATCCTCTCGATCACTGTCGTTAATCTGTGCCACGACCATCCTCTCGATAACTGTTGTTAATCTGTGCCAAGACCATCCTCTCGATCACTGTCGTTAATCTGTGCCATGACCATCCTCTCGATCACTGTTGTTAATCTGTGCCACGACCATCCTCTCGATCACTGTCGTTAATCTGTGCCACGACCATCCTCTCGATCACTGTCGTTAATCTGTGCCACGACCATCCTCTCGATAACTGTTGTTAATCTGTGCCAAGACCATCCTCTCGATCACTGTCGTTAATCTGTGCCATGACCATCCTCTCGATCACTGTTGTTAATCTGTGCCACGACCATCCTCTCGATCACTGTCGTTAATCTGTGCCACGACCATCCTCTCGATCACTGTCGTTAATCTGTGCCACGACCATCCTCTCGATCACTGTCGTTAATCTGTGCCACGACCATCCTCTCGATCACTGTCGTTAATCTGTGCCACGACCATCCTCTCGATCACTGTCGTTAATCTGTGCCACGACCATCCTCTCGATCACTGTCGTTAATCTGTGCCACGACCATCCTCTCGATCACTGTCGTTAATCTGTGCCACGACCATCCTCTCGATCACTGTCGTTAATCTGTGCCACGACCATCCTCTCGATCACTGTCGTTAATCTGTGCCACGACCATCCTCTCGATCACTGTGGTTAATCTGTGCCACGACCAACCTCTCGATCACTGTCGTTAATCTGTGTCACGACCATCCTCTCGATCACTGTGGTTAATCTGTGCCACGACCATCCTCTCGATCACTGTCGTTAATCTGTGCCACGACCATCCTCTCGATCACTGTCATTAATCTGTGCCACGACCATCCTCTCCATCACTGTCGTTAATCTGTGTCACGACCATCCTCTCGATAACTGTCATTGATCTGTGCCACGACCATCCTCTCGATCACTGTCGTTAATCTCTGCCACGATCATCCTCTCGATCACTGTGGTTAATCTGTGCCACGACCATCCTCTCGATCACTGTCGTTAATCTGTGCCACGACCATCCTCTCGATCACTGTGGTTAATCTCTGCCACGACCATCCTCTCGATCACTGTGGTTAATCTGTGCCACGACCATCCTCTCGATCACTGTGGTTAATCTCTGCCACGACCATCCTCTCGATCACTGTGGTTAATCTGTGCCACGACCATCCTCTCGATCACTGTGGTTAATCTCTGCCACGACCATCCTCTCGATCACTGTCGTTAATCTGTGCCACGACCATCCTCTCGATCACTGTGGTTAATCTGTGCCACGACCATCCTCTCGATCACTGTGGTTAATCTGTGCCACGACCATCCTCTCGATCACTGTGGTTAATCTCTGCCACGACCATCCTCTCGATCACTGTCGTTAATCTGTGCCACGACCATCCTCTCGATCACTGTTGTTAATCTGTGCCACGACCATCCTCTCGATCACTGTGGTTAATCTGTGCCACGACCATCCTCTCGATCACTGTCATTAATCTGTGTCACGACCATCCTCTCGATCACTGTCGTTAATCTGTGTCACGACCATCCTCTCGATCACTGTCGTTAATCTGTGCCACGACCATCCTTTCGATCACTGTGGTTAATCTGTGCCACGACCATCCTCTCGATCACTGTGGTTAATCTGTGCCACGACCGTCCTCTCGATCACTGTCGTTAATCTGTGCCACTACCGTCCTCTCGATCACTGTCGTTAATCTGTGTCACGACCATCCTCTCGATCACTGTCGTTAATCTGTGCCATGACCATCCTCTCGATCACTGTCATTAATCTGTGCCACGACCATCCTCTCGATCACTGTCGTTAATCTGTGTCACGACCATCCTCTCGATCACTGTTGTTAATCTGTGCCACGACCATCCTCTCGATCACTGTCATTAATCTGTGTCACGACCATCCTCTCCATCACTGTGGTTAATCTGTGCCACGACCATCCTCTCGATCACTGTCGTTAATCTGTGTCACGACCAACCTCTCGATCACTGTCGTTAATCTGTGCCACGACCATCCTCTCGATCACTGTGGTTAATCTGTGCCACGACCATCCTCTCGATCACTGTCGTTAATCTGTGCTTCGACCATCCTCTCGATCACTGTCGTTAATCTGTGCCACGACCATCCTCTCGATCACTGTCGTTAATCTGTCCCACGACCATCCTCTCGATCACTGTCGTTAATCTGTGCCACGACCATCCTCTCGATCACTCTCGTTAATCTGTGCCACTACCATCCTCTCGATCACTGTCGTTAATCTGTGCCATGACCATCTTCTCGATCACTGTCGTTAATCTGTGCCTCGACCATCCTCTTGATCACTGTCGTTAATCTGTGCCACGACCATCCTCTCGATCACTGTCGTTAATCTGTGTCACGACCATCCTCTCGATCACTGTCATTAATCTGTGCCACAACCATCCTCTCGATCACTCTCCTTAATCTGTGCCACGACCATCCTCTCGATCACTGTTGTTATTGCGTACCACGACTAGGCTTTTGATCACTATAAGTAACGTGTGCCATGGCCAGCCTCTCAACCTCCTTCAAGATGGTGTGTGTCAGAGCCACTGGGTACTAGTTAATGGAAATCATATCTTCTTATGAAGGTCAGGGTCACCTGATTTGTACGCTGTCGACTTTGACTTCAAAAAAGACTGGATTTCCTGGCTCGTTCATGGTTTCTGGTTTGCGAATACCCAGACCGATCTCTTTGGTACACATTACTGAATGCACTTGCCAATAATGGCTGTAGTAATTGTGATATAATCTTGGCTGGCCGCTGAGTCTTTGAATGCAGACCAGTCCGACTCAAAGCTGAAACATGGAAACCTCATCTGTTTCCTCTGACCAGCATTGTATGACTTTCTGTACTAAATCTTGGTAGTGTGGAGGAGCAGAGTGATCTGGGGGTACATGTCCACAGATCCCTGAAAGTTGCCTCACAGGTAGGTAGGGTAATTAAGAAATCTTATGGGGTGTTAACTTTCATAAGTCGAGGGATAGAGTTTAAGAGACGCGATGTAATGATGCAGCTCTATAAAACTCTAGTTAGGCCACTTTTGGAGTACTGTGTCCAGTTCTGTCCGCTTCACTACAGGAAGGATGTGGAAGCATTGGAAAGGATACAGAGGAGATTTACCAAGATGCTGCCTGGTTTAGAGGGTATGGATTATGATCAGAGATTAAGGGAGCTAGGGCTTTACTCTCTGGAGAGAAAGAGGATGAGAGGAGACATGATAGAGGTGTACAAGATATTAAGAGGAATAGACAGAGTGGACAGCCAGCACTTCTTCCCCAGGGCACCACTGCTCAGTACAAAAGGACATGGCTTTAAGGTAAGGGGAGGGAAGTTCAAGGGGGATATTAGAGGAAGGTTTTTCACTCAGAGAGTGGTTGGTGCGTGGAATGCACTGCCTGAGTCAGTGGTGGAGGCAGATACACTAGTGAAGTTTAAGAGATTACTGGACAGGTATATGGAGGAATTTAAGATGGGGGGTTATATGGGAGGCAGAGTTTGAGGGTCGGCACAACATTGGGGGCTGTAGGGCCTGTACTGTGCTGTACCATTCCATGTTCTATGTTCTCTGGATCTTCCTATTTCAGTTTCTCTTTGTGTGCAGGGACTGGGAACTCAGCCTGGCGGTCTGATTTACCGAAGTGTGGTCAGAGTTTGGCTTGGTGGTTGTGTCACAATGATTGAGTGCATTTGGTCACTTGGCAGTTCAGGAGTATTTTGTTAACACATTCATGAAGTCACCAGCAATGATGAAGTGTGTCTCAGTGTATCCTGTTTCAAAGCTGTTGACCAAGCAGTATAGTTCATTAAATAGAGGCTTCATGATGGTCTGGTATGCATATTTAACCAGGAAACTCCAATGAACCCCCAACAGGTATCTCTCTCTCAGGAGTAGATTAGCAGGTAGGACTCTAAAAGGCAGTGGTGTCGAACCCAGGTCTCATTTCAGTTCAGTTCAGTAGGCAGCCAGGACAGTGTACGGGGTTGAGTGGGATCTGGAGACAGCCATGATGGGATGGCAGAGCAGACATGATGGGCTGAATGGCCTCATTCTGCTCCTATGTCTTGTGGTCTTATGGACAAGTGTTTGCCCATCAGAGATCTGAGCCCAGCAACTACATGCCAATTGCAAGCTCCATGTTTCAAAAACTGAAGAAACCTAAGAAGAAATACCAAGATCTTAACTCTAGCCAGTTCAGCAATAGTTGTCTGGTGGTGCACCAGACTTCGAGGTGAGTGGTCCCGGGTTCGAATCCGGCTGGCTCCTTGCATGCTTTCCATCCATGCTGGGTTGAGCATCGAGCTGGCGTCTCGGCCTCGTAAAGAAAATAGATAAAATGCTAAAGAAACGGCAAGTTTGCCACCCGATGCGCCACGAAGTGTGAAGAGGAACAACTACAACAAGCTCAGCAAGCTCTATTGACTTTACAGATCATGTGCTCATTTCAGTGGAAATAGTAAGTATTAATAAATTCATCTGCAATGTTTCTAAACATTGAAATTCTTTTGTAGCAGTGTCTGCAGTTCCAGAATGATCATGATCTGAGTTCTTGATAAGTGATTAATCTCTGTGTGTTCTACAAAATGACTTAAGTATGACATCTTCCTAAGGACTTTCTCATGCCATCTCTACATTTTGCAGAGATTTTGGATAACTAAGTACAGGACATCTTTGTAACTCTGGAGCCTGCTGTGTTGTGATTGTGGATAGTTAAAAGTTCAATGACTAGAGAGTATGTCATGTCATTCAAAGTTCAAAATAAATATATTATCAAAGTACATATAGGTCACCATTAACTAGCCTGAGATTCACAGTAGATACAAGGAAACACAGCAGAATCCATAAAAAGCTACAGACAAACTGCTATTACAAAAAAAAAGATAAAATAATGCGGCGCACACAAAATGCTGCAGGAACTTAGCAGGATACTCTCCACTGTGTATCTCCAGAAGTTTGTCCAAGTTTTAGGTGCCATGTTGAATCGGTGTGATCTGGCTTAGTTCTAATGAACTTATATTCATCACAAGTGTAGCTGCCAAAAAGAAACTATTACTGAATTTGTCAAATCAACATGTGCCAATGATATGATTTGTTTTCTTCATACTCTCAATGTTGCTTTTACAGATTCATTAAATTTCATCATCCACGTCTTCATTTGATCAAATCTCCGTGATGATCTATATGCTTGATCCCAACTACAGTTACTTGCAAATCAGCTGTCACTATTTCTGGAGTCAATTCAACTTAACAATGCCTACTGGATGTTGTTGTACCTCGTCCCTTTGACTAATAAATGAAAGTACTGTGCAAAAGTCTTATGCACCCTAGCTATAGGTTTCTACAGTACTGTATGTACGGGCTGCTGGTGCAAGCAGTTCCTTTGTTACTTCTGTCCTTGGAGGTGATTTTGTTTTTGAGATTTACTGGAGATGATAGAATTTTGAGATCCACCAGTGAGAATATTACATCAGAATCCAACCCAGGTTTATTGTCACTGATGTAAGTCATGAAATTATTTTTATGGCAGCTGTGACAATAAATAAATAAATGGTGCAAAAGAGGAACAGTGAGGTGGTGTTCACGAGTTCATGGACCATTCGGAAATCTGATGGTGGAGGGGAAGAAGCTGTTCCTAAAACATTAAGTGCTGGTCTTCAGGCTCCTGACTCTCTTCCCTGAAGCTAGTAACGAGGAGAGGGCATGTCCCAGAGGGCAATGGACCCTAATGAAGGATGCTGCCTTCTTGAGGTGTTACCTTTGGAAGATAGCCTTAATGGTGGGGCTGATTGTGGCCATGATGGAGCTGGCTAAGTTTACAACCCTCTGCAGCCTCTTCTGATCCTCTGCATTGGAGCTGCCGTTGTGATACAGCTGGTCAGGATGCTCTCCACTGTCCATCATTAGAAATTCATTGGCGTCTTCAGTGGCATGCTAAATTCTCCTCAAACTCACTATGAAGTATAGCCACTGGCATGCTTTCTTAATGATTGAAATTTCTTAATGCATCTCTTAAAAATGGTGAAAGGAAACTAGTGCAGATATAAAATCTAACAAGCACTTGTATCCTAAGCGAATTCATTGGAACCTGAATCAGGTTTAACATCACTGGCGTTTGGTGTGATGTTTGGTTTATGTGGCAGCAGTTCATTGCTATGCGTAATAATTACAACAGCTAGAAATTACAGTAAGAAAAATATATAAAAAGCTTCGAGGTTACTTGACTTCCTAATGATATTTTTGTTCCAATTTTTCCAACACATGAAAGTTTATCAGTTGAAATACTATACAAGTATATAGTAATTGTGTATGGCAATTCAAATATACAGGAAGGTAAGAAGTTGCAGAGAGTAGTGAACTTTGTCTGATACATCCATCCCCACCATTGATAGTTTCGACATGAGACACTGTGCACCATCAGTCCCCTCCGTCCACACACACCATGCTATCTTTTTTGCAGCTACAAGTAGGCAGGAAGTACAGGAGCCTGAAGCCCCACACCACCAGGTTCAAGAAAAACTGCTTCCCTTCAACTATTTGGGTCAAGAACAAAATACAAATCATTGCAGTTCATCAAAACTATGACCACTTTGACCACTGAACTAAAATGGACTTTATTTCATTCTAGTGATGTTTACTTGTAAAAATATGCAAAATTTATGTTTCATTGATATTTTTCTTATGAATGCTGCTTACCTAATGCTATGTGCCCATGATGCTGCTCAAGTAAGTTTTTCATTGCATCTCTTGATACGTGCATGTAACAGTAAATTTGTCATTAACTTTGATCATTGGGGTTTTCCATGGGTGACGTATAACACTGCCTGGGGCTCAGGGCTTGTGCTTTGACTAATGGATGTGGTATGTTGGCTTGGTCTCCCCTCTGCAATGGATAAAGTAAGCTTGGGAAGGGAAGCAGATTCCCCAGCCAACAAGGAGCTGAATTCAAGATTATTCGAGCCAATTTTGTGGAATGTAGTGTGAGAGAATTTGACTTTTAAAGGAAATTCAATTGTTGAATACAATACCAATTATCTGGGTTGGTAGACTTTCTGGACTATCGGACATTAATTTATTAATACTGCAAAGATGATAGACAGTTTATCCAGTGAACCCAGGGCCTGTGTGGCTGCCCACTGAGCCTACTGGTGAGTATCAGTGCAGCCCCGAAAACATCACCTGTGACCAACGCTGCCAAGAATTGGCTGGCACAGTTTTGCTGTTTTACTGTAATGGGAGCCAAACTGTTGGTTGAACATGAACTGTTTGTATTGTTGCTTCCCAAGGAGCTTTTAAGGGAAGGTCAGAAGCGGGAGGAGGGATCAGAACATGGAGGAATGATAAGGACATGGGAATGTGCTCTGCACATAAAAAGCATTTTGTAACATGGAGTCTGCTTGCCCTAAAACAACGTGCAATCTTTTGGGACTTTCTCAATACGTTTCAGTCTGTTCTTCCATGACTGCTTATTGAGAGTGACCAAGGATGGAAAAAGTGAATGAATAGCTCTGATTAAGTAAGGGCTGGGTTACTTTGGGGTAAGCTGTAGATGAAGTTGCTTGGTTGATAGATCCGTGATGGAAAATAAAGAGGGGATCAAAACCATTCAGTCAACAACCCTTTGTGTCTTGACCTACATTCATTCCAAGTCAATCAACATCTTGACTTTAACATTCTCACATTTCTTCTCATATCCTTCTGTGGCTTCACTCCTCCTTATCTCTGAAATCTAGTTCAGCTCTGCAACTCTCTGAAATATCTATTGCTCTGTCAATTCAGACCTTGTGATGATGTATCTAAATTTATTGCTCCACTGCTCGTGCCCATGCGTCAACTAGTGGGATCTGAAAATCATCAGTTTACTCGCTAATTCTATTTAAAACCCATCTCTTTTTAAACCTTTGATTATCAGTTCTACTATTTCCTCAGGTGACATGGTATCAAATGTTAACACTTCTGTAAAATGCATTCGGATAGGTTAAAAACACAAAATGCTGGTAGAACTCAGAACCATTGGCTGGTTTGGTGGAGTATCTTCTCACAACATACAAAAACTCAATCCCATGATTGATGCACCGTATGCTGCCTTAACCACAGAGTCAACCTGTGTAGCAGCTTTGAGTGTCCTATGGACTCGGACCCCAAGATCCCTCTGATTCTCCACACTACCATACAATATTTAAATCATAAATGATTTATTCTTTAGGAGATGTCTGTGTTCTACTGAAGATAAATAACGTATCATTGCCTGTCAGATAGTGATAACCAAAATTAGATTGAATGGTTATCAAAGTATCATTATCTTATTATTTACAACTTTTAGTGTGAAGATATTTATCACATTTCAGCTGTAGTTGTTGTGTAATCTTAAAAAAACATATTTTTCTCGATTCTGTTGCTTGTGCAGAGAATTTCACACATTAGGCTGATGAATAGATTATAGAGATCTTTGACATTTGTATTAATTAATCAGAAGTGTTTCAAACATTCCCTTGGGTTTCTGATTAGAAATGGTAATTTTTTGTCTTTTTTGTTATTAGTACGAACCTACTGAAATGAGATTCAAACATGTCAGACTTATTTTGTACTGCGATGCTGGGGGAAAGGTACTATCACCTCTTAGGGAGATTCTGGAGTTATGTGCATATTAATTCAAGCGAGGTTTCTAAGGTACCGATAGCTGGGGGTGGGGGTTGTAGTGGGGACAAGCTCCAATACCTATTAAATGCTCCCAGTGGAGTGCTTCTCAATTAGCCTCTGACAACAAAATCCAGCACCTGGCCTTCACATGTGTCCTAGCTACTAAGCCTGGCAGAACCACTTCGACACTCGAGAAGGGGAAAAGGTGGGTTCTGAAGACCACCATTGGTCGGGGTCGACCATGGATGTTGCGTGCTTGTTTTCTATGTGATAGACAAGCCAGAGCAGTAGGATTTGGAGAGTAAGCTGTTGCCCATGGAGCAGACCCGCTCTCTCCACACAGCTGATGAATGCAAAAAACAGCAGAGACCATGATAGTTTGGCTCCAGCGATGTCTTTGGAGTTGCCAGTCATCATTGAACTCAACGTCGGACTGCCGTAGGGATTCCAGCTCCGGATTTTCCCTCAGGGTTTACTCCCAAAGCCTTCTCCATGAGTGGGTATAGCTGCTAGGCAGTGGAAGTTTGAGATCAGAGTTTTCCTTCTCCTCGATGAGCTGCCAACCATGGCTGATGAGCCCCATCTGTGCCTGAAGAGACTATTTTGAGGCACCCTAGCCTGGCTTTGCCTCTTCTCCTGTCAGTAGAAATGGTTTTGCCGGGCTTAGTAGCTAAGGAATTGGACTTTTTTGTCAGAGGTTATTTGAGGTGCACGCCATTGCGAGCATTTAATAATAGTGGGAGCTTATCTCCACTACCTCCCTGGCTATGACAGCCTTAAGGAGCCAAAGGCAAGTTTGCAGCCCAAGCAGGAGGAGGAAAACTTTGATCTCAAACCTCCGTTCCACAACTTCTATAGTTTTTTCAGTGACTTAGTCATAACCACAACACACTCAAATCCATATTCCTGCAATGAATTGAATCCATGGTACTAATATTACCTTCTGGTTGTTTTCCTTCATTATGATGCATTGCAATATTGATGAAGTCTTCCTCTAAGGCAGGCCTTAAAGACTGAGCACAATTTGTTTTCTCTCTGCTTCTGAAGTACCTGCTGAGTCCAATGTGGGGCTGAAGGTATGTTAGTGCTTGTGTGGCTGGTAGTTTGTTAGATGGTGCACACCTTCTGATGTTTATCCAGAGCTTCCGTGTGCTCCCAATGGATGGACTTCAGGCCTTCAAGACCATCATGAGTAGTCTTTCTTCATTTTGAGCAACAGTGGACAAGAGATTTCCAAGAAATGGAGGAATGCTTTACTTCTTCAAGTTTGTTTATTCATTCTTGGGGAGCTAGCTACACAGGGTGAGCCATATATAATTGTCCACCCTTGGTTTCTCTTGGGAAGTTAGTGGTGAGCTGCATTGATCTATTGCAATTTCCTCTACTTCTTTTTTTTGTAATAGCTGGGAACACTCTGTCAATTCCTGGAGTCCAGTGATGGGTGATATGACTTTCTAGTGGAGCTTACTGAATGTATCTGGACCTCAGTGGTGATGTTGGCCCATGAAAGGATACTAATTTTTGTATCCTTATCCTTCCAGTGTCTGTATTGGCTAGGGAATATCTCATGTGATATGGGAAACTGTCTTTTCTCATCGATGAACTATTATTTTTGGAAGGCAGTGTTGTAGAATTGGAACCTATTAGTGTTTGAGATATTGACTGTAAGGTCCAAGCACTCAAATGCAAGAATGAATGAACTGATAATGGATCTTGGCTTCTGAGTATGCTGCACTTCAGTCACCAATGATTGGATTAACTTGATCCTGGAAGTTGAACAAGATTGGAGGTGAGATGGAGCACTGCGGTGAGGGAGATTGAAAGAAATGTTGGGGAAGTGATGACAACTCATGCTTGGCCAAGTGTTCTGTACAATGCAGAAATGAGCTTCTGATTTAAACTTACTTTTATTTACTATTGGATTCCTTACTTTTACCTTTACAATGGTTGTTCTATAGATAATTTATCCCCTTTATTGTCATCTTACTTTTTCCAAGTCTTCTTTCCAACCTCAAGTCTCCATAGACTGCAGATTGTCTGATACCTCACCTCCTATACCTGTTTCTATTTTGTACACACTGATGTAGCTTTATTGTCTGAATTCTATTTCATGTCCTTGCCATCATATATAGATTTCTCAACATCTCTCCACAGCTTTCAACAACCAATCCTCATTTTTTGTCAATCTGAATCTGCTTGCTACCGCTTCCATAACAGCTGAATATATTACATAATGTAAGACTATTCCCTCCTTTTGGGCATCAACTCTTGAAAACTTCACCGATTCTTGAATTTTAATTTTCCTCTGGATTTTTCTCTTCTATATTTTCTCTAACCCTATTTCTCCCTCAATTCCACTCCTTGTCAAGTCTTCACCATCCTTTTTTATTTTTCTCCGTCTGACTCCAAAAGATCCGTCTTCAGTGTAGGCCTCAACCTTCATTATCCTCTTCTTAATGAAAGCTGAGCCTGTCAGGCTCTTCTATCACCTTTGACCCCATGCCTATTCTTTTTAACCAACCTTTGGATTAATTCAATCACTAGAATAACACAATCTATTTGCACCCTCCTAATTCCTTACCCTCTGTGGATCCAAATTCCAAGGCAATGTTGGCTAACTCAGTTTCACCATCTCTACTCTAATCCATTCCACTTTCAACTTGCAACTCTCACGTCCCTGAGAACCAATCCCATCACTTCAATTAATCCTGCTGATGAGGGAAGTACTAGTGTGGCTTGGTAAACTGACCTCTATTTTACAGAAGTTTGGCACCAGGTCTCAGACACCTTCTTATATCTCCTAATGGACTATGATTCCAGCACTGAACATCAGGTTGTTGTATCTCATTTAGTTAATTGACCTGACTTCCTCAGGATATCTTCCCTCTACAGTTTCTAACATCATTGTCCCTAACCCTGTACAGCTAGGACTATTTTGGTTGACACGATACCTTCTTGCCAAACAGAACTTATTTCTTTATACATTCTCTATTGTTTCCTTTGTTCAGCCCCTTCTCACTTACATGCATGATACCTTTGATGCCCTCTGCTACCTTGACATTTTCTTCCATTTTTTTGGCCACAATTTTAGACATCCTATCTCTTTATACCTCCATTTCATATTATACTGATCAGAGGACCTTCCACTTCTGGAACAGAGGCTTAACCAGCCCCCGCCACCCTCATTTACTGTTGTTTGATTGAAATCATCCTTTATTAAGCTACTTCCAGTTGTGTCTTTGAGGTCTCTTCCTTTTTTCTAACCATAAGTTCCCTTCCACAGTGTTTGACAAGGCTCTTAACCACATCTCCTGCATTTCATAGAGTTCTGCTTTTGCCCCCACTCCTCCCAACCAAAGCAAGAACAGACTTCCCTTTTCCTTGCCTTCTACAGCACCAGACTTCATACTCAATGGATCATTCTCTGAAATCTCCAGTGTCTTCAATTAGATCCCACCATCAGTCATATCTTCCCATCCCATCTCCTTTCAGAATTCCAAAGGGATATTTCCATTTCGGAATCTATAGTTCATTCTTTCCTTTATAGTTCTCAGGATTCACCATCAATCATTTCAGAAAAATAGTCTTTCCTGTTTGTCGGAACCAGCCAGTTCTGATGTCAAGTCAGCCGTTGGTTTTTCTCTTGCTACATTTGCTGCCCTACTTGCCAGCTATATCCATCATTCACTTTTGTTCAGAATTTCAACATGTGTTTTGTCTATCACAATTCAAGTTCTTCCCTGCTAACTGTCCTTATTCATGTAAAAACTAAACAACTCCCAAGGCATTGACAAGCTCTCTGCAACATAAAATGTTCTTTCCCTTTTCTGTTTATGACGTGCTAACAGAGTAGGCTTGGTTCATGAATGGGCATGTGGTTGCTATTGCAGTGGGCAAGTAGGTTATAAGTGAGGTGGTCTATTACTTCTGCTGCTTCCAATAGCTCACGATGCACTTCCTGTGCTCTCTCTGATAATCTTCTCTTAAGACAGAGCTCAGAACAGAGTGCCTGTTTTCAGAATCTTGTGTCAGGTATGCAAGTGTTGTACCTTGCATAACATAATCAATTCAGAGTGACCACATCCTTCATACCGGGGATCTTGTCCTGAGAGAAGATGCTGATGTGCATTCAATAGCATGTTCAAAGGTTCCTTGAAGAAGTGCAGCATTCCCACTGATTCCTGGGAATGTGGAGAAAGAGGATTTGGGATTTGGGAGAACCTTTCAAGAAAGAATATTGAAGCTCCATGTAGGTTGTGGAAGGAGCAAACTTCTACTTGACAATTTTTGTTTTGTTTTTGATGTTTCTTACATAGAAATCCAGAAGCAAGACACTACTTACATAATGCATAAAGAGCATTTGATGTCTCTAGGCCTGTACTCACTGGAGTTTAGAAGAATGAGGGGGAATCTCATTGAAAACTACAGAATATTGAAAGGCCTAGATAGAGTGAACATGGTGAGGAGGCTTCCTATAGTGGTGGGGGGGGGGGGGTGTCTCGGACCAGAGGGCACAGCCTCAGAGTACAAAGACTTCCCTTTAGAACAGAGATGGGTTGGAATTTCTTTAGTCAGAGGCTGGTGAATCTGTGGAATTCTTTGCCATAGATGGCTGTGGAGGCCAAGTCATTGGGTACATTTAAGCAGAGGTTGATGGGTTCTTAATTAGTAAGGTCATCAAAGGTTGTGGGGAGAAGGCAGGAGGATGGGGATAAGAGGGATAATAAATTGGCCGTGATAGATTGGCAGAGCAGATTTAATGGGCCGAATAACTTAATTCTGCCTCCTGTCATATATTCTTATGCTGGAATTGAGAAATAAAACAGAAAGTACTGGAAATAACAGACTGGGCAGCATCTCTGGATAGGGTTGCTCTTGAAGAGATGTCTTTGAGCTGGAACGTTAGCTCTGTTTTTCTCTCTCTACCTGACAGATTGAGTACTTCGGGCCCAACTTGTAATACAAAATGAGATAGTCTTGTGAATACATGGCCCACTTTCTGATTCAACACATGAACAGTTATTCAATCATGTACACTCTCTCTTCAAATAAGGCTGTGAGCAAGAGATAGAAAGCAAGATTAATCTAACTAATTTTGTCGGGCCAACTGGAGAACATGAGTAGAATGGACTCTGACTGTGTCATAAACGTTCAGTGTTCTGTGACATAATGATTACTTTACGATCTCAAACTGTAGTTATGCCTGTCAAAATTCAACCCTAGATGTAAAGTGCCTCTTGATATTGGGAACACATGCAGCCATAGAGTCATATAAAAATGCTCTCTGTTTAAGAATGTGGAGGGAGTTGGAGGTCAGTCTGGTCTCGAGCCTTCTGTTCCGCACTCTGCACTCGAAGGTCAGTAACATGGATGTGTAAAGAAGGACATCTGGAGACGAGACCTCTGTGCAGCACTCAAAGGCCAGTGATTTGGACATGTAACAAAGGACATCCATGGATTTTGGTCTGGCAAGCGCTGTAGCTGGGGATGAGTAAGGATGACCAGGTCAGCTGGTCTACCCACAACCCCCCCTCCTGTTGGTAGGTCCTGGAATCAGATGTCCATGTGAACAGGTGGCACAATAACCAATGACTCCCTAGTTACATGAGTTGGTGAGTCCAGAGTTTGAGGCCTACCAGCCGATTTTCTTATAATCTGCACGAAAGTCTGTCAATGTAAGTTGATGCAGTTCTAAAGGCAAAGGGTTGTTAGAGTGGTAGTTAGCAGGTTATTCCTATGCCACACTCCCACATGGGAGGGGTTCACATACTGTAGAAGCAGGGTTATCAATAAAGTTCAATTGAATGTCCTCCCTGTGGGCCTCCTGGTGGGCTCTGCACTATCCCTCAATATCAAATGCAACACGATGTCAGAAGACGTTGATTGTCAATGAATTTTGAATACAGACCCAAGGAGATCCTCAACAATAATGAATTTACAGTAAGACTGATCTTGCATATATTTATGATAAATATCTAAAGATTTGTCAACCCAAATTGCTTATGCTGAGAACTGTCAAGAGTTGCTAGGCAATACCTTCAAGCTGCACCTAGAAGAGTTTAATAATCTGTGAGCCGCTCGTCTGGGGAAGTGCACAGAGACACAGATGCAGCACAGAATTCAGTCAAACCCTCAGTGAGAGAAAAAAAGAAATTTGTAGCCCTAATAAATAAAATATTGATAGTCCTTCAGATTCGAAGAAGACAAAAAACCTGTGCATGATGGAGTTTTAAGTGGAACAGCTGTTGCACAGGGCGATCCCACTCTCTCAGCAGAGGAGACCTGGATCCAGCGGCAAGGACAACCGTTATGGCGGGAGACCTCTCCGGCTGCAGTGGATGACCAGGATGTCTAAGTGTCTTGTCGTGCTCTTAGCGCTCCACAATGCCTGCTGGGCCTGCCTTCTTGACCATTGGACCATTAATCGGTCTCCTCCGCACAATCTGCCAGAGCCAGACTTCACACACTGGAATAGACAGATCCCCTACCTCACCGAGGGTCAAGGACCCGTCAGCTACCCTCACCTGGTTTGTCCCCTCTGCTGAGACAGTTTACCGGGGTGTGGCCGCTGCGCGTGCTACAGCTACTTGGAACAACAGGTGAGAGCAGTGCGCCAGGTGGGGACCAAAGGTCGAGCTGCCCTGAAAAAGGGCATGGCAGACCCCCCCATCAGAGGTGATACTCCTCCCTAGATACCCCATACACCCCAAAATACTAAACAAACAGGAAAATGGAGCAAATAACTGCAGTACTTACATCTACTTACCTAATAAAGCCCCCTCGAACACTCATTTCTCTAAAGCAGTGGACTTTGAGTGATGGCTCAGATGCTTTGAGAGATTTAGGGTTGTAAGCAATACCACTCAGACTTCAGAATAGCATCAAGTAGGCACACTGAAATACTGCTTGGGGGACAAAGCAGATGACATCACTGTTGGATTAGGACTGACAGAGGCTCAGGAAAAGGAATACAAAACAGTGCGGGACAAATTCAAAGAATATTTCACAAGAAAGCGAAATGTGATTAATGAGAGTGCAAAGTTGAAATTCAGAATACAGAAGCCAGATGAAAGTGTGAATTACTTCACCACAGCATTGAATGCTCCATCAGACAACTGCATATGAGAGGTGAGCTCATTACAGACAGACAGAAAGCTATTACTATTGTCAGGCAGAGCGGGAATGTTTGTCAGCAATAGGCAGAACGCAGGCACAAAAATAATGCTGAGATAAAGCTGGAAGCTGTACAAAAAAGCAAAGTGCAGTCAGAAAGACTAAAGGAAGAGGTAACAGTAGAACTCAGCTCAGACAAAACAGACAAGTGAAACAGAGAGCAGGTAAAATGTTCAACATATGTAACAAGTCTCCATTCCACATCTAAAGAGCTCTGCCCAGCAAAATAAGTGAAATGCCAGCATTGTAAAAGCCAGTGACACTCAAAAGCAGTTCTTCAGGGAGTCAAAGAAGACTATGATTCAGATTAAGAAAGAGCTTTCCTTGGGGCTTTAGATTCAAACAGACAAGGCTGGTGCACTATGGTTCAGTCGCAAAATGAGGCAGTGACGTTCAAAATGGACACCGGGGCAGATGTCACAGCCGTCCCTGAATGTCTGTTCACAAAGCTGGCAAAGAAAACAGGCATTAAGCTAAACCCAACAAAGAAAGTGCCCATGGTGCCAGGGAAACATAGGCTCAGGGTGAAAGGAATGCTTACTACTTCTATCTGTAAAAATGAGAAGCAGATAAGAGAGTATGTCAATGTTGTTCAGAATCTCTTCTCACCACCACTGGGATGACATGCCACTGAGTAGCTGAACTTCATTGCCAGGTTAAATTCACTAAACAATATTCAGTGGCAGAAGTACCTGGAGTTGTTCACAGGCATGGTGGTACTGAAAGAAGAGTACTTTATCCAACTGAGGCCAAGAATAACACCGTGCTCTTTGACCACAGCGAGGCATACACCAGTCCCATGATGATCAAAGTCAAAGCTGAATATGAGAAAATGGCAGTACTTGACATCATGATTAGAGTGAATGGACCTACTGATGGTGTACAGGCATTGTTCCTGCTCAAGCCAGATGGCACAGTGAGGATTTGTGTCGATCAAACAAAATGGAATAATGCAGTGAGGCGGGAGAAGGTTAGTCTGATCTCTGAGCACCCCTTGTATATGCTGGGTGGAGCAAAGTACTTCACCAAAATAGATTGAAACTCAGGGTTTAGGCAGATCTGTTTAGCTCCCGAGTCACCGAAGCTCACACCGTATGGACACTGTGCCTTCAAGAGACTCCCTTTTGGCATCGCATCAGTCCCTGAGCTCTTTCAGATGAGAATGAACCAGATTTTGGAGGGACTGGAAGGAGTAATCCACCACATGGACAACATACTCATGTTCAGACAATCAAGTGAGGAACGTGACTGAAGAGTGGAAGCTGCCTTGGAGAAGCTGAAACAGGCTGGAATCACCCTGAACAAAAAGAAATGCGAATTTGCACAGTTGAAGGTGCACTTCATAGGCCACAAACTGTCCTCAAAGGGAAGGCAATGAGATTAAGACAAAATAGCAGAATTTGGAACATGGAACAACCTCTGAATGTATCAAAAGATCTGCAGTTTCCTTGGCATGGTAAATCAGCTGGGAAAGTTCATTCTGAATTTGGTAGAGAAAACAAAGCCACAATGTGACCTCCTCTCTCTGAGAAATGTTTGGACCTGGTCATTCTCATCACTTAAACCGGAGCTAGACCCTCCCCCAGTATTGATCTGAATAAAGCGACCAAGGTCTCAGCAGATGCCACTTTTTTGACCTAGGGAGCGTGCTCATGCAAAGCTCCTATGGTGCATGGAAACCAGTGACATATGCATCAAGAGCACTGGCTCGTACTGAACAGCGTTACACCCATATCAAAAAGGAGATCTGGGCTTGTGAAAGCTTTAACTGCTACTTGATAGGCACTGAATTCCTTCTTGAAACAGACCACAAGCCATTTATCAGCCTCCTTAGCTCGAGACACTTGGATGACCTACCTCCACATCTGCAAAGATTCAGAATGAGGCTTAAACGATCTGCAATGACACTGAACTTGCCTCTATCAAATATTTTGCAACATCAGGCACTCTGTCAAGGATGCTGTGTGAAAATGAATGGACATTGAAAAAGCAACACACACAAAATGCTGGAGGAACTCGTCAGGTCAGGCAGCGTCTATGGAAAAGAGTAATCAGTCAATGTTTCAGAGCGAGACCCTTCATCAGGGCTGGAGAAAAAAATGAGAGGTCAGAGTAAGAAGGTGGGGGAAGGGGAGGAAGAAATACAAGCCAGTAGTGATAGGTGAAGTCGGGTGGGGGGGAAGGGATGAAGTAAAGAGCTCGGAAGTCGATTGGTAAACATGATAAAGGGCTGGAGAAGGGGGCATCTGGTAAGAGTGCACAGCAGGCCATGGGAAAAAGGTAAGGGAGAGGAGCACCAGAGGGAGGTGGTGGGTAGGTAAGGAGATAAATGGAGACTGGGGAATGGTGAAGGGGGTGGGGGTGGGGGTGGGGGTGGGGGTGGCCCATTACTAAAAGTTCGAGAAATCGATGTTCATGCCATCAGGTTGGAGGCTGCCAGACGGAATATTAGGTGTTCCTCCTCCAGCCTGAGTATGGCCTCAATACGATAGTAGAGGAGGCCATGGATTGACATATTGGAATGGAAACAAATGGGTGGCCACCGAGAGATCCCACTTCTTCTGGAGGATGGAGTGCAGATGGTCAGCGATGTTGTCAAGCGAGCAATGTCAGGCCTCACCAATACACAGGAGGCCACAGCGGGAGCACTGAACACAGAAAATTACACCAACAGACTTCCAGGTGAAGTGCCGGCTCTCCTGGAATCAAATCTGATCAAATCTGCAGCAAGATCATTTGAGCATGAATGACCAGCTGTTCCAAAGGGAGCTCACAAACTCCAAGCTTCCTGGCTTCCAGAGGCACACTCTTTTTTTAATTAGTTTTTTTATACATTTTACAAATTAAAAAACCCCAAATCAAAATGAGGAACATTAATACAGTGCAAAATTAAGCATGCAATGACAATATGATACAAAGAAAGAGAATTTTTAAAAAAAGCAAGTAAATTGAAGACAAGTAAACTTAGTATCCTCCCCCAACCCCACAACACAAAAAAAAACTCCAGACCAACCACAACACAATATAGAGAATATAAATCAGGACAATCAAACTCCCAGACTATGAATACACTCAGCAACAGAGGGTAATAACGCCTACTACCAGAAGAAAAAAGGAGCTGAAAGCAAGGGACCGAAAAAAAAACCCTAGTCAACAGGGAGGTTATGAAAGTACTCGATAAAAGGTCCCCAGACCTTATGGAACTTTAGATCCGAATTGAGAACTGAATAATGAATTTTTTCGAGGTCCAAGCAGGCCATAATGTCGTTAAGCCATTGAGCATGAGTGGGCGGGGCAACATCTCTCCATCTGAGGAGGATCAAGCGTCTAGCCAGGAGAGAGGCAAAGGATAATATTCGGCATTTGGTCGGACTCAGACATAAATCTGTCTCGCCCCAGAAACCGAACAAAGCAATTAAGGGGTTTGGTTCTAGGTGCTGATTCAGAATATACGATAACGTAGTGAAGACATCTTTCCAAAATTTCTCCAAGCTAGGACAGAACCAGTACATATGAATGAGAGAGGCCTCGCCCCTCTTGCATTTATCACAGAGCGGACTAACGCTAGGGTAGAATCAAGATAGTTTAGATTTAGACATATGGGCTCTATGAACAACCTTAAACTGTAAAAGGCAATGGCGAGCACAAAGAGAGGTTGAGTTAACCGATTTGAGAATCGAGTCCCAACTCTCATCAGATAAGGAGGTATTTAAATCCTGCTCCCATGCCATTTTAATTTTATCCATAGGGGCCCGTCATAAGGCTGCTAATTTATCTCGAATAATTGATATTAAACCTTAACCTAGTGGATTAATGGAAAGAAATAAGTCCATAGCATTTTTCGCAGGCATTTCAGGAAAGTTAGGAATTAAAGAAGCAATAAAGTGTCTAATTTGGAGATATCTGAAAAAATGAGCATTGGGCAGATTGAACTTAGCAAAGAGCTGCTGAAAAGAAGCGAAGCGATTATCAATGAAAAGATCTTCAGAATGTCTAATGCCCTTCCTATACCAAACCTGGAATGCTGAACCGTATGTAGTAGGTAAAAAAAGGTTATTATGTACGACAGGGCTGGAAATGGAAAAATCATGGAAACCATAGCATTTCCTAAACTGAGCCTATATACGCAAAGTGTGTCTAACAAGAGGATTAGCTATTAATCTGGACAGACTACTAGGGAGTGCAGAGCCAAGAAGTGCAGAGATAGATAATTCTTTAGTGGATCTCAACTCCATTGCCACCCAATTAGGGCACTCTGGTTGGCCATGGAAGAAAAATCAAAAGGTAGCACAACGTATATTAGCTGCCCAATAATATAAACGAAAGTTAGGTAAAGCCATGCCACCCTCTTTTTTAGATTTTTGGAGATGGATTTTATTAATTCTAGAACGCTTATTCTTCCACAGATATGACAAAATAATAGAGACTAAGGAATCAAAAAAAGATTTAGGAATAAAAATTGGGATAGGTTGAAATAAGTATAAAAATTTGGGGAGAACATACATTTTAACAAAATTAATACGACCTACCAAAGACATAGATAGAGGTGACCATTGTATCAGACTCTGTTTTATAGTATATGAAAGATTGGCAAAGTTTTCACGAAAGAGATCTTTAAACTTTCTTGTGACTGTAGTTCCAAGATAAGTAAATTGATTATGGACTACTTTAAGAGGGAGATCACGAAATGTTAATTCTTGTGCTTCTTTATTAATTGGGAAAAGTTCACTCTTATGTAAATTAAGTTTATAGCCAGAGATCTGGCTAAACTGGTCAAGAAGTGAAAACATTGGAGGTAAGGATGTAGACGGATTTGAGAGAAAGAGTAATAAGTCATCAGCATAGAGAGAAACTTTATGCTCAACACCCCCTCTCCAAATCCCGGTCAATTCAGGACAATTTCGAAATGCTATCGCCAAAGGTTCTATAGCCAAATCAAAGAGAAAGGGACTTAAGGGGCATCCCTGATGGGTGCCACGTTTGAGATTAAATACCTGGGATTTCTGAAAATTAGTTAAAACAGAAGCAGTAGGCCACAGGCACAGCAATTTGATCCAAGAGATGAAACTTTGACCGAGGTCAAATTTTTCTAAGACTGCAAAAAGGTAGTTCCACTCTATACGATCAAATGCTTTCTCCGCATTGAGGGAAATAACACATTCAGGAATCCCAGTTGGAGGTGAATATAAAATATTAAATAAACGCTGAATGTTTAAAAAAAAGGGGACGGTTTTTAATAAAACCTGATTGGTCATCAGAGATAATAGAGGGAATAACGGTTTCTAATCTATAAGCCAAAACTTTAGTTAAGATCTTTACATCAACATTGAGCAAAGAAATCGGCCTATACGAGGAACACTCTGTTGGGTCTTTACCCTTTTTTAATAGAAGAATAATAGATGCCTCATTAAAAGAGGGTGGCAATTTACCATAATTAAACGAGTCAGATAATACTGAAAGTAACTGAGGAGAAAGAAGTGAAGAGAATGATTTATAAAATTCTACAGGGAACCCATCAGGTCCAGGAGATTTCCCTGAGGACAGTGCAGAAATTGCAAAAGATATTTCTTCTGATGATATAGGCGCATTAAGTTTGGCTTTAAAATCAGATGAAAGTGAAGGAATATTCAGATTATTTAAAAATTGATCAACAGAGATATTGTCATTCAAAGATTCAAAGGAATAAAGCCAAGAATAAAAAATTTTAAATGCATCATTAATTTCTAAATGATCCGATGTAAAGTCTCCGTTCTCCTTCCGGATCTTTGTAATATGTTGTTTGGCTTTGGAACGCCTCAGCTGATTGGCTAGAAATTTACCAGACTTATCCCCATGAATGTAAAAGCGACTCTTGCTTTCGAGAAGTTGGCGTTCGACAGGTTGAGTGGACAGAAGATTAAATTTAGTTTGGAGTTCTACATGCTTCTTGTATATTTCAGGGTTCTTAGTTTGAGCATACAGTTGATCCAATTCTTTAATCTGGTTAATGAGGTCTAATCAATCTGCACAGGATCTTCTGTTGAGATTTGCTGTGTAAGAGATTATTTGACCCCTCAGATGTGCTTTCATGGCATCCCAGACAATCTGGGATGACACTTCAGGTGATGTATTAGTGTTAAAATGAAAGGTTATCTGATCCTTAATAAATTTTTAAAAATCATCATCCGATAATAAAGTTGAATCAAACCGCCAGTGTTTATTCCTCTGAGGGAGATCAGGAAAGTTTAAAGAGAGAGTAATTGGGGCATGGTCAGAGATCAGTATACTCTGATAGTCACAAGAGTAGGCAAATGGAATAAGTTGGTTATCAAGTAGGAAATAGTCAATTCTAGTGAAGGTATGGTGAACATGTGAAAAAAAAGAATAATCTCTCTCAGTAGGATGAAGGAAATGCCATATATCAGAGATACCAAAATTAGAGAGAAACGATTGGATAGCTAAGGCAGATTTAGTAGGTGATCTGGTAACAGAGGATGATCGATCCAGATTAGGATCTAACCAACAGTTGAAGTCACCACCCAGTATAAGAGAGTATGAGTTTAGGTCTGGTAGTGAGGAAAAAAAACGTTCAACATCATCAAAGTTGGGGGCATACAGGTTTGCTAGTACAACTTTAATGTTATATAGTTTACCAGAAACAATAATAAAATGGCCATTTGTATCAGATGTTTTATTATGGAGTTCAAAAGGAATATTTGAGTTAATAATGATGGAGACTCCCCCAGCTTTAGCGGCAAAGGATGAATGAAAATGCTGACCCGCCCTCTTTGACAGAAGCCGGGAGTTATCAAAACAACGAATATGAGTTTCTTGAAGGAAAGCAATGTCAGCTTTGAGTTGTTTAATATGTGAGAATACCTTCCTCCTTTTAACAGGGTGATTCAATCCCTTTACATTCCAGCTCACAAATTTAAGTGCACTAGCCATTATCGATTACTAATGCATAAAAGGCAGCAGGGATATAAAAAGGCAAGCAATAGCAGTCTGGGAGCAGAAATGTAAACATAGATTCGTAAAATCAAAACATAAACATGTCCTGAGCAATAAAGAAAAACACTAAATACAGTGAGTGATGTTGGAACTGGAAAATCCACCCCACCCACGCAACCCAAAACTAGACGGCTACCAAAAAAAGCAGCTAGCTCTACCAAAAAAATTAACCCAAATATAACTTCCAGATCTGTGTCATTAACAGCACTTCCATATAAATACTATAGCAAATAGTAACTAGTTTATGCACTAGAAAACATAACTACAAATTGGAACATCTTCTGCAGAAATATAAAACTTAATACAGAGAAAATCGGAAGAAAATCAAAACTAACCTACCCGCGAAAAATTATGGAAGAATAAAGGAAGAGAAAGGGAAAAAAAAAGGGAGGAAGGGGAAAATTATAGATTCAAGAAGAGTACTTATCAACCATTTACAGAGAGGAAAAAAAATCAAAAATTTTAAAAAAGGTGAAAAAAATAATAAATAAAAAAATAAAAAATAATCAGCAGTTAAACTGTGAACCAACAAACAGGGAGGCCTTCAAAAAAGACTTCAAACCTCCAAAACAAGTTAGAGGCAATTGTAGAACTCTATAGATAAAGTTATACAAGAATAAAATAGATTACACAAGTACTATTTAAACGTCTATAGGGAAACATTAAGCACAGAATGTCTATTTAAAAAAGACACACCAAATCCAGGGAGAGATTGTCAACAGCCCTTAGAGTTTCAGTAAATAATGTCTGAGTGATTCAAGTAAAGTCTGAGTCCGGAAAAAGTAATTTTACTACGAGAAGTACTTATCCACCATTTTAGTTGGTCCAATCGGGTTCCGAAGATGGCTGGATAGCCGGAAGACTTGCCACAAATGCCTCAGCCTCCTTCACTGACTTAAACCACTTATATTTTCCAGTATTAAGCGTGATTCGTAAATCGGCAGGATTGCGAAGAGAGAGTTTAAAACCACGATCAAAAAGCACTTTCATTACGCCTTTAAACTCAGTGCGCATCTTTAAGATCTGGGGTGTAAAATCCTCCACAAAGCGAATGACTGTATTTTGTAAAGTAAAAGTACCTCTGCGACGTGCCTCTATAATCAAATGGTGTTTTACCTGGTATTGATGAAAACACAAAATTACCGGTCGCGGGCGGGAGCCCAGAATTCCGGGGGGAACGTAGACTTGCCCTTTCGAGCTCAGGCGGGTTCGGAAGCAAATCTTCCCTGAATATCTCACAGAGAAACTCGGCAAAAAACTTCACGGTTGATCCCTGTTCAGTGGCCTCTGGCAACCCAAAAATTCGAAAGTTACAGCGTCTGCTCCGATTCTCGAGATCCACCATTTTGGAAAGGAGTTTGTTATATTTTCCCTCTAAACTGGAACAGAGAGTCTCCAAGTATCGAACACTACTTTCTAAATCTTCAGAAGTCGAATTGATGCGAGATAAGTGTTCGTCCACTAGTGTTGATCCTATCCAGTTTGGCTTCCAGCTGTTTGAAAGCGGTTCTAAATTCCTTTAAAATATCATCTCGGTGTTGTTCCAGCGCAGCGAGGGTCTCAGCCGGCAGAGCCAAAACTTCCTTTCTCCCGGATTTAGAACTCTTGCTAGACATTGTAAGGTAGATGTGTTCACAGGCAAGTGAAAGAAACCAAATAAAGTTCCTAACTAAGGTTTAAAAAATGGCGACATTTAGTGCAAAGATAGCGAAAATAACGGAACAAAAGTTTGGAGCAGCTAAGCAATCGCCATCTTACCGTAAGTCCCCCCAGAGACACACTCTTGATGGTTTGCTACTAAAGGGATCCAGACTTGTCATTCCTGCTTCTGTACACACCAAAATCATCAGTCAAATCCACCAAGGACATCAAGGAATAAAAAAAATGTCACCTAATAGCTAGGCAATCTGTGTGGTGGCCTGGTTCGAGCACACAGCTGGGAGATAATGTAAATCAATGTGAAGCATGCAGAAAACTCCACAAAAATCATGCTGACCTCTCTATCCCTGAATTCCCGGATATTTCATAGCAAATTGCAGGCACAGAGATTTTCGAGCTGAAAAGAGACAAACATCTCCCTGTGGATTAATCCTCATGGAGTGTTGAGGAGTTCAAGCTGTCCTCTGCATCCACAGCACCTGGAAGCTGTAGTCTCTTGCTATGAAATACCAGAGGCACGTGTCTGACGATGGTCCACATGCTTAGAATTCAAAGCTTTTCCTAGGGACTATGAGATCAAACACCAAACGAGCAGTCCACAGACCCCACAGGCAAATGGAGAAACAGAAAGAGCAGTGCAAACTGTAGGCAAAAGACCCCTACAAAGCACTGCCAGGTTATCACTGCACATCTCTTGCTGATGGCTACAGTCCATCAGAGCTGTCAATGGGCCAGAGACTGAGAACAAGCCTGCCTGTTCTTCCTTCCTGTCTCCAACCTCACTTAGACAAAGTGAGAAACTCTGAGACACACAGCGTGAGAAAACAGAGCACACACGATCTCAGACACAGAACAAAAACCTTTGACATCACTCAGGAGTGGTGAAGCTGTTTGAGTTTCAGACCATTTCACTAAAGGAGCAATAGTCTGGCAGCATGCCGCACGATCATTTGTGATCAGAACATCACAAGGTAAAATCAGGTGGAGCAAGCGTGTACTCACGCACCTCCAAAGTCCACGAAAGGTTGAGAAAAGTAGCTTGATCCTTATGACAAGGACCATTTACTTGAGGTGGACACACCTGTTCAAGAACCTCCATCCACTCCAACACTTCCAGGAACCTATACCAGATTGGGTCATTTATTTGTCTCACCACAGAGAAACTCTCCAGGGCAAGTGAGTAAAGAGACAAAATAATCCTTTCACCTTGCTGGAGTAGACAGGTAGTCTACCCTGACCTCCATTAGATTCAGTGTTTTTTATATAGAGTTCTAATGTTAAAAACATTTCACAAAACGAGACCTCTTTAAAAAGAAAGGTACTGATGAAAAAAGGAGGAATACAAAGAGAGAGACAGTCAAAAACAAAGAGAATGACAGTTTTAATGTTGGCAATTCTTTTTTTATTTTTGTGTAGGGAGTTATGTGCTAAGTTATGTGTTAAGTACCAAGTTATGTGCTATGGATAAAGTGAACTGAATCATTTAATTTCAGTGACTATAATTTCAATGCAGTTCTATAGACAAGAAGTATATCACCTAGTTTTTCTTTTTTTTCAAGAAGGTCAGATGTAGTGTTAGTTAATAGTTTATTCCTCTGCTACTAAGTTAGCCGCTCCCACGTGGGAGGACTCCTCATGCTGTATATGCACAGTTATCAATAAAGTTCAGTGAATATGCTCTCCACGGGCATCCTGGTGTGTGCTCTGCACTATTCCTTAATATTGAGCGCAACAGTGATCACACAAAATATTGATTTGATTGAGTTTTTTTTTAACAGTTTTGCTCTTTACAGTATTCTTCTAATATTTAGAAACTTTTCATTATTTTTGAAAGGATCTTCACTTTACAGATTTTTTTTACATGTGCCTAGGACCTTTGCACAGTACTGTATGTCATATTATATAGTATTTAGACTCTATTTCTGCCATACAATAACAAGTTTCACATCATATAAACAGTAATAATAAACATGATTCTGATTCTGGTCATTGCTTTAGTTTACTGTGTCCCGATGAACAAAGTCCTACCCTACCTAACCTGTCTAAATGACCCAGACCTTTGACTACTGACAATGTTCTCATAAACCTTATTTGCATTTGTTCCAGTTTAGTGACATATTTCGTATTTTCTTATTAAAAGTTGACTTCTTGCCCAATTTCAGAAATGCGATACAACATACTGGAAGTGCTCTATAATGCTCCTACAAGCAGTGCTGAATGTTCAGTGAACCAATTAATTTCAATATGAGTATCAGACAGTGCTGTCACAGTTAACTATAACATGTGCTTCCTTGGCCATCCTCTTGCATGAGGTTTGCTCATTTGAAATGCAGGGATTCAATCCCTATCTATCCCAGTGTTGGAATTCCAGGCTGAGGCTCTTCAACACTCTTAATTCCTCTCGACAGACACTTCCTGACCTGCTGAGTTCCTCCAGCATTTTGCGTGTGTTGCTTGGATTTCCAGCATCTGCAGATTTCCTCTTGTTTGTGAAGGTTTACTACCATACGCACAAGGATAGAAGATACAGTTCCAATGAAAATCTTGCTTGCAGCAGCATCACAGGTGCATAGAGCAAATAGGTTAAGACAGCACGCAGAGAAGGAAAAGATTATGAAAATCAAGGCGTTGATACAAAAGAAAAGCACAATTAGAGACAAGCCCATGGTAATGTGGAGGTCCATTGCTGAGGCAAGGTTAATGTGGCGGTCTGTTCAAGAACCTGATGGATGTATTTGATGGTAGCAACAAGAATTGCCCCTATTTCTTGCAGCAGCAAAATGGGCTTCTAACCATCAAACAGTAGGTTAGGCAGTTACAGCAAGAAGAAGGTGTGACCCAGCTGATGGAGATCCTTGGTGAGAAATGTCACCAGGCAGGCGTAGAGGCAGCACCTTTAATGATGAGGAGTGCTGTGCTGTGCCTGTGACAGGCCAGGCTACGCCCACCATTCTCCAAAACCTCTTCTATTTCTGTGCATTGGAATTGCTGTATAAGATCATGAAGGTGATGTGGTCATAGGGAAAATGGGAAGTAGGGTTAGCTCCACACAGACAGCGGGTTGAACCCTGAGAGGCAGGTGCTCTGCTAACTGTGTCACTGCGCTGCCTATTAATATGAGACCTTAAAATATAGGAGTAGAATTGGGCCATTCAGCCAATTGAATCTGCTCCGCTATTTCAACATGGCTGATTTACTTTCCCTCTCAACCCCTTTCTGCTGCCTTCTCCCCATAACACATGACACCCATACTAATGAAGAACAAATCACCTGCTTTAAACATACCCAATGATTTGGCCTCCACAGCCATCTGTGGCAATATATTCCACAGATTCACCACCCTCTGGCTAAAGAAATTCGTCCTCCTTTCTGTTCTAAAGGGCATCACTTGGTCCTATACTCTTGCACTATTGGAAAATTCTCCATGTCCTCCCTATCTGGGTCTTTCAATATTCAAAATGTTTCAGTGAGATCCCCCCTCATTCTTCTCAGTTCCAGTGAGTACGGGACCAGGGCCTTCAAATGCTGCTCATACATTAACTCTTTAATTCCTGGAATCATTCTCATGAACCTCCTCTGGATCCTCTCCAATGCTAGAACGTTTTTCTTATCTCTGAGACCAAAACTGCTCACATGTTCCAAATGTGGTCTGAACAGTATCTTATAAAGCCTTAGCATTAAACCCTTGTTTTTATATTCTTGTCTTCTCGAAATGAATGCTAAAGTTGCATTTGCTTTTTTTTTACCACCGACTCGTTCTACGAGTTAACCCTTAGGGAATCCTGCACAAGGAATCACAAGCCCCTTGGCATGGCTGAATCCTGAACTCACTCCCCATTTAGAAAATAGTCTATGCCTTTATTCCTTCTACTAAAGTGTGTAGTCATACACTTCCCTCCACTGTACTGCATCTGCCACTTCTTTGACAGTTCTCTCTAATCTGTCCAAATTTTTCTGCAGTTGCTGACTGGGAGGCACATACCCTGTCACCCACCGAGCTAAAATAATGCAGCATTACGCAGACATGGAACTGGTGCCACTGGACTCTGCAATTGCATTTCTGCAGCTTTAGTGGCAGCATTAGCAAGCTTGTGAGTCAACATTTTATCGATAATCCCAGAATAAATGTTCTGTATTTAGCAGAAAGTAGTAACAACAATAGTACAGTATTTCACGCTGCCTGGCCTGCTGAGTTCCTCTGGCATTTTGTGTGTTGCTTGGATGTCCAGCATCTGCAGATCTTATTTGCGATTACAGTACTTCATCTTGCGCGTCTCACTTAGAGTTACCTCGTTTCTATACCTCAGCTCAGGCCAAGGCCGAGATAAGAATGTTTGCACTAAATGGGTGAGGGTTGAACAGGAAGGGGTGAGGAAAATGTTTTAACTGCATTCAGATAATTAAACATGTCAGAAGTTGTTAAAATGCTACTGGGAGGTGAGTTTAAAAATACAACCAGCACGTACAGTGCAAAAACTCAGTAATTCAATAAACTGAATAAAACGTTTCCAGAAACAAATTAAGTTTACTCATTTCAGTCCTTTTCTGGGTGGAGGAGCGACACCTCATATTCTGTCCAGGTAACCTCCAACCTGAAGGCATGAATGTTGATTTCTCTCTCTGGTATGGTTTTTTTCTTTTCTTCTTTTTCCCTCCCCTTCCCTCTTTTTCTATTCCCCATTCTGGCCTCTCACATCTTCTCTTCACTTGCCTGTCACCTCCACCTGGTGCCCATACCTTTCCTCGATCTCCTAGGGTCCACTCTCCTCTTCTATGAGGTTCTTTCTTCTCTAGCCCTTCACCTTTTCCACCCAACCATCCTCCTCCCCTCCCCGCGCCCTTTTTTATTCTGGCCTCTTTCCCCTTCCTTCCAGGCCAGATGAAGGGTCTTGGCCAAAAACGCCATCTCTTTATTCATTTCCTTCGATACTGCCTGATATGCTGAGTTCCTCCAGCATTTTGTGTCTGTTGCTCTGTGTTATGTTTTGTTACTTCAAAACGTTAAACTAATACACAGGATTCTGAAATGTGAGTCTACATTCATGTTTACTTTAAGTGAGCTGCATAAGTATCATGTGGTAGTGTCATGACATATGCAATTCGCTTATTTTTACATATAACCCAGAATTAATTATTTAAAAAACCAAGAATGTTCAATCAACAACATATTTACAATAGTAACTTGCATTTCTTCCTCCCTTTCCCCCACCTTCTTACTCAAATACTACTGAATGATTAAATATGCAGCCCTCCTCCCTGCTTAGCTATAAACTGTATCTCAATAGAAAATGCATTTCAACTGCATAATACAACTACGACACACAGGCTGAAAGATTTACTGGTTGTGCAGGCTTTTTCACTCTTGTAGGATCATGTCTTTCCTGACAAAAGGGAAACACTCTGCTTAGCAGGTGAGGCTCGTGACTGTGTAAACAATCTCAGGTTCTGAGGCCTCCTCTGTGCTGTTTGTAGGAGTTGACTCTGAGACTGCAGGAAGTGGTTCTGGTAGTGGTAGCTACCTTTTCTTCTTTTTCTTCTTCTTCTTCTTCTTCTTCTTCTTCTTCTTCTTCTTCTTCCCTTTTCTTCCTCTAGCTTGTGCATCTTGATCTTGGGAAGATGCATTTACTTCACTGGAGTATTCTCTTATTAATCCTTCTATTGCTCCCCTTACATACAGTCCCTCAGGTTGTCATAGCCAGGGGTGGTAGTGGGGAGAAGCTCCCACTTCCTATAAACTGCACCAAATGGTTTTTGACTCAAACAGCCTCTGACAACTAAGTCCAACTCTTGGCCTTCACGTGGGGCTTAGCTACTAGGCCCAACGGAACTGTTTCTACTGAGAAGAGAAAGGGCCAAGGCGGGCCACTGGCGCCTCAAAACCAGTTGCTTCGGGCAGGTGGGGCTTGGACAGCAGCCCGCCTAGGAGAAGGAAAATCTGATTTTAAACCTCTGCTGCCTTGCAGCCATACCTACCCATGGAGAAAGGCTTCGGGAGTAGACCCCGAGGAAGAAATCCTGAGCCGGGGTCCCGGATGTTGATGTTGTTTACAACTTCACTTTGTGACAATGCTGATGCCAAGCATTTGCCCTTCCCTTGGACTACATCAGTGACATGGAGAGGGGGAACCCACTGCATGGGCAACAGCCGGTTCTTCAATTCTTCCCACCCAGGCTTGAACCCTGGAGAGGACACAGTCCACCAGAGGGGCAAACCCATGATACCCCATGGATCGACAACTGCCTTTACAATCTGTTTTCTCCTCTTGGCTTCTCATCCACAACATCATCTGATGAATCCTCTGTTTTCGTATCTCCATTGACTCCTTTCTTTCTGGCCTTCCGTTCATCAGGCTGGGCTTAGGTCTTTGCATCTACTTTTACGAGTAGCTTTCTGTCTCCCATTTGAAGTCCATTCAATAATCTTAATGCACACATTTTTTTTCTTTTATTTTGGCTCTTTATAGTTTCAAAAGCCAAATGCTTGCATTTTCCTGAAGCTTCATGAACTCTCTTCCAGCTTACACCCCACAGAAGCTCCAACTTCCACCATCTGTGGAGGAAGCATGCAGTGCATGGCCCATGATATCATTTGGTGCATGATGAATCACACAGCAAGGAAATGTTGCAGTCACTTTCACCAAGAACACTGCACGTGGGGAGATAGATCCTATTTATAGACAGCAGTTTCTTTGCTGAATTCAACCAAACAAATTCACATACATTTCCTCTGACATCTTTGCTGAAGTTTAGAAGAATGAGGGCAGACCTCATTGAAATATATTGAATATTGAAAGGCCTAATACCTAAGAGAAGTGGAGAAGAGGATTCCTATAGTGGGGAGTCTACAACCAGAGGCACAGCCTCAGAATACAAAGGCATCCCTTTAGAATTTCTTTACCCAGAGGGTGGTGAATCTGTGGAATTCATTGCTGCAGATGGCTGTGCGGGTCGTCACTGAGTGTATTTAAAATGGGGGATCTAGCATCTGCAGATTTTCTCTTGTTTTTTAAATGGAGGTTGATAGGTTCTTGATTTGTAAGGGCATCAAAGGTTGCAGAGAGAAGTCATGGAGGATAAATCAGCCATGGTGGAATGGCAGAGGAGACTTGATAGGCTGAATGGCCTAACTTTGCTCCTGTGTTTGATGATCTTATTTAATATGTTCTCCAACCACTTTAATGCAGTTAACTTATAATTTCCTGACTTCTGCTTCTCCACCTCTGAGCACATGGACTTTAGTACAACACTTCGCTTTCTGTAGGACTAACCAGCACAAAAGGTGAAGAAAAGACCGACATCAGTAAGGGATGATGTCCTTCACTCAGATAAATTGTGAAGACTTGGCAATTAACAATCTGGTTAACATAAATTTTCAGCACTTTGTCCTTTTCCCCTGTGGTTCTTGACCTTGGCTGGCGCTTCTTGCGAGTTCGCGAGGGACCAATATTCTTGCGGACAGGTTTACTAGAGCGGTTGGGAGTAGTTTAAACTAAAGTGGCAAGGGGGTGGGAACCAGTATGATAGAGCTGAGGATGAGCCAACAAGTAGATGATGTATATAATATGAATGTAAGGAAGGACAAGCCAATGATTGGGTATAAATGCAGACAAAGCGGAGTTAAGTTGTACCACAGAGGCAAAACACAAAAGGGTCGTAAAGAGAGCTTTTGGTACATTGGCCTTTATAAATCAAAGTATTGAGTATAAGAGTTGGTATGTTATGGTGAGGTTGTATAAGGCATTGGTGAGGTTGAATTTAGAGTATTGTGTGCAGTTTTGGTCACCAAATTACAGGAAGGATATTAATAAGGTTGAAAGAGTGCAGAGTAGGTTTACAAGGATGTTGCTGGGACTTGAGAAGCTGAGTTACAGAGAAAGGTTGAATAAGTTAGGACTTAATTCCCTGGAGCATAGAAGAATGAGGGGAGACTTGATAGAGGTACATAAAATTATGATGGGTATAGATAGAGTGAATGCAAGCAAGGTTTTTCCACTGAGGCTAGGGGAGAAAAAAACCAGAGGACATGGGTTAAGGGTGAAGGGGGAAAAGTTTAAAGGGAACATTAGGGGGGGACTTCTTCACACAGAGAGTGGTGGGAGTGTGGAATGAGCTGCCAGATGAAGTGGTAAATGTGGGCCCACTTTTAACATTTAAGAAAAACTTGGTCAGGTACATGGATGAGAGCTGTATGGAGGGATATGGTCCAGGTGCAGGTCAGTGGGACTAGGCAGAAAAATGGTTCAGCACAGCCAAGAAGGGCCAAAAGGCCTGTTTCTGCGCTGTAATGTTCTATGGTTCTATGGCAAAGAATTCAGGACTGATAATGCTTTATTTAAATGTGCGTAGCATTCGGAATAAGGTGGATGAATTTGTAGCGCAATTACTTATTGGTCGATATGACGTTGTTTCAACGTTTCAAAGGAACATTTAATGTCAGGGAAATGTGTACAATATACATCCTGATAATGTTTTGCTTAGTTAAATGTTATAACCCTAAAGCCCTCCTCCCTTCCACGCGTAAGCGGCTGTAAGCCTCCCCCACCAGCAAAAAAAAAAGCATCGGCTCCCGCCACTGAGCACTCAAGTGTGCAGCAAAGACACAGACTTGCAGTACCCCAAAGACTACTCATTCACCGAGTATATGACATACCATGGGTTCTCTCTTTCTCTCTCTAATAAGGTAGAAAAAGATGTCTCTGTTTCACAGTGAGAAGGGAGACGTAACAAACAACTCACTGATTTGCGATGTTAAAAGGCTGTTGCGTCACTTTTTCTGAGCTCTGTGCCCAAAGATCTCAGGTCTCTGGGCACACAGACAACGATCTTCCAGCTCCCACAACACACTGGTCTGTCAGGGCACTGACCTTCGATCCGCCCGGCCCCAGAGCCCTGAGATCCTAGGAGAGCTGAACTCTTAGACCGTGCCCTTGGCATGTCGGATAGCGGCCAGTCATGAAACCACGAGAGCGGGTCCCATTCCCGTAAGGAACTGAAGTCAGCGTGTAACTCCAGGTCAGGGTCTTCAAATGCAGCTGTTTCTGAAGATGCAAGCAAAGGAGTCACCTTGGACTACGTTCAGTGCGGTCATCACTGAATCATTGCTGAAAGAAGGTGACAAAGGGTCAGAGAATATTGAATCTTTGTGGATGCAGTTAAGAAACTGCAAGGGTAAAAAAGTCATTATGGTAATCGTAAACAAGAGAAAACCTACAGATGCTGGAAGTCCGAGCAACGGAAAAATGCTGGAGGAACTCAGCAGGCCAGGCAGCATCTATGGAAAGAAGTACAGTCCGAGACTCTAGTCTTGGCCTCTAAATAGTAGCCAAGATGTGGGGTTGAGATTGCAAAGGGAGCTGGAAAAAGCAGGTAATAAGGGTAATGACACAATTGTAATGGGGGGACTTCAATATGCAATGGGATTGGTAAAATCAGGTTGGTGTCATTTCACAAGACAGGGAATTTGTTGAATGCCTGTGAAATGGCTTTTTAGAGCAGCTTGTGCTTGAGCCTACTTGGAGAAAGGCTATCTTAGATTGGGTGTCATTTAATAACCCAGATCTTATTAATGGAAAGGAACCCTTAAGAGACAGTGATCAAAATATGATTGAATTCATACTGTAATTTGAGAGGGAGAAGTATAAGTCAGATGTATCAGTGGAATAAAGGGAATTAGAGGCCTGAGAGAGGAGCTTGCCCAGGTGGAATGGAGGAGGACACTGGTGAGGATGACAGCAGAGAGAGCTGGCTGAAGTTTCTGGGAATCGTTCACAAGGTGCAGGATAGACGTGTCCCACAGAGGAAGAAATTCTCAAATGACAGGGGTAGGCAACTGTGGCTGACAAGGGGAAGTTAAGGATTGCATAAAAGCCAAGAAAGAGCATATAAGGTAGCAAAAGTGAATCAAAAGTTGGACATTTCAGAAGCTTTTAAAATCCAACAAAAGGCAACTAAGAAAGCTGTAAGAAGGGAAAAGATGAAATATGAGAACAAACTAGCCAATAATATAAATGAGGATTCCAAATGTTTTTTCAGTTATATAAAGAATAAAAGGGAGGTGAGAGTTGATATTGGACCACTGGAAAATGATACTGGTGAGGTAGTAATGGGGACAAAGAAATTTCAGGTGAACTTAATTGGGACTTTGCCTCTGCCTTCACCGTGGAAGACACTAGCAGTGTGCCAGAGGTCTGTGAGTGTCAGGGAGCAAGGGAAAAAATGCTAGGCAAACTCAAAGGTCGTAAGATGGATAAGTCACCTGGATCAGATTGACGACATCCCAGAGTCCAGAGAGATAACAGATGCATTAGTCATGATCTTTCATGAATCACTTGATTCTGACATGGTCCTCGAGGACTGGAAGATTGCAAATGTCACTCCACTCTTTGAGAAGGGAGGAAGGCAAAAGAAAGGAAATTATAGGCCAGTTAGTCTAACCTCAGTGGTTGGGAAAGTGTTGGAGTCTATTACTAAGAATGAGGTTTTGGGGTACTTGGAGACTAAGTCAAAGTCTTTAAAGAGAAATTGTGCCTGACAAATCTGTTAGAGTTCTTTGAGGCAGTAACAATCAGGGTGGACAAAGGAGAGGCAGTGGATATCACTTACTTGGATTTTCAGAAGCTGTTTTATAACAGCTGCTTAACAGGATTAAATCTTATGGCACTACAAGAAAGATACCAACATGGATAGAGGAATGGCTGACAGGTAGGAGGCAGTGAGTGGGATTAACAGGGGCCTTTTCTGGTTTGCTGCCAGTGACCTCTGGTGTTCCTTGGGGTCATTATTGGGACTGCTACTTTTCACATTGTTTGTCAATGATTTGGAATTGTTGTGTATGTGGCCTGGTTACACAACAATGCTGTTAATAAAATCGCTGGAGACAGGAGCTAAGGTTCATGGTTTTTTCCTGGCAGAAACTGAACTTGGCACACATGTAAAGATCAATACTCGCCTAATAACGCATGCTCAATATGCGCCTAATAGCGCATTCAACGACGTGTTACTAAAACATAAAGTTGTCCCTTATTATACTGTAGGCTATACAGTACAGGAATTGATGGCTTTGTGGCAAGTTTGCGGATCATGCAAAGATAGATGGAGGAGCAGGCAGTGCTGAGGAAGCAAAGCGATTTCAGCAGGACTTAGACAAATTGGAAGAATAGGCTAAAAAGTGGCAGATGGAATACAGTGTTGGGAAATTTATGATAATGCATTTTGGTAAAAGGATTATTATCTAAATGGGGAGAAGGTTCAAACATCTGAGGTGAAGAGGGACTTAGGAGTCCTTGTGCAAGACTCACAGAAGATTAATTTACAGGTTGTGTCATGGTCCCTTCTGGCAATCCCACACCTTCCTAGTTACCTCAGGAATTGGGCCTCAATCTCCTCGTTTAGTTCCCAATCATTCCCAGGTTCCACTAACTACACACACCTGCTTTCCATCAGAAAACGCAGGATAAAGACCCTGTGATCACAACAGGGAGCTGCCAGTTTGTTGGTCGACTCTGGTGTGAGTAACCTCATTTCATGTTTCTTAGGATTGCCAGTTCTAAGTATAGCATTGCTCCTGGATACCAATTCCATGCTTTCTATGTTGATAACGCCTCCTGACTCTGCCTCTGCACTTGGGTTCGTCCACCGCCATGCTTGAGTAACAGAACAAACTGGCCATAATGAGTCCAGTGGACACGGATCCCGTACAACAGGCCCTCGCCAGTCAGGGCTGTCTACTGGGTGCCCATGAGCAACTACTTAGAGGGGTCACAGAAAACCTTTGGACGCTCTCCACGAACGTACAGAAGGTCAGTGAGCAGGTGGACCGAGTTTCGGCTTCCCCTTCTCCGTCCCCTCCAAGAACCCCGACTACCCAAACCGCACCCCTCGGGATGGCGTCGCCCCTGGGATCAGTAACACAGTCCCCTCGAGAGCCATACGTGCCTGAGCCCGAACCCTACGCTGGGGACCTAGGGAGGTGATGGGCCTTCCTGTTACAACGCTCCCTGGTCTTTGAGCTACAGCCACGTACCTACACTTCAGATAAATCCAAGATTGCGTACACCATGGGGCTGTTACGAGGGGATGCCTTGTCTTGGGCAACCAAGATATGGGATAACCGACCAAAGGTTTGTTCCTCCTTCCCCTCCTTTGTTGCTGAAATGAGGAAGGTCGTCGAACAACCCATTCGCAGTAAGGACGCCGCTAAACGCTTGCTGACTCTTTGTCAGGGTTCGCGAAGTGTAGCAAGGAATTCTATCAAGTTCCGAACCTTAGCCATTGACTCAGAGTGGAATGACGAGGCCCTACGGGAGGTGTTTCCACAGGGTCTCTCAGGTACGATAAAGGATGAGTTGGCCACGAGGGATGACACGGATTGTCTGGACTCTCTGATCTCACTGGCCACTAGATTAAATAATCGACTTCAAGAGCGGCTGAGAGAAAGAACCAGTCACCCCGCTCCTCGGGGAAGCCCATGGTCCACCCTATCAGTCGCAGCCAGCCTCCGTTCCCCAGCCGCTCCAAGTGCAGCTCCTGCTCCGACCGTCCCCACCACCCTGGGGGAGGAACCGATGCAGCTGGGACGGAACCGGCTCTCCCCGGCCGAATGACTTCGGAGGTGGAGAGCTGGGGATTGTTTCGATTGTGGCCAGCCAGGACACTTCCAGGATACCTGCCCTCAGTGGCCAGAAGGTTGGGATCACCAGTGAAAAAGGTGAGCCAGACGATACTCCCTTCAGCCCCCCAGACGGATGCAGATCCTGGCGACCGTGAATTACCAACGACAGTCTCTATCTGTATCTGCTGTGGTGGATTCCGGCACCGAGGGCAATCTGCTGGACGAGGACATAGCCTCCCAGGCTGGAATACCTCACGAGCCGCTAACTACCCCCCTGGAGGCCCAGGCCCTGGATGGAAAACTGCTGGCTCGGGTGACCCACTGTACGCTGTCCCGCCCTTGATCCTATCCGGCAACCAACGATTCAGTCTCATTTGTTCACCTCAAGCCCCGGTAGTTCTAGGGTATCCATGGTTGACCCAACACAACCCCCATATCGACTGGTCTACCGGCAGGATAGCCAAATGGAGCCAGTCTTGCTACGCCAACTGTCTGCGGTCCGCCCATCTCCCAGGGAAGCTACCGCGACTCTGCCTGCCCCGGAACCCCTCGATTTGTCCCAAGTCCCCACAGAATACTATGACCTGGGACTGGTATTCAGTAAACAACAGGCCCTTTCTCTGCCCATATGATCGTGCCATCGACCTTCTCCAGAGGGCCCCGCTACCCGCCAGTCGCCTTTTTAACCTACCCTGACTGGAGAGAGAGGCCATGGAGAAATACATCAGCAAGTCCCTCACAGACCTTCATCTTCCCTGGTAGGCACCGGTGTCTTCTTTGTAGAAAAGAAGGGCGGACTGCTTCATCCTTGTATTGATTATGGAGGCCTGAACAGTATAACAGTTAAGAAAATGTACCCTCTACCCCTCATTAGTTCGGCTTTTGAACCACTGCATGGAGCCACCATTTTCTCAAAGCTGGATCTTCATAACGCATACTATCTAGTCAGGGTGAGGGAGGGGGACAAGTGGAAGACGGCCTTCAATACACCTCTGAGCCACTTTGAATATTTGGTCATGCTGCTTGGCCTCACCAATGCTCCTGCAGTTTTTCAAGCCCTCATTAGTGACGTACTGAGGGACTTTATTAATTGGTTTGTATTTGTTTACCTTGATCATATCCTGATATTTCCTAGCATCCCCATGTTCACCATGTCCGTCAAGTCCTCCAGAGACTGTGGGAAAACCAATTATTTGTGAACGCAGAGAAATGTGATTTCCACGTTCCTTCGGTCAGCTTCCTGGGTCATATCATCGGGAGCGGGCAGGTGAGAGCAGACCCCGAGAAGATCCGGGCAGTGGAAGAATGGCCTAGGCCCAAGACCTGCAAACAACTTCAACGATTCCTGGAGTTTGCAAACTTCTTCCGCCGATTTATCAGAGACTACAGTCAGGTGGTGGCCCCCCCCCTTGCCTACTACCCCCTTCTGTTGGGACTCTGAAGCTGACTCGGCATTCACCAACCCGATGAGGCGTTTCACCACCGCTCCCATCCTGGTCCATCCAGACCCAGCCCGTCAATTCATTGTCGAGGTGGACACCTCTAACTCTGGGATAGGAGCAGTCCTGTCCCGATGATCAAGTTCGGATGAAAAGCTTCATGCCTGCGCCTTCTATTCTCATCGACTGTCCCCCGCCGAGCGGAATTACGATGTGGGGAATTGGGAACTCCTGGCAGTCAAACTAGCATTGGAAGAATGGAGGCACTGGCTGGAGGGGGCAGAACAACTGTTTGTGGTATGGACTGATCATAAAGACCTGGGGTATATTCAGAACGCCAAATGTTTGAACTCCCGCCAGGGCCGTTGGGCATTATTTTTTGGATGGTTCAAGTTTTCCCTCGCATACTGTCCAAGGTTGAAGAACAGGAAGCCGGACGCGCTCTCCCACCAATACGACTCCAAGGAGGAGACTTCCAGCCCAGGGACCACCCTCCCACCATCCTGCGTGGTCGCCACCCTCACTTGGGGGATCGAGTCCAAAGTAAAAGAAGCCCAGCGGGACGACCCTGACCCCGGCAATGGACCCGGCGATCGCCTTTCTGTGCCCGTTTCCGTCAGGTCTCAGGTTCTTCAATGGGGGCACACGTCTCGGTTTGCCTGCCACCCCGGGAGTGATCAGACCCTAGCGCTCCTGAAAAGACACTTTTGGTGGCCGTCCATGGAGGCAGATACCCGTTCCTGTGTCTTGACATGTTCCATCTGTGCCCAGGGAAAAGCCTCTCATTGGCCACCTGCGGGTTTACTTCGTCCTCTACCTGTCCCTGGTCGTTCCTGGTCTCACATTGCCCTAGACTTTGTCACTGGTCTACCCCCTTCACATGGGAATACCACCGTACTCACCGTGGTAGACCAGTTCTCCAAGGCGGTGCACTTCATAGCCCTCCCTGAACTCCCTTCCTCTCAAGAAACCACAGATCTTCTCGTCCACCATGTCTCCTGCCTCCACGGAATCCCCACAGACATCATCTCCGATCGAGGTCCCCAGTTCTTCTCACAGGTATGGAAGGCCTTCTGTCAAGCCTTAGGTGCATCGGTCAGCCTGTCGTCCGGCTTCCACCCCCAGGTGAATGGGCAGACGGAACGGGTCAACCAAGACCTGGAGGCGACGCTACGCTGTGTAACAGCAAACAACCCGTCAACTGGGAACGACCATCTCCCGTGGGTTGAGTATGCCCGCAACTCCCTGGTGAGCTCTGCCATTGGGAGGTCTCTGTTCGACTTTTCCCTTGGGTACCACCCCCGCTGTTCCCCACACAAGAAGAGGAGATTGCGGTACCGTCGGTTCAGGACCATATCGATCGGTGCCTGAAGGTTTGGGAGGAGACATGTACAGCCCTACTCAGATCAGCAAAACGCAATAAGAAGCAGGCCAACTGACACCGGACTCCAGCGCCTCAGTACCAGCCGGGGCAGATGGCGTGGCTTGCATCCAAGGACATCTTGCTCAAGAACGAGCATAGAAAACTCGCCCCTCGTCTGCTAGGACCATTCAAGGTCGAAATTGTTATCAATCTTGCAGCGGTCTGCCTAAAACCACCAAGATCTATGCTCATCCACCTGACTTTTCATGTATCCCAGTTAAAGCCAGTCTCCATCAGCCCCTTGTGTCCCCTGGCTGAGACTCCCCTACCTGTCCGTATCATCGACAACCATCTGGCATACACCGCCCGAAGACTACTGGATGCACGCCGTAGGGGCAGCGGTTTCCAATACCTGGTGGACTGGGAAGCATTCCTGGGTCCCCCACTCCTTCATCCTAGACCCTTCCCTCATCCAGGAATTTCATCGGCACCATCCAGACAGGCCTGGAGGATTGCCGGGAGGCTCCCATTGAGGGAGGGGTACAGTCATGGTCCCCTCTGGCAATCCCCCACCTGGCTATTTACCTCAGGAATTGGGCCTCAATACCCTCGTTTAGTTTCCAATCATTCTCAGGTTCCACTAACTACAAACACCTGCTTTCCATTAGCAAATGCAGGATAAAGACCCTGTGACCACAACAGGGAGCTGCCAGCTTGTTGGTTGACTCCGGTGTGAGTAACCTTGTTTCATGGTTCTTAGGATTGCCAGGTCTAAGTATAGCATCGCTACTGGATATCGATTCCATGCTCGCTACATCAATAATGTCTCCCGGCTCTGTCTCTGTGCCTGTGTTCTGCACTTGGGTTTGTCCACCGCCACAGTCATGTAACAGGTTGAATCTTTGGTAAAGAAGGCAAATGCAATGTTGGCATTTATTTCAAGGGGAATAGAATATAAAAGCAAGGAGATAATGCTGAGCCTTTATAAGACATTAGTCAGATCGCACGTGGAGTATTATCAACGATTTGTAGCCCCATATCTCAGAATAGATGTATTGTCATTGGAGAGAGTCCAGAGGAGATTCTCGAGAATGATCGGGGAATGAAGGGGTTAACATCTGAGGAGCACTTGGCAGCTTTAGGCCAGTAATCACTGGAATTTAGAAGAATGCAGGGGGATTTCATTGAAACTTACTGAATGTTGAAACGTATATCTAGGGTGGAGGTGGAGAGGATGTTTCCTCTGGTGGGAGTATCCAAACTAGAGGGCACAGCCTCAAAGTTGAGGGGTGACCTTTTAGAACAGAGGTAAGGAGGAATTTTTTTTTTAGACAGAGAGCAGTAAATCTGTGGGATGCTCTGCCACAGACCAAGTCCATGGGTATATTTAAGGCGGATGTTGTTGGTTTCCTGATCGGTCAGGGCATCAAAGGATTATGGCAAGAAGTCATGTGAATGGGGTTAAGTGGCATCCAGGATCAGCCATGATGAAATGATGGCACAGACTCGATGAGATGAACAGCCTAAATCTGCTCCTATGTCTATGGTCTACTTTCAGTGTAGCAATCTATCCTTTATTATTCATCTAAGCAACCTCTGCCATTCATAGTCCTCTTCCTTGCTTTTTGCAAATTTCAGATTTTAACTGTTCCATCACAGTTGGTGACTATTCCATTAAAGGAACATAATGCACATTAATGGAACATCAACTGTTGTAATAAATTTGCTGACACTTGAGAGGGTCAGCAACTTTACATTCCATGCTGGTCATTTTGGAGGACCTGTCCTGAGCCCCTCATGGAGATGCAATTATGAAAAAAGCCTAGTGGCTTCCTTTGGAGTTCGTGAAGATTTGGTATGACATCTGAAACTTTGACAAACTTCTATAGCTGTGCAGTACATTTACAGGCTGCATCACAGCCTAGTATGGAAACACCAATACCCTTGAACTGAAAATCCTGCAAAAAGTAGTGCAAATGGCTCAGTTCATTAGGGTAAAGTCCTCCCAGCATAAGTCCATAAGCTCTCTTCTTGTTTTGCTATCAGCAAGAAGGTACAGGGGTCTCTGGACTCACCCCATCATTGAAACATTCTCACAACCTATGGACCCACTTTCAAGAGCTCTTCATCTTGTGTTCTTGGTATTTATTGTTTTCTTATGTTTTATGATTATTATTACTTTCTGTTTCCACTTACACAGTTTGTCTTTTGCACACTGGTTGAATGCCCAAGTTGGGTTCAATTCCTGCCATTGCCTGTAAGCAGTTTGTACGTTCTCCCCGTTAACCGTGTGGGTTTCTTCCCGATACTCTGGCTTCCTCCCACAGTCCAAAGACATACCAGTTGGCCATTGTAAATTGCCCAATGATTAGGCTAGGATTAGATCGGGGGATAGCTGGGTGACATGGCTTGAAGGGCTGGAAGGACTCAATGTATCTCAATCAATCAGTCAATTGATAAATAAATAGGTAGATAAATAAAATGTATGTCAGGATTGTATTTGATATACTTTGATAATAAATTTACTTTGAATTGACAGCTAGGTAAGATGGCCTGCCACTAGAACACTGGAAGCTCTCATGTGGAACTTTTCCCTTTTAAAATACTCCTTTAAATATCATTACAACCCAGCCCTTTCCAGCTATCCTTTCTGTACATTTTGCTTTAATAGTTCTCTGGCTGAGCACGTTATTATATTGGAATTGTACAAAAGCAAGTTGTTATGTTGCTGTGAATCTCGGAAACCATACAGCCAGCTTCTCTTCTGTGAAATGTATTCTGGAGATTGTCAACACAATTCACAGCATCTCAATTCAAACTTTCTCATTGTCTCTTTTCCCTTTCTGCAGGATTGATGGGCATTAGCCGAAAGAGAGTGGCAGCAGTACATCATTGCACCAGCATGTTGCCTTGGAAGGAGGATTTGCAGTTCAATACAAGTTCTCCCCTGTGACGCTGCACCAGAAACAAGATAGAGATTTGTTCTTCTGCCTACCAATGTCTTGTTAAATGCCTGTACAGTCTAAGCTTAGCTGCTTTCTCCAAGCTTGGACCAATAATTTTTCTATGTTTGATTTGAGTTATGAGGGAGAAAGAACAAGTTCAGCTTGTCTTCCTTGGAATGGAAGAACTGATGGGGGGGGGGTATACAAAAGTTATGAGGGGCGTAGATAGGGAGATAGTAGGAAATCTTTCTCAATAATGGATGTATTTAAAGTACAAGGCATAGATTTGAAATATTGGATAAAGAAGTTTAGAGGGCATTTGAAGGAGGTTTTTTTCACCTTGAATGTAGTTAGAATCTGGAAGGAACTATGAGGGGTAGAGATAGGGTGAGTACATGCAGGTTTTTTAAGCCTCAAATTCGGTGAGACTAGAACTAGAGGTCATAGGTTTAAAGTGAAAGGTTTAGGGGGAATCTACGGAAAAATGTCATTCAGAGGCTGGTGTCAGAGTGGAATGAGCTATGAGCAGAAGTGGTAGATGTAGGATCAACTGCAACATTTAAAAGAAGCTTGGATAGGAGCTTGGATGGGAGTAAGTTTGAGAGACATAGTCCAGGTGCAGGTAGATGGGCCTAGACAGAAGTCAACACTGACAAGATGGGCCATAGGGCCTGTTGCTGTGCTGTAGTTCTCTGTGACTCTGAACTACTTGGGTTGAAGGCAGAGGTAAGTCTTCACAACATCTGAGAAATAGGTAGATGAGCTCTTGAATCGGTCAAATGCTGGGACTATCATAGATTCGGAGACTTGAGATCCACGCCTTATTATCAACAAGCCTACTAGGTAGTACCTTTCAGAGTTAAATCTTCTCAGAAAGATCCCATGGCAATTACTTGAACACACTTGACATTTTGCAGTATGGTTTTTAACTGAAAGAAAATCAGAAATGCTGGAATAACTCAGCTAACCAAGCAGCACCTGTGGAAAAAGGCTGATGGCTGAAGGGTAACAACTATTTGTGAATCTGGCTCCCCTCCTTCCTGATGTCTTTCATTCGATAAATGTTATTCTCAGTAACACCCTAAATCTTCAGTCTCTGTAATCAGCTTATGAATTCTCCAAATCTGAAAGGTGATCCACATTGATATAAATTCACCTATCAAAAAAATCTATTTTCAATTTGTTCCCTGAATCCCTTTGGAAAAAATCGTCAAACTTAGTGCATCAGATGTTAAATTAGGCATACAGATTACACATCCCAAATTTTGCTATGAAAGAGTCCTCAGTTATATTAGAAAGGTTTACATTATTGGTGACGAGTAGGTTGTATTTGATTTCTAACATGTTATACAGATACTGTAATTGTGATAAGAATCGATAAATGGAGAGTTGGAAATCCTAATAGTTACCATCATATCACTAAAATGTCAAGTACAGGTGAGCCAATTTAAATTCAGCTCAGAGCAGTTTAAACATGCTTGTCCTATGGTTCAATAAGAGCTTGAAAATACTGTTTGAAAGTTTCCATTTTAGCCCACATAGGGAAATAATTTATCTTAATTTCCACTTGCAAAGACAAAATGAATTGGCAAAGCCACAGTTACTAAGAAGTTCATTATTTATTCCTTTATTACATTATCATTTATCACATAACATTTACTATAATTGGGGGCATTTGATTATAAAGTTGCTCAGAGATTTTTATATTTAAATTAATTATCCAAATTTCAACATGGGTGGATTGGCTCTTTGGGTCAAAATTACTTCAAACCATATGATTTTTTTTACAAGCTACAGTCAACTATACTTTAGAAGCAATTCATTGACTAAAGGATGCTAAGCTGAGGTTTTTAAAGGTAGAATATGAATGCAAGTTATTCTTTTGACTTTACACGTAATGACCTGATTTGTAAAAATGACAGGCAGGAAATGAAACATTTTGGTTTACGCACATTCAGCAGTCCAGTGCAATTACATTTTTCCGGCATGAACCATACAAAGTGCTAGTAGAACTCAGTCAGGCAGCATCTTTAGAGGGGAATAAACAATTGACATTTCAGACAGAGACCCTTCATCAGTTCATCTCCTTACATCTTCAACACCTTCCTGATGAAAGTCTTCAGCTTCTATTTACTATTTATTTCCCTCCTTGGATGCTGCCTGACCCATTGAGTTCCTCCAGTATTTTGTGTGTTTTGCTCAAGTCCTGAAGCTTCCCTCATTTCATTTCACCCCCTTTCCCTCTGGAATCACTGCCCCCCGACCAGAAGTCCTGCTCCTGACCTCTCACCCCCTTCACCCCGTTCCTACTTCTAAACTAATGCTTACATGCCCACACTGTCCCCATAAACCGTCCTTACAAACCTGATGGGTATTGCAGCTAACTAATCTTTCATTTCCTTCTGAGAATTCTAAATCCTGGATTTCTATACTCAACAGCTTCAAGGGAGCACCTTTACCCAAGAGGCCACCTCCAGGGAAATCGGAATGCGGAATAAATATCAGTGACACATAGATTCCAAAAAAAAACATCTGACTCCCATAAAGTTTAAATACCCGTCAGTCTACAACTTGAATATTTTCTAAGATTCTGTTTTGTAGCTTTCTGGTATAGAGAATTTGTGACTTTCTGAGAGAAGAAAGTTTTTATTATCTCTGTTTTAGATAGTGATCCTTTTCTGAGCCCATACACCCCATTCTAAATGCCCCTAATAGGAAATCATTCACATAGCATCTACCTGTTAATACATGATTTTTTAAATGCCTTGTCAAAACCCAATTAATATTGGAATCTAGCATTCTCCTACTGGCCTATAGATTCCTGCATCTTGTCTTCCTCCTTTCTTGAATAAAAAAATCAAGAGTTCAGCTTTATTTGTCACATGTACGTTGAAACGTAGTGAAATGGCCACAGCCAGTAAATGAAGAATTACGGGAAGAATCCAGAGATCATAAACACAAGAGATTCTGCAGGTGCTGGAAATCCAGAGCAACACACACAAAATGCTGGAGAAACTCCGCAGGTCAGGCCAGAGATCAGGTTGGAGCACTTCTAAGATTGGAGGCATTTCATTGTAAATACTGTGAAATAGTGACATTATATTTGAGTTTTCTATTTTCTCGGAAACATCCCCAGAATCCAGAGGCTTGTTATCTGATTACAACCAATGTACTCACTGCCTCTGCAGCACTTTCTTTGGGGCCCAAAAATGTGTTGGTCAGGTCCAATGATTGTCTCATTATTTTACACCAGTAATAGTTTAAAATTTCTTCCTCCCTTTTTGCCTGTAATTCTCCATTATTACTAGGATATTTTACTGTCTTCTTCAGTGAAAACCAGTCCTAAATAATTATTTAGAATCTCCGTTGTTTTTAATTTCCTGGACCTCATTCATGATTAGATCACTAATTATCTTTGTCAGCCTTGACCCTTTACCCTACCTGTGGAAGATCTTAGACCATAAGACATAGAAGCAGAATTAGGCCATTCAGCCCATTGAGTCTGCTCCACCAATTCATCATGGCTGATAGCAATTCCACTCAACCCCATATACCTGCCTCCCCCCACCTCCATAACCTTTGGTGCTCTGATCAATCAAGAAACTATCAACTTTTACTTTAAATATACCCATGGGCTTGGCCTCCACAGCTGTTTGTGGCAGAGCATTCCACAGATTCACTACTCTTTGGCTAAAAAAAATTCCCCTGTACTTCTGTTCTAAAAGATCACCCCTCAGTTTTGAAGCTGTGCCCTCTATTTCTGGATACCCCCACCGTAGGAAACATCCTCTCCTCATCCACCTTATCTGGTCCTTTCAACATTTGGTAGGTTTCAATGAGATCCTCCTCCCTCACATTCTTCTAAATTCCAGTGAGTACAGGCCCAAAGCTGCCAAACGCTCCTCATATGTTAACCCCTTCATTACTGGAATCATCCTCCTGAACTTCCTCTGGACTCCCTCCAATGACAACACATCATTGTGTGTTATGGGGCCCAAAACTGTTGACAATATTCCAAGTGCGGCCTGACTAGTGTCTTATAAAGCCTCAACAGGAACTATAGGGAGTACACAGAGTCACAGGTTAAAGCAGAATTGAAAAAGTCTATTCATCCCCCACATCCATGATAATCAATGGACACTTGCCACAATTGTCTTTATGCAAACTCTCTCCTTCTTAAATGCTGTCAGCAAATCTGTTTCCTCCATTCTGTTAGTCCATGTGTTCCAGGTACGATATTCACTATCCCTTGGGTGAAAAATATGTCACCTCCCTCTCAGATCCCTCTAAAACTGTTACCCCTTGCACTAAATCTATCTCCTCTCGTTTTATTCACCTCTGACGTACTGTAGTCTATCCTAAAGGTAACCCTCATGACTTTATATACTTCCATCATGTCCAATGAAAACAGCCCTCATCTCTCAAGTTTCTATTCATAACTGAAATGCTCTGTCCAAGGCAACATCCTGGTGAATCTTCTCTGCACCCTCTCCGATGCTATCACATCACTCCTACAGAGTGGCAACTAGAGACCCATCTGAGGCCTGACTAATATTTATGGAGCATAACCTCCCTGTACCTGCACTTGTATTCAATGAGGGTCAGTATCCCATTTGCCTTCCTAACCACAGTATTTACCTGCACAGCTACCTTCAAATATCTTCAAACTGGTACACCAAATTGTCCTGTATTTATTGAGGTACAGCGAGGAATAGGTCCTTGCGGCTCTTCAAGCTGTGCCATCCAGCAACCTTCGATTTAACCCTAGCCTAATCACGAGACAATTTACAATGGCCAGTTTGCCTAAACCTGTGTTTCACCAGTGGTGTGCAGATGAGAATGTCTGAATAAATTTCACACAGTCCTTGGAAGATAGGAGGAAACTGGAGCACCTGGAGAATGTACAAACTCTTTACAGACAGCAGTGGGAATTGAACCCTGGTCACTGGTACTGTAATGTGTTGTGCTAACCACTACACTACCGTACTCCTCCCTTTACATTCCCTAGGACCCTACCATTCATTGTCCTTGTCCTCACCTGATTGGTACTCACACTATACATAACCTCTTAATTATCTGGATTAAGCTCTATCTACCATTTCTCAGCCCACACCATCAATATCTTCACCAATCTCTGTTTCATCACGTTTACTCACATACTCTATCTTCTCCTTCTTTATATATATTTCTGAATTTCCTTTGCTGATTTCTAAAAGCTTCCCAATTCTCTGGCCAGCACACTCACAGTTGCATTATTGATACTCTCTCTTTCAATTTGGTACCATCCTTAGCTTCCTGGATAAGCTCACAGCTACCTAGACTATTCCTCCTCCCAGCCTGTCTCCTGCAAAAATGCTATCCCTTTCTCTCAATTCCTCCATCTCCGCCGCATCTGCTCTCAGGATGAGGCCTTTCATTCTAGGACAAAGGAGATGTCTTCCTTTTTTAAAGAAAGGGGCTTCTCTTCATCCACTATCAACTCTGCCCTCCATCGCATCTCCCGTATTTCACGCATCTCTGCCTTCACCCCACCCCCCCGCCAGCCCACCAGGGATAGAGTCCCCCTGGTCCTCACCTATCACCCTACCAGCCTACAGATCCGACATACAATCCTCTGTAACTTCCGTCATCTCCTACGGGATCCCACCACCAGCCACATCTTCCCCTACCCCCCACTCTCGGCTTTCCGCAGGGATTGCTCCCTACATGACTCCCTTGTTCATTCATCCCCCCATTCCTCCCCACCGACCTCCCTCTAAACACTTATCCCTGCAAACGGAAGAAGTGCTATACCCGTCCCCACACTTCTTCCCTCACCACCATCCCAGTCCTTTCAGGTGAGGCACCACTTCACCTACGAGTCAACTGGGGTGATATACTGTATCCGGTGGCCATTTATACATTGGGGAGACCCGCCGCAGACTGGGAGACCATTTCGCTGAACACCGGCGCTCAGTCCTCCAGCAGTGGCGGGATCTCCCTGTGGCCACACACTTCAATTCCACAGACCACTCCCACTCCGACATGTCTGTCCATGGTCTCCTCTACCATCAAGATGAGGCCACATGCAGGTTGCTGGAGCAACACCTTATCTCCTGCCTAGGTAGCCTCCTACCTGCCGGCATGAACATCAAAATCACTGACCTCCATTGATACCCCTGCCCCCTCCCTTACCCCCATCCCTATCTATAATTTTAGTCTGGTTCTCTTTCACCCTCTTTTTCCCCCCTCACAATAATCTCCCCCCAGCCCTACCTTTCTTTCTCTTTTAATCCTCCACCTTCCCCAGCTCATTTCCCTCCAGCCTATCACTTCCCAGCTCTCTACTTTATACCCCCCCCCCACTTCTTATCCCCCCTCGACCATCCCATGTTACTTCACTCCTGATGAAGGGTTTCGGCCCGAAACGTCGTCACTACCTCCTCCCATAGATGCTGTCTGGCCTGCTGAGTTCTGCCAGCATTTCGTGTTCTTATTTATTTCCAGCATCTGCAGATTCTCTCGTGTTGCCATCCTTCTCATACATTCTTTTTCACTGTAAAATGTATGTGCTGAAATTTATAAAATATCTTCTTAACTGTCTGCAACTACCATTCTCCTGTCTGACACTTTAATCTACGTTCAGTGGCTGCTTTATTAGGTACCAACTCTACCTAATTCAGTGGCCATTGAATGTGATTTCATGGTCTTTTGCTGTTGTAATCTACCCACTTCAAGTTTCAACGTGTTCATTCAAAAATGCTCTTCTGCACACTACTGATATAACATGTGGTTATTTGAGTTATTGTCACCTTTCTATCTGGCCATTCTTAAAAAAACGTAGAAATATAGAAAGCCTACAGCACAATACAGGCCCTTTGGCCCATAACGCTGTGCCGAACATGTACTTATTTTAGAAATTACCCAGGGTTACCCATAGCCCTCTATTTTTCTAGGTTCCATGTACCTATCCAGGAGTCTCTTAAAAGACCCTATCGTATCCGCCTCCACCACCTCCGCCGGCAGCCCATTCCACACACTCACCACTCTCTGTGTAAAAAAAAACTTACCCCTTAATAGAGGCGTGTCCTTTCAAAATGGAGATGAGGAGGGATTTCTTTAGTCAGAGAGTGGTGAATCTGTGGAATTCTTTGCCACGGGAAGCTGTGGAGGCAAAGTCTTTATGTGTATTTAAGGCAGAGGTTGAGAGTTTCTTGATTGGTCGAAGCATGAAGGGATATGGGGAGAAGACAGGAGAGAGCAAAATTGGATCAGCCATGATGAAGTGGAAATACAGACGATGGGCCAAATGGTCTAATTCTGCTCCGATATCTTATGGTCTTATGGCCTTAGAAGCCAAATACTGTTTATATTGTCGAGTTACCGTGTAGTACAGCATGGAAACAATTTTATTGGCCCAAGTGGCCCATATTGTATCTGCTAATCCCTGATACTCCCATGTCTTATGGTCTTAATGATAATTCTGACATTACATCTTGCAAAATAAATTGAGTGTAGTGTCAACAAAACAGTAATAATAGGCTCAAAATGTTAATTATGTTAAAAGATAACATAAATTAAGTTTGCAGGCCATGTAGTTTACAAGCTTATAGAAAAATTTGACACAAGAAGAATGAGTAAAACTATTTATGGAGCTGCCAGAGATTGCAGATACAGGAATCTGGAGCAAATAAACAAACTCCTGAAGACACTCAGAATGCCAAGTAGCATTTTTGGAGGGAATGAGCAGGTGACATTTCAGGTCAAGCCCCTGCAACTTAATGGAAAAAGTAGGGGGAAGGTATAAAGGTATGATAGGGAGAAGTGGGGCAAGAGCTGGAAAGCAATGAGTGGATCAAGTGATGAAGTGTTGATCGCCAGATGGTTGGGTGGGGGAAATCATAAAGGCTGGCAAATGATACTATTGTTGAAAGCTACAGGTTATGGAATCTGATAAGGAAGGGAGTTGAAGCAAAACTGAATTAGTATAGTGAGCAAATCGGAACAGTGGGGGGCGTCGGTAATGGGAGAATAAACTGGGAGATGGGGGTGGAATGGCGTGGGGAGGGGCTGGAGCTTTGGCTTGGAAAGAAGGAGAAGGAAGGGTCAGAGAGGGAGTGGTTTCCCTGAAGATTAGAGAATTCAATATTCAGTCTACCCAGGTGAAACATGAAGTGATGTTCTTCCAGTTTTCATCTGGTAGTGAAGGAGGCAGAGGACAGAGCTCTATGTGGGAATGGGGTGTGGAATTAAAATCGGGGACTCTGGGTGGCCTTGGAAAACAGAATTAGGTGCTCAGTAAAATAGACAGCAAGTCTGTGCTTAGTCTCACCGAAGTAATTATTAATACTGGTTAAATCTATATTTGAAAATTAAAACAAGACCATTTTGACAAAGCATCTGAAGAGGTAAAATACACTAATGCCAATCACTTTCAACACCCAAATGCGATGCCCATTTGTCCTGAAAATACTGATCAATATATTGACAAAGTGTCCAACCAAACTTTGCTGCTAACTGATCCTTTGAATGAAGAAGTACTGCCTCTTCATTCCATTGTTATTTTAGACAATTCCTTCTTCTTAAAAAAGTTCATATGTTCACTCTGTTTCTAAGAAAGAATGATGTAATCTACCCTTCCATGTCCTCTCTTGATTTATGCCAGTGTTTTCTAATGTTCAGGACAATGCTATTACTGCAAAGTAGCCTAGAATTTATAGGTTTAAAGATAATCATGACCTCATATGGCTTTTAATCAAGATGTCTCCATCTTGATATTGCTGAAAGAGTTTTTAGAATCTCACTCTGGATGCTCTGACAATTTAATTGTTAATTGTCTTGGTTAACCTCAAAGTTGAACATACTATATATTTCTAAAGTTACTCTCATATGATCTCCTGTCAAAGCAATGTTTGTAGTAATACAGCTTCTTCCCCATTTTTCTATCAGTCCTTCACTTAGCATATCATTTACTTCTAACACACACACACACACACACACACACAAAACACTAGAGGAACTCAGCAGGTCAGGCAGCATCTATAGAAATAAATAAATTGTGTTGCTTAATTTTGTAGATGCAAGCATCCAAATTTTAAGGCAATTATTTCTAAAAACGGCCAAGTACTTTCATTAATAAGTGGGGCCATTGTGTGTGCAACTCTTCATTTTGTCTTCTTCCCCTCTGCTATTGGATTTTTGAATGATCTGTGAACCCATGAACACTACCTCCTCATTCATCTTTATTCACACTATTTATTAATTTTCTGACTTATAGACATTTTTATATACTGCTTATTTATTATTATTATTTCTCTTTTTCTCTTTTTGTGTCTGCAGGGCTTGTTAGTTTTTCTTTGCATATTGGTTGTTGGGTGTTGATTCTTGTATTTATTGTGAATGCCTGCAAGAAAAGGAATTACAGGGTTGTATATGGTGACACGAGTGTACTTTGATAACACTTTCTTTCAACTTTTGAACTTACATGAGATGCAGTATGTCAGTGATAATAAACCTGATTCTGATGAGTGAAAATCTCCATGGTTTAATGTGGTGTATTTGGACTCTCTGTGTACATGTTTACTGGGCTCTCCATCTATAAATATTGATGAAGGTTTCGATGTGGGTTTGACAGATTCCAGAGCCATATGTTATAGAAATGACAGTTCCAGATTTAAGGGAATCAAGGGATACTATGTTAGTGAGAAAATACTCCTGATGTAAATGAGAATCCACCATCTAACTCAATGAAAGTGCAGACCTAAAGAGAACAGGCTGTTAGCTTCTTGCTGCGTCTGTTGCTTTTTTATATTAAAACGGGGAATCTAATTAAACACTGAAGGTGTAAAAACACAGAAGCTGAAATATCTGTAGTCTCCAACTTTAGATTAGCTTATTGAATACTGAAACAACCTCTGTGACATCTGTTCCATTTAATGCACCTCTTGAAAATGTGTGCTTCTTTTGAAAACAGCACGTTCCCCAAGGAGAGTGTAGGAGGAGATGAAAATGAAGAAACTGTTTGCCGGAAATCTGAAATAAAAACAGAATATGATGGTAACGTTGCAGGCCAAGCAGCTGTGGAAAGAGAAACAGTTAAAGCTGTAGCTCAAAGACCTTTCATCAAATGTAGGACATACTGTTTATATAAAAAGGTGCCAGAAAAGGGACAGTAACATCATGAGGGATCCCATCTACTCTGCTCATGGACTGTTTGTCTCACTCCCATCGGGGGGAGGCTACAGAGCATCCAAACTAGGACCATCAGACTCAAAAGCAGTTATTTTCCCCAAGCTGATCAACACCTCCCCCCGCCAATCCACCCCTCTGACCGGCTCTCCTGTCCATTCTGCTCTCCAATGTCTGCTCGCTGAGGGAATTGGGCCTGCAGTCCTCAGAGTCACCTGATGCCGGTGGCCAGAGGTGGGGACGTCGTAAATGGAGTGCAAGGAAGCGGAAACGAGGCGAGCGGGCGGGAGTCCTTGCCAGGAAAAAAGCAAGCCCTCGCCAGCCGGCCCTCCCGTCCATTCTGCTCTCCAATGGACATTAGGTTGGACTACATCTGTGGCAACGAAATACTCGGCAGGAGTACAGAAACGGACGGAATCCTGGACGCCGCCATTCAGCTGTTTATTTATGTAACAGATTTTCCCCCAAGCCATCGGAACACCAACCTATTGCCCTCTTCTGTGCCTATTGTCTTGTTTATTATTTATTGTAATGCCTGCACTGTTCTGTGTACTTGATGCAGTCCTGGGTGGGTCTGTAGTCTAGTGTAGTTTTTGTGTTGGTTTACATAGTTCAGGATAGTTTTTGTATTGTTCATGTTGCAGCATGGTCCTGAAAAACGTTGTCTCGTTTTTACTGTGTACTGTACCAGCAGTTATGATTGAAGTGACACTAAAATGTGACTTGACTTGACTCCACACCTCCAACCACCACTGTCACTCACCTTATGTACAGTCATGAGTGGAGCAATCATTCCATGCAGGTATATAAGCTGTCTTATGTATTTGGATTGATTGTGTTTTATTATTATTATTGTGTTCTTTGTGTTGCATTGGATCTGGAGTAACAATATTCTGTTGTCCTTTACATTTGTGTACTGAAAATGACATTAAACATCCTGAATCTTAAGGGGTTTGGGAATGTAATTTTTTACTGTAGAGAGATAATAGTTGTAAATTTCCCAAATATTCTCATAATGTTTGATGATTTATAGGAGTCACAGAGTCACTCGAATTTGGAACTCTTGAGTGTGATGACCATTTATCACTGATAACCCATGTCCCATCTTACCACTCCCCTTCACACTCAGTTTTTATCTGAAACTTTGACACCCCTCCCCCCACAAATGTCGCTCAACCCATTGAGTTCTCCCAGCAGATTTTGCGTTGCTCCAGAGCAGGGGTCGGCAACCTTTCCCACTGAAAGAGCCATATGGACCCGTTTCCCACAGAAAAGAAAATACTGGGAGCCACAAAACCCGTTTGACATTTAAAATGAAATAACACTGCATACAACGGTTTTTTTGCCTTTATGCTATGTATAAACAAACTATAATGTGTTGCATTTATGAAATCGATGAACTCCTGCAGAGAAAACAAAATCACATTTCTGCATGCAACAAAAACATTTTGAACTCCAAAAAAAACGATGTTGGGTTGAAGGTTACTCCATAGTTAGCCTACCTTGGATCGAAAAATTAAAAGAAATCACGCACTGGTGGGTGTCAGGCATTGGCAGTGGTGACGTATATTAATAGCGATAAAAGACAATTTGTAGCGGTGTGCTCCACGCAGCGCTAAAATAACGACACTGCAGTCAAAGATAACTTTATTCAAACTTAACAGCCTTGCTTTTAAGCCTCCCTCAACCTGCCCCCCCCCCTCCCGTGGGCACGGATGCTCCAAAAGACACGTACTCACAAATCCCCGCAGGCTATCTCCCTTAGCCGGAACGCTGGCTAATTGTGAGCCGGTTCGGATGTGCCAGGAAATGGGTCGCCACAACGTTTTATTTAGATTGTACAAGATCACCATAATCTTCAAATTTAGAATTACATTTCAAAAACTAACAAACTAACATAAAATACATTTTAATTAAATACTCATCATTTATTTTCCAAAGCCATGGGGAGCCGCAGCACAGAGATGAAAGAGACGCATGCGGCTCCGGAGCCGCGGGTTGCCGACCCCTGCTCCAGAGTATAACATCTCCTGTTCCTATGTTTAATTCCCATCTTTTCCATTCTCTGTAAATCATGTTATGTCGATGGCAGGAAAGAACAGAACTCGGGGGAGGTGGTGTGCAGTGCATGGCCTGAGAACACTGTATATGGACCAACAACATCTGATTTCCTGTGATTGACATCTGTAGGTATCCTGCTAAGTCACATTCCTTTTGCGAAAAAAGAAATCAGTAGTGATATCTGGGGCACACAAGGTATAATTAAATTCACTGCCCGCCATTAAAATGTAAGTACCACATACATCTTTATTTACTCAAAGAAGGAAATTACTCACGAAGTTGTGGAATTTTTTTTAAAGTGTCCATGGCTTTATGAGGAACAAGATACATAAATTTCAAAGTATATTTACATGTTTAAAACAGCTTCAAATGATTTTACATATTACTTTAGCAGAGCAGTCAGTTAAATCAGTGACCTGATTTCATCACATGTGCAAACCTGTTCATTTTCACAATCACTCTAGAGTGACCGTGTTTCCTGTTCTGGTTTGCGGTTTGTTCCTGCTCATGAGATTTTCAGGTTACTTTCTTATTCGGTAATATTTACTTCTCCCCCGCAGCTCTGCTAGACATTTAGCTAAAATTTCCTCCCGCCTGTCTGTAAAGATGTGACACACTGATACAGAGGGCAGGCAAACGATCAGGAGCGGGCACACCGGCATACGTACAAGGCATAATACACAACATAAGCCATGTATTTGCAGATGTACAAACGTTTGTACTTGCGACCACGCTTACACCACACACTCAAATATACACACGGGTCTGCAGACATACAGACACACGCACACACACTCAGATATACACACGGGTCTGCAGACATACAGACACACACACACACACACACACTCAAATATACACACGGGTCTGCAGACATACAGACACACGCACACACACTCAGATATACACACGGGTCTGCAGACATACAGACACACACACACACACACACACTCAGATATACACACGGGTCTGCAGACATACAGACACACACACACACACACTCAGATATACACACGGGTCTGCAGACATACAGACACACACACACACACACTCAGATATACACACGGGTCTGCAGACATACAGACACACACACCACACACTCAAATATACACACGGGTCTGCAGACATACAGACACACACACCACACACTCAAATATACACACGGGTCTGCAGACATACAGACACACACACCACACACTCAAATATACACACGGGTCTGCAGACATACAGACACACACACCACACACTCAGATATACACACGGGTCTGCAGAGATACACACACACACACTCAGATATACACACGGGTCTGCAGACATACACACACACACACACACACACACACACACTCAAATATACACGGGTCTGCAGACATACAGACACACACACCACACACTCAGATATACACACGGGTCTGCAGACATACAGACACACACACACACACACACACTCAAATATACACACGGGTCTGCAGACATACAGACACACACACACACACACTCAGATATACACACGGGTCTGCAGACATACAGACACACACACCACACACTCAAATATACACACGGGTCTGCAGACATACAGACACACACACACACACTCAGATATACACACGGGTCTGCAGACATACAGACACACACACACACACACACTCAGATATACACACGGGTCTGCAGACATACAGACACACACACACACACACTCAGATATACACACGGGTCTGCAGACATACAGACACACACACACACACACTCAGATATACACACGGGTCTGCAGACATACAGACACACACACCACACACTCAAATATACACACGGGTCTGCAGACATACAGACACACACACCACACACTCAAATATACACACGGGTCTGCAGACATACAGACACACACACCACACACTCAAATATACACACGGGTCTGCAGACATACAGACACACACACCACACACTCAGATATACACACGGGTCTGCAGAGATACACACACACACACTCAGATATACACACGGGTCTGCAGACATACACACACACACACACACACACACACACACACTCAAATATACACACGGGTCTGCAGACATACAGACACACACACCACACACTCAGATATACACACGGGTCTGCAGACGTACAGACACACACACACACACACACACACTCAAATATACACACGGGTCTGCAGACATACAGACACACACACACACACACTCAGATATACACACGGGTCTGCAGACATACAGACACACACACCACACACTCAAATATACACACGGGTCTGCAGACATACAGACACACACACCACACACTCAAATATACACACGGGTCTGCAGACATACAGACACACACACCACACACTCAAATATACACACGGGTCTGCAGACATACAGACACACACACCACACACTCAAATATACACACGGGTCTGCAGACATACAGACACACACACCACACACTCAAATATACACACGGGTCTGCAGACATACACACACACACACTCAGATATACACACGGGTCTGCAGACATACAGACACACACACACACACACACACAAACACACACACACTCAAATATACACACGGGTCTGCAGACATACAGACATACACACACACACACACTCAGATATACACACGGGTCTGCAGACATACAGACACACACACCACACACTCAAATATACTCACGGGTCTGCAGACATACAGACACACACACCACACACTCAAATATACACACGGGTCTGCAGACATACAGACACACACACCACACACTCAAATATACACACGGGTCTGCAGACATACAGACACACACACCACACACTCAAATATACACACGGGTCTGCAGACATACACACACACACACTCAGATATACACGGGTCTGCAGACATACAGGCAGACACACACACACACACACACTCAGATATACACGGGTCTGCAGACATACAGACACACACACACACACACTCAGATATACACGGGTCTGCAGACATACACACACACACACACACACACACACTCAGATATACACACGGGTCTGCAGACATACAGACACACACACACACACACACACACACACTCAGATATACACACGGGTCTGCAGACATACAGACACACACACACACACACACACTCAGATATACACACGGGTCTGCAGACATACACACACACACACTCAGATATACACACGGGTCTGCAGACACACACACACACATACACACACACACACACACACACACTCAGATATACACGGGTCTGCAGACATACAGGCAGACACACACACACTCAGATATACACACGGGTCTGCAGACATACAGGCACACACACACACTCAGATATACACGGGTCTGCAGACATACACACACACACACACACACACACACTCAGATATACACACGGGTCTGCAGACATACACACACACACACACACACACACTCAGATATACACACGGGTCTGCAGACATACACACACACACACACACTCAGATATACACGGGTCTGCAGACATACACACACACATACACACACTCAGATATACACGGGTCTGCAGACATACAGACACACACACACACACACTCAGATATACACACGGGTCTGCAGACATACACACACACATACACACACTCAGATATACACGGGTCTGCAGACATACACACACACACACACACACTCAGATATACACGGGTCTGCAGACATACACACACACATACACACACTCAGATATACACGGGTCTGCAGACATACACACACACACACACACACACACACTCAGATATACACGGGTCTGCAGACATACACACACACACACACACACACACTCAGATATACACGGGTCTGCAGACATACACACACACACACACACACACACACACTCAGATATACACGGGTCTGCAGACATACACACACACATACACACACTCAGATATACACGGGTCTGCAGACATACACACACACACACACACATTCAGATACACACGGGTCTGCAGACATACACACACACACAGATATACACACGGGTCTGCAGACACACATACACACACACACACTCAGATATACACGGGTCTGCAGACATACAGACACACACACACACACACTCAGATATACACGGGTCTGCAGACATACAGACACACACACACACACACAGATATACACGGGTCTGCAGACATACACACACACACACACACTCAGATATATACGGGTCTGCAGACACACATACACACACACACACACTCAGATATACACGGGTCTGCAGACATACAGACACACACACACACACACTCAGATATACACACGGGTCTGCAGACATACAGACACACACACCACACACTCAAATATACTCACGGGTCTGCAGACATACAGACACACACACCACACACTCAAATATACACATGGGTCTGCAGACATACAGACACACACACCACACACTCAAATATACACACGGGTCTGCAGACATACAGACACACACACCACACACTCAAATATACACACGGGTCTGCAGACATACACACACACACACTCAGATATACACACGGGTCTGCAGACACACACACACACATACACACACACACACACACACACACACACTCAGATATACACGGGTCTGCAGACATACAGGCAGACACACACACACACACACACTCAGATATATACGGGTCTGCAGACATACAGACACACACACACACACACTCAGATATACATGGGTCTGCAGACATACACACACACACACACTCAGATATACACACGGGTCTGCAGACATACAGACACACACACACACACACACACTCAGATATACACACGGGTCTGCAGACATACAGACACACACACACACACTCAGATATACACACGGGTCTGCAGACATACACACACACACACTCAGATATACACACGGGTCTGCAGACACACACACACACATACACACACACACACACACACACTCAGATATACACGGGTCTGCAGACATACAGGCAGACACACACACACACTCAGATATACACACGGGTCTGCAGACATACAGGCACACACACACACTCAGATATACAAGGGTCTGCAGACATACACACACACACACACACACACACACACACACTCAGATATACACACGGGTCTGCAGACATACACACACACACACACACACACACTCAGATATACACACGGGTCTGCAGACATACACACACACACACACACTCAGATATACACGGGTCTGCAGACATACACACACACATACACACACTCAGATATACACGGGTCTGCAGACATACACACACACACACTCAGATATACACACGGGTCTGCAGACATACACACACACATACACACACTCAGATATACACGGGTCTGCAGACATACACACACACACACACACACTCAGATATACACGGGTCTGCAGACATACACACACACATACACACACTCAGATATACACGGGTCTGCAGACATACACACACACACACACACACACACACACACACACACTCAGATATACACGGGTCTGCAGACATACACACACACACACTCAGATATACACGGGTCTGCAGACATACACACACACACACACACACACACACACACACTCAGATATACACGGGTCTGCAGACATACACACACACACACACACACTCAGATATACACGGGTCTGCAGACATACACACACACATACACACACTCAGATATACACGGGTCTGCAGACATACACACACACACACACACACACATTCAGATATACACGGGTCTGCAGACATACACACACACACACACACATTCAGATATACACGGGTCTGCAGACATACAGGCACACACACACACACTCAGATATACACGGGTCTGCAGACATACAGGCACACACACACACATTCAGATATACACGGGTCTGCAGACATACAGGCACACACACACACACTCAGATATACACGGGTCTGCAGACATACAGACACACACACACACACACTCAGATATACATGGGTCTGCAGACATACACACACACACACACTCAGATATACACACGGGTCTGCAGACATACAGACACACACACACACACACACACTCAGTTATACACGGGTCTGCAGACATACACACACACTCAGATATACACACGGGTCTGCAGACATACAGACACACACACACTCAGATATACACACGGGTCTGCAGACATACAGACACACACACACACACACACACTCAGATATACACACGGGTCTGCAGACATACAGACACACACACACACACTCAGATATACACGGGTCTGCAGACATACACACACACACACACACACTCAGATATACACGGGTCTGCAGACATACACACACACATACACACACTCAGATATACACGGGTCTGCAGACATACACACACACACACACACACACACACACACACACACTCAGATATACACGGGTCTGCAGACATACACACACACACACTCAGATACACACGGGTCTGCAGACACACATACACACACACACACACTCAGATATACACGGGTCTGCAGACATACAGACACACACACACACACTCAGATATACACACGGGTCTGCAGACATACACACACACTCAGATATACACACGGGTCTGCAGACACACATACACACACACACACACACTCAGATATACACGGGTCTGCAGACATACAGACACACACACACTCAGATATACACGGGTCTGCAGACACACATACACACACACACACTCAGATATACACGGGTCTGCAGACATACACACACACACACACACACACACACACTCAGATATACACGGGTCTGCAGACATACACACACACACACACACACACACACACACACTCAGATATACACGGGTCTGCAGACATACACACACACACACACACTCAGATATATACGGGTCTGCAGACACACATACACACACACACACACTCAGATATACACGGGTCTGCAGACATACAGACACACACACACACACACTCAGATATACACACGGGTCTGCAGACATACAGACACACACACACACACACTCAGATATACACACGGGTCTGCAGACATACAGACACACACACACACACTCAGATATACACACGGGTCTGCAGACATACAGACACACACACACACACACACACACTCAGATATACACACGGGTCTGCAGACATACAGACACACACACTCAGATATACACACGGGTCTGCAGACATACAGACACACACACACACACACACACACTCACTCAGATATACACACGGGTCTGCAGACATACAGACACACACACACACACACTCAAATATACACGGGTCTGCAGACAAACAGACACACGCACACACACTCAGATATACACACGGGTCTGCAGACATACAGACACACTCAGATATACACACGGGTCTGCAGACACACATACACACACACACACACTCAGATATACACGGGTCTGCAGACATACAGACACACACACACACACACACTCAGATATACACACGGGTCTGCAGACATACACACACACTCAGATATACACACGGGTCTGCAGACATACACACACACTCAGATATACACACGGGTCTGCAGACACACATACACACACACACACACTCAGATATACACGGGTCTGCAGACATACAGACACACACACACTCAGATATACACGGGTCTGCAGACACACATACACACACACACACACTCAGATATACACGGGTCTGCAGACATACACACACACACACACACACACTCAGATATACACGGGTCTGCAGACATACACACACACACACACACACACACACACACACACACACACTCAGATATACACGGGTCTGCAGACATACACACACACACACACACACTCAGATATACACGGGTCTGCAGACATACACACACACACACACACACAGATATACACGGGTCTGCAGACATACAGACACACACACACTCAGATATACACGGGTCTGCAGACATACAGACACACACACACTTAGATATACACGGGTCTGCAGACATACAGACACACACACACTCAGATATACACGGGTCTGCAGACATACAGACACACACACACTCAGATATACACGGGTCTGCAGACACACATACACACACACACACACACTCAGATATACACGGGTCTGCAGACATACACACACACACACACACACACACACTCAGATATACACTGGTCTGCAGACATACACACACACACACACACACACACACACACACACTCAGATATACACGGGTCTGCAGACATACACACACACACACACACACTCAGATATACACGGGTCTGCAGACACACATACACACACACACACACTCAGATATACACGGGTCTGCAGACATACACACACACACACACACACACTCAGATATACACGGGTCTGCAGACACACATACACACACACACACACTCAGATATACACGGGTCTGCAGACATACACACACACACACACACACAGATATACACGGGTCTGCAGACACACAGACACAAACGCGCGCACGGACTCCGACCCGTAAAGTATCCTGATATTTAGCACTTCCATCGCTCTTTGGGAGATGCTGCAGGAGAAGTCTAAATGCCATTATTGAGTTACACTCAGCAAGCTGAATATTTCTATTAAAGGAGGTTAACTTTAGAATAAAAATATAGGAAATATTTTACTTTAAAAGGGGAAGGTTGAGATAATAACCCCGGCACCCATCCTGCTCGAGGAATAAGTTGAAGTATTGCCTGAAGTTTAGTCTGTCTCCGTTAAGAAAAATGTTCAACTTCTCCCTAGTTACACCTCTAGAACGTCGATGAGTCATTAATCCCATGGCTGAACTTGCAAATTAATACTCAGATGTTTCCAACCAGACTCCTTTCTCCACTGAACATTTACCTTCCTGACACAAACAAGAGAAAATCTGTGGATGCTGGAAGTCCAAGCAACACGCACAAAATACTGGAGGAACTCAGCAGGCCAGGCAGCATCTATGGAAAAGTGTGCAGTCGACATTTCGGGTTGAGACCCTTCGGCCGGACGTTACCTTCCTTACTCTGAAGAGCTCGCGCTCTTCTAACTAGGGTACTGCCCCTTTAAACATTTGGGAGAGGCGTGACCTCCCTCCTCTGCGGGTGCGATGAATTGTGTCATGCTAAGTTCAGATTTATTTTACTTTCAGAGTCAGCTGCATCTGAACGGCGACAAATTGCCGAGCGACCTCAGAGAGAGAGCTTCCGCCGATTCGAGGTGTTTGCAGAAGCCCTCATGGATTCCTTTGCCAGCCACCGGTTCTCCCTGGTTTTGATCGGCGCTCTTCTCGGCGGTGGACTCTGCGGTGTGAGGAGGATTACCGAGCTGAGTGCGCTGGGCAGCTCAGGGGGGCAGCAGGTAAGCTGCCCTCTGCAAACCCCTTCATTATCACAACGCAGCTGGGAAACACGTTCGGGCTTAATATCTCTGTCATGTCGTGACATTTGGCGGCGGCAATAGTACATAATAATTTATAAATTACAATAAGTAAACATAAACAAGTAGTGCAAAAAAGAGGAGGAAACTGGTGAGGTAGTTCATGGATTCTATGTCCATTCAGAAATCTGATGACAGGAAGAATCTTGTGGCTTTGGTACGGTAGTGGTGGGGGGGAGGGTGTGAAATCTAATTTAAATTGCAAGGGATGGTCTTCTGGATATAACCCGAGGAGCAGGGGAATCATGGATTTGTACAACAAAAAGTTTTACTAATATAGCAGCCTTGGTGTAATGAAACGTTCCAAGGTACTGAACGGGAACATTGTCAGTTTGGAGGGGAAAAATTCACAGCGACGAAAATGCTGAACAGAATCCTGTGTATCATTGAGAAGGCGGGAAAATTACATTCAAGAGATGAGACAGAGAATCATATCTATGCTAAAAGGATGGTGGTGAAATTCAGCCAATTTCACACTGTATAAGAGGGATTTACAGAGTTTATTAAAGGGTTAACTTTGAATATTACAGGAATGTGTTCTCCAGTTTGTGCTGCAGAAGTCCATACGTATTAAAGAAATGATAGGACCTCTCTGGTGTTCACTAATAGGCTGGTTGATAAACAAAATTTCACCAAAAGACAAAAGGATGTTAAAAATCTGCTGTCAGCACACACAAAATGCTAGAGGAACTCAGCAGGCTGGCAGCATCTATGGAAAAGAGTACAGTCGATGTTTTGAGCCGAGACGTCGACTGTTCAATTTTCCATCGACCCTGCCTGGCCTGCTGAGTCCCTCCTGCATTCTGAGAGTGTTGCTTGGGTTTCCAGCGTCTGCAGATTTCCTCTTGTTTGTGAAAGTCTGTTTTGCTGCCCAGAGAAATATTCAGAGTATTTTTACAATTTGAGGTCCAGTCGTGCTTACCCATGTTTGCAATGACCTTGGATAATTATTGTAAACTGTGAAGTCACAAATGCAAGGTCTCACTGCCTGACAGCCAGACAGAAAAAGAAACTTTTTACCACAGGAGAGAATAAAGAGAACACTTAACAATACAAGTAATATCAACATGAAATGTGAAACAGAGCTGCTTAGAATATTTGAACATTGTTAGCGATAGATTTTCAGGCTGAAGAAATTAGCAGAAGTTAGGAAGAGGAAGGCCAGCGAGAAGCATACCAGGTGTGATAGGAAGAACAAAGCAAAAAATAAGGCCACTTTGCAAATAGTGTCTGTGGTATGGAGAACTTCACATTCAAAAGACAGAACTAATCTTATTCCTGTTGAAGTAGGAAAGAGTGAGAAGTAACATGGATTTTGAAGAAGTGTGGTTCTAAAAAAAAGGCTAATATTAGACATTCACAGGGATAATCGTCATTTTATACGCCTTGGTGGTTTGCACCTCAGTAAGTAGGACACTGAGTGGGTATCACCCTAACCTTCATAAGGCTGCATGATAAAGATGATAATCTTTTACATGACTGAAATGACCTCAGAGCCAGAACTAACAACAAGGCTGGTGCTGGCTAAGATTTAAAAGCTCAGTCTGCTTGGAATCAGCAGTTATTCAGCTGAAGGGAGCATGAATCTCAGATTCCTGTCTTGATGCTGGTGAAATCTGGCCGCAAAATAGGTGAAACCTCTTTTAAAGAGATTAGCCTTGTCACATGTACTTTGAAATATACAATGCAGCATTTGGGTCAATGACCAACACCATCCGGGACAGCTCGCAAGTGTTGTCACACTTTCAGTGCCAACATAGCATGGTCACAATTTGCTAACCCTAACTGGACATCTTAGGAATGTGAAGCACCCAGAGAAAATCCACAGAGTCATGGGGCGAATGTTCAAACTCCTTATCGAGAGCAGTGGGAATTGAAGCCCAGTTGCTGGCACTGTAAAGCTTTATGCCAGCTGCCGCACCTGCCAAGACAATTGATCAGTTAGCCTGCTACAATGTGCTGCCTGTCTTAAATGTGCTTTGTTTAGGTAGGGGTACTGGAGGGAAAAGCATTTTTATATTTTTCTCAGTGATTATTTGTGGAATATATGCCTATGAAAGCACCACCACCCAATCTATCACCTGGCATTCTGGAACAAAAATCCTAGCATTTAATTTTTCCCCTTTCCATTCCTCAGTTGCCACGTAGCCAATGATAGAGGAATGACTAATTATTAAGAAAAGATTTTGAATTGGTCATAAATAATGGTACATGTTGCTCAGTTATACCCTGGATAAAACCACTTTCACTTCTTTAATATGGAAAAAGCATCATTTCACAAGAGTCCTATCAAACAAAAAAAGACCCCAAACCCTATTTGTAGGAGATTGAGAGAAATGCTTGGTTATAGAGAATATAGAGAAAATGCTTGGTTATAGAGAGTTGTTTAAATATCTTAAGTGAGTTTTGGGATGCGGTTCAGAGCTTAGAATTGTGACAATGGAAGAAATGGAATTTATTTGAGTAATGATTGACACTTTGAGCAGAGGCACCAACTGGGGTAGAATGTGACGACTGCGGTATTTGAAGATTGGTACTCAAGCGTGTTCCACGATGAAAAAATAGAATTCATACCAGATTTGATCTGGAAGTATCGAGGTAAATGGATGCATGTTGGAAACCTTTTTTTTTGCATTTTTCATTTCTAAGTTAAACACCATGCTGTGTTCAAAATGATAAGAGGCAATGCAGTAAATACTCCAAGGAAGAGGAGAAAGAAAATGATATTTCAGATTAATGAAAGTTAATCAGAGCTCTTGTTGCTCTGTCCCAGACGGCCTTTGTCTCTTCTTCCTGATGGACATAGCCGTTTGCTGGTGTTTAGTTGTTATTATTTGTTCGTCTTCTCAGTGGTTTGACATCAGAAAAGAAGAAATGAACCAAGTTAAAGGGAACTCTTTTTCACCAAAATGCTTCCTCTTTCATGCAGAACAGTTGCATATTTCGTATAGTGCAGTGGATTATTTTCAGGTTTTCAATATCCACAGCATAAATTCATACATTTGTAGAATTACACAGCACAGTAACAGACCCGTCTGCCCATTTGTTCATGTCAATGAAGATCCTCTCTAGTTTAATCCCGTTTATCTGTATTTGTCCAATATCCTTGTAAATGTTTCTTTTCTATTTATCTGTCCAATTGTTTTTAAATGTTGTAATTGTACCTGCTTAAGTCACTTTCTCTGAAAGCTTGTTCAATATGTCCTCTTTGTGAAAAATGTGCCCTCACATCCTCCTTAAATCTTTGACCTTAAAGCACCTTAGAGCTGCTACTCTGGGAAATGGATGATTGCTATCTACACTACCTGTGCCCCTTCCTATACTTCACAAAAAACAGTCTCAGCCTATCCAGTCCCCTATTGATTCAAGCCATCTAGTCCAGATATCATCTTTGTGAATCGTTTCTGCAGTTCGGCATGTCATTTCTTTAAGGTGCCATCACAGCTCAGGACATTGCTCAATCCTGGCATCCTTTGTTTGTATCCTGTCCCCATGGAATGCGTGGCTTTTCTCTGGATCCTCTGGTTTCCTCTCACAGCCCAAAGATGCACTAGTTAGTAGGGTACTGGGTCATTGTAAATTGTCCTGTGATTAGGTTAGACAACTTAGACAACTTTCTTCATTATCTCCAATACTACAAAATCTGGTGCCACCTGGAAATTTACTGATCACGCACCTTCCATGTCATCCAAATCATTAATGTAGATGACAAACAACAGGGGACCTAAGACCAATCCCTTTTGCATACAATTGATCTTTGGCTTCTAATGTGAATATCAACCGTTCACTACCTACCTCTGGCTCATGTACAAAGCTGTTTTTGTATCGACTTGACCTGCTTACCTGAGATCCCATGTGATCTCACCTTCCAGACCAGCCTACCTCGATAAAAGCCTTGCTGAAGTCCATGTAAGCAAAGTCTACCGCCCTGCCCTCATCAGTCCTCTTGGACATCTCTTTAAAAAATTCAATCTAGATTCATGAGTCTTGACTTCGCACAAGGTCATGCTCACTATCACTAATCAGTCTCTCCTTTCCAAATATCAAAAAGTGCATATACAAGGTATGTCACCATGTACTATTTTAAGATTCATTTTCTGGCAGGCATTCACAGGAAAATGAGAAATACACCAGCTGCTAATAAATAAATAATACAGAGAACATGAATTGTTGAGTCCTTGAAAGTGAGTCCGTAGGTTGTGGAATCAATTTCAAGATGAGGTGAGTGAAGTTCTCCACACTGGTTCAAGAGTCTGATGGTAGAATGGCAATAACTGTTCTTGAACATGGTGGTGTGCGACATGAGGCTCCAGTACCACTTTCTTGATGACAACTGTGAGAAGACCATGTAGCACCATGGTCCTGAAAAACATTGTCTAGCTTTTACTGTGTGCTGTACCAGCAGTTATGGTCGAAATGACAATAAAAAGTGACGACTTGACTTGAAGCCTGGGTGGTGGGGATACTTGATGATGGATGCTGCTTTCTTGTGGCAGCACTCCATGTAGATGTTCCAGTGGCTTCTCTTGTGATGAACTGGGCTGCATCCACCACCTTTTCTTTCAGATTTCCTTCCAGTAACTTCTTTGTTGTTCAGCTATACAGTATTGGTTTAGTTCAGGTATTGCCTCTGGGCCATATTCCGAGTCACGCCCAGTCGGTGGCCTCCTGTGAATAAAGCCTCTCATTTGGCTTGTATAGAAGGCAGGGAAATTCAAGCTATTTAACATTTCAAGGTTACTGTTTTATTCCTACCATTTTCCTATACATTCAGGGGCCTCTTTATTAGGTACACCTGTACACCAGCTGATTAATGCAAATATTGAATCAGCCAGACCTGTGGCAGCAACTAAGTGCATACAAGCATGCAGACCTGGTCAGGAGGTTCAATTATTGTTCAGACCAATAGAATGAGGAAGAAATGTGATCTAATTAACTTTTTAACATCGACCATGGAATGATTGTTGGTGCCGGATGGGGTGGTTTGAGTATCTCAGAAACTGCTGATCTCCTGGGATTTTCATGCACAACAGTCTCTGGAGTTTACAGTGAATGGTGTGAAAAACAAACAAACATTAAGTGAGCAGCAGAGCTGTGAGTGAAAGGACTTTGTTAACGAGAGAGCTCAGAGGAGAATTGGCACACTGGTGGTTCAAGCTGACAGGAAGGCGACCGTAATTCAAACAGCCACACATTACAACAGTGGTGTGCAGAAGAACATCTTTGAATGCACAGTATGTTGAACCTTGAAGTGGATGGGCTACAGCAGGAAAAGAACACGCAGCGGCCAGTTTATTAAGTAACACAACATTTGTCATCTGTTCCTGGCATGTCTTCTAACTGACTTGAATTTGAAGCTCTCTGCTTACAAGCATTCCTTCAGCAAGCAGCCCAGGGCATGTTGACATGAATTCCAGCCACCTCATCGTGCACAGAGGCAGGAGACGCTGAACTCTAACAGTTGTACCATGCACCTCAGCTTGTAGTCCTGGGCTTCAGAATGAGCCAGCCAGTCTACAGGTCTTCATTTGGACAACTCTTTGCAGGGGTCATCTACTGATTTTCAGGTAAACTAGAAGACATCTTTCTTCTGATGGCATTTAAAGAAAAAGCAGCTGGTTCTAAATTGAGCTTTCTGGCACTGCAACTCAAGGGCTGGATTCTGTGTGGTTTGTGTTTCACACGGAACAGTGTAGCACGTACAAGACCGTCAGACCACAGTGTTGTGTTCATCTTTTAACCTACTCCAAGATCAATCTAAAATCCCAGTCCACATAACCCTTATTTTTAATTCCAGATGTAAGTGGACAAAATCAACTTTGACTTCTTAAGCCCTGTTTTGACACCTGGCCCATGTTAGGATTATAGGTCAAAATAAAACTCCAACTATCCTTCTTCAATACAGCAATAAGTAAAAGTGGATACTGTAGTGGTAGTGAAGATGCTTTTAGAAGTATGTGAATATGCAGGGAATGGAGGCACATAAATCATTCAGGCAGAAGAGATTGAGTTTGTTTTGGCATTGTGTTCACCATGGGCCGAATGGTCTGAACTATCTAACGATCTTTGTTGCTAATTTGCAGGTTGTTGAGTACATGCAGGAAAAAAGTTTCATGGGCTGTGCATTCAAGGTGAGATAAGGGAAGACCTGCCAGTCCTCTATTCAATCTTTGCTGCACTCTCCCTGTAGCAAATATGCCCATCTTTTTTTTTTGATATCCAAAATAAACTTTATTCATAATTTTAAAAAACTTACAAGAATAAACCATCAATGCCTTTTCATTCTTACATTTGTAGACAATGCATTAAGCTGTGTTGAATTACATTTCTTAAACCTCTAGCACCACTACCACTAATATGGTTCCCCGGGGTGGTTCACTACTCCAGTAACTGAGGGCCTTTCTCACCTGACCAGGCCCTCGCTGTCTTCCCACATTCTGTCCTCCACCAAGCTTCGGTGTTTCTCCCAGGATATACACGTACTCCTGCAGCCTAGAATGTGCCATTACACCATTTAAAACAAAATACCTTGGACCCCTCTCATTAATCAAGGGGTCTGTGGAGTCCAGGTTGGGAACTGCAGCTCCATGGTCATCTTGATGTTCTACCAGTTTTGGGGAGACTAAAGTGTGTCTTTCACTGAGCTGATGATCTTTTAGCAGTTCTTGATGTTTTTTTCTGTGTCTCAGGGAGCAGCCCATAGATTAGAGAATCCAGTTGCTTCGATGGACCGTGACACTGGCCCTCACATCTTCCTCCACAAGCCCACAGCCCACAAAGAGGCAAGCAGCTGTCTCATGCCTGATACACCCTCTCAGGAGCAGTGGATGGTGGGAGTGATGTTCCGAGTACAATCGGCCATCTTTGGGGAAGGCGAGCAGGACTACAGACAATGCTTCAGATCTGCTTTTGCCAGCGGTTACAACAAGGCTGTTGTAGTCAAGCCCTCTTACAATGAAGGAAAACATACCACTTGCTCTCTTAATCACTTGCTGTACCATGTTGGGCTTTAGTGACTTGCCTGTGAGCACTGTCAAATACTCTGCTTTTCTGTTGCGTGCCACTGAAATCCTAATTTGCCTGGTAAGAACGCTGTCAAGCACATGTTGCTGAAACCAAGGGTCCAAGCCACTCTTTCTCAGATGTCAAACTCCCATGGTTTCCATAAGTCTCCACTGCTGAGGTTTAACAGTTCTGACTGTTGATAGAGATCTTGTTGGTCACAGATCCAGTATCAGAGTATCATGAGAGTCAGGTAGATGCTGGATCTCGAGCTATTTATATCTTGGTTGCAAATTGCAGTTGTATTTCTTTAGTTTTTATCAACAGGAGTAGTAGTGGGGATAAGCTCCCAGCACCTATTAAATGCACCCAGTGGCTTGTGTCTCAAATAGCCTCTGATAACCAAGTCCAACTCCTGGCCTTGACATGTAGCTTGGCGGAACCATTTCTACTGACAGGAGAAGGGGCAAAGGCGGTTACTGGCCCTTTAAAACTAGTCACTTTGAGCAATTGGGGCTCATCAACTGTGGTTGGCAGCTCATTTAGGAGAAGTAAAACACTGATCTCAGACCTCTGCTCCTTGCAGCTACACTCACTCATGCAGAAGGCTTCAGGAATAAACACCGAGGGAAAAATCCGGAGCTGAAGTCCTTAAGACCCTCCTATGTACATTGAGTTAAACGCTGACTGGAAACTCCTGTGATACTGCTGTGTCTGTCTCTGCCGTTACATGGCTGCATCAGCTGCACTGAGTAGGGGAGCCTGCTACATGGGCAACAGCTTGTTCTCCATATCACACTGCCCTGGACTGTGTATCACGGTAGACAACTGTGATCCAAAATCTGTGGCAGAGCCCGGATAGCAGAGCACTTCAAACAGCCATTGAATTCCTTTTAGAATAACCACACACCCACATTGCTCCCCTGCCCCCATCAATGGAGCAGACTATTGAATGACATACTGTTGCTGAGTGAGCTTTTCATCACATTCAATACATTTGATTAGAGATTCACACAGTAACACTTGTCCATGACTAAGTTTGCAGTTAATACCAAAAGATTACGGTGGGTATTTACTATAAAATATTCAGTCCTCCAGAGAGTGAAAGTGATCAGCAGGTGGGGAGAAACCTGCATCCTGATGTCAGGATCCTGTGAGGCTGACTGGCTTCTAAATTTAAACTTTTCCAAAACCGCAGGCCAATTGTCACCTGATTCTGTTTTCATCAGTTCAACAGGGTAGGTGGGTGTCCCTGCTTCCTGGAGGATGATTACTCATCAATCTCAGATTAATCACCTAACTCCCTCAATTTTACTGAGTAACCACATCGTATCTGACTCAGTACTGAAGCGGTGTGAAAAGTGCAGGCTGCTTTTTAACCTGCTTGCACTGTATGGCCTCCCGAGAGCTATTTCTCTTTAAGCCTTGAAACTGAACATAGGGGTGGGGGGAGAAATTTGATTTAGATTCCTGAACTAAATGTTTGCACCAGTATCTGTCGCTGTGTGCACTCAATTTGCCTGAGAGACATGGTTGAGTGGCTTGGCTGGATCAGGTTTATGAGCCCATTTATTACTTTGCATAAATGCTCTGGAAAACAATGTCTGTGCCTTTAATTATGTGCAGGATCTGAGTAACATTAATGCAGAGGTGGTAATAATGGCAGAGCACAATGTTATGAACAGTATGGTGGGCAACAGTAATAAAATAACAGCTGTGAATCATTGTCAGATTAAGGTTGTAAGAGGCTGAGTCACTGTTCTCTCAGCTCATGAAGCCCTCAGAATCTCTAGCAGCTTGTTTATGATTACTGGCAAATTGAGCACACAGGACGTAGAGGGGCTTTCTATCAGATCATTGTAGCTGAAGAATCTGTACATAAAAATAGGGAAAAGTTGCTAAAGGCTTGCTGTTAAGTGGATTAATTTGTCTTTCATTAATGATGTGCATCACTGGAGGATCATGTACATGTCAGCTGACTCCACTTGTCCAATGGTTTACAGAGGAGAGATGGCTACTCTGTTTGTTTCTGTCTTCACTAAGACCAGCAGACATAGGAACAGAATTAGGCCATTGAGTCTGCTTCGTCATTCCATCATGGCTGATTTTTTTATCCCTCTCAATCCCACCATAACTTTAGATACCTTTACTAATCAAGAACCTATTAACCTTCACTTTAAATATACCCAATGACTTGGCCTCCACAACCATCTGTGACAGTGACTTCCATGGACTCACCACCCTCTGGCTAAAGAACTTCCTCCTCTTCTCTGTTCTAATGGACATCCTCGTATTCTCTGGTGCTAGACTCTCCCAATATTGGAAATATTCTCTCCACACCCACTGTATCTCAACCTTTCAATATTCAGTAGATTTCAGTACATTTCATTGACTTCACCCCTCCCCCCACCCCATTGATTGTGTGGAGTTTGCTTGTTTTCTCTGTGACCCGTATGAGTTTCCTCCCCCATCCGAAAAGAGCTGGTAGGTTAATAAAATGTTCTAAGTTGTCCCTTTTGTGTAAGACTCAAGCAAATTTCTACAGATGTACCATGAAGAGCATTTTAACTGTTTACATCACCACTGGGTATGGAGGGGCCACTGCACAGAATTGCAAGAAGCTACAGGAAGTTGTAAGCTCAACCAGCTCCATCATTGGCACTAGCCTTTCCTGCATATGTGACAATACCTCAACAAGGTGGCATCCATCATTAAGGACCCCAAGAACATGCCCTCCTGTCATTTCTACCATCGAGGAGGAGGTACAGGAGCCTGAAGGCACACACTCAACGTTTCGGGAAAAGCTTCTTCCCCTCCACCATCAGATTTCTGAATGGACATTGAACTCATGAACAGTACCTCAGTATTTTCCCTCTCTACACTACTTATTTCATTTTTCATATATACAGTATACTTGATGTAATTTATTATTATGTTCTGCTGCAGTAAAACAACAAATTTCAAGCCATATACCAGTGATATTAAACCTGATTCTAATTTTCCTTCACCTTGTCTTAGAGTGATTTCCTGCCTTCTTTTAAATCTCCTGATTTTCTTCTTTACTGTTCTCTTGCATTTCTTGTACTCCCAAGTACATACTTCATTTGTTTCTTACTACGTATCTCTGCTATGCACCTCTACCTTCTAATTAACGGGGGCCTCTACGTCTCTCAAAAACCAAGGTTCCCTAAACCTTGCTGTTTATTCTGACAGGAACGTACAAGCTCTGTACTCTTTTAAAAAAACACACAACCATTTTTGATGGCCTCTCACTTACCAAGCACACATTTTCAGAAAATCAACTTGTCCCAATCCTCACTTGCCAGATCCTTTCTGATACAATCAAAACTGACCTTTCTCCAGTTTAGAACCTCAGCCTGAGGACCTTTTCTTGCCATCCTGGGCAGAGCAGATGCCGTACCGATCGGTGATGTATCTGGAAAGGATGCTATTTCTGGTGCATCTATATAAGTGTTCAAACTCCGTCAGTGACTTTCAGGAAACCATGTTTCATAAAGCCCCATCTAGCTTTACCTGAGGGCAGCTCAGAGTCAGTTTAATTATCAAAGAGTCTCTTCCATGTTAGGGTTATCTGCTGGTGTCTGTGGCCAGGAGCTGGTCAAGATATCAGAATCCTAGGTGGCAGTGACAACTGGATATCATGATTTGAGCTCAGTGGGCAGAGGTTAAGTCTACCTGAAAACTAGGAAGATACCAGAATTGTACCCTGGTGGTCCATGTACTCACTGCTTGTTTTGGGTTGTGTTTCCATGCATTGATTGAGCAAAGAGAGAATAGTGATGAAGTAAAAAAAAAACTGTAGAGTAATGCAAATTCTCGAAGTGACCTCTTGAACTGAACACGCTAGCACGCTGATAATATACTGCTGTTCCAACAATAAAACTAAAGCTCTTATTGTTTCCCTTGCTGAACATTTCAGACTCTTCACTTTTGTCTGAAGCGTTACCATTAAATTTACTCTGCTATTTACTGTAAAGTGTGAACAGGAAACTGTAGGTATTTTTTCTTTAGAAAACCATAGCCATATAATTGTATGGCATAGAAATAGACCATTCAGTTCATCGAGTCCATCCTGCCCAGGGCAGCTCCTCAGAGCTGTTGACACCCAGGAACTTGAAATTGCTCACCCTTTCCTCTTCTGATTCTTCTATGAGGACTGGTGTGTGTTCCCTCGACTTCCCCTTCCTGAAGTCAACAATCAATTCTTTGGTCTTTCAGATGTTGAATGCAAGGTTGTTGCTGCGACACCACTCAACAAGCTGATCTATTTTGTGCCTGTATGCTTCCTCATCACCATCAAAAATTCTGCCAGCAATAGTTGTATTCTCAGCAAATTTATAGATGGCATTTTAGCTGTGCCTAGCCACACAGTCTTGAGTGTCAGGACAGTAGAGCAGCGGGCTAAGCACAGATCCTTGTGTGCCAGTGTTGATTATCAGTGAGGTGGAGGTGTTTCTTCCAGTCTGCATAGATTGTGATCTTCTGGTTATGAAGTTGAGGATCCAGTTACAGAGGCCCAGAGATACATAAAATGTCCTTAGCCATGGTGCTGGAGGATTGGAGAATAGCTAACGTTCCATTGTTTAAGGAGGCTCTAAGAATAATCCAGGAAATTGTAGGCTGGTGAGAAATGGAAGATATTCTTAGGGACTAAATAATTGGATAGACAGGGACTGATTAGGGATAGTTAACATGGCTTTGTGTGTGGTAGTTTGTGTCTAACCAATGTGACAGATTTTTATGAGGAAGTTACCAGGAAAGTTGATGAGGGAAAGGCAGTGGATGTTGTCTACATAGGCCTTTGAAAAGGTCCTGCACGGGAGGTTGGTCAAGAAGGTTCAGTCACTGGGCTTTCAGAATGAGCTGGTAAATTGGATTGGGCATCAATAGAGTGGTAGTAGATGATTTCCTGTCCGGACGAAGGGTCTCGGCCTGAAACGTTGACTGCTCATTTCCATGGATGCTGTCTGTCCAGCGTGTTGTACGTGTTGGTTGCCTGTCCATCCGGAGACCATGCCTAGTGGTGTGATGGGTCTGTTGTTTGTCATCTACATCAACTATCTGGATGATAATATGATAAACTAGATCAGCAGATTTGCAGATGACCACAAGATGGGGGGTGTAGTATAGAGTGAAGAAGGCTATGAAAGCTTGCAGTGGGATCTGGACCAGATGGAACCTAATGCAGAGAAGCACCAGTGTAAGGTGTTCCATTTTGCGAGGACAAACCAGAGCTGGACTTGCACGGTGAGCGGTAAGGCACTGCAGAGTGTGGTGGAACAGAGGGATTTGGGATATGGGAACGCAGATCAATAATTCCATGGAAGTGGTGTAATGGGTAGGTAGGATTGTAAAGAGGGCTTCTGGCACAATGACCTTTAAAAATCCAAGTACTGACTAGATGAGCTACGATGTTATGTTAAAATTGATCTTGGTGAGGCCTAATTTGGAGCATTGTGTGCAGTTCCAGTCATTTACCTACAGGAAAGATATCAATAATATTGAAAGGGTGCAGAGAAAATTTACAAGGATGTTGCCAGGTCTTGAGGACCTGAGTTATAGTGGAAGGTTGAATAGGTTATGACTTTATTCCTCAAGTGTAGGAAAATGAGGAAGATTTGAAAGAGGTATAGAAAATTTTGAATGGGTATAGATACGTGTGGTGAAAACTGCCCAGTGGATTATCGGCATCCAATTGCCCACCATTGAGAACATTTACCATAATTGCTGCCTGGGCAGGGCAAAAAGCATTATTGAGGACGCATCTCACCCTAACCATGGGCTTTTTACTCTCCTCCCATCCAGTAGGCGCTACAGGAGCCTCCACTCCCACACCAACAGGCACAGGAAGAGCTTCCTCCCTGAGGCTGTGACCCTGCTGAACCTCACATCACAGCGCTAAGCAGTACTGCCCCCATATTGTACTGTCCCAGTGCTTTTATATTTTATATTTTTATATTTGTGTGCTGTAGCACTTTTTATTTTGTAAATTACACTTTTGCATTTCTGGTTAGATGCTAAGTGCATTTCATTGGCTTTGTATCTGTACTCGGCACAATGACAATAAATCTAATAGGGTAAATGCAAGCTGGTTTTTTCAAATGAGACTGGGTGAGGTTAGAACTAGAGGTCATGGGTTAAGGAAGAAAATGGAATGTCTAAGGGGAACTTCACTGAGAGTGTGGACGAGCTGCCAGCGCAGGGGTGGTTGCGGGTTCAATTTCAACATTCATGAGAAATTTGGATAGCTACATGGCTGGGAGCATTATGGAGGACTATTGGCAGATACAGATAGATGAGACTAGGCAGAATAATAGCTTGGCATGGACTAGATGGGCCAAAGGGCCTGTTTCTGTGCTGCAGTGGTGTAGTGTTCTATGACTCATCCACAGAAAGTTGTGCATCATTCTCCCTTATCTAGTCTGTGTGACCAAGACACTTGTAAGAGAATTCCCCCATTTGTGAGTCAGTTACTGTTTTTTCTGAGAATTAAGTGCCTGATAAAACAAATCCAATATGGTAAGGTTGGATGCTATCGAACAAATTAGTCTCAGTGGGGATGGTTGTGGCCTTGCTTGCTTTGTGACAGAACTTAGGGACTCAATTCATTTCATAACAAGTACCAATATTAGCAGGAAGCCGTCACAGTTGTGGGAATGCCATGCTTTTCCAGCTGGTGCTCTGCCTAATGCAAATTTATGATAGTCATACATGAGTGATGTTAAGTTCACTGTGATCAAAAGGTGCTGAGCAAGTAATGGTGAACTGTTATCATTTGCTCTCCATCGGATAGTTGTTTCTCTGGTGGGTTAAGTTATTTCTTGGATTGTGCCCTATTCTGCTGATACCAACTAAAAATGGTCCTGTTTTGATCAACAGAATCACTTAATTAAATTGCTTGGCTCTTGCAAATTAATTCAGTTTGGTAGAGTTTCAAGAAAAGACAGGTGTGGAATCAACCTGTGCGCACTCTCCTACCGCGTTATTTATTTATTTAATTTAAAGTGGAAAATGGGCCTTTCTGGCCCTTCATAACGCACCACCAGCAAACACCGATTTAACCCAAGCCTAATCATGGGACAATTTTCCATGACCAATTAACCTCCTAATAGCTACGCCTTTGGACTGTGGGAGGAAACTGGAGGACATGGAGAAAACCTACACATTTCACGGGGAGGATGCATTACAGAAGACTGCTTACAGAAGATGCCAGGATTGATCTCTGAACTCTGACACCCAGAGCTGTAATAGCATTACGCTAACTGCCATGCTGCCATAATACCCCATGAACCCCTCACTTGGTAATGAAGACTGTTTGAGTTCTCTTGGGTTGCACTCAACATGTTGCAACAATCTGCTAAAGAAGGTCGAGTAGCATCTGTGGGAGGAAAGGTGTTGTTAAAATGTAGTGTTCGACATGGAAAATGTCAATAATTCCTCTGCTCCCACAGATGCTACTCAACCCACTGAAACTTTCCAGCAGTTGGTTTCTTGCTCTAGGTTGCTGTGTCTGCAATTGCCTCTGATTCCACCAGTTAGCTTTCCTGCTGAGGGTTTGTGCTTGCTACAAGAAGGGATGTTGGTTTCACAATGTTAAGAATTTGTATTTGAATTTATTTAAATCTTGCGTCCATCCCACAATGTGAGGGAGTAAAATCTTTGTGTTATGACTCTGTCGCAGTGTATAGACATGTGAATTTATAAGTCTAATGGCTTGTAGAAAGAAACTGTCCCATTGCTTGTTGGTCCTGCAGTTGTCCACTCTCTGCAGTGCCCAAACATCAAGGTTGATACAGTTCCCATACCAGGCGGTGATACAGCCAGTCTGGATGCTCTCAATGGTGCCCCTGTAGAGCACCTCGGCAAATGCATCAGGTATTCTCGTTGTCACTAAATATGTCTCCCTCTTCGTTCTGGCAGACTTGCACAGTTATCTATAGGAGGACTCAGCTATTCTTGATGATGACACTGCTGTTGTGGGCTGTATCAAAGGTGGTGATGAACCAGCTTGTAGGAGGGAGTTTGAAAATTTAGCTGAGTGGTGTGATAACAACAACCTCGCTTTATGTCAGCAAGACCAAGGACTGATTGTAGACTTCAGGAGAGGGAAACCAGAGGTCCATGAGCCGGTCCTCGTTGGAGGATCAGAGGTGGAAACAGCGCCAGGATTGCACTGCAAACTCCGCATTGCCCCGAGTTGTAATAGTTTCATGCTTATCTCTACACTATCATGGCAACACACACATTTTAATTCTTGGTTTGCTTTCTTCCCACTTGTTCACAGGAAATGGGCATTCCTGAAATTGTAGCTATCTATTGTTCATTCAGGAATCAGGGAGGTAGTTATGACTTAAATAGATTGGTGGTTTAGAAGTCATGTAAAGATCATAATAGTCAAGAGAGGCAAATTTCCTTTCCTGGAAAACATTGGTTATAGTGAATTTTTAACAACAACCTGGTATTTTTAGTATTCTATTTCTTAATAATCTACTAAGAGGTCATGTTTTTATTTAGAATTCCAGTCTAAATGTTTTACTGCATAGGAATTGAAATTCCATAGCTGCCAAGTGGCATTTCAGCTTTTGTTTCTGCACCTTTCACCCATCTTGCAGTAATTATAATTGGATCTGACATGAGAGAAAAGTTTAAAGATAAAGATCAGCTTTATTTGTCAAGTATACATTGAAACAGCCTGATGATTGTGCTGTGGACTCTCAAGTGTTGCTACACCTAGCCCTAATCTGTACAGAAAGTGGAGCACCAACAGAACATGCTTGCAACTTACTAGCCCTAATCTGTACGGAAAGTGGAGCACCCAGAAAAGACCCACACGGTCACACCCAAGCTCCTTACAGACAGTGGTGGGAATCAAACCCAAATGGAGATTGCTGGTGCTATAAAGTGATGCTGCTAACCATCACTCAACCATGTCACACCTTGTATCATCTTAGAACCATAGAACATTACAGCACAGTACAGGCCCTTCAGCCCTCCATGTTGTGCTGACCCATATAATCCTTAAAAAAAGAATGAGAGACGGGAAAGAAAGGTTTGCAATTAACTTTAGTCTTGGCACATCTCAAAGTGCTCTACAGCTGATGAAGAGCTTTTGGAATTAAAATGCTTGACAAATTTATGCACATCAATATTCCACCATCACAATGTTTTTAAAAACAGTGATGCTGGTCAAGCTTATCGATCCAGCCAGCAGCTTGTCAGTATTTTACGTTGTCTCCAGCTGTAGCCTTCCTTTGCAAAGGGATGATGTCTTTGGAGCTTCTGTTGACATTTCTGTAGCTCTGGGTTTTTATGGAATGGAGTTGCTAGCTCCATTCACCCTCCTCCCTTCATAGCCAGGCTAGCGACTGTCCATTTCACAGTGGTGCTGATTAACCAACAGAGGGAATTTGATCCTCCTGGCAATAAAGAATTGTTTATTTTTATCAGAGGGTATCGATAAGATCTCAGTTTACCAGTGTTTCTGAGGAAATTTTTTTCCTGGCAGTGCTGGTCTCCCATGGTATTTCACTGGCACTTGAGTCTGGATTTTGATACTAATGTCTCTGTTTCAAGTCTCTCTTCAATCATTGAACTATTCTGCAGCAAATTCTGTGAGCAAATTAGGTCTTTCTTTTTTGGAGCGTAGAAGGTTGAGGGGGAGACTTGATAGAGGTATTTAAAATTACGAGGGGGATAGATAGAGTGGACGTGGATAGACTTTTTCCATTGACAGTAGGGGAGATTCAAACAAGAGGACATGAGTTGAGAGTTAGGTGGCAAAAGTTTAGGGATAACACGAGGGGGAATTTCTTTACTCAAAGTGGTAGCTGTGTGGAATGAGCTTCCAGTAGAAGTGGTAGAGGCAGGTTTAATATTGTCATTTAAAGTAAAATTGGATAGGTATATGGACAAGAAAGGAATGGAGGGTTGGGCTAAGTGCAGGCCAGTGGGACTAGGTGAGAGTAAGTGTTCGGCATGGCCTAGAAGGGCTGAGATGGTCTGTTTCCGTGCTGTAATTGTTTTATGGTTTTATACTAAGGGAATAGATTGTTTCCTTTTACATGACATTCATTGCAAGTACTATCTTGATTCTATCATTCTTTCTATTCTATTAAAATCTCAACTGGGAGAAATTGCCACTTCCATAACTTTTGGCTTTTGATTTGTAATTCCCCCCCCCCCCATGTATTTTTTTGTATTTCATTATCATGGAACATTAATACATGCTGTTCTAATCCTCTCAATAACCCTCACCTGATTCTCCTGACACCAGAAGAACACTGGACCAGCTTGCACATTGTTACCAATTCACCTACCAACCACTTCTAGAAACTTCTTTCGATGCACAATGGGAAGGATCTAGACTGGTTCCATCACAGCCTGGTATGGAAACACCAATGGCCAAGATGGAAAGACCTACAAAACGTGGAGGATACGGCCCAGTTTATCACAGGAAGAGTGCTCTGCAGCATTGAGCAGACCAGCAAGGAGTGCTGTCATCCATCATCAAAGACCCCTGGCGTTCAGGTCTCACTCTCTTCTCACGACTATCATCCAGCAGGAGGTACAACCATTATGGTTCTGAAGCAGGGGAGATAAATTCACTCATCTCAACATTGAACTGATTCCCCGATCCTGGGCCTAAGGACTTTACAACTCAAATTCTCAGTATAATTTACTTACTTCTTTCTGCGTGACTAAGGAATGCCTTGCCACCTTTGAGGTCTCATCACAGGATAGCAAGCCCTTTACTATTTACCTTTGCTGCATACTCCACACACTTTGAATTTCATTTTCTATTTTAAGATAATTAAAATTTTCTGTTTTATTTATTTGAGGTAATATGTTGTTTTGTGTGCTGTATGTAATATGTTTTGCACCGGGGAACGTTGTTTCATTTGTTTTGTATACACATACACTTGAAGATTAGCCGGGAGCAAAGGGTGGGAATAAAAGATACATTTTCTGTTGGATGCTGGTGACTAGTGTGTTCCCCAGGACTCGATGATGGGACTGCTTTACACATTATATGTCAATGTGGACAATATAAAGATAGGTGGAGGGTCAGATAGTGTTGCAGAAGCAGAGTCCACAGCAGGAATTTGACAGATTGGGAGAAAAAGTGGCAGATGCAATATAGTGTAGGGAAGTTGGTAGAAGGAATAAAGACTATGTTTTAAATGGGAGGGGGAGGGAGGGAGCGAATTCAAAAATCAGAAGTGCAAAAGGACTTGGGAACCCTCATGAAGATTTCCCTAAAGGTTAACTTGCAGGTTGAGTTGGTGGTAAGGAAGGCAATGCAACGTTAGCATTCATTTCAAAGGGACTATAACATACAGTGCCTATAAAAAATATTCACCCTCTTTGGAAGTTTTCATGTTTTATTGTTTTACAACATTGAATCACATTTCATTTAATTTGACTTTTTTGACACTCACCAACAAAAGATGACTCTTGTGTTAACGAGAAAACAGATCTCTACAAAGTGATCTAAATTAATTACAAACATTAAACAATAATTGAAAGCATAATTATTCACCTCCTTTAATACCACACATCAAATCATCAGCCAATTGGTTTTAGAAGATACATAATTAGATAAATGGAGATCTGTTTTTGGAGACCTGTCTGCAGTCAAGGTGTTTCAAATGACTGTAGTAAAAATACACCTGTATCTGGAAGTTCTGTCTCCTGGAGAGACAGTATCCTGGCAAAAACTACACCATGAAGACAAAAGAACGTTCCAGGTAACTCGGTGAAAAGGTTGGGAGATGGATCCAAGTCACTGAATATCCCTTAGTTATTCAAATTGGAAAGAATATGACACAGCTGTAAATCTGCCGAGAGCAGGCTGCCCTCAAAAACTGAGTGACCGTGCAAGAAGGTGACTAGTGCGGAGGCCACCAAGAGACCTATGACAACTCAAAAGAAGCTACAAGCTTCAGAGGCTGGGCTGGGAGAGACTATGCATACAACAGTGCCTGGGGGCTTCACCAGTTGCAGCTTTTTGGGCCCCTTGTCTCATAAAAGATGTGCTGGCATCGGAGTGGGTCTGGAAGAGGTTCATGAGAATGATTCTGAAAGTGAAAGGGTTAAGAATGAGGAGAGCTTGATGCTCTGAGCTTTATTCACTGGAGTTTAGAAGAAAAGGGGGTTCTCATCTAAACCTATTGAATATTGAACTGCTGAAGTAGAGTGGATGTGGAGGGGATGATTCCTATGACGGTAGAGCCTAGGACCAGAGGACATCGCCTCAGAATAGAAGGATGTCCCTTTTAGAGTAGAGGTGAGGAGGAATTTCTTAGCCCATGGGTGGTGAATCGGTGGAATTCATTGCCCCAGATGATTGTGGGAGCCAAGTCATTGGGTATATTTCAAACAGAGGTTGATAGGTTCTTGATTGTTAAGCATGTCAGTGGTTCTGGGGAGAAGACAGGAAAATTGGGTTGGGAGAGAATATAAATCAGCCAAGTTGGAATGGCTGAGTGGACTCGATGGGCCAGATGGTCTAATTGTACTTCTATATCTTGTGGTGTAGATGGATTTATATGCTCACTTCCTGAAGTGAGGCTTCAACACAGAACCTTTGGGCACCAACTGGGCCACTGATTCTAACTTGTAAATTAAAACTTGAATTTATCTAGTAGCTTGTACAAATTCATGATGCCCTACTGGATGTAATATAGGAAATATGGCAATCAGTATATATCAAGACATTCTCACAAACAGCATGTGAGAATGGCCAGTTTTTGTGATGGTTAAATAAAAAATTAGGCAGGAAATCGGGCATCCAAAACATTGACAATTCCTTTCCTTCACAGATACTGCTCGACTCACTGAGTTCTTCTATGCAATTGGTTATTGCTCCAGATTCCAGCATCTGAAGTATTTTGTATCTGCATCTTTGAACTAATGTTGTTCATTTTTCACAAGCATCTAAGACTGAAAACAGAGTTTAATTCAATAGTCTCCTCATAAATGCTACCTCTGATAGTCCACCACTTCAGTATCAAGCTTGTTTCTGCTCTGGGAGTTGAATCTTACAGTGTTGTAAATCCACGCAGATTGGAAGCAGATGCTTCAGTCCAACTCGTCCATGTCTGTCTGTGTTGGTGTCATTTGTCTGTGTTTGGACCCTATCAATTAGCATCTACGTGCGTCTCCAACTTTATACAACCTTGAGGCTAATAGAGACAAAAACCCTGAGAATTTTCAAATGTGGCATAATTTCATATCTGGGTCACTAGAGGATGAACTGTCATGAGCCAAAAGACTGTTAATTTTCTTGACAAAGTTGCTCACAGTTTAACTTCCCTCTAAATTATTTCTCAGTTTTAAATGCTTTTTCCCCCCAGATATGAAAACATTGATCTTGAATATCTGCGAATAAGACTGAGTGTTGACAGTCCACATGTCATAAAATCTCACTGTAATCCTCCACAAATAGTCATATCTTTTCCTGGCAGTGATGAAATGTTTTCTTCCTCCTTAGGTCATTTTATGCTGAAAAAAATATAAATTTTCCATGAAATAGTTAAGTTGTACAGAACATGAAGTTCACTAGAAATTGACCATCTGATCCATTTCAAGCATTTTATTTTTCTGCCCAAAGTTTGTCCCAAATGCCATAGACTACAAGGTGGTTTTGCAGCCATCAATCTGAAACAATAGTTGTTTTTCTCTTCACAAAAGTTGCTTGCTGAGCACGTCTTCTAATTATTCTCTTTATGCTTGGCAGTTTTGCCTCATTGAACATAATTAACATTTCAGCGGTAGGACCCTGTTGGATTGGTTCAGTGAAACCTGTAAATGAGATGTTGAGCTCCACACAGTCAGGACTGTGATAGTTCCAACGATGTGCAGATTTACTTCTCGTTGCATAAAACACTGTGTAACTGTGCAGGATTACGGATTCATTCAACAGCATAGGACTTTTGGAGGTTGCCATGTGTTTGACTCTGGAAGGATCACTGAGATTAAAAAGAAAGAGAAGTCTGGAAACGGAGAAAGTGGCACACGCGGGGTGGGGGGGGGAGAGAGACAGACAGACAAGACACACACTCACAAAGCAGATGGCGATCGCATACGCACAGATATTCTCATGAATATACAAACACGAGAGATTCAGCAAATGCTGGAAATCCAGAGTAACACACAAAATGCTGGAGGAACAGCAGGTCAAGCAGAATCTGTGGAAAAGTATAGAACAGTCAACATTTCAAACCAAGACATTTTCATCAATCCTGTGAAAGATCTTGGTCTGAAATATTGACTGTTGATTTCTCTCCATAGATGCTGCCTGGCCTACTGAGTTCCGCCAGCATTTTGTGTGTTTTGCTCACAAGTACACAATCACCCTTTAATATTTTGATGAAGTTAATTTATTAGAGATTATAATTACTATTTTGTGTAATGTGGGGTGTGGATAATGGATCATCTCAAAGTGATTAAGTCAAATAATTCTGCTCTTTCCACAGGAACAGCTGGAGATAGGTAAGTACACTATTTATCCCACTTATTCCTCTGTTCATTTTCTAACTTAAATTGCTGATCTTGTTAAATCCTCTTGATAATATAAAGGCTAACATTGTTGCAGTTGTTCACTTCTTACCTCCCCTATTTGGTGAGTGAATGTAGCCCTTTCAAAGCAGCAGTTTCATCATGGAAGCAAGCAGCTAATGGGACACTAGGTTGGGCCAAGTAGAGTTATGATCTGCTGCGACAAACGTGGCAGTTTCTACATGGAAGAACAACGAAGGGTTTATAATAATTACAAACAACAGCTCAGATTCCTCCTAAGTAACCTAAACCCAATTGCATAATCACTGCATCTCTCAACTCCAGGTAACTTATACTGATCCACCCAGGTTCTCCCCTCATCTGCCGTCACCCACACAATGCCCCTACTGAATCATCTATCCCAGGGGTCAGCAACCTTTACCACTGAAAGAGCCACTTGGACCCGTTTTCCACAGAAAATAAAACACTGGGAGCCGCAAAACCCGTTTGACATTTAAAATGAAATAACATTGCATACAACATTTTGTTTTGCCTTTATGCTATGTATAAACAAACTATAATGTGTTGCATTTATGAAATTGATGAACTCCTGCAGAGAAAATGAAATTACATTTCTGCATGCAACAAAAACATTTTGAACTCCGAAAAAAAGACGTTGGGTTGAAGGTTACTTTTAAGTAAAATACTCAATGCCTATTTGAGTCCTTCTTGTATTTATGAAAAACGCCAAACTTAAATTTGCCGCCAGCAGCAAACCAAAAATAACGTCAGCCAGCTGTCAACCTGAAAAATAAAAGGACTATTTCACTGAACAATGAAAACATATGAATATACGTAAAATAATAGGCAATTAAAATATTTATCATACTTGTTCAGGTTGACTCACACCTGACAATGCAGTCGTATTCAGTAGGGATGGATCGATGCTTAGGGGAGTGACCGGGAAGGATAATGTGTTTTTTTCCTCTCTGAACTCACAGAAGCGTTTCCCAAACGATGATTGCATTGCGATGATTGCAGGATGTAAATACCCCGAATTTATCATGTCGTGACCTTGTTTGAACTCTCTCAAATTGGGGAAGTGAGACAAAGTGCCTTTCTGTAAATCTCTGGCAAGCACTGTCAACTTGCGCTCGAATGCCAAAACACCCTCCAACATGTGCAGGGCTGTACGTCCTTACCCCGTTGAAGAGCTGTGTTCAGCGTGTTCAGGTGCGCTGTCATGTCTACCATGAAGTGTAGCTTTTCCAGCCACTCTGGCTGTTCCAGGTCTGGAAAGTTGAGCCCTTTGCTGCCCAGGAAAGTTTTCACTTCTTCCAGACACGCGACAAAGCGTTTCAGCACCTCCCCTCTGGACAGCCAGCGATAAAAACACGTTGTAGCGGTGTGCTACACGCAGTCAGTAAACTGCAGTCAAAGATAGCTTTATTCGAACTAAACAGCCTTGCTTTTAAGCCTCCCTCAACCCGCCCCCCATGGGCGCGGATGCTCCAAAAGACACGTACTCACAAACCCCCGTAGGCTATCTCCCTTAGCCTGAACGCTGGCTAATTGTGAGCCGGTTCGGATGTGTAAGGAAATGGGTCGCCACAACGTCTTATTTAGATTGTACAAGATCACCATAATCTTCAAATTTGGATTTACATTTCAAAAACTAACAAACTAACATAAAATAAAAATAAAATTAAATACTGACCATGTAGCGGTGTGCTACACGCAGCGCTAAAATTACGACACGGAGTTGGTAACTGCAGTCGAAGGAAAAAACTTTATTCGAAATCTTCAGCCTCACTTTTAAGCCTCCCTCAACCTGCCCCCCATGGCGCAGAGGCTCCAAAGCTCTGTGCTCGCAAACCCCCGTAGGCTATCTAATTGTGAGTCGGTTCGGATGTGCCAGGAAAAGGGTCGCCACAACCAATTATTTCCCAAAGCAGCAGGGAGCCGCAGCACAGACGTAAAAGAGCCACATGTGGCTCCGGAGCCGCGGGTTGCCGACCCCCGATCTATCCCCTCCCCAACTGGTTCCTGCTGCCTATTATTCCTCCCTAATGCACTTACTACTTCCCTTACTGCGGCTCTTTGTGCCTCTATTCGTCACTGTCCACCTCTGTCTCTGCCACCACCCTCCCCTCCCAGCACCAGACTACATCTGTCTTTTTTTCACTCTCCTGTCATCCATCAGCTCCTATCGACACTCTGTCTTGATCGACGCTCTCATTGCCTCCTCAAGTGCTGCTCAGTGTACTATGTTACAGTGTTCAGTATGCTTCCTGCTCCAGACTACAGAATTGTTACCATACATTAGACAGTCTCTGTAGTGCGGGTCTCTTCTGACTCCGTGTTATTGAGGAGACAAGGGATTGGCTTGGACAGAGGTGAACTGTGGACGTGCAGAGAGCAGGTCAAAGGAAAAGTGGATTTCATGCTGCTTTTGAAAGCAGGGAGTGTTCAGAGTGCAAAGTAAATTTATTATCAAAGTATGCATATGTCGTCGTATACTAGGCTGAGGTTCATTTCCTCGCAGGCATTCACAGTAGAACAAGAATACTATAGAATCAGTGGAAAAACTGCGTGCAAGCAAAGACTGGCATATAACCAATATGCAAAAGAAAAGACTAAATACAAAAATAAATACATAATAGAACATGAGTTGTAGTGTTCTTGAAAGTGAGTCTGTTGGAGCAGCAGGCTATCTGCTAGAGGGACTCAACAGCTCTGGAACTGCTGAATTTTCAGGTTGAAATCCAACTTCAGGATTTGAAACTTCAATTCCTTTCCCCTGAGGATGCTGTTTAACTTGCAGAGTTCCTCCAGCAGAGGGTTTTTTGCTCCCGAATGCAGCATCGGCATTCTCTTTTGTATCCAGTGTGGTTTAGAGAGGGCCTTCCAGATTTACAAATGCAAATTAATGGACTCCTGGAAGAGAGCAGTCTGTCCCTTCGATGTCTATCACGATTAATTTAACCCTTCCCTCCCACTTAGCCCATAGTCTCCCATTCTCTTTTATCCCTGTGTCTACCTCTTAAATGTCCCTAATATATCTGCCTCTGCCGCCACCCCTGGCAGTGTGCACCATGCGCTTTCCACTCACTAATTTAAAAAAATACCTCTGACATTCCTGCTATAACTCTTCCCTGGCACCAGAGGAGCTGCAGGCTGTGAGGGGTGGGTGCACATCGTGCACTGTTTTTGTATTTCCTGTAGATATTTATCTGAATGCATTTTTCAAATAAAAATCATAGTCTGGGAAAGTCTTAATACTTTGAGGATAATTACAGGGAATCATTTAGATGAAACAGGGTGCACAGTAATGTAGTTGCCGATATCTGGAGCTTCTTGGGAAATGCCCAGAGTTGATAGCTTTTTGGTATTTTATTTCAATTCATTGAGGTACAGTGTGGAGTGCCGCCCAGCAATCCCCCAATTTAATTCAAACCTGATCACGGGGCAATTTACAATGACCAATTCACCTACCAACCTGTACGTCTCGGGACTGTGAGAAGGAACCCACTATGCTGCCCTGCAGCCCCTGTGGCCTCACATTCAAGGCTTTCTAACAGGAAGGGAGATTTGGCTGTCACAAGGGGTTACTGGACACTGCAGATGCTGCAATCTGGAGCAGCAAACAACCTGCTGGAGGAACTCAGTGGGTCGAGCAGCATCTGTGGGAGGGAAAGGAATTTTCCTTGTTTTGCATCTGGTAGACAACGTGAATGAAACACACCATCAGTTCATCATCCCCACTGATGTTGTTTGTTGTTTGACCTCTTGAGCTCCTTCAGAAGATTGCTTGAAGGCTATCCCACGTTAGTATAATCTGAGTCCCCAATTTTCCCATAACCTCTAGACCAGGGATGGCCAACCTACGGCGCAAGCGCCAAAAGTGGCACATTGGATGATTAGAAGTGGCGCAATGCACCCCAGTGATAATAATAAAAAAGTAAGCCTACTCATACAAAAAGTATTAATCAAAAACTGATTTGTAGAAAAAAAATTTATAACAGGAATTCAAGTAGCTTCAAGCTAGAAATGGGTTTTACTGAGAATAAATCTAAAACTTAGCAATTATTTTTAGTGATTTTATTATTTTGTGCACATTTTTTGGCAAGTATTGTCTTCTTCCACATTAATCTGTTTTCAATTAAAAAAATGTTCAATGAGTCAAACTAGGAAAGAAGGACTTTTGTTCTGTAGTCGTTCCATAACTGTTCAATTCATGTTTGATCCTGAGGCGCCAGGCGTCTGCACCAGCGGTGTGTCGCAGGTTTTTGCCAGTCGGTTTACAATTGACGCTCATGCGCTACGGAGTTGTGCTTTGTTCTCACTTTGTGAACATTTGCAGTTTTGTACTTTTTTGAAAATTAAGGCTTGTTTTTACATTCAGTTACCCATCACAGTGCAAAAGAAAAGCAGAAAGTGATAGTAAGCGTGAATTAAATGAACAGTGGGAAAATGAGTTCTTATTTATTGTGGGTCTGTCAGGAAAACCATTGTTCATTGTTTGTGAAAACACTGTCTCACATAATAGAAGACATGACCTTAATAGACACTATAAAACACAACATCAGACTGAAGTAGAAGGAAAACTGAAGCTAGTGCTTGGGTCTGAGTTACGGAAAGAATATGTGATTCAGAAAAAGGAAGGAATCAAAAGAAGACAAAATATATTTGTTAAAAGTCTCATTAAGGTAAGTAATGTTTATCTTGTTTTTTATATATTAACATTTTTCCAAGAATTGAATGGGGGTACAAGAGTTTTATGGCGCACCTGGACTCATGCGTGGAAAAATTGATGCATGGAATGTAAAAGGTTAGCCACCCCTGCTCTGGAGCCTGGTGGTGTTACCAGGAATCTCTCAGGGTAGCCACATTTACTTACAAAAAAGTAATGCTACCATTCAAAAATGTGTGAGGATGAAATGGAACAAAATGGAGGCTTTGAGCAGAGACCGGATGTGGGAAGTTTCTCCCTACTCTGTCCAAATACACGAGGACCCAGCTGGACTCGGCCTAAACGTTGTGGCTTGAGTCTGGACCTAGGAACTGAAGACTGGAGTTTTGTACTGTTGGGTGCCACGGTAATGAAGGTATTGTACTGGTGGGTACAGGAATGTCATTGCCTGTCCTTGTGATACTGAACATCACTGCTACACTGAGGTCTATCATTGATACAGACTGAAGACCTTTTAAAGGAGCTGGTTACAATCACACTGGGCAATGAGAGTCCTTGAAGTTCCATCCTTTTGCAGCCTTCCCCACCCCCTGCCCCATGGTTTGCTTGCTAGTCAGGCGTGTGTGTGTGGAAGGGGGGGGTGAATGTGGTGAACTACATATACTCCGCTACTGACCACACACACACACACACACACACATCCCACCCAGCACCATGCCGACAGCTGCGCTACCGACACCACTTGCAGCCTCTCCACCCTCAAGATCCCTCCCCCATCGCTGTTCGCCAACCTGACCCCCGACTGTAAACCTGTGGCAACTAAAAGCAGGAGGTACAGCGCGGGGGACAGGGCCTTCATTAAGTTGGAGGTGCAACGACTGCTCAGGGAGGGGATCATTGAGCCAAGCACAAGCCCTTGGAGGTCCCAGGTGGTTGTTGTTCGGACTGGGCAGAAAAATAGGATGGTCGTGGACTATAGTCAAACCATCAATAGGTTCACGCAGCTTGACGCATACCCCCTACCCCGCATCGCGGATATGGTCAACCAGATAGCTGGTAGGGTGGTCCCAGTGGCTGACGTCCCCAGGGGCAGTGCTGCTCCGGAAACATGTGAGGAGCAATAAATACTCCCTGCTGGTCGAGAGGGTTCACCTTCTACATGCGAACCCCCAGTATGCCTACGTGATCTTACTTGATGGGCGGGAGGACACGGTCTCTGTCCACGACCTGGTGCCTGCAGGAGCAGCAGACCACTACCCCGAACACTCCCTGGTAACTATGAACCCTGTACCCACCAAGGTGTATAACCACCTGACACCGCGCACACCAAGCCCTACACAGATTCCTCACGACACTCCTATACCGGGCATCTCATACGTGTATATACCAGGCACCTCGCACACGCGTGAGGGATCACTGTCGCCTAGTGGGCTGACACCTCCAGTTAGGCCGGAACCAGCACAACTACCGTCTCCGGTGCAATCACCACCGGCTCCTTTGTAATCACCACCACCGGCACCTGTGCAATCACAGCCGGTGCTACGTAGATCGCAGCGACAGATTCGACCACCTGATAGACTTAACCTGTAAATAAACTTGTAAGAAACTTCGCCCCGTGGGGACTGTCTTTTAAAACAAAGGGGGGGTGAATGTGGTGAACTACGTATACCTGTCTGGACACGCCCCCTGTTGACTGCTCCTGTGGCTCCTCCCACAGACCCCGGTATAAAGGCGATTGAGGCCTGAGCCTGGCCTCATTCTCCAGGATGTAGTATGGTGGTCAATTACTGCTTGTTCCTTCTTCCAGTCAATTAAAGCCGATATCTCGCCTTTACGTCTCAGAGAGAGTTATTGATGGTGCATCAGTGTGCATGAACTTGAATGAGTCTGAGAAAAAGCAAATGGCACAAGGTACAGAGATGTGTCCAGTTTCCCATTTCAGGGGAACAGACTACATTGGTTCTGCGGGAAGAGGGAGAAAGTTGTGTTGATGTATATTTTTTCTGTGAATAGTCTAGAGTGTTGCCTTTATCATTTCCATCTGAATACTACATCGTTTTGTAAATGGTCACTTTTTCATAGTAGCAGATCGCATGCTTTGTTTCCTTTTTATCTTTCACTTAATATATTCTTTGTCCTTTCACTTTCATAAACTACCTTCATACAGTTACGGGAGTGTGTTTGGCCCATTGAATCAGTGCTGCTTCTGGGATTCTCTGTGATACAATGGGGTTTCTCATAGTTTCATTTTAAAAAAATAAACTTCCCAGCAAGGCCCAGCCCAAGCCTGCCTCTGCTTTTCAGCTGCCCTGAGAACTGAGTGCAAAACTCCAGACCTCCATTGTTCATCTGTCAAAGAGCATAAGCTATATTTTTATTTATATTGCTGCCATTTTCACTTATTCCTTTGAGCAGAAGATACAAGTGCCTGAAAGAGTGTCCCACCAGGCTCAAGAACAGCTTTTACACTGCTGTTTCAAGACTATTGAACCATTCCCTAGTACAATAACATGGACTCTTGACCTCATGATCTATTTCGTCGTGATCCTGCACTCGATCGTTTACCTGCTCTGCACTTTGTGAACTGGATGCAAGTCGAGCTTTACACTGTATCTTGGTACATGAGGCAATAATAAAACCAATTCCAATACCAGCTCTGGCCAAGCTGCATCAAAATCACCATGGAGTGAGGAGTGAAAATGTCCTCTTTCAGTTGTGTGGTGTTTCATGGAATCCTATTGGAAGGCTAATATTTTTTTTCAAACTGTGGTCTATACTCATGATGTTAAAATAGAATACTTTAAGAATTTGATGACCTGTCAAGTCTATACTAATTTTCACCAAGAAGGTTATACTTGGAGCTTATGGGACTGTTACTGGAGAATGGAGGCCTGTCCTGGAGTTGGAGGACTCTCCGTGTGTGTGCGTGGGAGAGAGGGAGAGGAGCAGAGAAGCTTGCTTTGCTGCTGTTCTCCTGTTGCTTGTTCTCTTCTGTTATGCTGCATTCTGCGTTGCTCTGCCGAGCATCGTGGGATGCTACGCTAGCACTGGAATGTGTGGCTACACTTGCATCTGCCCTCACCAGTACAACCCTGGGTGAGCTGGTTGTTAACTGTCATGAGGACGTGATGAATAATTCTGAATCAAGCCACAGCCGCTATTGTAACAACCTCTGTGGTATCAAATCAGCAAATCTGGGATATGAATGCAGTGGCGATACACAGATACCTGTTCAGTGTCATAGTCAGGATCTGGTTTAACAATGGAGTACAGTTTGGAACTCTTTTTTTCTCTCTCCCCCTAGCCCCGTCTCTACACACACCCACCTCCTCTACGCACCCCCCTCTACACCCCACCTCGCTATGCCCCCCCACCCCACCATGCGCCCGTCTTGTTCAATGCAAGTCAACATAGTATGAGCAAATACCAAATCTCACAAAACCACGGGAACACGACACTGTTTTAATTGTCAGCCTGATTTCCATACTTAGTTCTATTCAGTGTTTTCTATTTATGTGTTCCCTCTTCTTCCTGAAAATTCGTACAATGTTTGAATACAAATTTGTTCTGTAACATTTCTCTAACATTTCTCTCATTTGCTCTCTGATATTTCTGATAGAGAATTACACCTATTGGGACCAAGTGGAAGCTCCTGCTAGATACAGTCTAAACTCGTCCAGACTACACATATCCACTGTCCTGTTCTGTCCGTCATCGCAGTGCACACCCTGTGTCCGTGTGGCAATCGAGATAAACCACAAAGGTAGGACTTGACTTCACTGGACTCTGGGATTTCAGGTCCTCATATCTTCAGTGATGATCTTCAATGTTTTGATCTCCTTTCTGGGAATCCATCAATATTAATGGCATTTAAAATGTTACCGCTGGTGGCCTGGCAACATTGCTTGTAGTGAAATTAAATTCTGGCAGTGAGGTTTCTGCAACTTGTTTAACTCAACTGCATTTATGTTTCCTTGTAGGATCAGAGCAAATTATCATGAGAATGTATATCAAAAGCATTTTTTGACTGTGAAGTCATCCTAATGTTGTGAAAGGCACTATTGAAATTAAAATCTTTTTGTCTGGATTATATGTTAACTGGATCTTGTATGTATAAGTACTAGAGTGTGATGGAAAGTTCAAGTTTAATTATCATTCAACCATACAAAAACATCCATGAACACAACCAAGCAAAACAGCATTGTCCTCGGGCTGAGATGCAAAACACAGTACCAACATTCACATGCAGCACAAAGCACGTATAAGATATTAGTAAAATATAGTCAGGAAATAAATTAGTGCAAGCCCCTGGAGTGTGGCAGCAGTCTGCAGTTGAACACGTTGTAGCTTGCCTTCTGCCGAGTAAACACTGGGTCAGCACCGAAGCCAGCCTCGACGCCGTGCTGCTTTGCTTCACGTCAGAGCACCGACTCCCAGCAGCTGTAAACCGGCAACACTGAGGTCCCCACCACCTACCAATAAATCAGTGAAATGACCTCAAATCAATGTTATCAGCTTCCTTACCACCTCCTCCAGAGATGGTGCAAGAGATCTTGTGAACTGCAGTCCTGGTGGGAATCCCTCGCCTTGAGGGAATAAAATGCCATTGATTTTTATGTATGCATTTAATTTTCAGTCAGGGGATACAGTACTGACAGGCCCTTCCAGGCCTTCCGAGCTGTGCCATCAGCAACCTCTGATTTAACACTAGCCTAATCACAGGACAATTTATAATGACCAATTAACCTTTTAATTGGTATATCTTTGGAGAGTGTGAGGAAACTGGAGAACCCAGAGAAAACCCATGGATTCCAAGGGAGGATGCAGGGATCCCACCCCCTCTCTCCCCCACCCCCTATCAGTTTCTCCATCTTCCCCTCTTGTGTCCTGTGTTGTTCTGAATATTGTATACTTGCTGTGTTGGTGTGATGACCCTTATGGACTGGCCCATGTTGTGTTGGTTGTTTATGCAAACTGCGCATTTCATTGCAAGTTTCAATGTACATGTGATAATAAATTAATCTTAAACTCAATCTGAATCCAGGCCTGAGTTTGGATGGAGATTGTTCAAAGTTGGTTTAAACCCACAATTCAAATTTGATTTCAAGTCAGTCATGTACTGTACCATTGAGGACCCCCTCCACTCAGGACATTCCCTTTTTTCATTGTTACCAACAGGAAGGAGGTACAGAAGCCTGAAGGCACACTCTGAGCGATTCAAGAACAGCTTCTTCCCCTCTGCCATCCGATTCCTAAATGGACATTATCTCACTACATTTATATTATTTCTGTTTTTGCACTATTTATTTTAATTTACCTATTTAATATACATTATACACTTACTGTAATTCAGCTTTTTCCCTATATTTATCATGTATTGCATTGTGCTGCTTCTAAGTTAACCAATTTCACGACATATGCCAGTGATATTAAACCTGGTTCTGATTCTGAAGTGCACTTTTCTCCACTAGAATAGATGCCGATTTCCTGCCCTAGGTTCTGATCTCTCTAATAGTCTATTTCATCAATTTTTTGGCTAATAACGCTGCTTATTCTGTTCTCCTTTTGGTATCAGACTTTAAATGATTTCTCATGTGTGTTTCCCTCTGTTTCCACAGTGCCCGTGAAAATAGAAGGAGTGCAAATTCATTTTTTCGAATATAAGAGCAACAGAAACGATGAGATCCAGATTCGATGGAAGAACCACAAGCAGCCTCTTAGTGCTGTGAGTTAATTTTACATTGCACTGTATAGAATCTGTGGCAAAGGAATAGGTCATTTAGCCCAGAAGCTTTCTACTCAGACCCTGTTGTACCCTTCTTATTTCAGCACATCTCTGCTTGGCCTCCACTTTGTCTTCATCATTAGTGTCACCTCACTTACTTTCAGCTGTGACAAGAAGCAATAAGAACACGAGACCATAAGATGTAGGAGTTGAATTAGGCCAATTGGCCCATTGAGTCTGCTCCGTCATTTCATCATGGCTGATCCAATATTCCTCTTGGCCCCAATCTCCTGCTTTCTCCCCATATCTTTTCAGGCCCTGACCAATCAAGGATATGTCCACCTCTCTCTGCCTTAAGTATACATAAAGACTTGGCCTCCATAGCTCCCTGTGGCAAAGAATTCCACAGATTTGCTCTCTCTGGTTAAAGAAATTCCTTCTCATCTCTGTTCTAAAAGGACACCCCTCTATTCTGTGGCTATATCCTCTGGTTTAAGACTCTCCCACCATAGGAAACATCCACTTCATACCCTATCAAACATCCTCTTCCACTCTATCGAGGCCTTTCACCATTCGATAGGTTTCAATGAGGCTCCAGCAAATACAGGCCCAGAGCCATCAAGCAGTCTTCATTTGCCGTTCAATCCTGGAATCTCCTTTGGCCTGTCTCTAGATGCAGCGCATCCTCCCTAAGATAAGGGGCTCAAACCTGCTCTCAATACTCCCAAGCGAGGTCTCACCAGTGTCTTATAAAATTTCAACATTACATTCTTACTTTTATATTCTAGTCCTCTCAAATGCTAACATTGTAATTGCCTTCCTCACCACAGACTTAATTTGCAAATGAACCTTTAGGGAGTCCTGAGCAAGGACTCACGTCCCTTTGCCCCTCAGTTTTTTTTGTACTTTCTCTCCATTTAGTAAACAGTCAACTCTTTGTTTTCTTCTACCAAACTGTATGACCATACACTTTCTGACACCTATATTCCATCTGCCATTTCATCGCCCATTCTCCCATTCTGTCTTAAGTCTTTCTGTAGCCTCTCTACTTCCTCAGAACTACCCGCCCCTCCACCTATCTTCATATCATCTGCAAACTTTTCAACAAAACCATCAATTTCATCATCCATCATAGACCTATAACGTAAAAAGAACTGATCTCAACACAGATCCCTATGGAACACCACGAGTCACCGCCAGCCAGCCAGAAAAGGCTCCCTTTATTCCCACTCTTTGCCTCCTGCCGATCAGCCACTGCTTTATCCATGCCGGAATCTTTCATGTAATACCATGGGCTCATAAGCTTGTTAAGCAGCCTCATGTGAGGCACCTTGTCAAAGACCTTTGGAAAATCCAAGTACTCAACATAAACCAATTCTCTTTTGTCTATCCTGTTCGTTATTTCTTCGAAGAATTTCAACAGATTTTGTCAGACAAGATTTTCCCTTGAGGAAACCATGCTGACTGTGGCCTATTTTATCACGTGCCTCCAAGTACCCAGAGATCTCGTCCTTAATAATCGACCCCAACATGTTCCCAACCACGGAGGTCAGATTAACTGGCCTATAGTTTCCTTTCTTCTGCCTCTCTCCCTTCTTGAAGAGTGGAGTGACATTTGCAATTTTCCAGTGTTCTGGAACCATACCAGAAACTAGTGTTTCTTGAAAGATCATTACTAATGCCTCCACAATCTCTTTAGCCACCTCTTTCAGAACCCTGGGATATACACCATCTGGTCCTGGTGACTCATCTACCTTCAGATCATTCAGTTTCCCCAAGAACCTTCTCTCTAGTTATGGTAACTTCACACACTTCATGATCCCAGTTTCCTAGAACTTCTACCATACTGCTAGTGTTTTACAACTTCCAATGTACTTTATAAATGCATGTCAAAACTAGTCCAGCAAAAATAAATACACTTTTGAATCCTTTCTATTTTCCTTGCCCTCAAATACTGTAATTCTCGAGTGCTAAATGTCTGACAGCAGTGAGTTCCAAATCCTTGGAGACTTTTACAGTGTCTTTTGTCACTGAGGCCTCAGTAAGATTGTAGTAAGCAGTCCTGGGTAGTGTAATTTGGTCATTGACTTTAACTATGGGAAGTTGTTCAGTTAAAGGTTTTGGGAATGATGTTATGCACACTTGAGAACTTAACCAGGCAAACACATTTATTTCACAGAGTATCAGAATAATTACAGTGAATATATAGTCACAAGAATCCTGGAATGATCTTGTGGCATTACAATCACTCTTGAGGAGCTACCATAGTCCTACTCCTATACTCTCTTTCTCTTTCCCACCTTGCATATTTGAGCCCCAATTCACTTATGAAATTTTAAAGTTGGTTGTTTCCTAGTTCCACGTCTGTAAATAGCACATAGTGTGGCTTAAAAATCATAGTGGCCTAATGTCTTATACCTGAAGGACCCTTGACTTACGATGTCTTTAAGGGTCAACGCCAAGGACAAGGCTGAAAACGCAGCAGGAGAGGTGGGATTCAAACCAGGTTGAAGGGCAGAAGGATGAAGCCTCCTCTGCATACCATCTTGTTAGCAAATGTCCAGTTGCTTGAAAATAAGATTGATGATCTCAGGCCAAGACTGCTGTAGCAGAGGCAAATGAAGCAGTTCTCAATTGACTTAGTTACTAACAGTGAACACGTCGGACAGAGTTATCAGACCAGAAGGCTTTACAGTTTTCAGAATGGATTGAACCTTGAATTCTGGTCAGGAGAGAGATGGTGGTGTATGCTTTGTAGTCAATTCTTGTTGGTGCGGGAACATTGGGGTTATGTCAACTTCTCATTGACTGAACAGCTAACAATTAAAAGTAGACCATTCTACTTGCCTCAAGAGTTCTCATCTGTGATCCTGACCGCAGTTTATGTACCACCAGCAGCCGATTATAAGCAAGCAATCACAAAACTACATGATGCCCTCAAATAAATATTATTGTGAAGAAAGCACGGCAGTGCCTCGACTTCCTCAGGAGTCTGTGGCGGTTTGGGAGGTCATCGGTCAACTTCCATTTGCCGAGGTGGAAAGGTTGCAGCCTGGTATGGGAACACCAATGCCTTTGGAAAATTTTACAAAAAGTAGTGGATTCTGCCCAGTATATAACTAAGAAAACCCTCCTGATCTTTGAGCACATGGACATGAAATGCTGCCATAGAAAAGTAGCATCCATCGTCAAACATCCTCACCAGCTGGGCCATGCTCTTTTCTCACTGTTGCCATCGAGAAGAAGGTAGAGGAACAAGAGCCACCAGGTACCAGAACAGTTCCTGCCCCTCAACCATCAGGCTCTTGAACAAAAGGAGATAGCTGTTCTCATTTAGGGACTCTGTTATATTGTTATTTCATGTTTGTTATTTGTTGCTATTTATTTATATCTGTACTTGCACAATTTGTTTATAGTTACCAGTGCCAACGTTTACAGTTATTGTTCTATCGATTTGCTGAGTATGCCCACAGAAAAAGAATCTCAGGGTTGTATGCTGTGACGTGTGTGCTCTGATAATAACATTTTACTTTGAGGGGGATGTGAGACGAGGGTCAGAATGTCACCTGTTGGCACGAGTGCAGAGCCCTCCATCTAGACTTGGCTTCCTTTCACCAGTCTACAAAGCCTATCAGGACAGATGAACATTTTTAAGTTTGCTGATGACACCACTGTCGAGGGCCAAATCAAAGGTGATGATGAATCATCATACAGGAGGGAGATTGGAAAACTGGCTGAGTGGTGCCACAACAACAATCTCTCAATCAATGTCAACAAGACCAAAGAGCTGATTACTGACTACAAGAGGAGGAAACCAGCGATCCATGAGCCAGTCCTCATTAGGGAACTGGAGGTGGAGAAGGTAACTTTAAATTCTTTGGCATTACTATTTCAGAGGGTCTGGCCTGGGTTCAGCACATAAGTGCAGTTACAAAGAGAGCACAGATTTGGAATGTCATCTAAAACATTGAATCACTTCTATAGATGCACAGTATCCTGATTGGTTTCATCATGACCTGGTATGGAACCACTCTTACCCAGGGATAGAAAAGCCAAATCCATCACGGGCAAAGCCCTCCCCACTGCTGAGCTCATCTGCAAGGAGCACTGCCACAAGAAAGCAGCATCAAGGACCCACTCCACTCACCATTCTCTCTTCTCACTGCTGCCATCGGGAAGGAGGTTCAGGAACCAGCAGGTTCGGGGAAAGTTACTACGCTTCAACCGAGGGGCCTGTTGCTGTTTCTATGACTGTGTGACATCAGGCTCTTGAACCCGAGTGGATAACTTCACTCACCTCAACTCTGAACTGACTCCCTACCCTATGGGCTCAGTTTTTGTGTGTAGTTTTTCATCGATTCTTTTGTGTTCCTTTGTTTACTGTGATGCCTGCAAGAAAATGAATGTTAAGGAGGTGTATGGTGACACATAAAGAATTACTTTGAGGTAACTGAGCCTGGGTCATGATTCACAGGGTCATTTTTATTTTTACCATACTTTAAAGCAATTTTGCAGCATTGATGTTTTCAGGAATAGGAAACAGTGGGAAAGAGGCTAACTAAATCTCTGGCCTATAAATCCTTTGTAAGGGGAGAATGCCATTGCAGTGGTCTAAAACATTGTCACGATGCCTCTTTTCAACAGGAGCGTGTGCAGAGGCAATGACCATATCCCGTTAACGGAGCCTTGGTATAGCATGAAGCCCAACACCCCTTGATTGCCTTCCTTGGCTTAATCTTTAGCATTGCTTCACTGTGATGCATACTACTTAATTCAGCACGACTTTGCTTTGTCTCAGCTTCAGGTGATATATCCCAAACTTCCCAGAAGCGATTATTTGATGAGCATATATTACAGTCTGTATCTACAGTTGAAGATATTCAAGGAATTCTTCTTTTCTTAATGAATACAGGCGGACTTTGTCTTTGAATGCTTTGAATCACGTGGTAATGCTGAAGTGGAGATTGCAGTGAAGACAATTCCAAACTATGGATCCCAGTTGGATAAAGTTTACCACGTGGAGGATTATGAAAAGGGTATGAATTTTTAAGTACTTCAGTACTGAGGTGTAAGTGGTATATTGATCTTTACAAAGCAGTGCGTTTATAAAGAGCAGTGTTAGCATGTCAAAATGAGTACAGTTCATCTGCCTATTCATTCTGAAGGCTTCATACAGGCAAATGTGCATGGCTCTTTAGAATTGGGAGGGGTGGCTTTAAATTGCAGACATAAGAGATTGCAAATGCTGTAATCTGGAGCAACACAAAGTGATGGAGGAACTCATTTTGGTCAGGCAGGAAATGGACATTTAACGTTTAATGATGAGACCCTTCGTCTGGGCTAGCAGAAAGAGGGCAAGTAATGCATCAAGGTGAGGGGAGGGATGGCTGGTGATAGATGGGGCTGTGAAGTGTGAGGATGATAGGTGAGGGGAGGGATGGCTGGTGATAGATGGGGCTGTGAAGTGTGAGGATGGTAGGTGAGGGGAGGGATGGCTGGTGATAGATGGGGCTGTGAAGTGTGAGGATGATAGGTGAGGGGAGGGATGGCTGGTGATAGATGGGGCTGTGAAGTGTGAGGATGATAGGTGAGGGGAGGGATGGCTGGTGATAGATGGGGCTGTGAAGTGTGAGGATGATAGGTGAAGGGGAGGGATGGCTGGTGATAGATGGGGCTGTGAAGTGTGAGGATGATAGGTGAGGGGAGGGATGGCTGGTGATAGATGGGGCTGTGAAGTGTGAGGGTGATAGGTGAGGGGAGGGATGGCTGGTGATAGATGGGGCTGTGAAGTGTGAGGATGATAGGTGAGGGGAGGGATGGCTGGTGATAGATGGGGCTGTGAAGTGTGAGGGTGATAGGTGAGGGGAGGGATGGCTGGTGATAGATGGGGCTGTGAAGTGTGAGGATGATAGGTGAGGGGAGGGATGGCTGGTGATAGATGGGGCTGTGAAGTGTGAGGATGATAGGTGAGGGGAGGGATGGCTGGTGATAGATGGGGCTGTGAAGTGTGAGGGTGATAGGTGAGGGGAGGGATGGCTGGTGATAGATGGGGCTGTGAAGTGTGAGGATGATAGGTGAGGGGAGGGATGGCTGGTGATAGATGGGGCTGTGAAGTGTGAGGGTGATAGGTGAGGGGAGGGATGGCTGGTGATAGATGGGGCTGTGAAGTGTGAGGATGATAGGTGAGGGGAGGGATGGCTGGTGATAGATGGGGCTGTGAAGTGTGAGGATGATAGGTGAGGGGAGGGATGGCTGGTGATAGATGGGGCTGTGAAGTGTGAGGATGATAGGTGAGGGGAGGGATGGCTGGTGATAGATGGGGCTGTGAAGTGTGAGGATGATAGGTGAAGGGGAGGGATGGCTGGTGATAGATGGGGCTGTGAAGTGTGAGGATGATAGGTGAGGGGAGGGATGGCTGGTGATAGATGGGGCTGTGAAGTGTGAGGGTGATAGGTGAGGGGAGGGATGGCTGGTGATAGATGGGGCTGTGAAGTGTGAGGATGATAGGTGAGGGGAGGGATGGCTGGTGATAGATGGGGCTGTGAAGTGTGAGGATGATAGGTGAGGGGAGGGATGGCTGGTGATAGATGGGGCTGTGAAGTGTGAGGATGATAGGTGAGGGGAGGGATGGCTGGTGATAGATGGGCTGTGAAGTGTGAGGATGATAGGTGAGGGGAGGGATGGCTGGTGATAGATGGGGCTGTGAAGTGTGAGGATGATAGGTGAGGGGAGGGATGGCTGGTGATAGATGGGGCTGTGAAGTGTGAGGATGATAGGTGAGGGGAGGGATGGCTGGTGATAGATGGGGCTGTGAAGTGTGAGGATGATAGGTGAGGGGAGGGATGGCTGGTGATAGATGGGGCTGTGAAGTGTGAGGATGATAGGTGAGGGGAGGGATGGCTGGTGATAGATGGGGCTGTGAAGTGTGAGGGTGATAGGTGAGGGGAGGGATGGCTGGTGATAGATGGGGCTGTGAAGTGTGAGGATGATAGGTGAGGGGAGGGATGGCTGGTGATAGATGGGGCTGTGAAGTGTGAGGATGATAGGTGAGGGGAGGGATGGCTGGTGATAGATGGGGCTGTGAAGTGTGAGGATGATAGGTGAGGGGAGGGATGGCTGGTGATAGATGGGGCTGTGAAGTGTGAGGATGATAGGTGAAGGGGAGGGATGGCTGGTGATAGATGGGGCTGTGAAGGGTGAGGATGATAGGTGAGGGGAGGGATGGCTGGTGATAGATGGGGCTGTGAAGTGTGAGGGTGATAGGTGAGGGGAGGGATGGCTGGTGATAGATGGGGCTGTGAAGTGTGAGGATGATAGGTGAGGGGAGGGATGGCTGGTGATAGATGGGGCTGTGAAGTGTGAGGGTGATAGGGAGGGGAGGGATGGCTGGTGATAGATGGGGCTGTGAAGTGTGAGGATGATAGGTGAGGGGAGGGATGGCTGGTGATAGATGGGCTGTGAAGTGTGAGGATGATAGGTGAGGGGAGGGATGGCTGGTGATAGATGGGGCTGTGAAGTGTGAGGATGATAGGTGAGGGGAGGGATGGCTGGTGATAGATGGGGCTGTGAAGTGTGAGGATGATAGGTGAGGGGAGGGATGGCTGGTGATAGATGGGGCTGTGAAGTGTGAGGATGATAGGTGAGGGGAGGGATGGCTGGTGATAGATGGGGCTGTGAAGTGTGAGGATGATAGGTGAGGGGAGGGATGGCTGGTGATAGATGGGGCTGTGAAGTGTGAGGATGATAGGTGAGGGGAGGGATGGCTGGTGATAGATGGGGCTGTGAAGTGTGAGGATGATAGGTGAAGGGGAGGGATGGCTGGTGATAGATGGGGCTGTGAAGTGTGAGGATGATAGGTGAGGGGAGGGATGGCTGGTGATAGATGGGGCTGTGAAGTGTGAGGGTGATAGGTGAGGGAGGGATGGCTGGTGATAGATGGGGCTGTGAAGTGTGAGGATGATAGGTGAGGGGAGGGATGGCTGGTGATAGATGGGGCTGTGAAGTGTGAGGATGATAGGTGAGGGGAGGATGGCTGGTGATAGATGGGGCTGTGAAGTGTGAGGATGATAGGTGAGGGGAGGGATGGCTGGTGATAGATGGGGCTGTGAAGTGTGAGGATGATAGGTGAGGGGAGGGATGGCTGGTGATAGATGGGCTGTGAAGTGTGAGGATGATAGGTGAGGGGAGGGATGGCTGGTGATAGATGGGGCTGTGAAGTGTGAGGATGATAGGTGAGGGGAGGATGGCTGGTGATAGATGGGGCTGTGAAGTGTGAGGATGATAGGTGAGGGGAGGGATGGCTGGTGATAGATGGGGCTGTGAAGTGTGAGGATGATAGGTGAGGGGAGGGATGGCTGGTGATAGATGGGGCTGTGAAGTGTGAGGATGATAGGTGAGGGGAGGGATGGCTGGTGATAGATGGGGCTGTGAAGTGTGAGGATGATAGGTGAGGGGAGGGATGGCTGGTGATAGATGGGGCTGTGAAGTGTGAGGATGATAGGTGAGGGGAGGGATGGCTGGTGATAGATGGGGCTGTGAAGTGTGAGGGATGATAGGTGAGGGGAGGGATGGCTGGTGATAGATGGGGCTGTGAAGTGTGAGGATGATAGGTGAGGGGAGGGATGGCTGGTGATAGATGGGGCTGTGAAGTGTGAGGGTGATAGGTGAGGGGAGGGTGGCTGGTGATAGATGGGCTGTGAAGTGTGAGGATGATAGGTGAGGGGAGGGATGGCTGGTGATAGATGGGGGCTGTGAAGTGTGAGGGTGATAGGTGAGGGGAGGGATGGCTGGTGATAGATGGGGCTGTGAAGTGTGAGGATGATAGGTGAGGGGAGGGATGGCTGGTGATAGATGGGGCTGTGAAGTGTGAGGATGATAGGTGAGGGGAGGGATGGCTGGTGATAGATGGGGCTGTGAAGTGTGAGGATGATAGGTGAGGGGAGGGATGGCTGGTGATAGATGGGGCTGTGAAGTGTGAGGATGATAGGTGAGGGGAGGGATGGCTGGTGATAGATGGGGCTGTGAAGGTGAGGATGATAGGTGAGGGGAGGGATGGCTGGTGATAGATGGGGCTGTGAAGTGTGAGGGTGATAGGTGAGGGGAGGGATGGCTGGTGATAGATGGGGCTGTGAAGTGTGAGGATGATAGGTGAGGGGAGGGATGGCTGGTGATAGATGGGGCTGTGAAGTGTGAGGGTGATAGGTGAGGGGAGGGATGGCTGGTGATAGATGGGGCTGTGAAGTGTGAGGATGATAGGTGAGGGGAGGGATGGCTGGTGATAGATGGGGCTGTGAAGTGTGAGGATGATAGGTGAGGGGAGGGATGGCTGGTGATAGATGGGGCTGTGAAGTGTGAGGATGATAGGTGAGGGGAGGGATGGCTGGTGATAGATGGGGCTGTGAAGTGTGAGGATGATAGGTGAGGGGAGGGATGGCTGGTGATAGATGGGGCTGTGAAGTGTGAGGATGATAGGTGAGGGGAGGGATGGCTGGTGATAGATGGGGCTGTGAAGTGTGAGGATGATAGGTGAGGGGAGGGATGGCTGGTGATAGATGGGGCTGTGAAGTGTGAGGATGATAGGTGAGGGGAGGGATGGCTGGTGATAGATGGGGCTGTGAAGTGTGAGGATGATAGGTGAAGGGGAGGGATGGCTGGTGATAGATGGGGCTGTGAAGTGTGAGGATGATAGGTGAGGGGAGGGATGGCTGGTGATAGATGGGGCTGTGAAGTGTGAGGGTGATAGGTGAGGGGAGGGATGGCTGGTGATAGATGGGGCTGTGAAGTGTGAGGATGATAGGTGAGGGGAGGGATGGCTGGTGATAGATGGGGCTGTGAAGTGTGAGGATGATAGGTGAGGGGAGGGATGGCTGGTGATAGATGGGGCTGTGAAGTGTGAGGATGATAGGTGAGGGGAGGGATGGCTGGTGATAGATGGGGCTGTGAAGTGTGAGGATGATAGGTGAGGGGAGGGATGGCTGGTGATAGATGGGGCTGTGAAGTGTGAGGATGATAGGTGAGGGGAGGGATGGCTGGTGATAGATGGGGCTGTGAAGTGTGAGGATGATAGGTGAGGGGAGGGATGGCTGGTGATAGATGGGGCTGTGAAGTGTGAGGATGATAGGTGAGGGGAGGGATGGCTGGTGATAGATGGGGCTGTGAAGTGTGAGGATGATAGGTGAGGGAGGGATGGCTGGTGATAGATGGGGCTGTGAAGTGTGAGGATGATAGGTGAGGGGAGGGATGGCTGGTGATAGATGGGGCTGTGAAGTGTGAGGATGATAGGTGAGGGGAGGGATGGCTGGTGATAGATGGGGCTGTGAAGTGTGAGGATGATAGGTGAAGGGGAGGGATGGCTGGTGATAGATGGGGCTGTGAAGTGTGAGGATGATAGGTGAGGGGAGGGATGGCTGGTGATAGATGGGGCTGTGAAGTGTGAGGATGATAGGTGAGGGGAGGGATGGCTGGTGATAGATGGGGCTGTGAAGTGTGAGGGTGATAGGTGAGGGGAGGGATGGCTGGTGATAGATGGGGCTGTGAAGTGTGAGGATGATAGGTGAGGGGAGGGATGGCTGGTGATAGATGGGGCTGTGAAGTGTGAGGGTGATAGGTGAGGGGAGGGATGGCTGGTGATAGATGGGGCTGTGAAGTGTGAGGATGATAGGTGAGGGGAGGGATGGCTGGTGATAGATGGGGCTGTGAAGTGTGAGGATGATAGGTGAGGGGAGGGATGGCTGGTGATAGATGGGGCTGTGAAGTGTGAGGATGAGAGGTGAGGGGAGGGATGGCTGGTGATAGATGGGGCTGTGAAGTGTGAGGATGATAGGTGAGGGGAGGGATGGCTGGTGATAGATGGGGCTGTGAAGTGTGAGGATGATAGGTGAGGGGAGGGATGGCTGGTGATAGATGGGGCTGTGAAGTGTGAGGATGATAGGTGAAGGGGAGGGATGGCTGGTGATAGATGGGGCTGTGAAGTGTGAGGATGATAGGTGAGGGGAGGGATGGCTGGTGATAGATGGGGCTGTGAAGTGTGAGGATGATAGGTGAGGGGAGGGATGGCTGGTGATAGATGGGGCTGTGAAGTGTGAGGATGATAGGTGAGGGGAGGGATGGCTGGTGATAGATGGGGCTGTGAAGTGTGAGGATGATAGGTGAGGGGAGGGATGGCTGGTGATAGATGGGGCTGTGAAGTGTGAGGATGATAGGTGAGGGGAGGGATGGCTGGTGATAGATGGGGCTGTGAAGTGTGAGGATGATAGGTGAGGGGAGGGATGGCTGGTGATAGATGGGGCTGTGAAGTGTGAGGATGATAGGTGAGGGGAGGGATGGCTGGTGATAGATGGGGCTGTGAAGTGTGAGGATGATAGGTGAGGGGAGGGATGGCTGGTGATAGATGGGGCTGTGAAGTGTGAGGATGATAGGTGAGGGGAGGGATGGCTGGTGATAGATGGGGCTGTGAAGTGTGAGGATGATAGGTGAGGGGAGGGATGGCTGGTGATAGATGGGGCTGTGAAGTGTGAGGATGATAGGTGAAGGGGAGGGATGGCTGGTGATAGATGGGGCTGTGAAGTGTGAGGATGATAGGTGAGGGGAGGGATGGCTGGTGATAGATGGGGCTGTGAAGTGTGAGGATGATAGGTGAGGGGAGGGATGGCTGGTGATAGATGGGGCTGTGAAGTGTGAGGATGATAGGTGAAGGGAGGGATGGCTGGTGATAGATGGGGCTGTGAAGTGTGAGGATGATAGGTGAGGGGAGGGATGGCTGGTGATAGATGGGGCTGTGAAGTGTGAGGATGATAGGTGAGGGGAGGGATGGCTGGTGATAGATGGGGCTGTGAAGTGTGAGGGTGATAGGTGAGGGGAGGGATGGCTGGTGATAGATGGGGCTGTGAAGTGTGAGGATGATAGGTGAGGGGAGGGATGGCTGGTGATAGATGGGGCTGTGAAGTGTGAGGGTGATAGGTGAGGGGAGGGGATGGCTGGTGATAGATGGGGCTGTGAAGTGTGAGGATGATAGGTGAAGGGAGGGATGGCTGGTGATAGATGGGGCTGTGAAGTGTGAGGATGATAGGTGAGGGGAGGGATGGCTGGTGATAGATGGGGCTGTGAAGTGTGAGGGTGATAGGTGAGGGGAGGGATGGCTGGTGATAGATGGGGCTGTGAAGTGTGAGGATGATAGGTGAGGGGAGGGATGGCTGGTGATAGATGGGGCTGTGAAGTGTGAGGATGATAGGTGAGGGAGGGATGGCTGGTGATAGATGGGGCTGTGAAGTGTGAGGATGATAGGTGAAGGGGAGGATGGCTGGTGATAGATGGGGCTGTGAAGTGTGAGGATGATAGGTGAGGGGAGGGATGGCTGGTGATAGATGGGGCTGTGAAGTGTGAGGATGATAGGTGAGGGGAGGGATGGCTGGTGATAGATGGGGCTGTGAAGTGTGAGGATGATAGGTGAGGGGAGGGATGGCTGGTGATAGATGGGGCTGTGAAGTGTGAGGGTGATAGGTGAGGGGAGGGATGGCTGGTGATAGATGGGGCTGTGAAGTGTGAGGATGATAGGTGAGGGGAGGGATGGCTGGTGATAGATGGGGCTGTGAAGTGTGAGGGTGATAGGTGAGGGGAGGGATGGCTGGTGATAGATGGGGCTGTGAAGTGTGAGGATGATAGGTGAAGGGGAGGGATGGCTGGTGATAGATGGGGCTGTGAAGTGTGAGGATGATAGGTGAGGGGAGGGATGGCTGGTGATAGATGGGGCTGTGAAGTGTGAGGATGATAGGTGAGGGGAGGGATGGCTGGTGATAGATGGGGCTGTGAAGTGTGAGGATGATAGGTGAGGGGAGGGATGGCTGGTGATAGATGGGGCTGTGAAGTGTGAGGATGATAGGTGAGGGGAGGGATGGCTGGTGATAGATGGGGCTGTGAAGTGTGAGGATGATAGGTGAGGGGAGGGATGGCTGGTGATAGATGGGGCTGTGAAGTGTGAGGGTGATAGGTGAGGGGAGGGATGGCTGGTGATAGATGGGGCTGTGAAGTGTGAGGGTGATAGGTGAGGGGAGGGATGGCTGGTGATAGATGGGGCTGTGAAGTGTGAGGATGATAGGTGAGGGGAGGGATGGCTGGTGATAGATGGGGCTGTGAAGTGTGAGGATGATAGGTGAGGGGAGGGATGGCTGGTGATAGATGGGGCTGTGAAGTGTGAGGATGATAGGTGAGGGGAGGGATGGCTGGTGATAGATGGGGCTGTGAAGTGTGAGGGTGATAGGTGAGGGGAGGGATGGCTGGTGATAGATGGGGCTGTGAAGTGTGAGGATGATAGGTGAGGGGAGGGATGGCTGGTGATAGATGGGGCTGTGAAGTGTGAGGATGATAGGTGAGGGGAGGGATGGCTGGTGATAGATGGGGCTGTGAAGTGTGAGGATGATAGGTGAAGGGGAGGGATGGCTGGTGATAGATGGGGCTGTGAAGTGTGAGGGTGATAGGTGAGGGGAGGGATGGCTGGTGATAGATGGGGCTGTGAAGTGTGAGGATGATAGGTGAGGGGAGGGATGGCTGGTGATAGATGGGGCTGTGAAGTGTGAGGATGATAGGTGAGGGGAGGGATGGCTGGTGATAGATGGGGCTGTGAAGTGTGAGGATGATAGGTGAGGGAGGGATGGCTGGTGATAGATGGGGCTGTGAAGTGTGAGGATGATAGGTGAGGGGAGGGATGGCTGGTGATAGATGGGGCTGTGAAGTGTGAGGATGATAGGTGAGGGGAGGGATGGCTGGTGATAGATGGGGCTGTGAAGTGTGAGGATGATAGGTGAGGGGAGGGATGGCTGGTGATAGATGGGGCTGTGAAGTGTGAGGGTGATAGGTGAGGGGAGGGATGGCTGGTGATAGATGGGGCTGTGAAGTGTGAGGATGATAGGTGAGGGGAGGGATGGCTGGTGATAGATGGGGCTGTGAAGTGTGAGGATGATAGGTGAGGGGAGGGATGGCTGGTGATAGATGGGGCTGTGAAGTGTGAGGATGATAGGTGAGGGGAGGGATGGCTGGTGATAGATGGGGCTGTGAAGTGTGAGGATGATAGGTGAGGGGAGGGATGGCTGGTGATAGATGGGGCTGTGAAGTGTGAGGATGATAGGTGAGGGGAGGGATGGCTGGTGATAGATGGGGCTGTGAAGTGTGAGGATGATAGGTGAGGGGAGGGATGGCTGGTGATAGATGGGGCTGTGAAGTGTGAGGATGATAGGTGAGGGGAGGGATGGCTGGTGATAGATGGGGCTGTGAAGTGTGAGATGATAGGTGAGGGGAGGGATGGCTGGTGATAGATGGGGCTGTGAAGTGTGAGGATGATAGGTGAGGGGAGGGATGGCTGGTGATAGATGGGGCTGTGAAGTGTGAGGATGATAGGTGAGGGGAGGGATGGCTGGTGATAGATGGGGCTGTGAAGTGTGAGGATGATAGGTGAGGGGAGGGATGGCTGGTGATAGATGGGGCTGTGAAGTGTGAGGATGATAGGTGAGGGGAGGGATGGCTGGTGATAGATGGGGCTGTGAAGTGTGAGGATGATAGGTGAGGGGAGGGATGGCTGGTGATAGATGGGGCTGTGAAGTGTGAGGATGATAGGTGAAGGGGAGGGATGGCTGGTGATAGATGGGGCTGTGAAGTGTGAGGATGATAGGTGAGTGGAGGGATGGCTGGTGATAGATGGGGCTGTGAAGTGTGAGGATGATAGGTGAGGGGAGGGATGGCTGGTGATAGATGGGGCTGTGAAGTGTGAGGATGATAGGTGAGGGGAGGGATGGCTGGTGATAGATGGGGCTGTGAAGTGTGAGGATGATAGGTGAGGGGAGGGATGGCTGGTGATAGATGGGGCTGTGAAGTGTGAGGATGATAGGTGAGGGGAGGGATGGCTGGTGATAGATGGGGCTGTGAAGTGTGAGGATGATAGGTGAGGGGAGGGATGGCTGGTGATAGATGGGGCTGTGAAGTGTGAGGATGATAGGTGAGGGGAGGGATGGCTGGTGATAGATGGGGCTGTGAAGTGTGAGGATGATAGGTGAGGGGAGGGATGGCTGGTGATAGATGGGGCTGTGAAGTGTGAGGATGATAGGTGAGGGGAGGGATGGCTGGTGATAGATGGGGCTGTGAAGTGTGAGGATGATAGGTGAGGGGAGGGATGGCTGGTGATAGATGGGGCTGTGAAGTGTGAGGATGATAGGTGAGGGGAGGGATGGCTGGTGATAGATGGGCTGTGAAGTGTGAGGATGATAGGTGAGGGGAGGGATGGCTGGTGATAGATGGGGCTGTGAAGTGTGAGGATGATAGGTGAAGGGGAGGGATGGCTGGTGATAGATGGGGCTGTGAAGTGTGAGGATGATAGGTGAGGGGAGGGATGGCTGGTGATAGATGGGGCTGTGAAGTGTGAGGATGATAGGTGAGGGGAGGGATGGCTGGTGATAGATGGGGCTGTGAAGTGTGAGGATGATAGGTGAGGGGAGGGATGGCTGGTGATAGATGGGCTGTGAAGTGTGAGGATGATAGGTGAGGGGAGGGATGGCTGGTGATAGATGGGGCTGTGAAGTGTGAGGATGATAGGTGAGGGGGAGGGATGGCTGGTGATAGATGGGGCTGTGAAGTGTGAGGATGATAGGTGAGGGGAGGGATGGCTGGTGATAGATGGGGCTGTGAAGTGTGAGGGTGATAGGTGAGGGGAGGGATGGCTGGTGATAGATGGGGCTGTGAAGTGTGAGGGTGATAGGTGAGGGAGGGATGGCTGGTGATAGATGGGGCTGTGAAGTGTGAGGATGATAGGTGAGGGGAGGGATGGCTGGTGATAGATGGGGCTGTGAAGTGTGAGGGTGATAGGTGAGGGGAGGGATGGCTGGTGATAGATGGGGCTGTGAAGTGTGAGGATGATAGGTGAGGGGAGGGGATGGCTGGTGATAGATGGGGCTGTGAAGTGTGAGGATGATAGGTGAAGGGAGGGATGGCTGGTGATAGATGGGGCTGTGAAGTGTGAGGATGATAGGTGAGGGGAGGGATGGCTGGTGATAGATGGGGCTGTGAAGTGTGAGGATGATAGGTGAGGGGAGGGATGGCTGGTGATAGATGGGGCTGTGAAGTGTGAGGATGATAGGTGAGGGGAGGGATGGCTGGTGATAGATGGGGCTGTGAAGTGTGAGGGGTGATAGGTGAGGGGAGGGATGGCTGGTGATAGATGGGGCTGTGAAGTGTGAGGATGATAGGTGAGGGGAGGGATGGCTGGTGATAGATGGGGCTGTGAAGTGTGAGGGTGATAGGTGAGGGGAGGGATGGCTGGTGATAGATGGGGCTGTGAAGTGTGAGGATGATAGGTGAGGGGAGGGATGGCTGGTGATAGATGGGGCTGTGAAGTGTGAGGATGATAGGTGAGGGGAGGGATGGCTGGTGATAGATGGGGCTGTGAAGTGTGAGGGTGATAGGTGAGGGGAGGGATGGCTGGTGATAGATGGGGCTGTGAAGTGTGAGGATGATAGGTGAGGGGAGGGATGGCTGGTGATAGATGGGGCTGTGAAGTGTGAGGATGATAGGTGAGGGGAGGGATGGCTGGTGATAGATGGGGCTGTGAAGTGTGAGGATGATAGGTGAGGGGAGGGATGGCTGGTGATAGATGGGCTGTGAAGTGTGAGGATGATAGGTGAGGGGAGGGATGGCTGGTGATAGATGGGGCTGTGAAGTGTGAGGGTGATAGGTGAGGGGAGGGATGGCTGGTGATAGATGGGGCTGTGAAGTGTGAGGATGATAGGTGAGGGGAGGGATGGCTGGTGATAGATGGGGCTGTGAAGTGTGAGGATGATAGGTGAGGGGAGGGATGGCTGGTGATAGATGGGGCTGTGAAGTGTGAGGGTGATAGGTGAGGGGAGGGATGGCTGGTGATAGATGGGGCTGTGAAGTGTGAGGATGATAGGTGAGGGGAGGGATGGCTGGTGATAGATGGGGCTGTGAAGTGTGAGGATGATAGGTGAGGGGAGGGATGTCTGGTGATAGATGGGGCTGTGAAGTGTGAGGATGATAGGTGAGGGGAGGGATGGCTGGTGATAGATGGGGCTGTGAAGTGTGAGGATGATAGGTGAGGGGAGGGATGGCTGGTGATAGATGGGGCTGTGAAGTGTGAGGATGATAGGTGAGGGGAGGGATGGCTGGTGATAGATGGGGCTGTGAAGTGTGAGGATGATAGGTGAGGGGAGGGATGGCTGGTGATAGATGGGGCTGTGAAGTGTGAGGATGATAGGTGAAGGGGAGGATGGCTGGTGATAGATGGGCTGTGAAGTGTGAGGGTGATAGGTGAGGGGAGGGATGGCTGGTGATAGATGGGGCTGTGAAGTGTGAGGATGATAGGTGAGGGGAGGGATGGCTGGTGATAGATGGGCTGTGAAGTGTGAGGATGATAGGTGATGGGAGGGATGGCTGGTGATAGATGGGGCTGTGAAGTGTGAGGGTGATAGGTGAGGGGAGGGATGGCTGGTGATAGATGGGGCTGTGAAGTGTGAGGATGATAGGTGAGGGGAGGGATGGCTGGTGATAGATGGGGCTGTGAAGTGTGAGGATGATAGGTGAGGGGAGGGATGGCTGGTGATAGATGGGGCTGTGAAGTGTGAGGATGATAGGTGAGGGGAGGGATGGCTGGTGATAGATGGGCTGTGAAGTGTGAGGATGATAGGTGAGGGGAGGGATGGCTGGTGATAGATGGGGCTGTGAAGTGTGAGGATGATAGGTGAGGGGAGGGATGGCTGGTGATAGATGGGGCTGTGAAGTGTGAGGATGATAGGTGAAGGGGAGGGATGGCTGGTGATAGATGGGGCTGTGAAGTGTGAGGATGATAGGTGAGGGGAGGGATGGCTGGTGATAGATGGGGCTGTGAAGTGTGAGGATGATAGGTGAGGGGAGGGATGGCTGGTGATAGATGGGGCTGTGAAGTGTGAGGGTGATAGGTGAGGGGAGGGATGGCTGGTGATAGATGGGGCTGTGAAGTGTGAGGATGATAGGTGAGGGGAGGGATGGCTGGTGATAGATGGGGCTGTGAAGTGTGAGGATGATAGGTGAGGGGAGGGATGGCTGGTGATAGATGGGGCTGTGAAGTGTGAGGATGATAGGTGAGGGGAGGGATGGCTGGTGATAGATGGGGCTGTGAAGTGTGAGGATGATAGGTGAGGGGAGGGATGGCTGGTGATAGATGGGGCTGTGAAGTGTGAGGATGATAGGTGAGGGGAGGGATGGCTGGTGATAGATGGGGCTGTGAAGTGTGAGGATGATAGGTGAGGGGAGGGATGGCTGGTGATAGATGGGGCTGTGAAGTGTGAGGGTGATAGGTGAGGGGAGGGATGGCTGGTGATAGATGGGGCTGTGAAGTGTGAGGATGATAGGTGAAGGGGAGGGATGGCTGGTGATAGATGGGGCTGTGAAGTGTGAGGATGATAGGTGAGGGGAGGGATGGCTGGTGATAGATGGGGCTGTGAAGTGTGAGGATGATAGGTGAGGGGAGGGATGGCTGGTGATAGATGGGGCTGTGAAGTGTGAGGATGATAGGTGAAGGGGAGGGATGGCTGGTGATAGATGGGCTGTGAAGTGTGAGGATGATAGGTGAGGGGAGAGTGGGAATAATGTTGGAAACTGTGAGGTGATAGGTGGGGGTGATAAAGGCTGATGGAATCTGATAGGAGGGGAAGGCTGAGCATAGAATAAAGGGAGGGAGGCGGTGAGTGGGAGGAGTGATTTAAAATTGGTGTCAGTTTATCAGTGCAGTGTTGGAGAGAAGCTCTAAATGATGCAGGTATGGGGAAGTTACTGGCTAAACATGTGATCAAGCCTATGTTGTACACACTTCAAAACTAAACATGGACATCTTACTGCCTCTGAGAGCAGAATGTTAGTCATGTGCGCAGTGATGTGTCCAAAATGGCAACTGGAGTCAGATAAGTAACTCAAGTCAACAGAACAAAGTGAATGGGGTACTTGACAAGTATATTTTACCATTTCTGTTCAGTGTGTGGGGAAAAGGCAGCAGGACAAATAATTGCACAGGCAACTTGTATCTAAGAGTTTTAATCCTGGATTAATTCAGAAGGAATAAAGAATGTTTATTAACATTGTCACTCAGATTGGCTGACAAAGCAACATCAAAAAAATAAAAAAACATTCTGAAGTCTATCCAGCCCTTTTTGTACAACCCTTGTTAAATTACTGACCACCTGGGAATGAACGTATCAGTTGACAATTTGGGCATCAATGTATCAGATGACATCATCTTATTATGATAATAAGAATGACATCTATATAAATCTTACGTGAATTTATTTTAAATATATGCAACCATTCTTCTGTTTCTCCTTAGGTCCAAAGATCAGTTACACTGTCAATCCCGAGCAGAAGCAGATCGCAGTTACTGCTCCGCCAGGGCGTACTGTGAAGGCTATGTTATGTTACAGGCGAGGCCTGATATGTCGTGAGCTAAACAAACATTCAGTTCAGCTGGTAAGAAGCTGGCAGAAGTTTACACGAGGAAATCTGCAGATGCTGGAAATTCAAGCAACACACACAAATGTTGGCGGAACACAGCAGGCCAGGCAGCATCTATAAGGAGAAGCACTGTCGACGTTTCGGGCTGAGATCCTTCGTCAGGACTAACTGAAAGAAAAGATAGTAAGAGATTTGAAAGTAAGAGGGGGAGGGGGAAATCCGAAATGATTGGAGAAGAGGGGGTGGGGTGAAGCTAAGAGCTGGGAAGGTGATTGGCAAAAGGGATACAGAGCTGGAGAAGGGAAAGGACCATGGGACGGGAGGCCTAGGGAGAAAGAAAGGGGGAGGGGAGCACCAGAGGAGATGGAAAGCAGGCAAAGAGTGATGGGCAAAGAGAGAAAAAAAAGGGGGGGAATAAATAAATCGGGGATGGGGTAAGAAGGGGAGGAGGGGCATTAATGCAAGTTAGAGAAGTCAATATTCATGCCATCGGGTTGGAGGTTACCCAGACGGAATATAAGGTGTTGTTCCTCCAATCTGAGTGTGGCTTCATCTTGACAGTAGAAGAGGCCATGGATAAACATATCAGAAAAGGAATGGTACGTGGAATTAAAATGTGTGATCACTGGACTCCAGACAGTCCTTCCAGGTGAGGCGACACTTCACCTGTGAGTCGGCTGGTGTGGTATACTGCGTCCGGTGCTCCCGGTGTGGCCTTTTGTATGTTGGTGAGACCCGACGCAGACTGGGAGACCGTTTCGCTGAACACCTACGCTCGGTCCGCCAGAGAAAGCAGGATCTCCCAGTGGCCACACATTTTAATTCCACGTCCCATTCCCATTCTGATATGTCTGTCCATGGCCTCCTCTACTGTCAAAATGAATCCAAACTCAGGTTGGAGAACAGCACATACCGTCTGGGTAACCTCCATATTGATGGCATGAACACTGATTTCTCTAACTTCTGTTAATGCCCCTCCTCCCCTTCTTACCCCATCCCTGATTTATTTATTTCTCCCTCCTTTTTTTCTCTCTCTGCCCCTCTCACAATCACTCGCTCCTTGTCTGTTCTCCATCTCCCTCTGGTGCTCCCCTCCCCCTTTCTTTCTCCCGAGGCCTCCATGATCCTTTCCCTTCTCTAGCTCCGTATCCCTTTTGCCAATCACCTTCCCAGCTCTTAGCTTCATCCCTTCCCCTCCGGTCTTCTCCTATCATTTCAGATCTCCCCCTCCCCCCCCCACTTTCAAATCTCTTACTATCTTTCCTTTCAGTTAGTCCTGACGAAGGGTCTCGGCCCGAAGCGTTGACAGCGCTTCTCCCTATAGATGCTGCCTGGCCTGCTGTGTTCCACCAGCATTTTGTGTGTGTTGGCAGAAGTTTAGCTCTTTTAAGAGGTAGGAGAGGTTTTGGTACTTGTGACATTAAGCCCTTGTTAATAAAGTTCAAGGTGAATTCCAGAATATAAAGTTAACTACAGCTGCACATTTTGTGTTTGTAAGTGGCTTTATCCCAACAGTTCCTCGAACTAAAAGCTTCCATTTTCAGGAGCTCCTTGATGAGGTGTGGAGCCTTCATCAAAATTACTTCATTCCCCTAAAGAATTTTGCAATGGTCTGAAGTCATGAAGCACACCACGGAACCATTCCTTTATTCTAACAGATACCTGTACGCGGTTTATATTTAGAAGTCCATCAGATAGGTGTGCCTACTGTCCACAGAGGAACACGCACAAAGAGCTGGAGGACCTCAGCAGGTCAGGCAATTTCTATTCAGGGGAATAAATGGTCGATGTTTTGGGCAGAGACCCTTCATCGGGACTGGAAAGGAAGGGGGAAGGAAGCCAGCATGAAAAGCTGGGGGCGAGGGACGGAGTACAAACTGGAAGGTGATCGATGAAGGCTGGTGAGGGGTCGAGA